>NC_092712.1:30565578-31165578 GCF_047496885.1 Scyliorhinus torazame | reverse complement strand
GGACCTCACTCGCCCTCGCTTTACCTGCAGGTCACTTCAGTCACACCGGCGGGAAAAAAACTACACGTCAACAAAATGCCTCGTGGGATGGGCCGCATGTGGTTCCCCCCCCCCCCCGGGGTGTAGGCCGCCCACCACTGTTCCTGAGCCTTGAGGCCCCAATGGGCTCGTCCAATGAAAACCCACCCCGCCATACACCTGCACTTACTGCCGGCCCTCGCAATGTTCACGTGAATGGCGTGAGCGGCGGCTCGCAAGGCAGAAGCTGAAGCGACACCCACCTCTGGACCACCAGGGATGGCATGCTACTGATTAAGTCCTGTCTCTCGCGTATTTTTTTTGTGACTTTGTTACCCACGAGAACCTGGCTTTGTGATTTCAATTTGATTTTGGAACGATGTTCCAGTTCGCGAGGATTGAAATGTTGGATTGAGAGTCGTAGAACGGTCACAGAATGGTTACAGCTGTTTGTGGGATCTTACTGTGTGCAAATTGCTACACTTGGATTGGATTGGATTTGTTTATTGTCACGTGTACCGAGGTACAGTGAAAAGTATTTTTCTGCGAGCAGCTCAACAGATCATTCAGTACATGAGAAGAAAAGGGAATAAAAGAAAACACATAATAGGGCAACACAACATATACAATGTAACTACAAAAGCACTGGCATCGGATGAAGCATACAGGGTGTAGTGTTAATAACTCAGTCCATAAGAGGGTCATTTAGGAGTCTGGTGACAGTTGGGAAGAAGTTGGTTTTGAACCTGTTCGTGCGTGTTCTCAGACTTCTGTATCTCCTGCCCGATGGAAGAAGTTGGAAGAGTGAGTAAGCTGGGTGGGAGGGATCTTTGATTATACTGCCCGCTTTCCCCAGGCAGCGGGAGGTGTAGATGGGAGTCAATGGATGGGAGGCAGGTTCGTGTGATGGACTGGGCAGTGTTCACGACTCTCTGAAGTTTCTTGCGGTCCTGGGCCGAGCAGTTGCCATACCAGGCTGTGATGCAGCCCGATAGGATGCTTTCTATGGTGCATCTGTAAAAGTTGGTAAGAGTCAATGTGGACATGCGGAAGTAAAAACCAATGAAGTACTTTTGAAGCGGGGTCGCTGTTGCGATTTGGAAACATGACAGCCGCTGTGTGCTGAGGGAGTTCTAACCGCAATCGATGTGATAATCACTTGGGGATTTTGATTGAGGAACTAATATTGAGCAGGAGGACGGGGAGAAATCCACTCTTCTTGATCAAAATAGCACCGGCATCTTTTGGGGCAGGTGGAGCTTTGGTATAACACCCTGTCCACAAAACAGCACCAAAGGCAGTGCAGCAATCCCTCAATATTGCAACGAGAGCATTAACCTAGGTTCTGCGTTGGAATCACTTGGAACACCGACTCAAGGCAAAAAATCCTGTCCATGGAACCACTGCTGACACAAGAGGACATACTCAGTTTATGTACGAGCTAAATTCCACTTGGACTGCTCATGGTTAATTCTAACCAACTGGCTACGGGGGTGGTATCCTGGCCTTGGAACGTGCATTGACGAAAACAACTAGAGTGTGACAAAGGAGAAGGCAGCTGATCCAAGGGGATAATGACAACGTGGAACATGGCCGAGGTGAAAAATTCTTGAGGTTTCCCAAAAATCGCAAAAAGGTGTGGATCAACAGGACTACAAACTTCATAAGCAGAGCCCACCCCCCCCCCCCTCCCCCCCCCCCCCCCCCCCCCCCCCCCGGGGGCCAGCTCAGAAAAGGAAGGTGAACAAGTCAAGGTGAGAGTCATAGAATAGAATCACGACACCGCAGAAAAGAAGCCACTCTGCCCATCGAGTCTGCCCCGACACTCTGAAAGGGACCCGAGCTAGGGTGAGGCTTCCACCCTATCCCCTTAACCCGGCAACCCCACCTAGCCTAACCTTTTGGAGCAATTTATCATGGCTGATCTGCCTAACCTGCACATCTTTTGGACTGTGGGGGGACCCCGGAGCACCCGGAGGAAACCCACGCGCACACGGGGAGGGCGTGCAGACTTCGCACAGACAGTGACCCAAGCTGGAATCGAACCTGGGACCCTGGCGCTGTGAGGCAGCAGTGCTAACCACTGTGCCGCCCTCTTGTTTCGGATTCCACCGTCTGAATAATTTAGCTTTCAGGTAGGTAGTGACACTGCTACTCCCAGCAACAATGGGGGTAATTGAATAAATACCACACCCAAAGACCACAAGTACTGTCAGTGACGGAGATTAACATTACACTGTGTTTGCAACAATTCTCCACTAACTACATTTTGATGGATAAATAAACAAGTTACACGAGGTAATTATCTCCCACTGTGCATTATAGAACTTAGCACAGAACGAGGCCATTTGGCCAGCTCTCTGCAACAGTAACTCAGCTCGTCCACACTCCCCCCACCTCCCTTTCAATATAATCCTGTAAATTTCTCTCAAAGGATAATTGCCAAGTTCCCTTTTGAAGGACTGTCACCACCACAAGCGCAGGCGGTTCAGTCCAGACCTATTTGCTGCTTAATAAGGTTTCTCCGCATGTCACAATTGGCTCTTTTGCCAATCACCTCATTCTCGCCCCTTCTGCCAATGGGGTCAGTTTTCTCCCTGCCGACATTGTCCAGACCCCTCGTGATTCTGAACACCCGTGTCACATCTCCTCTCGACCTTCTCTTGGTGGAGGGGGACCAATCCCAGTTTCTCCACAAGGCCGGAGTTCCTCAACCCTCGAACAATTCCCAAAATCTTTTCTGGAACCCCCTTCTCAAGACTTCACTTCCTTGCTAAAGTGTGAGGCCGAGAAATGGATGAGGCAGAACCACGTAACTTCCTTGCCCCTTTACTCTGTGCCTCTATTGATAAAGCCCAGGGTGATTTATTAACTGCTCCCTCAACCTGTGATGCCACATTCAATGACTTGCACACCCAGGACCTGCACTCCCTTTAGAAAATTGTGTCCCTATTTCACATCGCCTCTCCATTACCTTCATACCATAATGACTCACTTCACACTTCTCTGCATTAAATTTCATCCGTCGCTTGTTTATCAACCTGTCTTCTTGAAATTCTACACTATCCCCCTCACAATTCACAATGCTATGAGGAAGTGCAAGTGCAAATTATAATTACTTAATTATAATTTAGAGGGATATCTAAGCCAGAGATCGGAGAGTACTATATTTAGCTTTCGCATTTATATTAGAAATCTAGTGCTAGGAAACAGGTAGTTAACAGTAACTTTGAAATTTAAAAAAAAATATTAAAAAAAAAAAAAAAGATTTTAAATTTTAATTTTAATTAATTGACGCAATGTCAGTTAGAGGGGTGCTGTGCTCTGACTGTGAGATGTGGCAGGTCCGGGAGGCTTCTAGCGTCCCGGATGGCTTCATCTGCAGAAAGTGCACCCAACTGGAGCTCCTCACAGACCGCATGGTTCGGTTGGAGCAGCAATTGGATGCACTTAGGAGCATGCAGGTGGCGGAAAGCGTCATAGATCGCAGTTATGTAAATGTGGTCACACCTAAGGTGCAGACAGAGAAATGGGTGACCACCAGAAGGGGCAGGCAGTCAGTGCAGGAATCCCCTGTGGTTGTCCCCCTCTCGAACAGATATACCCCTTTGGATACTGTCGGGGGGGATAGCCTATCAGGGGAAAACAGCAGCAGCCAGAGCAGTGGCACCACGGCTGGCTCTGATGTTCAGAAGGGAGGGTCAAAGCGCAGAAGAGTAATAGTAATAGGGGACTCTATAGTCAGGGGCACAGATAGGCGGTTCTGTGGACGTGAAAGAGACTCCAGGATGGTATGTTGCCTCCCTGGTGCCAGGGTCCAGGATGTCTCCGAACGGGTAGAGGGCATCCTGAAGGGGGAGGGCAAACAGGCAGAGGTCGTTGTACATATTGGTACTAACGACATAGGCAGGAAGGGGCATGAGGTCCTGCAGCAGGAGTTCAGGGAGCTAGGCAGAAAGTTAAAAGACAGGACCTCGAGGGTTGTAATCTCGGGATTACTCCCTGTGCCACGTGCCAGTGAGGCTAGAAATAGGACGACAGAGCAGCTAAACACGTGGCTAAACAGCTGGTGTAGGAGGGAGGGTTTCCATTACCTGGACCACTGGGAGCTCTTCCGGGGCAGGTGTGACCTGTATAAGAAGGACGGGTTGCATCTAAACCGGAGAGGCATAAATATCCTGGCCGCGAGGTTTGCTAGTGTCACACGGGAGGGTTTAAACTAGTATGGCAGGGGGGTGGGCACGGGAGCAATAGGTCAGAAGGTGAGAGCATTGAGGGAGAACTAGGGAATAGGGACAGTGTGGCTCTGAGGCAGAGCAGACAGGGAGAAGTTGCTGAACACAGCGGGTCTGGTGGACTGAAGTGCATATGTTTTAATGCAAGAAGTATTACGGGTAAGGCAGATGAACTTAGAGCTTGGATTAGTACTTGGAACTATGATGTTGTTGCCATTACAGAGACCTGGTTGAGGGAAGGCCAGGATTGGCAGCTAAACGTTCCAGGATTTAGATGTTTCAGGCGGGATAGAGGGGGATGTAAAAGGGGAGGCGGAGTTGCGCTACTGGTTCGGGAGAATATCACAGCTGTACTGCGAGAGGACACCTCAGAGGGCAGTGAGGCTATATGGGTAGAGATCAGGAATAAGAAGGGTGCAGTCACAATGTTGGGGGTATACTACAGGCCTCCCAACAGCCAGCGGGAGATAGAGGAGCAGATAGGTAGACAGATTTTGGAAAAGAGTAAAAACAACAGGGTTGTGGTGATGGGAGACTTCAACTTCCCCAATATTGACTGGGACTCACTTAGTACCAGGGGCTTAGACGGGGCGGAGTTTGTAAGGAGCATCCAGGAGGGCTTCTTAAAACAATATGTAGACAGTCCAACTAGGGAAGGGGCGGTACTGGACCTGGTATTGGGGAATGAGCCCAGCCAGGTGGTAGATGTTTCAGTAGGGGAGCATTTCGGTAACAGTGACCACAATTCAGTAAGTTTTAAAGTACTGGTGGACAAGGATAAGAGTGGTCCTAGGATGAATGTGCTAAATTGGGGGAAGGCTAATTATAACAATATTAGGCGGGAACTGAAGAACATAGATTGGGGGCGGATGTTTGAGGGCAAATCAACATCTGACATGTGGGAGGCTTTCAAGTGGCAGTTGAAAGGAATACAGGACCGGCATGTTCCTGTGAGGAAGAAGGATAAATACGGCAATTTTCGGGAACCTTGGATGACGAGTGATATTGTAGGCCTCGTCAAAAAGAAAAAGGAGGCATTTGTCAGGGCTAAAAGGCTGGGAACAGACGAAGCCTTCATGGAATATAAGGAAAGTAGGAAGGAACTTAAGTAAGGAGTCAGGAGGGCTAGAAGGGGTCACGAAAAGTCATTGGCAAATAGGGTTAAGGAAAATCCCAAGGCTTTTTACACATACATAAAAAGCAAGAGGGTAGCCAGGGAAAGGGTTGGCCCACTGAAGGATAGGCAAGGGAATCTATGTGTGGAGCCAGAGGAAATGGGTGAGGTACTAAATGAATACTTTGCATCAGTATTCACCAAAGAGAAGGAATTGGTAGATGTTGAGTCTGGAGAAGGGGGTGTAGATAGCCTGGGTCACATTGTGATCCAAAAAGACGAGGTATTGGGTGTCTTAAAAAATATTAAGGTAGATAAGTCCCCAGGGCCTGATGGGATCTACCCCAGAATACTGAAGGAGGCTGGAGAGGAAATTGCTGGGGCCTTGACAGAAATCTTTGGATCCTCGCTGTCTTCAGGGGATGTCCCGGAGGACTGGAGAATAGCCAATGTTGTTCCTCTGTTTAAGAAGGGTCGCAAGGATAATCCCGGGAACTACAGGCCGGTGAGCCTTACTTCAGTGGTAGGGAAATTACTGGAGAGAATTCTTCGAGACAGGATCTACTCCCATTTGGAAGCAAATGGACGTATTAGTGAGAGGCAGCACGGTTTTGTGAAGGGGAGGTCGTGTCTCACTAACTTGATAGAGTTTTTCGAGGAGGTCACTAAGATGATTGATGCAGGTAGGGCAGTGGATGTTGTCTATATGGACTTCAGTAAGGCCTTTGACAAGGTCCCTCATGGTAGACTAGTACAAAAGGTGAAGTCACACGGGATCAGGGGTGAGCTGGCAAGGTGGATACAGAACTGGCTAGGCCATAGAAGGCAGAGAGTAGCAATGGAAGGATGCTTTTCTAATTGGAGGGCTGTGACCAGTGGTGTTCCACAGGGATCAGTGCTGGGACCTTTGCTCTTTGTAGTATATATAAATGATTTGGAGGAAAATGTAACTGGTCTGATTCGTAAGTTTGCAGACGACACAAAGGTTGGTGGAATTGCGGATAGCGATGAGGACTGTCGGAGGATACAGCAGGATTTAGATTGTTTGGAGACTTGGGCGGAGAGATGGCAGATGGAGTTTAATCCGGACAAATGTGAGGTAATGCATTTTGGAAGGTCTAATGCAGGTAGGGAATATACAGTGAATGGTAGAACCCTCAAGAGTATTGAAAGTCAAAGAGATCTAGGAGTACAGGTCCACAGGTCATTGAAAGGGGCAACACAGGTGGAGAAGGTAGTCAAGAAGGCATACGGCATGCTTGCCTTCATTGGCCGGGGCATTGAGTATAAGAATTGGCAAGTCATGTTGCAGCTGTATAGAACCTTAGTTAGGCCACACTTGGAGTATAGTGTTCAATTCTGGTCGCCACACTACCAGAAGGATGTGGAGGCTTTAGAGAGGGTGCAGAAGAGATTTACCAGAATGTTGCCTGGTATGGAGGGAATTAGCTATGAGGAGCGGTTGAATAAACTCGGTTTGTTCTCACTGGAACGCAGGAGGTTGAGGGGAGACCTGATAGAGGTCTACAAAATTATGAGGGGCATAGACAGAGTGGATAGTCAGAGGCTTTTCCCCAGGGTAGAGGGGTCAATTACTAGGGGGCATAGGTTTAAGGTGAGAGGGGCAAGGTTTAGAGTAGATGTACGAGGCAAGTTTTTTACACAGAGGGTAGTGGGTGCCTGGAACTCGCTACCGGAGGAGGTGGTGGAAGCAGGGACGATAGGGACATTTAAGCGGCATCTTGACAAATACATGAATAGGATGGGAATAGAGGGATACGGACCCAGGAAGTGTAGAAGATTGTAGTTTAGTCGGGCAGCATGGTCGGCACGGGCTTGGAGGGCCGAAGGGCCTGTTCCTGTGCTGTACATTTCTTTGTTCTTTGTTCTTTGTCCCTAACGTCGGTCCCTGGGAACTCCCCTTCCCTCTAGTCGAAAAGACGGCCATCGATCCCGTTTTCTGTCATCCAGCCGAGGTAAAATCTATTCTTTAATTCCACGAGCTCTAATTTTGTTGACAAGGCTGTTTTATCAAATGCCTTTTGGAAGTCAATGTACACCACATCAACCTTCCCCGTTAGCACAATACTCTCTAGACAAATCTTGTAATCTACCTTAATTAAACTATGCTTGCCCAAGAGACTGCGAATAATCCAGGATAAAATTATCTCCAAATGCTACCGAACTACCAAGGTTAGGCAAGGCAGTCCTGTTGTAAGTGGGCTTATCCCTTTTTGAACATGGGTGCAGCATTTGCAATTCTCCGGTCCTCTGGCACCACCCCTGTATCTAAAAAGGAATGGTCAGCCTGTGGAATTCATTACCACAGAAAGCAATTGTGGCCAAAACAATGTATGTTTTCAAGAAGTGGTTAGAATCATAGATATTTACAGTGCAGAAGGAGGCCATTTGGCCCATCGAGTCTGCACCAGCCCTTAGGAAAGAGCACCCTACCCAAGCCCACATCTCCACCCTATCCCCGTAACCCAGTAACCCCACCGAACCTTTTTTTTTGGACGCTAAAGGCAATTTAGCACGGCCAATCCACCTAACCTGCACATCTTTGGACTGTGGGGGGAAACCGGAGCACCCAGAGGAAACCCACGCAGACACGGGGAGAACGTGCAGACTCCGCACAGACAGTGGCCCTCTGTGCTAAACCAGCTGTAGGAGTCTTTTGGTTTTTTTTTCCCATGTTACCTGCTGTTTTATTCTCATAAATCTCTCTTTTTCTCTCATTTCTTCATTCACTTCCTGTCTGAACTTTGTCTTCAGCCTGATTCTCGCTGTGTAATCCCATTCATCGCCCCATTGCAAATTGGCCTTCCCTCCAATGAATCATTTTGACTTTAAATGCTCTTAATCCGTTTCCACCGCTAACCTTCGAATCTACAGCCGCTGTCCTCCGAAACTGCCCAGCTCACACCCGACCCATTTGACCACCTCACTCCCCAATACGAGAATGGAATCCAGGAATACCCCCGAACTCGTTGAGCCAGCAACATACTGATGTAGAAAATTCAATTGAACGCACTCTGGAAACTCTCCCTCGTCTTTGTCCATCACACTGTTACTATCCCAGTTTCCTGGGGCGAGATTCTCCGACCTCCCGCCGGGTCGGAGAATCGCCGGGGGCTGGCGTGAATCCCGCCTCCGCCGGTTGCCGAATTCTCCACCACCGGATATTCGGCGGGGGCGGCAATCGCGCCGCGCCGGTTGGCGCCCCCCCCCCCCCGCGAATCTCCGGCCCGGATGGGCCAAAGTCCCGCCGCTAAAATGCCTGTCCCGCCGGCGTGGATTAAACCACCTCTCTTACCGGCGGGCCAAGGCGGCGCGGGCGGGCTCCGGGGTCCTGGGGGGGGGCGATGGGCGATCTGGCCCCGGGGGTGCCCACACGGTGGCCTGGCCGGCGATCGGGGCCCACCGATCCGCGGGCGGGCCTGTGCCGTGGGGGCATTCTATCCCTTCCGCCTTCGCCATGGTCTCCACCATGGCAGAGGCGGAAGAGACTCCCTCCACTGCGCATTCGCGGGAATGCCGTCAGCGGCCGCTAACGCTCCCGCGCATGCACCACCCGGAGATGTAATTTCCGCACCAGCTGGCGGGGCACCAAAGGCCTTTTCCGCCAGCTGGCGGGACGGAAATTCGGCCGGCGCGGGCCTAGCCCCTTAAGGTTGGGGCTCGGCCCCCACAGATGCGGAGCATTCCGCACCTTTGGGGCGGAGCGATGCCCGACTGATTAGCGCCATTTTGGGCGCCAGTCGGCGGACATCGCGCCGATACCGGAGAATTTCGCCCCTGGTGTAGGACATGGACTTGTTCATGAGGAATTTCCTACCACATACTGACATGCTGCATTGTTGGCAATAGCTGAACACAAAGCTCTCCCACTCTTGCTGCCCATCTCATGGGAATGTACCTTGGATTGTACCTGAACCAAGAAACAGGTAACACTCCAATTGTAAGCGGGGATGTAGTATAGTGTTGCAAAGCCAACAGGATTGAAGCTGAGGAGAAAAGGCAACAAAGGTTTGGTGGTCTATTGTGATGGAGAGAAATAGAACAAGATCATTCCTTTCAAAATTTTTTTTTTAGAGTACCCAATTATATTTGTTTCCAATTAAGGGACAATTTAGTGTGGCAGCACGGTGGCGCAGTGGGTTAGCCCTGTTACCTCACGGCGCCCAGGTCCCAGGTTCGATCCCGGCTCTGGGTCACTGTCCGTGTGGAGTTTGCGCATTCTCCCCATGTTTGCGTGGGTTTCGCCCCCACAACCTGAAGATGTGCAGGCTGGTGGATTGGCCACGCTAAATTGCCCCTTAATTGGAAAAAATGAATTAGGCACTCTAAATTTTCAGGACCTGTTCCTGTGCTGTACTTCTCTTTGTTCTTTGCTTTTCCCCAGGGTAGAGGGGTCAATTACTAGGGGGCTTAGGTTTAAGGTGCGAGGGGCAATCTTTAGAGGAGATGTACGAGGCAAGTTTTTTACACAGAGGGTAGTGGGTGCCTGGAACTCGCTACCGGAGGAGGTGGTGGAAGCAGGGACGATAGTGACATTTAAGGGCCATCTTGACAAATACGTGAATAGGATGGGAATAGAGGGATACGGACCCGGAAGTGTAGAATATTGTAGTTTAGTCGGGCAGTATGGTCGGCACGGGCTTGGAGGGCCGAAGGGCCTGTTCCTGTGCTGTACATTTCCTTGTTCTGTTTTTTTGTAATCCACCTAACCAGCACATCTTTTTGGGTTGTGGGGGCGGAACCCACACAGACACGGGGAGAATGTGCAAACTCGACACGGACAGTGACCCGGGGCCGGGATTCGAACCCGGGTCCTCAGCGCCGTAGTCCCAGTGCTAACCACTGCGCCGCCGTGCTGCCCGACCCAGATTGCTCTTGGCAAAGAGTCACACTGGAACTCGAAACATTTACTCTGTTTCTCTCTCCACAGATGCCACCAGACCTTGTCCAGAATTTTCTGTTTTGCTTTGGAACAAGGTCAATCCCTCAAGAGCATGGGCATCAATGTGGATACAATGCAGCATGCTGTCGCTGTGACCACGGAGAGAGGGCACTGACATGTCTGGTACGGTCAATCGAATAGAACTGGGGGTCAAGAGCATAAAGCCACTGGTGAAAGGACAGGGAAAGAAACTGAATTTCCAAAGCACCTTTCACCACCACAGGACAGCCCATGCACAAAGTTACAACCAATGAAGTACTTTTGAAGGTTGCTCATTGTTGCAATGCAGACAAGTGTGAGGTGATGCATTTTGCAGGGGCGGGAGGGGGCTAACTAGGCAAGGGAATACACAATGAACCGTAGGATGCTCGGAAGTACAGAGGATCAGAAGGACATTGGGGTGCATGTCCATCGACTCAGCAGGATAGGTAGATAAGGTGGTTAAGAAGACATATGGGGATAGTTGCCTTTATTAGGCGAGGCACAGAATACAAGAGCAGGGAGGTAATGCTGGAGCTGTATAAAACGCTGGTTAGGCCCCAGCCAGAGCCCTGTGTGAAGATCTGGGGCGGGATTCTGCGGGAATCGGCGGGGTCCCGGACAACTACAGCGGGAAGGAGTGGCGTGAACCACTCCGGCGTCGGGCCGTCCCGAGGGGGCGGAATCCTCCGCACCTTCAGGGGCTAGGCCTGCCCCGGAGTGGTTTGCGCCCCGCCAGCCGGCGTGGTAGGGGCTTGGCGCCACGCCAGCTGAAGGGCCTCCGCCGGCCGGCGCGAGTTGGCACATGCACGGGAGCGCCCGCGTGTGCTGGCATCACCCCAGCGCATGCGCAGGGGGGTCCATTTCCGCGTCGACTATCGCGGATTGTTACAGCGGTCGACGCGGAGGAATAGAGTGCCCCCACGGCGCAGGCCCGCCCGCTGATCGGTGCGCTCTGATCGCGGGCCAGACCACCGTGGGGGCACCCCCCCCCCGGGGCCAGATCCCCCCGCCCCCCCCCCCGAGGACCCCGGAGGCCGCCCGCAGAGCCAGGACCCGCCGGTAAGTACCTGTTGTGATTTACGCCGGCGGGACTGGCCGAAAACGGGCGGCCACTTGGCCCATCGCGGGCCGGAGAATCACCGGGGGGGGGGGCCGCTGCCAACGGCCCCGACCGGCGCGGCGCAATTCCGGCCCCCGCCAAATCTCCGGTGCCAGAGAATTCGGCGGCCGACAGGGGGGGGGGGGGATTCACGTCGCGCCCCGGAGATTCTCCGACCCGGCGGGGGGGGGGGGGTCAGAGAATCCCGCCCCTGGTCTCCACACTACAGGAATGATGTGATTGCACTGGAGTCTGGCAGGGGAGATTCACCAGAATGTTGCCTGGGATGGAGGGTTTCAGCTACAGACAGACACTGGGGTTGATTTCCCTGGAGCAGAGAAAGCGGGGAGGGGGGCCTTTTGAGGTGTATAATATTATGAGGGGCATAGATAGGAAGGGACTTCCCCTTAGTTGAGAGGTTAATAATAATAATCTTTATTATTGTCACAAGTAGGCTTACATTAACACTGCAATGAAGTTACTGTGAAAATCCCCTAGTCGCCACATTCCAGCGCCTGTTCGGGAACACGGAGGGAAAATTCACCGAACACGCATGTTTTTCGGGCCTTACAGGATGAAACCGGAGCACCCGGAGGAAACCCACGCAGACACGGGGAGAACATGCAGACTCTGCACAGTCAGTGACCCAAGCCAGGAATAGAACCTGGGACCCTGGCGCTGTGAAGCAACCGTGCTAACCACTGTGCTTCCCCATTGCCCACCAATAACCAGGGGACACCGATTTAAGGTAAGGGCAGGAGAAGCATTCTTCAGACGAGCATCTGAAACACCCCAGCATACCAGGCTAGGGACAGAGTGCTGGAAAATGGAGTTAGAGTAGATACGAGCTGGAGGCTGGCACAGCCACATGGGCCGAAGGACCTCTTTCTATACTGCTGTAAAGTGCGCAGCAAGATCCCACAGCCGACCGAGTGGCCATGGCCAGAGATTGGGGCGTCAGTCAATGAGGAACAGACAGACGCCTTTTCTCCACTTGATCCTTTGGAAAATGAGAGGCTGCAGCTTCAGGCAGGACTCGCGATTGGGAAACTAGCCTCCTGAGCCGGGAGGAGAGAGTTTGGGGGAAATACTAGTGCTGGTGGATTAGAGAAGAGCTGGGAACGTGCCGAGGGTGCATCCTGCACGGTGTAAGGTTTTCGGGCAATTCGGCCCTTTTTGGACTGCCCAAGGATAAAACCCAGAGACTGTAAACTGGACACTTTTCAGCCAAGGGAACGTAACCAAATTTCCAAGCAGGCTTGGTCCGCTGAGCTGAGTAGGGGCATAGGTATTTACAAACCCCCCCCCAGGAGCTACAAGGAAGAAGGAGCCAGACAACTAGATAAGATTAAAACACAGACAAAGGGGCATGGTAATGCTGTAAGGGGCCTGCCTGCAAGCAGGACAATGGGATGGTCATAGCCCCATGCAGATGTAAATGACTTGGCCTCCACCAGAGCAGAATCCAATTAACACCCCATCAACATAGCAAGGTGAGAATAGCAGCCATCTCCGGAGCAGCTGGAAGACTTTGAAAATCTTCACAAGAGAGCTTAACCTTGTTATCCCAAAAAGCAGACTGTCTGGGCTCAGTATATTGCGCTGGAAAAGCCCCTTGAAGATAAACGGTAGAAAAAACCAAGTTGGAGGCGGACCTGGGGGAGGTACTCCAATCCTGACAGAAGCCACCGGCAGGAACTCACTGGGTGGAGGGGGCGGAGTCGGCGCCAAATTCAAATCGCGGCAGGTCTGCCTGGCTGGAAGGAGCGGACCTGCGAGGAGAACCCGGAAGTCGACAGCTCTGACCGGCTCAAAGGGGGCGGGACCAGCGGGAACTTTAAACTTGGACCGATACAACGCAGAGGGGGAGGAAAACCCGGAAGTCGACAGCTCTGACCGGCTCAAAGGGGGCGGGACCAGCGGGAACTTTAAACCTTATGAATTCAATGCAAAAGGGGCTGGCCGAACACAGGGAAAAGCCAGGTAAAACGGATATAAAAGGGGCTGTGTTTCGATTGAGGGTCTCTTGGCTTGACCTCTCCACCTTTGACGTGACCTCCTGCAGCCTGTGACTGTAAGTACCCTGCAGCAGCTTGCGAAACTCCCTTGACCTTGATAGTGGTTGAGGCTTTGGGGAAGGGGACTTGATTTGTGTTCTGTGTCATTGCTAAAACTGTGTAACAATAAGATTTTTCGTTGTGTCCGTTATAGTACTTTCTGAATAGACTTAGTTTGTGTTAGAGTTTAAGATTTTATTATAATTTCTTCTGTTTGATGATTTTGACCTGGGTTTTGCAATAAACCTTGATTTGCTGATAATTGGAGTCGTTTAAATTCTTCAATCTCTCACCAGCGATCTCTGACCAAGTCATTGTTAAGATATTCCTCACCTTAATTCCGGGTTCAAGAATCTAGGGTCATCTTGAGCGATTCACTCAGGACAGGCTGCTGGTTAGGTAATAAACAGCAGTGTCCTATTCTCTCTCTTGGGAAAGCTACTCCAGCGAAGTAGGAACCGGGTGGGTGTTGCACCACCGGCAAGAGAGAGAATCACCTGGGCATTGGTAGGGGTCTGGATATCTGTGTGATATAAGCCTCAGGCTTCCGGTTAGGGATAAACGGCAGGCTTGATTCAGTGCTCTCTTCCGTGGAGGTGTCCCAGTGCGGCATCCCCTGGCCTCTGAAGTTTCAGTGCCAGCTGGAGAGAGACACACACAGATACTCAAACCCCAGATATCGGCCCAGTAGTGGAGTAGCAGAGATGGCACCCTCTACAACGGATGTTAATGAGTGGCTTCGGAGAGACGGGGAGCCCATTGCCCAATGCGCTCTCACACACACACCGTACCCCCCCCCACTCACCCACCCCACACACACACTGCCCCCCCCACACACACACCGTACCCACCCCACACACACACAGCCCCCCCCCACACACACACCGTACCCACCCCACACACACGCTGCCCCCCCACACACACCGTACCCACCCCACACACACACTGCCCCCCCACACACCGTACCCCCCCACACACCGTACCCACCCCACACACACACTGCCCCCCCCACACACCGTACCCACCCCACACACACACCGACCCCCCCACACACCGTACCCCCCCACACACACACTGCCCCACACACACACTGCCCCCCCCACACACCGTACCCCCCCACACACCGTACCCACCCCACACACACACTGCCCCCCCCACACACACCGTACCCCCCACACACCATACCCCCCACACACACACTGCCCCCCACACACACACTGCCCCCCCACACACCGTCCCCCCCACACACAGTACCCACCCCACACACACTGCCCCCCCCACACACACCGTACACCCCCCACACACTGTACCCCCCCCACACACCATACCCCCCCACACACCTTACCCACCCCACACACACACTGCCCCCACACACACCGTCCCCCCCCAGACACTGTACCCACCCCACACACACATCTCACCCCCCACCCCCCCACACGCACACACCTCACTCCCCCACACACACTGCACCCCCCAAACACACACACCTCACCCCCCCACAAACACACCTCACCCCCCACACACACACACCTCACCCGCCCACACACACAACTCACCCCCCCACACACACCTCACCAACCCACACAGACACATCTCACCCCCCCACACACACACCTCACCCTCCCACACACACCTTACTCCCACACACACACCTTACCCCCACACACACACACCTCACCCTCCCACACACACATTTCACACTCCCACACACACACATTACCCCCACACACACACCTCACCCTCCCACACACACACACCTCACCCCCCCACACACACACCTCACCCTCACACAAACACTCCTCAGCCCCCGTACACACTACTCACCCCCCCCACACACACCTCACCCTCCCACACACACACCTTACCTCCACACACACACCTCACGCCCCCACACACACTCCTCAACCCCCACACACACACCTCACCCCCAACACACACACTTCACCCCCCCATGCACACACCTCAACCCCCCACACACACCTCACCCCCCACCCACACACATCTCACCCCCCCACACACACACCTCACACCCCCCACACACTCACCTCACCCCCCCACACACGCACCTCTCCCCCCACACACACATCTCACCCCCCACACACACACCTCACCCCCCCACACATGCACCTCACCACCCACACACACCTCATCCCCCACACACACACCTCACTCCCCCACACACACCTCACCCTCCCACACACACCTCACTCCCCCACACACGCACCTCACCCCCACACACACCACACGCCCCACACACACCTCACCCCCCCACACACACCTCACCCTCACACACACGTACCTCACCCCCCCATACACACCTCACACCCCACACACACCTCACTCCCCCACACACACCTCACTCTGCCACACCCACACCTTACCCCCACACACACCTCACCCCCCCACACATGCACCTCACCCCCCACACACGCACCTCAGCCCCCACACACACACCTCACCCTCCCACACACACACCTTACCCCCACACACACCTCACCCCCCTCACACACACCTTACCCCCACACACACACCTCACTCCCCCACACACACCACACCCTCCCACACACTCACCTCACCCCCCCACACACACATCACCCCCCCACACACACACACCTCACCCTCCCACACACACACCTTACCCCCACACACACACCTCACCCCCCCACACACACACACCTCACCCTCCCACACACACACCTTACCCCCACACACACCTCACCCCCCTCACACACACCTCACCCCCCTCACACACACCTCACCCTCCCACACACACACCTCACACCCCCCACACACACGCACCTCACACCCCACACAACCACCTCACCTCCCCACACACACACCTCACAACCCCCACACACACATCTCACCCCCCCAAACACACACTTCACAACCCCCACACAATCTCACCCCCCCACACACGCACCTCACCCCCCCACACACCCACCTCACCCCCCACACACGCACCTCACCCCCCCACACACACACTTCACAACCCCCACACACACCTCACCCCTCCACACACATACCTCACAACCCCCACACACGCACCTCACCCCCATACACACACTCACCTCCCCACACACACACCTCACCCCCCCACACACACACCTCACCCCCCACACACACACCTCACCCCCCACACACGCACCTCACCCCCACACACACACACCTCACCTCCCCACACACACACCTCACCCCGCACACACACACATCACCACCCCACACACACACCTCTCCCCACCTCACAAAGCTCACCCCCCCCACATACACACATCACCCCCCACACACACACACCTCACCCCCCCCACACACACCTCACCCCCACACACACACCTCACCCTCCCACACGCACACCTTACCCCCCCCACACACACACCTCACCCCCACACGCACACCTCACTCCCCAGACACACACCTCACCCCCCCACCCACACCTCACCCCCCCCACACACACACTGCCCCCCCACACACCGTCCCCCCCACACACAGTACCCACCCCACACACACTGCCCCCGCCACACACACCGTACACCCCCCACACACCGTACCCCCCCACACACCGTACCCCCCCACACACCGTACCCACCCCACACACACACTGCCCCCCCACACACCGTCCCCCCCCACACACTTTACCCACCCCACACACACATCTCACCCCCCACCCCCCCAACGCACACACCTCACTCCCCCACACACACTGCACCCCCTACACACGCACACCTCACCCCCCCACAAAAACACCTCACCCCCCACACACACACACCTCACCCGCCCACACACACAACTCACCCCCCCACGCACACCACACCAACCCACACAGACACAGCTCACCCCCCACACACACACCTCACCCTCCCACACACACACCTTACCCCCACACACACACACCTCACCCTCCCACACACACACCTCACCCGCCCACACACACAACTCACCCCCCCACACACACCTCACCAACCCACACAGACACATCTCACCCCCCACACACACACCTCACCCTCCCACACACACACCTTACCCCCACACACACACCTTACCCCCACACACACACACCTCACCCTCCCACACACACACTTCACCCTCCCACACACACCTCACCCTCCCACACACACCTTACCCCACAGACCCACCTCACTCCCCCACACACGCACCTCACCCCCCACACACACCTCACCAACACACACAGACATATCTCACCCCCCCACACACACACCTCACCCTCCCACACACACACCTTGCCCCCACACACACACACCTCACCCTCCCACACACACACTTCACCCTCCCACACACACACCTTACCCCCACACACACACCTCACCCTCCCACACACACACACCTCACCCCCCCACACACACACCTCACCCTCACACACACTCTTCAGCCCCCACACACATTACTCACCCCCCCCACACACACCTCACCCCCCACACACACACCTCACCCTCCCACACACACACCTTACCCCCACACACACACCTCACCCCCCCACACACACTCCTCAACCCCCACACACACACCTCACCCCCCCCACACAAACCTCACCCCCACACACACACCTCACCCTCCCACACGCACACCTTACCCCCCCCACACACACACACCTCACCCCCCACACGCACACCTCACTCCCCAGACACACACATCACCCCCCCACCCACACCTCACCCCCCCCCACACACACACTGCCCCCCCACACACCGTCCACCCCACACACAGTACCCACCCCACACACACTGCCCCCCCCACACACACCGTACACCCGCCACACACTGTACCCCCCCACACACCGTACCCCCCCACACACCGTACCCACCCCACACACACACTGCCCCCCCACACACCGTCCCCCCCCACACACTTTACCCACCCCACACACACATCTCACCCCCCACCCCCCCCAACGCACACACCTCACTCCCCCACACACACTGCACCCCCTACACACGCACACCTCACCCCCCCACAAAAACACCTCACCCCCCACACACACACACCTCACCCGCCCACACACACAACTCACCCCCCCACACACACCTCACCAACCCACACAGACACATCTCACCCCCCACACACACACCTCACCCTCCCACACACACACCTTACCCCCACACACACACCTTACCCCCACACACACACCTCACCCTCCCACACACACACTTCACCCTCCCACACACACCTCACCCTCCCACACACACCTTACCCCACAGACCCACCTCACTCCCCCACACACGCACCTCACCCCCCACACACACCTCACCAACACACACAGACATATCTCACCCCCCCACACACACACCTCACCCTCCCACACACACACCTTGTCCCCACACACACACACCTCACCCTCCCACACACACACTTCACCCTCCCACACACACACCTTACCCCCACACACACACCTCACCCTCCCACACACACACACCTCACCCCCCCACACACACACCTCACCCTCACACACACACTCTTCAGCCCCCACACACACTACTCACCCCCCCACACACACCTCACCCGCCACACACACACCTCACCCTCCCACACACACACCTTACCCCCACACACACACCTCACCCCCCCACACACACTCAACCCCCACACACACACCTCACCCCCCAACACACACACTTCACCCCCCCACGCACACACCTCACCCCCCCACACACACCTCACCCCCCACCCACACACACCTCACCCCCCCACACACGCACCTCACACCCCCCACATACTCACCTCACCCCCCCACACACGCACCTCTCCCCCCCACACACACACCTCACCCCCGACACACACACCTCACCCCCCCACACATGCACCTCACCACCCACACACACCTCATCCCCCACACACACAACTCACCCCCCCACACACACCTCACCCTCCCACACACACCTTACCCCACAGACACACCTCACTCCCCCACACACGCACCTCACCCCCCACACACACCTCACGCCCCACACACACCTCACCCCCCCACACACACCTCACCCTCACACACACGTACCTCACCCCCCCACACACACCTCACCCCCCACACACACACATCACTACCCCACACACACCTCACACTTCCACACCCACACCTTACCCCCACACACACACCTCACCCCCCCACACACACCTCACCCCCCCACACACGCACCTCACTCCCCACACACACACCTTACCCCCACACACACACCTCATCCCCCCACACACACCTCACTCCCCCACACAAACCTCACCCTCCCACACACACACCTTACCCCCACACACACCTAACCCCCCACACACACACCTTACCCCCACACACACACCTCACTCCCCCACACACACCACACCCTCCCACAGACTCACCTCACCCCCCCACACACGCATCACCCCCCCACACACACACACCTCACCCTCCCACACACACACCTTACCCCCACACACACACCTCACCCCCCCCCCACACACACACCTCACCCTCCCACACACACACCTTACCCCCACACACACCTCACCCCCCACACACACACACCTCACCCCCCTCACACACACCTCACCCTCCCACACACACACCTTACCCCCCCACACACACACCTCACCCCCCCACACACACGCACCTCACCCCCCCACACAACCACCTCACCTCCCCACACACACACCTCACAACCCCCACACACACGTCTCACCCCCCCACACACACACTTCACAACCCCCACACAATCTCACCCCCAAACATTCGCACCTCACCCCCCCACACACCCACCTCACCCCCCCACACACGCACCTCACCCCCCCACACATACACCTCACAACCCCCACACACCTCACCCCCCCACACACATACCTCAGAACCCCCACACACGCACCTCACCCCCACACACACACTCACCTCCCCACACACACACCTCACCCCCCACACACGCACCTCACCCCCACACACACGTACCTCACCTCCCCACACACACACCTCACCCCGCACACACACACATCACCCCCCCACACACACACCTCACCCCACCTCACAAAGCTCACCCCCCCACATACACAGCTCACTCCCACACATATACCTCAACCCCCACACACACACCTCACCCCCCACATGCACACCTCACTCACCACACACACACCTCACCCCCCCACCCACACCTCACCCCCCACACACACACCTCACCCCCCCACACACACCTCACCCCCACACACACACCTCACCCCCCCACCCACACCTCACCCCCCACACACACACACCTCACCCCCCCACACACACCTCACTCCCCCACACACACCTCACCCTCCCACACACACACCTTACCCCCACACACACCTAACCCCCCACACACACACCTTACCCCCACACACACACCTCACTCCCCCACACACACCTCACCCTCCCACACACTCACCTCACCTCCCCACACGCATCACCCCCCCACACACACACACCTCACCCTCCCACACACACACCTTACCCCCACACACGCACCTCACCCCCCCACACACACACCTCACCCTCCCACACACACACCTTACCCCCACACACAGCTCACCCCCCACACACACACACCTCACCCCCCTCACACACACCTCACCCTCCCACACACACACCTTACCCCCCCCACACACACCTCACCCCCCCACACACACGCACCTCACCCCCCCACACAACCACCTCACCTCCCCACACACACACCTCACAACCCCCACACACACGTCTCACCCCCCCACACACACACTTCTCAACCCCCACACAATCTCACCCCCAAACACACGCACCTCACCCCCCACACACCCACCTCACCCCCCCACACACGCACAATACCCCCCCCACACACACACCTCACAACCCCCACACACCTCACCCCCCCCACACACATACCTCACAACCCCCACACACGCACCTCACCCCCACACACACACTCACCTCCCACACACACACCTCACCCCCCACACACGCACCTCACCCCCACACACACGTACCTCACCTCCCCACACACACACCTCACCCCGCACACACACACATCACCCCCCCACACACACACCTCACCCCACCTCACAAAGCTCACCCCCCCACATACACACCTTACTCCCACACATATACCTCAACCCCCACACACACACCTCACCCCCCACACGCACACCTCACTCACCACATACACACCTCACCCCCCCACCCACACCTCACCCCCCACACACACACACCTCACCCCCCCCACACACACCTCACCCCCACACACACACCTCACCCCCCCACCCACACATCACCCCCCACACACACACAGCTCACCCCCCCCACACACACCTCACCCCCACACACACACCTCACCCTCCCACACGCACACCTTACCCCCCACACACACTCCTCACCCCCCGCACGCACACCTCACTCCCCAGACACACACCTCACCCCCCCACCCACACCTCAACCCCCCCCACACACACACCTCACCCCCACACACACACCTCACCCTCCCACACAGACACCTCACCCTCCCACACACACAACTTACCCCCACACACACTCCTCACCCCCCACACACACCTTACCCCCACACACACACCTGACCCCCCCACATACACACCTCAACCCCCCACACACACACCTCACCCTCCCACACACACGTCTTACCCCCACACACACACACCTCACCCTCCACACACACTCCTCACCCTCCCACACACACACCTCACCCCCCACACACACACACCTCACCCCACACACACACACCTCACCCCCACACACACACCTCACCATCCACACATACCTCACCCCCACACACACACCTCACCCCCACACACACACCTCACCCTCCCACACACACAACTTATCCCCCCACACACACCTCACCCTCCCACACACACATCTTACCCCCACACACACACCTCACCCTCCACACACACTCCTCACCCCCCACACACACACCTTACCCCCACACACACACCTCACCCCCCACACACACACCTCACCCCCCCCCCACACACACCTCACCCCCACACACACACCTCACCCTCCCACACACACAACTTATCCCCCCACACACACCTCACCCTCCCACACACACACCTTACCCCCACACACACAGCTCACCCCCACACACACTCCTCACCCCCACACACACACCTCACCCTCCCACACACACAACGTATCCCCCCACACACACCTCACCCTCCCACACACACATCTTACCCCCACACACACACCTCACCCTCCACACACACTCCTCACCCCCCACACACACACCTTACCCCCACACACACCTCACCCCCCCCACACACACACCTCACCCCCCCACACACACACCTTACCCCCACACACACACCTCACCATCCACACACACCTCACCCCCCACACACACACCTCACTGCCCCCACACACACTGCACCCCCCACACACACACACCTCACCCCCCCCACATACACACCGCACCCCCCACCCCCCCACTCACACACCGCACCTCTCCCACTCACACACCGCACCCCCCACACACACTGCACCCCCCCACACACACACCTCACACCACCATACACACACCTCACCCCCCCCACATACACACCGCAACCCCCACCCCCCCCACTCACACACCGCACCCCTCCCACACGCACACCTCACCCTCCCACACACACACCTCACCCCCCACACACACACCTCACCTTCCCACACACACACCTCACCCCCCCACACACCTCACCCCCCCACACACATACCTCACACCCCACACACACCTCACCCCCCCCACCCACACACACCTCAACCCCCCCACACACACACCTCACCTTCCCACACACACACACCTCACACCCCCACACATGCACCTCACCCTCTCACATACACACCTTACCCCCACACACACACTTCACCCGCCCACACACACACACCTCATCCCCCACACACGTACCTCACACCCCACACACACACCTCACCCTCCCACACACACACCTCACCCCGCACACACACACATCACCCCCCCACACACACACCTCACCCCACCTCACAAAGCTCACCTCCCCCACACACACACCTCACTCCCACACATATACCTCAACCCCCACACACACACCTCACCCCCCACACGCACACCTCACTCCCCACACACACACCTCACCCCCCCACCCACACCTCACCCCCCACACACACACACCTCACCCCCTCCACACACACCTCACCCCCACACTCACACCTCACCTTCCCACACGCACACCCTACCCCCCCACACACACACCTCAACCCCCACACGCACACCTCACTCCCCACACACACACCTCACCCCCCACCAACACCTCACCCCCCCCACACTCACACCGTACCCCCACACACACATCTCACCCTCCCACACGCGCACCTCACCTCCTCACACGCACACCTCACAATCCCCACACACTCATCTCACACCCCCACACACACACCTCACCCCCCCACACACACACCTCACCCCCCACACACACACCTCACCCTCCCACACACACATTTACCCCCACACACACACCTCACCCTCCACACACACTCCTCGCCCTCCCACACACACCTTACCCCCCACACACACCTCACCCCCCACACACACACACCTCACCCCACACACACACACCTCACCCCCACACACCGACACCTCACCCTCCCACACACACAACTTACCCCCCCACACACACCTCACCCCCCACACACAACTCACCCCCCCACACACACAGCTCACCCCCACCACACACACACCTCACCCCCCCCACATACACACCTCACCCCCACACACAGACACCTCACCCTCCCACACACACAACTTACCCCCCCCACACACCCCTCACCCTCCCACACACACATCTTACCCCCAACACACACACCTTACCCCCCCACACACACACCTCACCCCCACACACAGACAGCTCACCCCCCACACACAGACACCTCACTCTCCCACACACACAACTTACCCTCACACACACACCTCACCCTCCCACACACACACCTCACCCCCACACACAGACACCTCACTCTCCCACACACACAACTTACCCTCACACACACACCTCACCCTCCACACACACTCCTCACCCCCCACACACACACCTCACCCTCCCACACACACACCACACCCCCCACACACACACCTCACCCCCACACACAGACACCTCACTCTCCCACACACACAACTTACCCTCACACACACACCTCACCCTCCACACACACTCCTCACCCCCCACACACGCACCTCACCCCCCACACACACACCTCACCCTCTCACACACACATCTTACCCCACCCATACACACCTCACCCTCCCACACACACATCTTACCCCCAACACACACACCTCTCCCTCCCACACACACATCTTACCCCCACACACACACCTCACCCTCCACACACACACCTTACCCCCACACACACACCTCACCCCCCCACACACACACCTCACCCTCCCACACACACACCTCACCCTCCACACACACTCCTCACCCCCCACACACACGCCTTACCCCCACACACACACCTCACCCCCCCACACACACACCTCACCCCCCCACACACACACCTTACCCCCACACACACCTCACCCCCCACACACACCTCACCCCCCACACACACAGCTCACCCCCACCACA
Source organism: Scyliorhinus torazame (assembly GCF_047496885.1). Taxonomy (NCBI): domain Eukaryota; kingdom Metazoa; phylum Chordata; class Chondrichthyes; order Carcharhiniformes; family Scyliorhinidae; genus Scyliorhinus; species Scyliorhinus torazame. The sequence goes on along the minus strand of NC_092712.1, from coordinate 31,140,551 downwards.
CACACACACCTCACTGCCCCCACACACACTGCACCCCCCACACACACACACCTCACCCCTCCCATATACACACCGCACCCCCTACCCCCCCACTCACACACCGCACCCCTCCCACTCACACACCGCACCCCCCACACACACTGCACCCCCCCCACACACACACCTCACACCACCATACACACACCTCACCCCCCCCCACATACCCACCGCACCCCCACCCCCCCACTCACACACCGCACCCCTCCCACACGCACACCTCACCCTCCCACACACACCTCACCCCCCACACACACACCTCACCTTCCCACACACACACCTCACCCCCCCACACACATACCTCACACCCCACACTCACCTCACCCCCCCCCACCCACACACACCTAACCCCCCCACACACACACCTCACCTTCCCACACACACACCTCACACCCCCACACACGTACCTCACCCTCTAACATACACACCTTACCCCCACACACACACTTCACCCCCCCACACACACACACCTCACCCCCCACACACACACACCTCACCCCCCACACACACACCTCACCCCCACACACAGACACCTCACCCTCCCACACAAACAACTTACCCCCCACACACACCTCACCCTCCCACACACACATCTTACCCCCAACACACACACCTCACCCTCCCACACACACATCTTACCCCCACACACACACCTCACCCTCCACACACACCCCTCACCCCCCACACACACGCCTTACCCCCACACACACACCTCACCCCCCCACACACACACCTTACCCCCCCACACACACACCTTACCCCCACACACACACCTCACCCCCCACACACACCTCACCCCCCACACACACAGCTCACCTCCACCACACACACACACCTCACTGCCCCCACACACACTGCACCCCCCCCACACACACACCTCACCCCCCCACATACACACCGCACCCCCCACCCCCCCACTCACACACCGCACCCCTCCCACTCACACAACGCACCCCCCACACACACTGCACCCCCCCACACACACACCTCACACCACCATACACACACCTCACCCCCCCCACATACACACCGCACCCCCACCCCCCCACTCACACACCGCACCCCTCCCACACGCACACCTCACCCTCCCACACACACCTCACCCCCCACACACACACCTCACCTTCCCACACACACACCTCACTCCCCCACACACATACCTCACACCCCACACACACCTCACCCCCCCCACCCACACACACCTAACCCCCCCACACACACACCTCACCTTCCCACACACAAAACTCACACCCCCACACACGCACCTCACCCTCTCACACACACACCTTACCCCCCACACACACACTTTACCCCCACACACACACTTCACCCCCCCACACACACACACCTCAACCCCCCACACACGTACCTCACAACCCCACACACACACCTCACCCTCCCACACACACACCTCACCCCGCACACACACACATCACCCCCCCCACACACACACCTCACCCCACCTCACAAAGCTCACCCCCCCACACACACACACCTCACTCCCACACATATACCTCAACCCCCACATACACACCTCACCCCCCACACGCACACCTCACTCCCCACACACACACCTCACCCCCCACACACACACCTCACCCTCCCACACACACATTTACCCCCACACACACACCTCACCCTCCACACACACTCCTCACCCTCCCACACACACCTTACCCCCCACACACACCTCACCCCCCACACACACACACCTCACCCCCCACACACACACCTCACCCCCACACACCGACACCTCACCCTCCCACACACACAACTTACCCCCCCACACACACCTCACCCTCCCACACACACATCTTACCCCCCCACACACACCTCACCCCCCACACACACACCTCACCCTCCCACACACACATTTACCCCCACACACACACCTCACCCTCCACACACACTCCTTACCCTCCCACACACACACCTTACCCCCCACACACACCTCACCCTCCCACACACACACCTCACCCCCACACACCGACACCTCACCCTCCCACACACACAACTTACCCCCCCACACACACCTCACCCTCCCACACACACCTCACCCTCCCACACACACACACCTCACCCCCCCACATACACACCGCACCCCCCACACACACACCTCACCCCCCACACACAGACACCTCACCCTCCCACACACAGACACCTCACCCTCCCACACACAGACACCTCACCCTCCCACACACACACACCTCACCCCCCCACATACACACCTCACCCCCCACACACACACACCTCACCCCCACACACACACCTCACCCCCACACACACACCTTACCCCCACACACACTCCTCACCCTCCCACTCACACACCTTACCCCCCACACACACACCTTACCGCCACACACACTCCTCACCCTCCCACTCACACACCTTACCCCCCCCCACACACACCTTACCCCCCCACACACACACCTCACCCCCACACACACAGTTCACCCCCCCACACACACCTCACCCCCACCACACACACACCTCACCCCCCCACATACACACCTCACACCCCCACACACGCACCTCACCCCCCCACACGGACCTCAGCCCACCAACACACCTCACCCCCCACACACACACACCTCACCCCCCCCACACCTTACCCCCACATACACACACCTCACCCCCTCACACACACTCCCCACAACCCTCCACACACACACCTCACCCCCCCACACCTCACCCCCCCACACACACACCTCACCCCCCCCACACACACACCTCAGCCTCCACACACACACACCTCACACCCACACACACTCCTCACCCCCCCCCACACACACACCTCACCGCCCTTAACCTCACCCCCCCACACACATAAACCTCACCCCCCCACACACCTAACCGCTCCACACACACACCTCACGCCCCCACACACACACATCTCACCCCCCACACCTCACCCCCCCACATACACACCTCACTCCCACACACACAGCTCACGCCCCCCCCCCCACACACACACCTCACCCCCCCACACCTCACCCCCCCACACACACCTCACCCCCCACACACACACCTCACCCCCACACACCTCACACACACACACACACACATCTCACCCCCCCCACACACCTAACCCCCACACACACAGACCTCACCCCCTCACATACACACAGACCTCACCGCCCCCCCCCCCCCCCACACACACACACACCTCACCCCCCTGTGGTATTATAGGTATTACGGTACCTCATTGGCTAAAGCACCATTGGTGGAAACTGTATGCTTTCTATTGGTTAGAATGTATGATAGCTCCGCCCTGATAGGCGGGGTATAAGAACCCGTGCCGCCCCAGCAGCCTTCATTCTGTACCTGAGCTGCTGGGGGAAACATCTCGCTTATTAAAGCCTTCAGTTGGACTACAACCTCGCTTCAGTGGTCATTGATCGTGCATCAATTTAATAAGCTAGTTTTTAAGAAGAAAGGATGGAGCTCCAAATCAAGCCGCAGTGTCTGCAACTCAGCCGCCACGCGGCGAACTCAGCGGCAATCTTTAAGCACTGGCTGGCGTGTTTTAAAGGGTATTTCGAGACGGCCGAAAACGCACCCACGGTAGAGCAGAAACTGCACGTCCTATTCTCCAGGGTGAGCCCGGAGATTTACACCCTCATCGAGGAAGTGGAAGACTTCGACGCAGCAATAGAGCTACTAAAAGGACACTATATTCACCCGGTAAACCAGGTCTACGCCCGGCACCTGCTTGCAACAAGGCGACAAGCCCCTGGGGAATCGCTGGAGGAATTCTACCGTGCACTCCTGGTGTTGGGCAGAAGCTGCGGCTGCCCGCAAGTTTCGGCGAGCGAACACACCGAACTCTTAGTCCAGGACGCTTTCGTGGCAGGTATGCTATCGTCACAAATCCACCAGCGCCTGTTAGAAAAGGACACCCTGGGTCTCAGGGGGGCACGGGACCTTGCAGGCTCCCTGGACGTGGCCTCCAGGAACGCCCGTGCTTACGTTCCCGACCGCGCGGCAGCCCCCTGGGCAGCGTGGAACCCCTCCGCGGCTAACCCCGAGACTTCCTCTATTCCCCCACAGGCCTGCACTGCAAGGCGGCCTGGCAACCCCGAGGGGCCCCGCTGCTACATTTGCGGGCAGGCCAAGCACCCCCGCCAGCGCTGCCCGGCCCGCGCATCCACCTGCAAGGGATGCGGCAAAAAGGGCCATTTCGTGGGGGTATGCCAGGCCCGGGCGGTTGCCGCAGTCTCCAGCGGCGAAGGCGGACCGCAACCACTAACTTCTCCACGGGCCCCATGCGGCCAGCGTTCGCCGCCATCTTTATATTCCAGGGCCACGTGCGGACCCAGGGCGCCGCCATCTTGTTCCACGGACGCCACGTTGGAGGGATGGGCGCTGCCATTTTGTGCGCCCTCAGCCATGTGCGACCAATGGGAGACGCCATCTTGGATGAAGCCCCAGGACCCCAGCTCGGCTGACCACACACTGCCCGAACAGAACTCTCAACTGCTGCGACTAGCCTCGGTGACTCTGGATCAGTCTCGGCCTCGAACACTCTCAACCGCTACGACGACCGTATTCATCAACGGGCACGAGACGTCCTGCCTAATCGACTCTGGGAGCACGGAGAGCTTCATACACCCCGACACGGAAAGGCGCTGTTCTCTCCTCGTCCACCCCGTTAATCAAAAAATCTCCCTGGCCTCCGGTTCATACTCAGTGGAGATAAAGGGATTTTGTATAGCAAACCTCACAGTCCAGGGAAGTTCAAAAACTTCCGTCTCTACGTCCTTCCCCACCTCTGCGCGGCTACACTCTTGGGTTTAGACTTCCAGTGTAACCTTCAAAGACTGACTTACAAATTCGGCGGCCCTATAATCCCCCCTCACTGTCTGTGGCCTCGCGACCCTCAAGATCGATCCGCCTTCCCTGTTTCCGAACCTCACCCCGGATTGCAAACCCGTCGCCACCAGGAGCAGACGGTACAGTGCCCAGGATCGGATCTTTATTAGGTCAAAGGTCCAAAGGCTACTGAGGGAAGGGGTCATTGAAGCCAGTAACAGCCCCTGGAGAGCTCAAGTAGTGGTGGTAAAGACCGGGGAGAAACATAGGATGGTCATCGACTACAGCCAGACCATCAACAGGTTTACGCAGCTGGACGCGTACCCTCTCCCCTGCATATCCGACCTGGTAAACAGGATCGCGCATTATAAGGTCTTCTCAACGGTGGATCTCACGTCCGCCTACCACCAGCTCCCCATCCACACGAGTGACCGCATATACAGTCTTCGAGGCAGATGGGCGGCTCTATCACTTCTTAAGGTTTCCCTTCGCTTTCACCAACGGGTCTCGGTCTTCCAGTGCGAGATGGACCGAATGGTTGACCGGTCCGGTTTACGGGCAACATTCCCGTATCTCTATAATATCACCATCTGCGGCCACGACCAGCAGGACCACGACACCAACCTCCGGAAATTTGTCCAGACCGCAAATATCCTTAACCTGACATACAACAAGGATAAATGCGTGTTTAGCACCGACCGCCTAGCCATCCTCGGCTACGTAGTGCGAAATGCAGTTATAGGCCCCGACCCTGAACGCGTGCGCCCCCTTATGGAGTTCCCCCTCCCTCACTGCCCCAAGGCCCTGAAACGTTGCCTAGGGTTTTTTAGCTACTACACCCGGTGGGTCCCCAAATACGCGGACAAGGCCCGGCCCCTGATCCAATCCACGGTTTTTCCCCTGTCGATAGAGGCCCACCAGGCCTTCTGCCGCATTAAAGCAGACATTGCAAAGGCCACGATGCGCGCCATCGACGAGTCCCCCCCGTTCCAGGTCGAGAGCAACGCGTTCGACGTAGCTCTGGCGGCCGCCCTCAACCAGACGGGCAGACCCGTGGCCTTCTTCTCCCGCACTCTCCATGCTTCCGAAATCCGCCACTCCTCGGTCGAAAAGGAAGCCCAGGCCATAGTAGAAGCTGTGCGGCACTGGAGGCATTACCTGGCCAGCAGGAGATTCACTCTCCTCATGGACCAACGGTCGGTTGCTTTCATGTTCGATAATGCGCAGCGGGGCAAGATTAAAAATGACAAGATCTTGCGGTGGAGGATAGAACTCTCCACCTACAACTACGAGATCTTGTACCATCCCGGGAAGCTAAACGAGCCTCCTGACGCCCTGTCCCGCGGAACATGTGCCACCGCACAAGTAGACCGCCTCCGAGCCCTCCACGAGGACCTCTGCCACCCGGGGGTCACTCGCTTTTTCCATTTTGTTAAGGCCCGCAACCTGCCCTACTCCATCGAGGAGGTCAGGACAGCCACCAGGGACTGCCAAATCTGCGCGGAGTGCAAACCGCACTTCTACCGGCCAGAGAAAGCGCACCTGATAAAGGCTTCCCGTCCCTTTGAACGCCTCAGCAACGTGATTGACGAGTACTCCCGGTTCCCATTCGCCATCCCCTGCCCCGACATGACCGCAACTACCGTCATCAAGGCCCTCCATAGCATCTATGCACTGTGCGGGTTCCCCGCTTACATACATAGTGATAGGGGGTCCTCCTTTATGAGCGACGAACTGCGTCAATTCCTGCTCAGCAAGGGCATCGCCTCGAGCAGGACGACCAGTTACAACCCCCGGGGTAACGGACAGGTAGAGAGGGAGAACGGAACGGCCTGGAAGACCGTCCTACTGGCCCTACGGTCCAGGAACCTCCCAGTCTCCCGCTGGCAAGAAGTCCTCCCGGATGCCCTCCACTCCATCCGGTCACTGCTTTGTATGACCACCAATCAGACACCTCACGAAAGTCTCCTGGTCTTCCCCAGGAAGTCCTCCTCTGGGACACTGCACCTGACCTGGCTAGCAGCTCCCGGACTCATCCTGCTCCGAAAACACGTGCGGGCGCACAAGTCGGACCCGTTGGTCGCGAGGGTCCATCTGCTCCATGCTAACCCCCAGTACGCCTACGTGGCGTACACCGACGGCTGACAAGATACGGTCTCCCTACGAGACCTGGTGCCCGCCGGAACCCCACGCGCATTCAAGCCGCCAGTCCCACCCTCCCCTCCACCGCAGCACCTTACAGGAGGATCGGTCCTTCCGCGGCCCCGCCGAGACCCTCCCACCCACCAACGCCCCCCCACAGGAGCTCCCTTCCCAGGCCAACCGTTTTCCCCACCAGCGGCGTCTAGGGGTGCCGAAGCTGCCATGGAAATCGAAGCCACGCTCCCGGAGTCACAAACGCCCGAGCCTCCACCGGAGTCACCACCGAAGCTCCGACGATCACAGAGGACGACCAGGGCCCCCGATCGACTGATTGCTTCATTTTAATTGTAATCTGTAAATATAAACCATCAAATGTGCATAGCTATCAGACTTGTAAATAGTTACTAAACACTGTACGGAGTTATTACGGCACCTCCATAACTAATTATACCATGTTGTCATGTTTTGTAGTTTCAGACCACCACCCCCGCCGGACTCTTTTTTAACAGGGGTCAATGTGGTATTATAGGTATTACGGTACCTCATAGGCTAAAGCACCATTGGTGGAAACTGTATGCTTTCTATTGGTTAGAATGTATGACAGCTCCGCCCTGCTAGGCGGGTTATAAGAACCAGTGCCGCCCCAGCTGCCTTCATTCTGTACCTGAGCTGCTGGGGTAAACATCTAGCTTATTAAAGCCTTCAGTTGGACCACAACCTCGCTTCAGTGGTCATTGATCGTGCATCACCCCCCCACATACACACACCTCACCACCCCACACACACACCTCACCCCCCCCCCACGCACACACCTCACCCCCCCCCACGCACACACCTCACCCTCCCACGCACACACCTCACCCCCCCACGCACACACCTCACCCCCCACGCACACACCTCACCCCCCCACACACACACACCTCACCCCCACACACACACACCTCACCCCCCCACATACACACACCTCACCCCCCCCACACACACAACTCACCCCCCCACGCACAAACCTTACCCCCCACACACACCTCACCCCCCCACACACACACACCTCACCCCCCCACATACACACACCTCACCCCCCCACACACACACACCTCACCCCCCTACAAACACATACTCCGCATTCCCCCCCTACACATACACCTCACCCCCCACACAGACACACACACCTCCCACAAACGCACCTCACCCCCACATCTCACACCCCCACACAAACCTCATCCCCAGCCCCTCCCCCCACACACCTCACCCCCGCACACACACACCTCACCCCCAGCCCCTCACACTCCCCGCACACACACCTCACCCCCAGCCCCTCACCCCCCCCACCCCACACACCTCACCCCCCCACACACACACCTCAACCCCAGCTTCTCACCCCCCTGCACACACACCTCACCCCCCCGGACACACACACCTCACCCCCAGCCCCTCACCCTCACACACCTCACCCCCCCACACACACCTCAACCCCAGCCCCTCACCCCCCCGCACACACACCTCACCCCCCGCACACACACCTCACTCCCAGCCCCTCACCCCCCCACCCCACACACCTCACCCCCCCACACACACATCTCACCCCCAGCCCCTCACCCCCCCCACACACACACACCTCACCCCCCAACACACATCTCAACCCCCCGCACACACACCTAATCCCCAGCAGCTCACCCACACACACACACACACAAGCCCCTCACCCCCCCACACACACACACACCTCACCCCCCCCACACACACCTCACCCCCAGCCCCTCACCCCCCCTTCACACAGCTCACCCCAGCCCCTTACCCCCCACACACACACCTGACCCCCCACACACCTCATCCCAGCCCCTCACCCCCCCACACACACACACCTCACCCCCAACACACATCTCACCCCCCCCCCCGCACACACACCTAATCCCCAGCAGCTCACCACCCCACACACACACACAAGCCCCTCACCCCCCCACACACACACACACCTCACCCCCCCAACACACATCTCACCCCCCCACACATACACCTAATCCCCAGCCCCTCACCCCCCCCACACACACACCTCACTTCCCCCACACACACCTCACCCCCAGCCCCTCATCCCCCACACACACCTCACCCCCTGCCCCTCACCCCCCCACACACACACCTCACCTCCCAACACACACCTCAACCTCAGCCCCTCACCGCCCCCCACACACACCTCACCCCCAGCCCCTCACCCCTCCCACACACACACACACACCTCACCCCCCAACACACCCCTCACCCCCAGTCCCTCACCCCCCCGCACACACACCTCACCCCCAGCCCCTCACCCCCCCCACACACAGACACCTCACCCCCAGCCCCTCACCCCTCTCACACACACACACACCTCACCCCCCAACACACCCCTCACCCCCAGCCCCTCACCCCCCCCCCGCACACACAACTCACCCCCAGCCCCTCACCACCCCCGCACACACACCTCACCCCCAGCCGCTCACCCCCCCCGCACACACACCTCAACCCCAGCCGCTCACCCCCCCCCACACACACACGCACCTCACCCCCCCAACACACATCTCACCCCCAGCCCCTCACCCCCTCCCCACCCCCAGCCCCTCACCCCCCTCCCGCACACACACCTAATCCCCAGCCGCTCACCCCCCACACACACACACCAGCTCCTCACCCCCCACACACACACCTCACCCCCAGCCCCTCACACACTCCTCACCGCAGCCCCTCATCGCCCCCCCCACATACACACCTCACCCCCAGCCCCTCACCCCCTCACACACTCCTCACCGCAGCCCCTCATCGCCCCCCCCACACACACACCATCCCCAGCCCCTCACCCCCCCCCCACACACACACACCAGCCCCTCATCGCCCCCCCCACACACACATCAACCCCAGCCCCTCACCCCCCTCACACACACCTCACCGCAGCCCCTCATCGCCCCCCCCACACACTCCTCACCGCAGCCCCTCATCGCCCCCCCCCCCACACACACACATCACCCCCAACCCCTCACCCCCCTCACACACACCTCACCGCAGCCCCTCATCGCCCCCCCCCCCACACACATATCTCACCCCCAGCTCTCAGCCTCTCCCCCCACAGACAATATGGGGAAATACAATTCCCCCATTCCCAACTCTGCTACAAATTTCAAGTCACCTCGTTTTTAATAAGTCGTCTTGAACTGGGTTTTTTTTTAAATACATTTTTCCCCAATCTCCATTATTCCCAAAAGACATTGGGGGGGGGGGGTGTGGGGGTGTTAAAAGTGAGACCCAGACAAGGGGGAGAAATGGATAGGTATTTATATACCATTTCACCAAAGTAGTCCAGGCATCAGCTCGCCCGGGCCGGCTCCAAACAGCCATGAAGGATTTGGCATGGGGACTGTCTGCTTTAGAAGGCAATGCACCCTTTCAACGGGGTTCAAATGCAGTGTTCTGCGAGGGGAGAGGGGAGAATCGTTGGAGGTGGGGGGGGGGGGGGGGGGGGGTGTGTGTAATCAATTGCAATAAAACTGCCCTCCCCAAAAGCAAGCCCAGGAACTGAGCGCAGAAAACGAACAAAGTCACATTTGGTTAGAGCCCGTGTGTGTATGAGAGAGAGAGCAAACTGATACAGCAAGCCCAGTCTGGGCAGCAGAGATATTTACAAACAGGGCAGAATCCTGGGCGCTGGGGAAACTGACACCCGCATGAAAAGTGATAAATGACAAATACAGGAGGCAATGGGGAGGTCAGGAGGAAGTGTGGGGAGGGAAGTGGGGATAGGAGCCTCCGCGCCGTTTCCCCCCCACCTCCTGTCCATTCAAAAGCATCCAGGCACGTCCAGCATCCCATCAATGTCACACACACACATACACACACACACAGCGAAGAATCTCTCTCCTCCCTGCAAACGCTCCTTCTAAATTCTACCTCAGAAATATTGCTGCCCGCGGATATCACACACACACACACACAGCGACTGAAAGGCAGAATATAATAAACTTTTGTAGACATGGAAATTCACCCACCGTGAAACTGGGTCTTGCAGCGTCCCCACCTGGAGCTGGTAATGCGATAGAAACATTGAGGAGGGGGAGGGGGGGGGGGGGGGGGGAGTAGCTGGGTCGGTGGAAGAGGCACACAAGTAGTCAAGTCACGTCTCTCCCATTGCAATGTCAGGAAGGTGGAACTTATGGATTTTAGTCCCTTCAGCTCCCTCCCTCCCTCCCTCTCCCCGGCACCAATCTCCCCAAAACACTAAACCTATTTTGCAGGGCAGGAGTGTTTGGGATGTAGCCCATAGGGGAAACCAACATCCTCATCCCCCCCCCCCCCCAAAAAAAAAGCTGTCAGGTCGACATGTATCTAATTTAGCCACACTCCGGTGCTGAGGTTCGCTCCCTCCAATGGGCGCAAGTGGGATGGAAATAAAGCGATTTGCGGGGCTGCACAGGGAGCTGGAAACACCATGCAGTCTCACACAGAAGCAAAACGGGGAAAATAGGAGCAAGTGGAGCCCTTGAGACTGCCCCGCCATTCAATCAGATCATGGCTGATCTCTTCCTGGTCTCAAATTCCTGTTCCCCAGATCCCTTTAACCGATGTTTATCAGAAATATATCAATCTCCTTCTTGAAACCATTTAACGATTCAGACTGCACCGCGCTATGGGACATCGAGTTCCACAAATTCACCGCCCTCTGCGAGAAGTAGTTCCTCCTCATCTCAATGTTAAATCTACCCACCTCTCAAAGTTTAGAGGAGATGTGCGAGGCAGGTTTTTTACGCAAAGGGTGGGGAGTGCCTGGAACGCGTTGCCAGGTGAGGTTGTGGAAGCAGATACATTAACGGCGTTCAAAAGGCATCTTGACAAATACATGGATAGGGTGGGTATAGAGGGATACGGCACGAGGCAGGGCTGAGGGTTTGGGCCAAGGTTGGTATCATGACCAGTACAGGCTTGGAGGGCCGAAGGGCCTGTTCCTGTGCTGTATTGTTCTTGCTTGACTCTACTCCCATGCCCACTTCCGTCCTTGGCCTGCTGCAATGTTCCAGAGAAGCTCAATGCAAGCTGGAGGAATAGCATCTCATCTTCCAATTAGACACGTTACAGCCTTCCGGACTTAACACTGAGTTCAGCAAATTCAGGTGATTAGCTCTGCCCCACCTCAACCCCTTTGTTCTCATTCCATTTCATTTTAACTCGGCTTCGAGGTCCCCACCTGCTTCAAGAAGACCACCATCATACTGGTGCCAAAGAAGAACCAGGCAACGTACCTCAATAACTATCATCTGGTGGCCCTGAGATCAATCGTAATGAAGTGCTTCGAGAGGTTGCCATGAAGTGCATTGACTCCACACTCCCAGAATGCCTAGATCCACTGCAATTCGCATACCGCTGCAACCGGTCCACAGCAGACGCCATCTCCCTGGCCCTACACTCATCTCTAGAGTATCTCGACAACAAGGATTCCGACATCAGACTCCTATTTATTGACTACAGCTCCGCCTTCAACTCCATAATCTCAGCCAAACTCATAGCAAAGCTCAAAAATCTAGGACTTGGCTCCTCACTCTGCAACTGGATCCTCGGCTTTCTGACCCACAGACCACAATCAGTAAGAATGAGCAACAACACCTCCTCCACAATAGTCCTCAATACCGGGGCCCCGCAAGGCTGCGTACTTAGCCCCCTACTATACTCCCTGTACACACACGACTGCGTGGCAAAATTTGGTTCCAACTCCATCTACAAATTTGCTGACGACACGACCATAGTGGGTCGGATCTCGAATAACGACGAGTCAGAATACAGGAGGGAGATAGAGAACCTAGTGGAGTGTAGCGACAACAATCTCTCCCTCAATGCCAGCAAAACTAAAGAGCTGGTCATTGACGTCAGGAAGCAAAGTACTGTACACACCCCTGTCAGCATCAACGGAGCCGAGGTGGAGATGGTTAGCAGTTTCAAATTCCTTGGGGTGCACATCTCCAAAAATCTGTCCTGGTCCACCCACGTCGACGCTACCACCAAGAAAGCACAACAGCGCCTACACTTCCTCAGGAAACTAAGGAAATTCGGCAGGTCCACATTAACCCTTACCAACATTTACAGATGCACCATAGAAAGCATCCTATCGGGCTGCATCACAGCCTGGTATGGCAACTGCTCGGCCCAGGACCGCAAGAAACTTCAGAGAGTCATGAACACAGCCCAGTCCATCATACGAACCTGCCTCCCATCCATTGACTCCATCTACACCTCCCGCTGCCTGGGGAAAGCGGGCAGTATAATCAAAGACCCCTCCCACCCGGCTTACTCACTCTTCCAACTTCTTCCATCGGGCAGGAGATACAGAAGTCTGTGAACACGCACGAACAGACTCAAAAACAGCTTGTTCCCCGCTGTTACCAGACTCCTAAACGACCCTCTTATGGACTGACCTGATTAATACCACATTCCTGTATGCTTCACCCGATGCCGGTGTCTATGTATTTACATTGTGGACCCTGTGTTGCCCTATTATGTATTTTCTTTTTCTTTTCGTGTACCTAATGATTTGTTTGAGCTGCGCGCAGAAAAATACTTTTCACTGCACCTCGGTACACGTGACATTAAGCAAATCCAAATCCGTCTTTTACATTTTGTTTCTTTCTTGTCTTTCTTTATATATATATTTCTCGCCCTATCCTATCCCCCTCTCCTTACCCTTTCTCCACAACTATGGTGACAATAACAATGTCAATTATCAAATTCAATCCAATCCAATCTCCTTTGCTTCCCCCTTATCCCCAACAGCTGCCACAGTTTACCCTCTGATTTTAGTTTCTCTGCTGTTTGCCCTTTCACACCTTTTATTCTCTCCGGGGACTGCCATTACACTCACTTCCCTTGGTTTCTGTGGCTATGACTCATCTCGCATTCCCTCGCCCCACAGTATAAATATCTCCCACTTTCTACGCCTTTTAGCTTTGACAAAGAGTCATCGGACTCGAAACGTCAGCTCTTTTCTCTCCCGACAGATGCTGTCAGACCTGCTGAGATTTTCCAGCATTTCCTCTTTGGTTACAGATCCCAGCATTCGCAGTAATTTGCTTTTATCCTGTATTGTTCTTTTTTCTTTGTCCAACCAGGATCAACAAATCAATTGGTGCATTCGCCACAGCAACCCCTCTACCAGTCAGAGTCCACTTGTCAACCAATCAGCACTCTCCTCTCATACAAATATGGTCAATGTACAAGGATAACTCACAGACTGTGAAAGCGATTACGTTTCCCCCTCATCTCTTTATTAGGTGCAACCCCCCATCCCAGAGATTTGAACAGATTTGGCAGCATTTGCTCCCGGTGCAGCGCTCAAGGAGTGCCTCAGTATTGCAGGTACCTTTTAGATGATGCCTTTAAACTTCCTTTATTTTGTCATGGGGTGCGGGTGCCATTGGCAAGGTTAGCGTTTATTGCTCATCTCTAATTGCCCTTGAACTAAGTGGTTTGCTCGACTAGTTCAGGGGGCAGTTAATAATAATGTTATCATTATTGTCACAAGTAGGCTTACATTAACACTGCAATGAAGTTACTGTTAAAAGCACCTCGTCGCCACATTCCGGCGCCTGTTCGGGTACACGGAGGGAGAATTCAGAATGTCCAATTCAGCTAACAGCACGTCTTTCGGGACTTGTGGGAGGAAACCGGGGCACCCGGAGGAAACCCACGCAGACACGGGGAGAACGTGCAGACTCCGCACAGACAGTGACCCAAGCTGGGAATCGAACCCGGGACCCTGGCGCTGTGAAGTAACCGTGCCGCCCTAAGAGTTAATAACATTGTTGTGGGTGTGCAGTCACATGTAGACCAGACCGGGCAAGGATAGAATCATAGAATTTACAGTGCAGAAGGAGGCCATTCGACCCATCGAACCGGCACCGGCTCTTGGAAAGAGCACCCGACTTAAGCCCATCCTATCCCTGTAACCCAGTAACCCCACCCAGCCTTTTGGACACTAAGGGGCAATTTGTCATGGCCAATCCACCTAACCTGCACATCTTTGGACTGTGGGAGGAAAGCGGAGCACCCGGAGGAAACCCACGCACACACGGGGAGAAAGTGCAGACTCTACACAGACAGTCACCTGAGGCCGGAATTGAACCTGGGACCCTGGAGCTGTGAGGCAGCAATGCTAACCACTGTGCCACCGTGCCCCCGTTTCCTTCACTCCTGCCTAATCTTCTCCTGCTGAAACTGAACCGCCATCACCCCCCACTCCTCAGGTGGATGTGAAAGATGCCATGGCACTATTTTCAGGATGGGTGGCACAGTGGCTAGCTCCGCTGTCTCACAGCGCCAGGGTCCCCGGGTTCGATTCTCGGCTTGGGTCACTGTCTGTGCGGAGTCTGCACGTCCTCCCCGTGTCTGCGTGGGTTTCCTCCGGGTGCTCCGGTTTCTTCGCACAGTCCAAGGATGTGCAGGTTAGGCGGATTGGCCATGCTAAAAATTGCCCCTCAGTGTCCAAAGGTTAAGTGGGGGTTACAGGGATTGGGTGGAGACGTGGGCCTCAGTAGGGTGCTCTTTCGGAGGATCAGTGTGGACGCGAATGGCCTCCCTCCGCACTGTAGGAATTCTCTTGCGTCCTGTCAAACATGTGTCCCTCAATCCACGCTTTATCCCTCGATCTCCAGTGCCGAGATGATGGACGATATGGCCTCCTCTCGCGCTGTAACGATTCAGCGATGCCGTGATAATGAGCAGTTTGCCTGGCCATCGGGGGCTGTTTGTGGGATGTTGCTGTGCACCGAATGGCAGCCCCATTTCCGATGTTACTAGCCATGACTACACTTCAATGGGGGGGCTGCAAGTTGAGTCACTGCCCTCATGTAAAATAACACAGCTGCCAACCCGAGCACAGCAAGATCCCAGTGCGTTTTGTTTTTACGCCACCGCCGTGACTGCTCTTTAAAACAACTGCATTGGCTGCAAAGCACCTTGAGGCTTCAAGTGGTTGCTGGAAAGGTTACAGCTCATGCCCCAGTGTGGAATCTATGCAAGATGTACCGCAGGGCAAGAGTTATATCTGCGGGAAAGGCAATTATGATGCGGTGAGGCAAGACTTAGGATGCATCGGATGGAGAGGAAAACTGCAGGGGATGGGCACATTGGAAATGTGGAGCTTGTTCAAGGAACAGCTGCTGCGTGTCCTTGATAAGTATGTACCTGTCAGGCAGGGAGGAAGTGGTCGAGCAAGGGAACCGTGGTTTACTAAGGCAGTCAAAACACTTGTCAAGAGGAAGAAGGAGGCTTATGTAAAGATGAGACATGAAGGTTCAGTAAGGGCGCTCGAGAGATACAAGTTAGCTAGGAAGGACCTAAAGAGAGAGCTACGAAGAGCCAGGAGGGGACATGGGAAGTCTTTGGCAGGTAGGATCAAGGATAACCCTAAAGCTTTCTATAGATATGTCAGGAATAAAAGAATGACTAGGGGAAGAGTAGGGCCAGTCAAGGACAGTAGTGGGAAGTTGTGCTTGGAGTCCGAGGAGATAGGAGAGGGGCTAAATGAATATTTTTCGTCAGTATTCACAGAGGAAAAAGACAATGTTGTCGAGGAGAATACTGAGATTCAGGCTACTAGACTAGAAGGGCTTGAGGTTCATAAGGAGGAGGTGTTAACAATTCTGGAAAGGGTGAAAATAGATAAGTCCCCAGGGCCGGATGGGATTTATCCTAGGATTCTTTGGGAAGCTAGGGAGGAGATTGCTGAGCCATTGGCTTTGATCTTTAAGTCATCTTTGTCAACAGGAATAGTGCTAGAAGACTGGAAAAAGCAAATGTTGTCCCCTTGTTCAAGACGGGGAGTAGAGACAACCCCGGTAACTATAGACCAGTGAGCCTTACTTCAGTTGTGGGCAAAATCTTGGAAAGGTTTATTAGAGATAGGGTGTATAATCATCTGGAAAGGAATAATTTGATTAGACATAGTCAACACGGTTTTGTGAAGGCCTCACAAACCTTATTGAGTTCTTTGAGAAGGTGACCAAACAGGTGGATGAGGGTAAAGCAGTTGATGTGGTGTATATGGATTTCAGTAAAGCGTTTGATAAGGTTCCCCACGGTAGGCTACTGCAGAAAATACGGAAGCATGGGATTCAGGGAGATTTAGTAGTTTGGATCAGAAATTGGCTAGCTGGAAGAAGACAAAGGGTGGTGGTTGATGGGAAGTGTTCAGACTGGAGTCCAGTTACTAGTGGTGTACCACAAGGATCTGTTTTGGGGCCACTGCTGTTTGTCATTTTTATAAATGACCTGGAGGAGGGCGTAGAAGGATGGGTGAGTAAATTTGCAGATGACACTAAAGTCGGTAGAGTTGTGGACAGTGCGGAAGGATGTTACAAGTTACAGAGGGACATAGATAAGCTGCAACGCTGGGCTGAGAGGTGGCAAATGGAGTTTAATGCAGAAAAGTGTGAGGTGATTCATTTTGGAAGGAATAACAGGGAGACAGAGTACTGGGCTAATGGTAAGATTCTTGGCAGTGTGGATGAGCAGAGAGATCTCGGTGTCCATGTACATAGATCCCTGAAAGTTGCCACTCAGGTTGAGAGGGTTGTTAAGAAGGCGTACAGTGTGTTAGCTTTTATTGGTAGAGGGATTGAGTTTCGGAGCCATGAGGTCATGTTGCAGCTGTACAAATCTCTGGTGTAGCCGCATTTGGAGTATTGCGTGCAATTCTGGTCGCCGCATTATAGGAATGATGTGGAAGCATTGGAAAGGGTGCAGAGGAGATTTACCAGAATGTTGCCTGGTATGGAGGGAAGATCTTATGAGAAAAGGCTGAGGGACGTGAGGCTGTTTTCGTTAGAGAGAAGAAGGTTAAGAGGTGACTTAATTGAGGCATACAAGATGATCAGAGGATTGGATAGGGTGGTCAGTGAGAGCCTTTTTCCTCGGATGGTGATGTCTAGCACAAAGGACATAGCTTTAAATTGAGGGGAGATAGATATAAGACAGACGTCAGAGGTAGGTTCTTTACTCAGAGAGTAGTAAGGGCGTGGAATACCCTGCCTGCAACAGTAGTAGACTCGCCAACACTAAGGGTATTCAAATGGTCATTGGATAGACATATGGATGATAAGGGGGCAGCACGGTAGCATAGTAGTTAGCATAATTGCTTCACAGCTCCAGAGTCCCAGGTTCGATTCCCGGCTTGGGTCACTGTCTGTGCGGAGTCTGCACCTTCTCCCTGTGTGTGCGTGGGTTTCCTCCGGGTGCTCCGGTTTCCTCCCACAGTCCAAAGACGTGCAGGTTAGGTGGATTGGCCATGCTAAATTGCTCTTAGTGTCCAAAATTGGCCTTAGGGTTGGTTGAGTGGGGTTACTGGGTTATGGGGATAGGGTGGTGTGGGCCTCGGTAGGGTGCTCTTTCCAAGAGCCGGTGCAGACTCGATGGGCTGAATGGCCTCCTTCTGCACTGTAAATTCTATGATTCTATGATTCTAAGGGAATAGTGTAAATGGGCTTTAGAGTGGTTTCACAGGTCGGCGCAATCATCGAGGGCTGAAGGGCCTGTACTGCGCTGTAATGTTCTATGTTCTATGTTCTAAGTCACTCCCCAGCCTGACTTGGAAATATATTGGCCGTTCCTTCACTGTCGCTGGGTAAAAATCCTGGAACGCCCTCCCTAACAGCACAGTAGGCTCACCTACATCTCATTGACTGGCAGTAGTTCAAGAAGGCAGCTCACCACCACCTTCTGAAGGGCAATTAGGGATGGGCAATAAATGCCGGCCTAACCAGCGACGTTCACATCCCGTAAATTAATTTTTTTAAATAACAGACAAGTTCTTTAACCAACACCATCCCAACAAAGGGTTGGATTTGATTGGATTGGATTTGTTTATTATTGTCAGGTGTACCGAGCTACAGTGAAAAGTATTTTTCTGCGAGCAGCTCAACAGATCATTAAATACATGAGAAGAAAAGGGAAGAAAAGAAAATACATAATAGGGCAACACAACATATACAATGTAACTACATAAGCACCGGCATCGGATGAAGCATACAGGGTGTAGTGTTAATGAAGTCAGTCCACAAGAGGGTCATTTAGGAGTCTGGTAACAGCGGGGAAGAGACTTCCGGTTGCGGCTATGCGGAGCTACATCGCACATTCGGCAGCTCCCGCTAAAAACTGACTTTTGGGCTCTTTTTAGGGCCCGTCACGGCGCTTCTTCGACGTTTCCAGGTGTGGGAAGGGGACAGCAACATTCCCCCGATAGTGTACGGATTGGACCAGGAGTGGGGCGATTAAAAAGTGGCACTGAAGCAAAGAAAGGTGCGAAGGAGGAGGACCAAGATGGCGGCGGGCGGAGACCAGGCAGCGTGGAGGCAGTGGGCGCAAGAGCAGCAGGAGCTTCTCCAGCGCGGTTTTAAGGAACTGAAAGCAGAGCTGCTGGAGCCGATGAAGGCTTCGATCGATAAGCTGCTGGAGACCCAGACGGCCCAAGGGGCAGCGATCCGGGAGGTCCGGCAGAAGGTCTCGGAGAACGAGGACGAGATCCGGGGCCTGGCGGTGAAGGCGGAGGCGCACGAGGCGCTCCACAAGAAATGGCAGGCGAGGTTCGAGGAGATGGAGAACCGTTCGAGGCGGAAAACCTCCTGCGGATTCTGGGCCTCCCGGAGGGGCTGGAGGGATCGGACGTGGGGGGCCTATGTGGTCACCATGCTGAACTCGCTGATGGGAGCGGGGGCCTTTCAGGGGCCCTTGGAGCTGGAGGGGGCCCACCGGGTGCTGGCGAGGAGGTCCAAGCCCAGCGAGCCGCCGCGGGCGGTGCTGATGCGGTTCCACCGGTTTGCTGATCGGGAGTGTGTGTTAAGGTGGGCCAAGAAGGAGCGGAGCAGCAGGTGGGAGAACGCGGAGGTCCGGATCTACCAGGATTGGAACACGGAGGTGGCGAAGAAGAGGGCCGGTTACAGCCGGGCGAAGGCAGTGCTGCACAGGAAGGGGGTGAAGTTCGGTATGCTGCAGCCGGCGGGTCTGTGGGTCACCTATAAGGATCAACACCACTACTTTGAGTCCCCGGAGGAGGCGTGGGCCTTTGTTCAGGCCGAAAAACTGGACTCAGACTAAGGGTCGGGGGTGAGGGGTCGCGGTGGAGGGATGGTTGGGGATTGTTGGGTTGTGTTTCGAGGGGGGGGGGTCTTTGTTTTTCGAGGGTTGATTGGTCATTGTTTTGATTAGGTCCGCCGGGCGGGCTCGTGGGGGGGGTAGGTAAACTGCTTGGGGGGTTGATGGTCGGTAGGGGAAATGGGGCCCCGCGGGGGGGGGGGGGGGCGGGGGGAGAGGCCTGAGTTGGGGGTAGTGGGACCGGACCTGGAAAGGGAGCTGCGCCAGGGGAGGCGGGGCCGGGCGAGTGGGAAGCGCGGGCTTTTTCCTGCGTTTAGGGCTGAAAGGGCGGGGCCGGAGCTGGGAAGCGCGGGCTTTTTCTCCTGCGCTGGGAGTGGAATGGATGAGATCCAGCTGGTGGACAAGGGGGGGAGGGGAAGTTCCACACTGGGGGGGGGGGGGGGGGGGGGTGTGTGTGTGTGGAGGGGGGGTGGGGGGAGGGGGAGCGGCGGGAGTGGCCGGGGTCAGCAGGAGTCAGCTGACTTACGGGCGTGCAATGGAGGGAGCAATGCAGCTAGGGGGTCTGGAGGGGGGGGGGGGGAACGGGACACACCGGGTTGCTGCTGGAATGGCCAAGGGGAAGCTGGAGTTGGTAAAGGAGGTTGGGGTGGGGGTCCGCCGCTGTGGGGAACGGGTCGTGCGGGGGGCGCGGGCACGTGGCTGGCCTAGGAGGGGCAATGGCGAGTCGGCGGGGGATGGGGGTGAGTAGTCCCCTGATCCGGCTGATAACCTGGAATGTAAGGGGACTGAATGGGCCGGTCAAGCGGGCCCGGGTGTTTGCGCACCTGAAGGGGCTGAAGGCGGATGTGGCCATTCTTCAGGAGACGCACCTGAGGGTGGCGGATCAGGTAAGGTTGAGAAAGGGGTGGGTAGGGCAGGTGTTTCATTCGGGTTTGAATGCAAAAAATCGGGGGGGGGTGGCGATCTTGGTGGGGAAGAGAGTGTCGTCCGAGGCGTCGAGCATTGTGGCAGACAATGGCGGTAGGTATGTGATGGTAAGTGGCAAGGTGCAGGGGGAGCGGGTGGTGTTGGTCAGTATATATGCCCCGAATTGGGACGATGCGGGGTTCATGTGGCGTATGCTGGGCCGGATTCCGGACCTGGAGACAGGGGGCCTTATAATGGGGGGGGATTTCAACACTGTGCTGGACCCGGCACTGGATTGCTCGAGGTCTAGGACGGGCAGGAGGCCGGCAGCAGCCAAGGTGCTGAGGGGGTTCATGGACCAGATGGGAGGGGTGGATCCGTGGAGGTTTGCGAGGCCGGGGGCCAGGGAATTTTCATTCTTCTCCCATGTTCACAAGGCCTATTCCCGGAATGACTTTTTTGTCATGAGCAGGGTGCTGATTCAGAGGGTGGAGGATACAGAGTACTCGGCGATAGTTGTTTCTGATCATACTCTGCACTGGGTGGACCTCGAGTTGGGTGAGGAGAGGGACCAGCGCCTAGCGGTGGGGTTGCTGGCGGACGAGGAGGTGAGCGGGCGGGTCCGGAAGTGTATAGAGAGGTACCTGGAGGCTAATGATAATGGGGAGGTGCAAGTAGGGGAGGTCCGGGAGGTGCTGAAGGTGGTGGCCAGAGGAGAGCTGATCTCCATTAGGGCACACAAGGAGAGGGGGGAGAGGAGAGAGAGGGAGAGGTTGGTGGTGGAGATGGTGAGGGTGGATAGGAGGTACGCGGAGGCCCCGGAGGAGGGATTGCTTAGGGAGCGGCGCAGCCTCCAGGCTGAGTTCGATTTGTTGACCAGCAGGAAGGCGGAGGTGCAGTGGAGGAAGGCGCAGGGGGCGGTATATGAATATGGAGAAAAGGCGAGCCGGATGCTGGCACACCAGCTTCGGAAACGAGAGGCAGCTAGGGAGATCGGGGGAGTTAGGGATGGAGGAGGGAACACGGTGCGAAGTGCGGTGGGTATCAATGGGGTCATCAGGGACTTCTACGAGGAACTGTACCGGTCTGAGCCCCCACTGGAAGAGGGAGGGATGGGTCGCTTCCTGGACCGGCTGAGGTTTCCAAGGGTGGAGGAGGGGCAGGTGGCGGGGTTGGGGCGCCGGTTAGGTTGGAGGAGTTGGTCAAAGGGATAGGGAACATGCAGGTGGGGAAGGCACCGGGGCCAGATGGGTTCCCGGTTGAATTTTACAAGAAGTATGTGGGCCTGCTGGGCCCGCTGTTGGTAAGAACCTTCAACGAGGCAAGGGAAGGGGGGGCTCTTCCCTTGCTCTACCCCCGACGATGTCTAGAGCGCTGATTTCCCTGATCATGAAGCGGGCCAAGGATCCCCTACAGTGTGGGTCATACAGGCCGATCTCACTCTTAAATGTAGATGCAAAGTTGCTGGCAAAGATTTTGGCCACGAGGATAGAGGACTTTGTGCCGCAGGTCATACACGAGGATCAGACGGGGTTCGTGAAAGGGAGGCAGTTGAATACTAATGTACGGAGGCTCTTGAATGTTATAATGATGCCGGCGATGGAAGAGGAGGCGGAGATAGTGGCGGCGATGGATGCGGAGAAGGCCTTTGATAGGGTGGAGTGGGGGTACCTGTAAGAGGTGTTGAAAAGGTTCGGGTTCGGAGGGGGGTTTGTCAGGTGGGTGAGGCTGCTGTATGAGGCCCCGGTGGCGAGTGTGGCCACGAACAGAAGGAGGTCAGACTATTCCCGGGGGACTAGGCAGGGGTGTCCCCTGTCCCCCCTGCTCTTTGCGCTGGCCATGGCGTTGAGGGAGTCGAGGAACTGGAGGGGGCTGGTGCGGGGTGGGGAGGAGCATCGGGTGTCGCTCTATGTGGACGATTTGCTGCTATATGTGGCGGACCCAGTGGGGGGAATGCCGGAGGTGATGAGGATCCTTCGGGAGTTTGGCGATTTCTCCGGGTACAAGCTTAATGTGGGGAAGAGCGAGTTGTTCGTAGTGCACCCGGGGGACCAGGAGAGGGGGATTGGTGAGCTCCCGCTAAAAAGGGCGGAGAGGAGCTTCAGGTACCTGGGGGTCCAGGTGGCTAGGAGCTGGGGGGCCCTACATAAGCTTAACTTGACGAGGCTGGTGGAGCAGATGGAGGAGGAGTTTAAGAGGTGGGACGTGCTGCCACTCTCCCTGGCGGGCAGGGTGCAGTCAGTTAAAATGACGGTGCTCCCGAGGTTTTTGTTCCTGTTCCAATGCCTCCCCATCCTGATCCCTAGGGCCTTCTTCAGGCGGGTTAACAGGAGCATTATGGCGTTTGTATGGGCGCAGAAGACCCCGAGGGTGAGAAGGGTGTTCCTGGAGCGGTGCAGGAATGGGGGGAGGTTGGCGCTGCCTAACCTCTGTGGGTATTATTGGGCCGCCAACGTGGTGCATAAGTGGGCGATGGCGGGGGATGAGGCAGCATAGAAGAGGCTGGAGACGGCGTCCTGTGTGGGCACAGGGCTGGAGGCGCTTGTGACGGCGCCGCTGGAGGAATTTTGGAAGGGTGTAGCGAGGACGGTGTCGAGGGTGGTAGGATCCAGGGTCAGACTGGGCTGGGGGCTCGCAATATTTGGGGTGGCAGAGGAGCAGGGAGTGCAGGAGGCGAAAGAGGCCGGAATTCTGGCCTTTGCGTCCCTGGTAGCTCGGCGAAGGATTCTCCTTCAGTGGAAGGATGCGAGGTCCCCAAGCGTGGAATCCTGGATCAGCGATATGGCAGGGTTCATTAAATTGGAGAGGGTGAAATTCACCTTGAGAGGGTCGGTACAAGGGTTCTTTAGGCGGTGGCAACCGTTCTTAGACTTTCTGGCAGAACGTTAGAAGATGGGCAGCACGGTAGCACAAGTGGATAGCACTGTGGCTTCGCAGCGCCAGGGTCCCAGGTTCGATTCCCTGCTGGATCACTGTCTGTGCGGAGTCTGCACGTTCTCCCCATGTGTGCGTGGGTTTCCTCCGGGTGCTCCGGTTTCCTCCCACAGTCCAAAGATGTGCAGGTTAGGTGGATGGACCATGATAAATTGCCCTTAGTGACCAAAAATGTTAGGAGGGGTTATTGGGTTACAGGGATAGGGTGGAAGTGAGGACTTAAGTGGGTCGGTGCAGACTCGATGGGTTGAATGGCCTCCTTCTGCACTGTATGTTCTATGTCTATGGTCAGCAGCGGCAGCATCCCGGGGGGGGGCGGGGTTGGTTCGTTTTTCTTGAGTGGGTGTGTATTTTTGCCTTTGTGTTGATGAAGACTGTTAATGTATTATTTATATGTATATGGGGGGGGTTTGTTCTTTTCTTTCTGTATTTTGTTGTTGATATCTTGTGAAAATGTGAATAAAAATTAGTTTTAAAAAAAACAGCGGGGAAGAAGCTGTTTTTGAGTCTGTTCGTGCGTGTTCTCAGACTTCTGTATCTCCTGCCCGATGGAAGAAGTTGGAAGTTGGAAGAGTGAGTAAGCCGGGTGGGAGGCAGTGGGAGATGCAGATGGAGTCAATGGATGGGAGGCAGGTTTGTGTGATGGACTGGGCGGTGTTCACGACTCTCTGAAGTTTCTTGCGGTCCTGGGCCGAGCAGTTGCCATACCAGGCTGTGATGCAGCCTGATAGGATGCTTTCTATGGGGCATCTGTAAAAGTTGATAAGGGTTAATGTGGACATGCCGAATTTCCTTAGTTTCCTGAGGAAGTATAGGCGCTGTTGTGCTTTCTTGGTGGTAGCGTCGATGTGGGTGGACCAGGACAGATTTTTGGAGATGTGCACACTTAGGAATTTGTGTACAGGGAGCAGAGTAGGGGGCTAAGTACGCAGCCTTGCGGGGCGCCGGTGTTGAGGACTATTGTGGAGGAGGTGTTGTTGTTCATTCTTACTGAGTGTGGTCTGTGGGTCAGAAAATCGAGGATCCAGTTGCAGAGTGGGGAGCCAAGTCCTAGGTTTTGGAGCTTTGATATGAGCTTGGCTGGGATTATGGTGTTGAAGGCGGAGCTGTAGTCAATAAATAGGAGTCTGATGTCGGAATCCTTGTTGTCGAGATGCTCCAGGGATGAGTGTAGGGCCAGGGAAATGGCAGCTGCTGTGGACCGGTTGCGGCAGTATGCGAATTGCAGTGGATCAAGGCGTTCTGGGAGTATGGAGATGATGCGCTTCATGATCAACCTCTCGAAGCACTTCATTACGACTGAAGTCAGGGCCACCGGACGGTAGTCATTGAGGCACGTTGCCTGGTTCTTCTTTGGTACTGGTATGATGGTGGTCTTCTTTAAACAGGTGGGGACCTCAGAGTGGAGTAGTGACAGGTTAAAGATGTCCGCGAATACCTCTGCCAGCTGGTCCGCGCAGGCTCCGAGTGCACGACCAGGGATCCCGTCCTGGCCCGTCGCTTTCCGAGGGTTCACTTTCAGGAAGGCCGATCTGACTTCGGAAGCTGTGATGGTGGGTATGGGTGAATTATGGGCTGCTGGGGCACTCGACAGCGGATTGTTGGTTACCTGCTCGAACCGAGCATAGAATACATTGAGTTAATCGGGGAGGGGTGCACTGCTGTCGGAGATACTGCTCGGCTTCACTTTGTAGGCCGTTATGTTGTTTAGGCCTTGCCAATATTCCATTAGCCTTTTGGATTATTTTCTATACCTGTTGATTTTGATGACTCACGTCCTGGAAACCCAAAGTTTGTTGTTTACAATTTTATGTCGTATTCTGTCATGGAATGCTGTTGACACTGGCAATGCCAGCATTTATTAGCCGTCTCTAATTGCCCTTGAGAAGGGGTGTGTCTCCTTGCATCTCCACTGGTTCTAGTTTTCCACCATTTGGAAAGGAGCCATTATATCCTTTATAATTCCGATGTGAATGACCTCACATTTGCCGCCTTTGAAACCCATTTGTCACGGATTCTCCTGCTCACAGATTGTTCTGTCAAGACGACAGAGAGATGGGGGATGAAGATTCTCTCTATGCTTTTAGTGTAGTCGCTCTGCATTATCCACCAACCCCACTCGTGTACTTGAAGTCAGGGGGGCTCCTAAAATGCAGCACATGACTTGCCCCCTGCCTTCCCACCAGAGGAGGGGTTCGCCGTATGAGGAGAGATTGAACAGTTTGGGCCTATACTCTCTGGAGTTTGGACGAATGAGGGGAGATCTAATTGAGATGCTAAAAGAGATGGATAAAGTATACGTGGAGCGGATGCTTCCTCTTGTGGGCCATTCTAAAACGAGAGGTCATGATCTTAGAATAAGAGGTCGCACATTTAAAACAGATTTGAGGAAAAACTGGGGCTGGGATTCTCCAAGCCCGCCAGGTTCTGACGCTGGCGTGAAAGGCGGCGCGAACCACTCTGGCATCAACGGTCCTCGATTGTCGGGTATGCACCCCTTCCTAGGGGGCTGGGGCGGCGTTGGAGTGGCCCCCGCAGCTCCAGCCGGCGCGAGTTCGCGCATGCGCGGGGGGTTCCCATCTCCGCGCCGGCCCCCGGGCAATATGGTGGAGCCCTACTGGGGCCCGGTGCGGAGGAACATAGGCCCCCGCGGAACCAGCCCGCTCGTCGATCGGTAGGCCCCGATCGCGGGCCTGGTCACCGTGGAAGCCCCCCCCCCCGGAGTCGGATGCCCCTGACACCCCCCCCCCCCAACCAGGACGACCTCCGCAGGCGGGTCTCGGCCGAACCCGGCCCGGACAATCACCCCCGACCGTCGCGGAGGCGATCCCGCGGGCACCCGAGAATCGGCGCCGGAGAATTCCAGCTGCTCTCCCAAAGGGTTGTGAATCTGTGGAATTCACAACCCCAGGGTGCGGTAGATGCAGCGACAGTGAGTAAATTTAAGGAGGAGTTAGAC
Organism: Scyliorhinus torazame; assembly: GCF_047496885.1. Lineage (NCBI taxonomy): Eukaryota > Metazoa > Chordata > Chondrichthyes > Carcharhiniformes > Scyliorhinidae > Scyliorhinus > Scyliorhinus torazame. The sequence continues at coordinate 31,113,667 of NC_092712.1, read as the reverse complement.
AGATTTTTAGTTGGTAATGGATTGGAGGGTTATGGAGAACGGGGAGGACGGTGGAGTTGAGGCCGAGATGGGATCAGCCACGATCACATTGAGGGTGTTTAGGCTGCGGAAGCTAAATTGCCAACTCCCCCTCCTGGATCATGTGTTCTAGGGAGGAGATGCTCTGGCTGATTTTGCAATCCAGCTCTTGATCTGTAGCATTGTAGGGAGCAGATCAAGAGCATATCAGCCATGATAGAATGGCAGAGCAGACTCAATGGGCCGCTTGCCCTAATTCTGCTTCTATGCCTTATGAACTGATGTCTAATCTGTCTCCCATTTTACAGGGTGGTGGGGCGGTCGGTGGAGGCATTGGGCAGTCTGCGTACGCTTTGGCCGAATTCGGCTTTTAGGAGATTAGTTAATAGCCACTTAAATCCCCCTTCCCGCCTCGACCGCTATTTTACTGATGGCAGTGTGAGGTCTACATCAAGCAGGTAGTCCAGCAGCCTTTCCCGAGTGGATTGGTGCTCGGCAAAGGGGTGGGAGGGAGACCTTCATAGGGAGTCCTCTGTACCCATCAGAGACACTCCCCTCAATTGTCATAAGGTCATAATGCCCCCTCCCTCTTGAACCCTCCCTAAGGCCTCTCATAAATCCCCTCACTTCACCTCACTGGAGCCTGACCAACGGGCCCTGCCAAAACCCCGGGCTTACCTGAAGACTGGCCTCCGTTAGCTCCTCTTGCTTGGGGACTGCTTGTCGCCCCAGCAGTGGCCTCCGCTCAAACCCGGACCACCAACCTGCTCGCCAATCAGTTGGCTGGCAGGTCACTCAAGCGGGAGTTCCTCCACAGATGCGGGCCGAAATCCCATCCTGAGGGAATTAACACCCTGCTGAGCATAAAATGGATGTGGGGCAACTTGTTTTTGAGTGGGAAGGCTCCGAGTCAACCTTCAGCTGTGGAGGACGGATGGGGGGGGCGCTGCGGTAATGGTGGGAGGTCATGGGGGGGATTCTCCGTTGCTCAATGCCGATATCGGAATCGGCAATCGGGCGGAAGACCGACGCCAACGCCGAAGTCGGAGTCGGCGCCGGTTTGAGGACGGTCAGCCATGCTCTGCCCCCCTCCAAGATGGCGTCAACCATGGCAGAAGACCACACATGCTCCGCTGGCGTCGACACTTAGCCGCTGGGACGGAGCATCCAGCCCTCGGCTCTCCTGAAAATCCAGCCCCAAGATTTTAGTTACAGCAGCCACTGGGCAGTGTGGGCAAATTACATTGCTGCCAACATGGCCGCGGGAAACGCTGGTGACTCCGGTTATTGTCCTTCACATAAGAGGGAATTATACCAAACTGCTATTTCCAAATTTGTTTCTCTTGAGCTAAACTTAGATTCACGAGTTACCAATGAGGGTTTTGAACTTGCGTTGTGCTTGCTTTCTTGCCTGGGTTCCTGGCCCAGGAATCTGGCCACCGCACGACAGGGACATTACCCTGGGGCGTACTTTGAATTCCGGCCTGATATCCCTCCATATATCCAGCGCTCACATGAGAACTTTCAGAAGGTGCCTCGCATCCAACTCGATCCATAACTCCCGTTCGCACATCGTCTCTGTACTTACAGATCTGCACTGTCTCCCATACCAGCAACGCCTCCATTTTCAAATTATCGTCCTTGTTTTGAAACCCTTCAAGGCCTCGCATCCGCCCCGCACCCCCCCCCCCCCCCTTCCTTGGCATCCTCCTGCAGCATTCCCACAGCTCGCCACTCTTCCTCCCCGGAGCGTTCCCGATTGAAATCGCTCCAACGTTGGCACCCGCGCATTGAGCTGCCTTGACTCTGAGCTCTGGAATCTCCTCGCTAAATCTCTCCACCGCTTTCTGCCTTTGAGGTGCCGCTTATAACCTTCCCTATTGACTAAGCTTTTGGGCATCTGTGCTAATATCTCTGGACGTGGTTCACCTGCTCTGAATGCATTCCTGGGACGTGCCTTGGGATCCGTTCCCACTCCAGGGGCATGACATAAATATTGGTTCACGTTGAATCAGACCTTGAGAACTGGTCCAGATTTGAGCCTTGCCAAGGGTGAGGCACCCCTCCGGTGAGCAGGGACTTGGCAGCAGGCAAGCTAGGACGTGTTCACTTGGGATGGCAAACTGCAGTGTTACTCAAAGCTCCCTTGCCCCTTTGCCCACTCGCTTGCATCTGGTTAGAGGAATCCAGAGTGAGACAACGTGGTTGCTGCCAATGATGTGCCCCTGACCTCGAAAAGGTGCCAACCCCCAGATCACCACCTAGTGCCATCCGCTCCCTGGCAACAGTCCATCCCCACAACGTTACCATTGAGGTTGTTGAGTGCAACTGTTTTTGCAGCAAGCTCGACAAATAGCCCCTCCCTCCAAACCCACACGACCCACCACCCCATACCCAACCCCCTCTCCCAAACGAACGCCCCCCCCCGCCCCCACTCCCCCTCACCTCCAGTCGCCGCTGCACTGCATTCAACAAGAGCCGATGAATGTTTCTGACCTGATGTTAGGTTCTAACGGAATCAAACATAAAGGGAGACGCAGGTCCGACACTCTGCCTGTCGCTGGATGGATTCCACGCGCCGGCAGAGTCACAATCGAACAGTCAGATTATCGTTACTGCTGCCAAAACAATATAAACAAACCCCTTCCGCTGAAGCTGCTCCAACAGACAGAGTTGCTGTGCAGTCATTACGACAACGGAGATTTTCGGTCTCTAATTAACCAGGACACTGCTGTTTGCTGGTGCAGCTGGCGTGTTACGGGGCACTTACCTCGTCAGCTCGAAGAAACTGCTCGCGCTTTGCAGAGATGACTGGGCTGGAGAGAGGAATCTGTAAATTGGGGGCAACGGAAATGAGGGCCCCGTGCTGTGCTTTTACAGCAGGCAGCCCTGTTTTCAAATTGGTCACTGACCCTCCGAACAGCTTTTACAGGGAGTGGTTTACACCCCCATACACAGAGAGGGAGAGGGGGTGAGGAGGGGGTTTGTACCCCCCTACACAGAGAGAGAGAGGGGGTGAGGAGGGGGTTTGTACCCCCCCAACACAGAGAGGGTGCGGGGGGGGCGGGGGTGAGGAGGGGGTTTATACCCCCCTACACAGAGAGGGAGAGGGGGTGAGGAGGGGGTTTGTACCCCCTACACAGAGAGGGTGCGGGGGTGAGGAGGGGATTCATACCCCCATACACAGAGAGGGAGAGGGGGTGAGGAGGGGGTTTATATCCCCTACACAGAGAGGGGCAGGGGGTGACAAGGGTGTTTATCCCCCCTACACAGAGAGGGGCAGGGGGTGAGGAGGGGGTTTATACCCCCTACACAGAGAGGGAGAGGGGGTGAGGAGGTGGTTTATACCCCCTACACAGAGAGGGAGAGGGGGTGAGGAGGGGGTTTGTACCCCCCTACACAGAGAGGGGCAGGGGGTGACGAGGGTGTTTATCCCCCCTACACAGAGAGGGGCAGGGGGTGAGGAGGGGGTTTATACCCCCTACACTGAGAGGGAGAGGGGGTGAGGAGGGGGTTTGTACCCCCCTACACAGAGAGGAGCAGGGGGTGAGGAGGGGGTTTATACCACCCTACACAGAGAGGGAGAGGGGTGAGGAGGGGGGTTATACCCCCTACACAGACAGGGACACGGGGATAAAGGGAGTATATACCTCATATACAGACAGGGACACGGGGATAAAGGGAGTATATACCCCATGTACAAACAGTGACATGGGGTTAAAGTGAGTATATACACCATATGCAAACACGGACACGAGGATAAAGGGCGTATATACCCCATATGCAAACAGGGACACGGGGATAAAGGGGGTACATACCCCATATGCAAACACGGACACGGGGATAAAGGGGTATGAACCCCATGTACAGACAGGAACACGGGGATAAAGGGGGTATATACCCTATATACAGATAGTGACACGGGGATAGAGGAGATATATACCCCATATACAGACAGGGACACGGGGATAAAGGGGGTATCTACCCAATATGCAAACAGGGACATGGGGATGAAGGGGGTATATACCCCATATGCAAACAGGGACATGGGGATAAAGGGAGTATATACCCCAAATATAGACAGGGACACGGAGATAAAGGGAGTATATACCACATATCCAAACAGGGACACGGGGTAAAGGGAGTATATCCCTCATATACAGACAGGGACTCGGGGATAAAGGGGGTATATACCCCATATACAGACAGGGACATGGGGTTAAAGTGAGTATATACACCATACTCAAACAGGGACACGAGGATAAAGGAGGTTTCTACCCCATATACAGACAGGGACATGGGGATAAAGGGAGTATATACCCCATATACAGACAGGGACATGGGGATAAAGGGAGTATAAACCCCATTTACAAACAGGGACACGGGGATAAAGGGAGTATATACCCCATATACAGACAGGGACACGGGGATAAAGGGAGTATATACCCCATATACAGACAGGGACATGGGGATAAAGGGAGTATATACCCCATATACAGACAGGGACACGGGGATAACGGGAGTATATACCCCATATACAGACAGGGACACGGGGGTAAAGGGTGTATATACCCCATATACAGACAGGGACACTGGGATAAAGGGGGTATATACCCCATATACAGACAGGGACACGGGGATAAAGGGAGTATATACCCCATATACAGACAGGGACACGTGGGTAAAGGGAGTATATCCCTCATATACAGACAGGGACACGGGGGTAAAGGGAGTATATACCCCATATACAGACAGGGACACGGGGAAAAAGGGGGTATATACCCGATATGCAAACAGGGATATGGGGATAAAGTGAGTATATACACCATATACAAATAGGGATATGGGGATAAAGGGAGTATATACCCCATATACAGACAGGGACACGGGGATAAAGGGAGTATAAACCCCATATACACACAGGGACAGGGGGATAAAGGGAGTATAGACCCCATATACACACAGGGACAGGGGGATAAAGGGAGTATAGACCCCATATACACACAGGGACACGGGGATAAAGGGAGTATATACCCCATATACAGACAGGGACAGGGTATAAAGGGAGTATATACCCCATATACAAACAGGAACATGGAGATAAAGGGGGTATAAACCCCATTTACAAACAGGGACACGGGGGTAAATGGGGTATATACCCCATATACAAACAGCGACATGGGGGTAAAGGGGGTATATACCCCATATACAAACAGGGACAGGGGGGTGTATACCCATACACAAACAGAGGGTTTAAAGGGGCTATATACCCCATATACAGACAGGGAGGCAGAGGCTTTGGGCTGGGATACAAACTAGAATCTGGAATGATCCATCAGTGATTAAGCTTCTGTGATCCAGCTGCCGTCGGTAGTTTGAATATTTTTTATTGGCATTCCGGGATGTTTGATGTTTGAGGCTGTAAGAGGCTGCAGTGCGTTGGGGAATACTGACTGTGTCTTGTACAGCATCATAGAATGGGTCGAGCACAGGAGACCATTCAGGCTGTCATGTCCGTACTAGCCCACTGAAGGAGCAACTCGCCTGTTGCCTTCTTTCCCATAGTCCCTCAGATGTATCCTTTCCAGATGATGACCCTTTGGACGAGCTTCGATTGACCCCCACCGCCGCACCCTCGGGTAGGCCGGAGCCTAACCATTCTCCGCAAAAAGGAAAAATCAGCAAAACGTGGAAATGAAGTGTATCAGTGAAACCTGTCTGAACTGGTCTAGTACATCTTAATATAGGTCTTGTGCCGCAGTGGGGAGCAGCCTTGCCTCGGAGCCAGAAGCTCTGGGACTGGGTCCCACCCCAGGACTTGCCGGCCATGGGGGGTGCGTTTATGATGCCGGTTGAATGTGTCAACCTGCAAATCCACTCCCCACCCTGACTGGGAAATATATCGGCCGTTCCTTCACTGTCACTGGGTCAAAATCCTGGAACCCCCTCCCTAACAGCAATGTGGATGTGCCTACACCTCAGGAAATGTAGCGGTTCAAGAAGGCAGCTCACCAATACCTTCTGAAGGGCAACGAGGAATGGGCAATAAATGCCGGCCCAACCTGCGAGGCCCACATCCCGTAAATCAACCATTTGAAAAAATCAGCCAGTGGCTGTTGGTGAGGGTGGGGAAGACTCCTGGTCGGCCATGTGTAATGTGGAGCGGCGCTGCTCAACTTATAAACCCCTGGAGAGAGACTAGCGACCTGTTCCAGGAATAACTAGCTGTGGGAAACAGGTGAAAAACCCTAACCCTAACCCTAACCCTAACCCAAATTCTCTGCCGCCCAGGGCCGTGTGTTCCTAACCCTAACCCTAACCCTAATTAGGGTTAACGGAGCGCCGTGACTGGCAGCGGGGTTCGCCGTTCCCGCCGCTGGCCAATGGGATTTCCCATCGTGACCGCCCCACACCCACCAGGAAACCAGGGACGGGATTCTCCAGTCTCCGACGGCAAAATCGCGTTCGGTGATTGGCCGGAGAGTCCACGTCGGCGCTGAAACCGGAGGCGGCGCCGCCTTTGCGATGCTCCGCCCCCTCCAAAACGGCGAACTCGATGAGTACGCCTCATGCCGTATGGACATTACCTGAGGCCCTCCCTCCGATGCTCCACCCCCGATGAGTTCCCGACGGCGTGGGTCTCTCATGCTATTTTTTTCGGGAACGCGGCGTGACGGCTGCGGACTGTCATGTGAGTATACCTTTAAGAAATGAGTGTTTATAAATGGGTGTGTATATAAATATCTGTCGTGAGACTACCTTTAAGAAATGGGTGTTTACCACTGCAGTGATGTCAGAGAGTGGGTGGAGCTGGGCTGTCTGTCAGCTTTTTACTTTCGTTTTAGGCTGTTTGCCGCAGGGTGTGTTTTAGTTTCGTTTTCAGAGCTGGATAGCTGCAGTCACAGCCAGAAGGTGCATGAATCTCTCTCTGTAATCTAAAGACTGTAAATCGATCCTGGTGATTTAAAACTAATGACAGTAGTGACTTTAACCTGATGTGCTTCTGGTAAAAGGTGTTTTAAGTCGTATGGATGTTAAAAGGAAAGCTTAAAAGATTACTTAGTGTTGTATTCTTTGGGGGTTGTATTTGAATTAATGGTTGCTAAGATGTTCACTGAATGTTTCAAAAAGATTGACTTGAGTTCATAGAATAAACATTGTTTTGCTTTAAAAAATACTTTTCCATTTCTGCTGTACCACACCTGTAGAGTGGGCCGTGTGCTCCCCATACCACAATCTAGTAAAAGTTGTGGGTCAGGTGAACTCCATGATACACTTTGGGGTTCTCTAAACCCTGGCCCACAACAGGACTGAACCGCACCGGCGGAGAATTCTCCCCAATGTGTCTCCCCAGTCAGTCTTGTTTCTTTTGCCTTCATTTGGTTCCCTCTGCATCCCAATCCTGCCACTAGCGGGATCAGTTTCTCCCGATCTACTCTCTGCGGCCTCCTCATGAGTTTCAATAACTATCAAATTTCCTCTTAACCTTCTCTTCTCTTAGAAAAAACATCCCTTCTTTTCCGATCTATCTTCATCACTGAAGTTCCTCATCCCCGGAATCTTTTCTGCACTCTTTTCTTCACATCCTGCCTAAAATGCTGTGTCAGAACTGAAACCAACCGTTCAGTCGAGGCTGAACTCGTGTCTTATACAGGGTCAACGTAACTCCTTATGGGCGGCACAGTAGCACAGTGGTTAGCACTGTGGCTTAACAGCGCCAGGGTCCCAGGTTCGATTCCCAGCTTGGGTCACTGTCTGTGCGGAGTCTGGACGTTCTCCCCGTGTCTGCGTGGGTTTCCTCCGGGTGCTCCGGTTTCCTCCCACAGTCCAAAGATGTGCTGTCAGGTGGATTGGCCATGATAAATTGCCCTTCGTGTCCAAAAACTAGGTGGGGTTGCTGAGTTGTGGGGATGGGGTGAAGGTGTGGGCTTAGGTAGGGTGCTCTTTCAGGGGCCGACGTAGACTCGATGGGCTGAATGGCCTATTTCTGCACTGTAAAATTCAGTGATCCTTTGCTTTTCTATTAAGAAAACCCAGATTTCTGTATGCTGCATTTACTGCTCTCTCAACCTCTATTTAAGCAAGCAAGTTCGATGTGTGTATCGTGGGAGTATCCTTTTATACGGTTTAAAATATAATATGGTAAGTGTCTGGATGGATTCCATGATGATATCTAAGGCGGGATTCTCCCTTCTGACGGCAGAGTGTTGACTCCGTCGCAAAAACCAGAGAGTTTAACGACGGTGTCATCGGACCGCTAAGTGTAGCGATCCTCCGCCGCACAGGGGGCAGCACGGCACTGGAGCGACCCACGCCGCTCCAGCTGCCGATACCGGTGTCAAGGGTCAGCGCGGGTCTGCGCATGCGCGCTGCGAACGGCGCGAATTCACGCATGCGCGGCAGCTTCCTTCTCCGCGCCTGCCCGGACGCAACACGGCGTAGCGCTACAGGCGCGGGCGCGGAGTAAAAGAGGCCCCCACCAGGAGAGGCCAGCCCGTCGATCGGTAGGCCCCGATCATGGGCCAGGCCACGGTGGAGGCCCCCCCCCCCCCCACCCCCCACCCCAGGGTCAGACCCCCCCCCCACCAGTCACCCCCGACAGGATGGACGCGGTCCCGCCGGGTAAGACCACTTGTGAATGGCACCAGCGGGACTCGGGCTTACTTGGCAGCCACTCGGCCCATCCCGGGCTGAGAATCGTCGGGGGTGGGGGTGGGGGGGTGGGGGTGGGGGGCCACGTGGAGAGGCCCCCGACCGGTGCCGCACCGACCTCGCCTGCGCCAATGGCCCCGGTTCTCCGGTCACAGGCGAGGGCTGAGAGAATCCCGCCCCTACTGTCACAAAGGTGGAGTTTCTGGCGCGCTGATTGTAGAGAATACGACTGTACGTTCCCGTAAGAAAAAGCCTTTGGTAACTTTGAAAATAAGGGATTAGACAGTGGATGGGATTTTCTGCCCTGCGCCCAGCGGGACTGGAAGATTCTGTTGCTTTTGACAACGTTTTGCGTGGTTCGCCTGTCCCACCGTTGCCGGTGGGGCGGGGCAGTGGGGTGCGGGGGGGGGGGGGGGGGGGGGGAACACCTTTGGCTGGACCAGATGTTTCCACCGGTGGAAGGGGCCAGAAAATCTCACCCAGCGTCTTTCACAATCTCAATGTGTCAACAAAGCGCTTTCCCCCAGTGAAGCACTTTTGAGGTATCGTCACGTTCGTCGCGTGGGACACGTGGCAATCCATTGGTACCTGGCAAGATCCCACAGACAGCAATTGCCAGCGAGAACTGATATGCTACATTTGAGATGTTCGCGGGGGGGTTAAATATTGACCTCAACTCCCCCTACCCTGCCTTGGAACGGTGGCCGCAAGATGATCTGTACGTCCATCACAGAGGGGAGTCAGTCTAACACGCCGCCCGAAAGGGGAGGGGTGGGGGGGGGGGGGGGGTCGGTGCCTTCACCAGCACAGGTCTCCTTCAACAATGCACCGGAAATGCCAGACCAGAATTTGGGCTTGGATGTCTGGAAGTGGGACTTGAACCCATGAGGGGGCGAGGCGCGAATGAAGAGCAGGTGGAATTTTGTTAAGTGCCGTACAAAGTACTGAACATAGGAAGGGAGAAATGGGTGACATATGCATTCGATGAATGGTGCGAAAATAGCTAAAACTGAAGTCTCCTGGGTTGCCTGAGCTCCAAGATGTGCTGTTCGCTTCCTAAACCTCTCTACTGTCGATGGGGCCTTTCCCCTTTTAAGATTCTTCAGACGGCATGTCTGGTTGACCAAAGCTCCTGGTCGTCTCCTCAAATATCTCCTCAGCGTCATATTTTATAATGACCGTGCAGGGCCCTTTCGGGATTCCTCGCTACTTTGAAGGCACTCAATCAACGTTGAAGCTGAAGTTGGAAAATTATCTTGTTGCCTGTCCATTCAACGGATCGGTGAACTCCACTACCCGCGCGACAGAGCGCACGACAGAGGAATTTCTATTCATCTGCCTGTCCTCTGGTCAGACGTGTAGCCGTCTGGGATGGCCACATACAGCCAGGAACAGAGAAGGTCGCAAAGCATAGCGTTAAAAATGGACAATGCGAGATTCAGGCGGGCTCTGAGCGTGAAATGTATATTTGCGAGTGAGGAATCCAGACGGTATCGGAACCCCAGCTGATTAGCATTTGATGGCCCATCTCCGCCAGACAAAGGACTGGTACTCGAGCGACCGGTACCATCCCAGACATTTCGGCGCCACTCCCTGTACTCGGGAAGCGTAAACAACGGGGTCAATGACCACTTGCGACACGCCCAGCTATCAGGGCACCCGCCCGCCGATTCGAACATAGTGATCAGGGATCACCCAATTAGTGGGGTCCAAACTGAAGGACCGCCCAAAAGAGCGCGAAAACCCCCAAGCATGAGAAGAGAGTCCACCATGTGTTCGGCCTCTCTTGGACCTGGCGCCCCGGCACCGACCATCTCCAATCGCAGCAACACCGGAAGCAAGTTCAAGTTCAACGCCCGCGACCAGACGGATGAGCCCAGCTGAGCAGCAGTTACTTCTACAGATCCAGAATTGAACAACGGCCACTGTTCCTCTGGTCTAAGCCGGGTGCCTGAAGTTAAGCACAGGTTGTCATAGTTGATAGGTGTAGTTTAACTAGTAGTGTTTACGTTGCATGATTAATTGTGTGTAAATAAAGTACCCTTGACCTTGAACTAACTAATTGGTGTTTGGCTCTTTGATCGATCGCCGGTTGAACCATGTGGTGGTATCATTCGATACCTGGTGACTCTGAGCATTAGAATATAGACATCCAAAGGAAGGAGGGCAAACTTACTGACTGCCACATTTACAGTAGGTAAAAAAAGGCAACAGTCGACACCCTGCGTGTTGCGTCTTGTTCCGAATATCCGCACCTATCGCCAACAACATTGGCACGATCTTCCAGACCACCCGCGGTGGGTTTTCCGGCTGCGGCGGCGGCGGATTATTGGCCGTTTGCGTGGCTCGCCAGCCCCACTGCCAGGACACCCGCCACGGGAGAGTGGGACCTCGGAGGCACCCGGAACATCCCCCCGGCGGGAAATGTCGGAAAATCCCGCCCACTAACTTATTTCTGCGTATTGCCCGCAGCGTAAATAAAAGTCGTTATAAAAGCCGAGCTTGACAGCGAGACACGGAACGCAGGTGACCCAAGGCCGCGGGTGCCGAGGCATGTTTGAAGGAGGATCCAAACGGAGGAGAGACAGGCCGAAGGCTCCAGACGTTCAGGGAGGGAATTCCAGAGTTTAGGCATCATCCCGTACTGGCCTCCCCGAACAGGCGCTGGAATGTGGCGACTCGGGGCTTTTCACAGTAACTTCATTGAAGCCCACTAATAAGCGGCTATTATTATTATTATGATCAACCTTCATCCACCACAGATCCTGCTCACCAATTCGCTCACTTTCTCACAAGATCACAAGCTGGACGCCGATGACGAAGATCTCCCTTTCAGCACCGTCTTCATCCAGATTCAAAACCTCATCTTGCACGTCGCAGCACTCACGTATCCTGCGCCAGTCCCAATATCCTAGCGAGAAAACTGTCCTCCACTTTGAGGAACTTCCGAAACCCAGTGTTGATTTTTCCTCTCAAGGTTCCAAAGCCGTTGCAGTGGAAACTTCAAAGGATTGCCTCACATTTATTTGGAATTCCCTGCCCCTTTACTCCCCCTTTGTTTCTTCTTTCTCTCGTAAATAGACTTCAGTTTCTCCTTTCAAAACAGACTCGGGCACGTCTCTTATCATAGACAGATGTCATGGCAACGGGCCTATAATTCCCCAGCTTATGCGTCTCGCCATTAAAAGAAAAACATGGTTATTGTCTGTCCCTGGAGCCGTCTACCCTTCTGCACAAAGTACTTCTGTGAAATGTGCCAGCAAAGTATAGGCTTGTATTATTTGTACACTCAGGCCCTTAAATATTCACTCTCTCCATCACCAATGCGCAGTGGCAGCCGTGTCGGCTATTTAACTGATGCAATGCAGCAACACTATGGTCACTTCAACAGCGCCTTCCAAACGCCTGACCTCCACCATCTAGAAGGACAAGAGCAGGGGTGGCATGGCGGCGCAGTGGTTAGCACTGCTGCCTCACGGCGCCAAGGACCCGGGTTCGATCCCGGCACCGGGTCACTGTCCGTGCAGAGTTTGCACATTCTCCCCGTGTCTGGGCGGGCCTCACCCCCACAACCCAAAGATGTGCAGGGTAGGCGGATTGGCCGCGTTAAATTGCCCCTCAATTGAAAAAATAAGAATTTGGTGCTCTAAATTTATTTAAAAAAAAGAGAAAGACAAGGGCAGCAGATACCTGGGAACCCCACCACCTGTAATTTCCCCTAAGACACTCACCATCCTGACTTAAAAACACGTCGCCGTTCCTTCAGTGTCACTGGGTCAAAATCCTGGAACCCCCTCCCGAACAGCACGGTGGGTGTACCTACACTGCATGGACTGCAGCGGGTTCAAGAAGGCAGCTCACCACCACCTTTTCAAAGGAAGTAGGAATGGGCAATAAACACTGGCCTCCTCAGCGATGGACATATCCAGAGATAGAAGCCGTGAGGTACATCCTAACTCTTGCCTTACGGGACCTGTAATCGTTGCTCTTTTCCAATCCGGATGTTGCTTTCCTCAAATTTTTGTCCGAAAGGACGGGTTGACCCTCAGGGCATTGAAAGTTAACCAGAAGGTAACGGGGCGGTTGTCACATATTGCCCACATGGCCCCGCCCCTTCACTGATGCACTATTTGGGTTTCTGTCTGCCAGCTTTAATGATCTTTTTTTAGGTGCGTCATGAATTATCCAATTGAACTTCCAGAACTTTCTATGGAGGGGGTGGTATTTGAACTTAAAAACCCCCGCTAGTTGCCATAACCACAAGGTTACTGTTATAAAGTCACAGCTTCCTGTCCAGATAGTCATTATACACATGATAGTCTTTGGCGATGAATGGCCAGTGGGCTTTCCAGCCTTGTGGTCGAGGATACGGGTGGGTGGTGCCTCCAAGCGCCATGGAAGTTGACCTATCTATTTTGAGTTGGTGTGTCAGTCAGGAATGTGCCACCAGGCCGATTTTCACCAACCCAGCCTCAGTACTGGTCTCACAGCTGTGTCCAATGGGTTGGATTCATTACCAACTCCTGTGAACTTTAGTCCAGTGTCGATGCCTGTCAACGTCTTATTAATCATTAATCACATTCTTAAGGTCCAATGGTAATCACTTTGTCAAATGCCAATTACATTGCTGAAGCAATTGCATTGTTGAACAGGTGATGTGATGGGTGTTGGTACACCTGTAAATGGGGACAGCATTCTTTGCCTGGTGGGCACTTTGGGGGCTTGGATGTTTTACTCGCCCTTTTGTTCTGTCTTTTGTTGCAATTGCCTTTTAAGGGGCTGCCCCATTAATTTGTTCATTTGATCTTTATGTTAATTTGCGGCCTCACCAGTTGTAGTTTTAAAAAAATATATTTATTTTTTCTATTTTCCTCCTTTTTCACATTTTCTCCCAAATTTACACCCACCAACTATAAACAATAATCAGGAACAAATATGTCAATCCCCATATCAATAACAACGATCCCATCCTCCCACCAAACCCCAAACATTAGCCCGCGTGTTAACATAAACAAACGACAAAAAGGAATCAGGAATCACCCATAGTCACCATTAACACACACCGCACCCCCCCCTCTCCCCCCAGCCTTCTCCTCTTCCAAAATAGCTCCGTAAACCGCTTACACTACCCCCTTCTCCAGTCCCCCTGTCGTCAGCACCTCCTCCAGCAATGTGGAGGCCGGCTCCACCGGGAAGCTCTGTATCTCCTTTCTGGCAAAATCTCGAACCTGCATGTATCTAAACATTTCCCCTGCTCCAGCCCATACGTCGCTTCCAGCTCCTTCAATCCTGCAAACCGACACCTCAGAAACAAATCCTTTAGTGTCTTAATCCTCTTCTCCTCCCATTTCCGAAAATTTCCATCCCACCTCCCTGGCTCAAATCTGTGGTTCCCCCGAATGGGCATTTCCCTTGACCTTGCCCCCAACCCGAAGTGTTGGCGAAACTGCCTTCAGATGCTCAATGAAGCTATTATTACCGGACTCCCTGAGTATTTCGCCGGGGCCATTGGGAGCGGCGCTGTCAACCCCGACCCCCTGCACAAACTCTCCTCCATTCTGACCCACTGGGAATCAACCCCTCTGACCCAGCTCCGCACCTTCTCCACATTCGCCGCCCAGTAGTAGTACATCAGGTTCGGGAGACCCTCCTGGCCAGCTTCCCTCCCCAAATGAACGACGTAATCCTTCCCTCAATCTCTCTGAAAAATGCCTGTGGCAGGAAAATCGGCAGGCATTGAAAAATAAACAGAAATCGCGGACCAGTTGTAGTTTTTACACATCAGTGTCGAAATGGGGACAGCTGGGACACTGAGGGGTGGAGGAACTGGGAGAGTCTGTCACTTTGCTCTGTTGTCTTGGAAACGATCCTGTTTTATCGGCTAGCTTCGGACTCATCCTTCCTCAACATACAGTTATTGGAAGTGACACTGCCCAGCCAGAGAAAAGGGAATTGTGGGATTGTGGGGAGGAGGTGAAAAGATCTTCATTCATCCTGGTGCCTGGATTAAGACGTCAATGTCCAGAAATCCAAGGACAATAGCCTGCATGCTGTGATTGGTCCTTTGCAGGCTTGAGCTTTTTGTTTTGTTCCGAATGTTGCAAAGATAGTTGCCCAAAAGGTGATTTTATTCACGGCAACATGGGGGCAAAGTGAAATGGGCCGTCACCACTGCTCGAGCCCGGCCAACAATGGAAGGAAGCAATCTTGCATCCGTGTGGCATCACTCACATCCTCAGGACACCCCAAATCGTCCATTGCCATTCAGAACAAATTGCCCTTACTGCCGAGCGATCCACTGGGCTGCTCTCCACCCTGTCAACCTCCTTCAAGACTTTTCTAGCTTTCAATGAGATTGCCTCTCATTCTTCTAAATCCCACGGAATATAGACCCCCATCTGAGCAAACGCCATTGACCCAGCAATGCTGGGAGTAATAAACAACCCACTTTTCTTCTTCCGTGGGGCGTGGATATCGTTGTCAAAGCCAGAATGGGTCACCCATCCCTAATTGCCCTTGAACCGAGTAACTTGCGAGGCCTTTGCAGAGGGCAATTAAGAGCCAACCACATTTCGGTGAGTCGCAACACAACAGTTAAGGAAGGCAGATTTCCGTCACTGAAGGGCAGAGCTGAACCAGGCGGGTTTCGAACAGCAATCGATGACAGTTTCACGGCCTCCAAGCCTGAGGCTAGCTTTTCAATTCCAGATTTATCAAACGGATTTAAATTCCACCAGTTGCCGGGGTGGGATTTGAACCTGTGACCCGACAGCATTAGCCCGGGCCTTTATATTACTCGCGCGGTGACGTTACGAGCCACAACCTCCTCCTTAGGCACCACTATGGCCCGACATCAATTTGAGCTCTCTGGGTACACAGGAAGAAACTGGTGGCTAAGCAGCATCTGTTGCGTTAAGCATAGAGCTCGGTAACCCCATGTGTTAAGTTTAGCAACAGCACCAGGCTCCAGGTCAATGTCCTCACCTGTCTGTGCATCACAGAGACCGCAACAGGGGACTCAATGTGTTGAAAATGTTGTGACATCTTATGGCCTGCTGATTGCACCCGTACGCAACAGCCTAATATGTTTCTATGGCAACCGCGTCGAAAAAGGAACCTTGAATTGGTTGGAAACATGACCTGAACCTACACTTTATAATCGAGTTGCAAAAGACCACAGTAAAACCATTTACTGTGATTATCGGCCATTCGAATTATAGACGCGGTTCATAGACACAAGTTGGGTGATATTTTCAGCGGGTCTGACAACATCTGCGGAGAGGGAAGGGAGCTGATGTTTCGACTCTGGGTGGCTCTTTGTCAAAGCCACCCAGACTCGAAACGTTGGCTCCGTTCTCTCTCCACAGATGCTGTCAGACCTGCTGAGATTGGCCAGCATTTTCTGTTTATGTTTCCGATCCCAGCATCCGCAGTCGTTCGCTTTTATCCTAGGTGATATTTTTCTTGACAATCAACAAATTTCAATATTTTGCCGAGTACTGCTGTTGTATCGTCCCTTGGCATTACATCCCCCGCTATCAATATCCTGGTCACCATTGACCAGAAACTGAACCAGACCAGCCATATTAATACTTTGGTCAGAGGCTAGGATTCCTGCGGCGAGTGACTCACCTCCTGACCCCCCAAATCCTGTCCACCATCTCCAAGGAACAAGTCAGGAGTGTGATGGAATACTCTCCACTTGCCTGGGTGAGCGCAGCTCCAACAACACTCAAGAAGCTCAACACCATCCAGGACAACGCAGCCCACTTGATTGCTCCCCCTTCCACAAACATTCAAACCCTCCACCACCAAAGAACAGTGGCAGCCGTGTGTACCATCTACAAGATGCACTGCAGTAACTCACCAAGGATCCTTCGGCAGCACCTTCCAAACCCACAACCACTACAGTCTAGAAGGACAAGAGCAGCAGATACCTGGGAACCCCAACACCTGGAGGTTCCCTCCAAGTCACAGCATAATGGATGTGCTGTTATGATTGGAAGATATCAGGAACTTGGGGCCAGAAATGGGATCCAAGATGTAGTGGGCAATTTAGGGGTGAAACAGACAGAAGAAAAAGACAGCTAGCAGCAGAGTCAGAGAGACACGCCCAGAGCCTGAGTTACCTTGTCCCATTCAGACTTAACTTGGTTAGTGGGAATACATAGGATGATCCGCTCAAGTCACATTGTCATTCGGGACAGCCTTGTTTGACCAGCCATTATCCCATTACAGAGTCTGATGACAT
Organism: Scyliorhinus torazame; assembly: GCF_047496885.1. NCBI lineage: Eukaryota > Metazoa > Chordata > Chondrichthyes > Carcharhiniformes > Scyliorhinidae > Scyliorhinus > Scyliorhinus torazame. The sequence continues at coordinate 31,096,746 of NC_092712.1, read as the reverse complement.
AGTTGTCCGTCAATGGAAGGGAAGGGCAGCACGGTAGCACAGCAGGTAGCATTGTTGCTTCACAGCGTCAGGGACCCGGGTTCTATTCCCGGCTTGGGTCACTGTCTGTGCGGAGTCTGCACGTTCTCCCCGTGTTTGCATGGGTTTCCTCCGGTTTCCTCCCACAAGTCCTGGAAGACGTAGTTGTTTGGTGAATTGGACATTCTGAATTCTCCCTCAGTGTACCCGAACAGGCGGCAAGGGGCTTTTCACAGTAACGCATTGCAGTGTTAATGTAAGCCTACTTGTAACACTGATAAAGATTATTGTGCCAGCTGCATATAAATGGCATAACTCTGTTCGATCTACCGGCCGTGTCGCGCCTCCCGTGGGCTTCCTGGCAGCCAGTAATCCTCACGGGATCTACCCGGACATCGCAAGGTGGCGTGATCAGAACGCCGCCCTCAATGGGCGTGGCCAAGCCACGTGTGTCTCAGTAGGTTTTTAAACATACAAAGGTGTACTCACCCTGGATCGACTGGGCTCCCGGCATCTAACAACCCCCCAAGGGAGTCCCCAGCAGGGTTACAGCTGCCCGCCGTACAGTATTGGTGCACATTTGGCACCGGGGTGTGGGGGGTCTCCCCAAGAGCCCCTAGGTGGTCAGGGACAGGACAGGGTGGCCACCTGGGCCTCCCCTGGAACACGAGCACCTTGGCACTGCTACACTGGCACCTTGGTAGTGCTACTCTGGCACTGCCAAGGTGTGTGTGGTTGGCACTGCAAAGTTAGCAGGAGCAGGTGTCAGGGTGGCATTGCCAAGGGGCATACCTGAGGGGGACCATGCTGATGAAAGGAGGGCTCAGGGGAGGCTATGAAGGGTGGCGGGGGGGGGGGGGGGCAGGGCGTGTATGAAGGGGCTTCTGGAAGTTTTGGGGGGGTGAAGGGCCGGGGTCCTGGAAAGGGGGGCCCGAAAGGGGAGGTGGGAAGCCTGAAAAAGGGGTGTCATCATTGGGGGTGGGGGTGGGGTAGTGCCCATATGGGGGGGTTACATTGCCCATGGGTGGGGGGTCCCACAAGCTCACCTAGAGATCGGGGTACCCTTTCAAAATGGCGACCCGATCTCTGAAGAGCCTGTCTGCCCAGTGAGTTCAGCTCCACAGTGATGAAAGTGATTGTGAGCGTGGGCTAAAGCGGTGAGTGACTTCCCAGGGCCCAAACATGTGACTGAGTGTGGTTAGATCACGGTGGGGAACTCGGCGACAGAGCTGACGGGAAACTCTCTGAAATCCCCACCACAAATGACACTTCGAAACTTTTCCATTAGATCGCGGCCAACGATAATAGATTCAGAGGGAGAAGAGACAGAGAGAGAGAAAATACTGTTTTGAACAGTTACAGAGAAGGCTGTGGAAACCGAGCTGAGAAGTCATGAAAGTTGCCACCGAGGCAGGCTTTGGAAAAGGGGTTTGAACCAATGGGCAGCATGGTAGCACAGTGGTTAGCACTGTTGTTTCACAGCTCCACGGTCCCAGGTTCCATTCCCGGCTTTGGTCACTGTCTGTGCGGAGTCTGCACGTTCTCCCCGTGTCTGCGTGGGTTTCCTCCGGGTGCTCCGGTTTCCTCCCACAGTCCAAAGATGTGCAGATTAGGTGAATTGGCCGTGCTAAATTGCCCTTAGTGTTCAAAAACGTTAGGTGAGGTTACTGGGTGGAGGCGTGTGCTTAAGTGGGGTTCTCTTTCCGAGGGCCGCTGCAGACTCGATGGGCCAAATGGCCTCCTTCTGCATTGTAAATTCTATGATTCAATGCCCCACCAGAAGAAAAATTGCTTTGTAAATGCAAGTATTGCCTTTGACTGCCATTGAAAGTGGAACAAGTGCTGGATGTTCTGTTACAGTGTTGTCTAATGGGAACTAGCATATAAGGTTAAGAAACTTCATGTAATCAGTCGGTGTCGGAGCTGAAGTAAAATATTATTTAATTTAATTTTGTTGCAATAAAGTTTGTTTATAAAATAACCAAGCCATATTTCTTATATCATCATTCCTGGAACAAATCAATCATTCCACACCGCATTAAAACTTTAAAAATGTTCCGCACCTGGTTAAGTATCTTGGCCACAGTTGCAGCAGTTGAAGAAGGCAGCTCACCACCACCTTCTCAAGGGCAATTAGGGATGGGCAACAAATGCTGGCAAAGCCAGTGATGCCCACATCCCGTAAAAATGGATTTAAAGAAAATGAAACAGTAACTGAATTTTTAAAAATATATATTTTTTGGTTACTTCAGTTTCTCCGTTTCTATGTTTTCTCACCTGTCAGCTGTGTCTCAGTCAGTACGAATCTCACCTCCAAAGCCAAGAGGTTGTGGCTTCTAGTTCTGCTCTGAAGAATTGACGCTGGGCTGCAGCACTGAGGGAGTGCAGCACTGGCGGAGGAGCTGTTAACCCGAGACCCTGTCTGCTCGCTCGGATGGCTGTGAAGGATGCTGGGGCCTGCTTCAAAAAACAGCCGCAGCGTCCGGCCTCCTGTTTTGTCCAAAATTTATTCCTCAACCGCCATCACTAAAATGGTGCCGAGGCAGTTGAAAGCAATTCACTTTGGGGCTTCTCGAAAGGCCAAAGTTATATGAGCGCGCGTGTCTCAGAGTGCTGTGGAGCTGGAGGAGGGGAAAGAGGGGTGAGACCATGGAGGGATTTGAAAACTAGGATGAGAATTTTAAAACCAAAGAGTTGCTTAAACCAGGGCAGGTAAGTGATCTCTTGGGCGAATGGGACTTGAGTGCGAGTAAGTAATAATAATAATAATCTTTATTCTCACAAGTAGGCTTACATTAACACTGCAATGAAGTTAATGATAATAATAATAGTACTTATTGTCACGAGTAGGCTTCAATGAAGTTACTGTGAAAAGCCCCTAGTCGTCACATTTCGGCGCCTGTTCTGGGAGGCTGGTATGGGAATTGAACCCGCGCTGCTGGCATTGTTCTGCATTGTAAGCCAGCTGTTTAGCCCACTGTGCTAAACCAGCCCCGGTTAATTGTGAAAATCACAAGTTCTTCTGAAAATCCCCTATGAAGGTCGCCACATTCCGGCGCCTGTTCGGGTACACGGAGGGAGAATTCAGAATGTCCAAATTACCGAACAGCGCGCCTTTCTTGTGGGACGAACCTGGAGCTCCCGGAGGAAACCCACGCAGACACGGGGAGAACGTGCAGACTCCGCACAGACAGTGACCCAAGCCGGGAATCGAACCTGGGACCCCTGGAGCTGTGAAGCCACAGTGCTAGCCACTGTGCTGCCGTGCCACCCAAGTCTACGAGAGGCAGCTGTTTAGATAACCTCAACTTTACAGGTAATGCGGGAGATGGTCCAAGAGTGAAGTGGAATGGCCACATCTAGACGGAACAAGGGATTGGGTGAACGGTTCAGCGACAGATTACAGTATTGAAACTACGACTGGAACATCTCGGGTCAGATTTGACAACAAGATGGCAGACAGTCCGGTTCAATCTCACACCGTTGTCAGGTAGAGGGATGGAGACGATCGCTAGGAAACGAAGTTTGGAGTGCGGACCGAAATCAATGGCTGCAGTTTTCTTCAGAACTGGAGGAGATTGATGCTCATTCAGTATCGGATGTTGGATCAACCGTCCGAAAATCTGGACTATCTGCAGGAGTCGGGAAAAGGAGCAGTGAGGGAGAGCTGGGCGCGTCAGTATTCGTTTGAAAACTAACTCTGTGCTTTCAGGTTGAGGGGCAGTGTGTGGATGAGAGGGGGTTGAGGATAGATCCTTAGGGGGACACCGGAGGTAACTGGGTGGGAGGGAGAAGAGAAATTATTGCAAGTGATACTCTGGCTGTGGTGAGATAGACAGGAATGGGACCGGCTGAGTACAATCCCTCCCAGCTGGACAATTATGAAGGGCCATTGCAGTTCCAGGAAAGATGGATTTGGGAAGTTACAAAGCGTTGAAGAACTTTGGAGAGGATTTTAAATATATATTTATTCTTGGGTTGTAAGCGTCCTTCAACCCACTTCATCTCCATCTATCAACATCAACATTGTTGTATTTCTATGCTTGCTTAATACAAGCTTACCAATCTCACACAGGACGGGTAAATTAAACATAGGTTCAGTTTACTTGAAGATTTAGGACTAGATTGTTCAGAGGGCAGATTTACTATAAAGATTCAACAGCTATTGTTAACAGGAAAGTACAGCTGCAATTGCTTCACTAGCTAAACTGAAAGCTCCTCCGCACAATGTCTGCTGGTCACACGGATCACGATCCAGCTACTTATTAGCATATTCTCTCTTAAAGCGATATCACAACAAACATTACCTTGTACTCCTTTCCTCGTGTACTTATCCAATTTTGCCTTCAATGCATCCATGTTATTTACCTCAGTTACTAACAGCACTGTGGGTGTACCTGTAACACATGGCAAACAGCGGTTCAAGAAGGTGCCTCACCACCACCTTCACAAGGGCAATTAGGAATGGGTAATAAATGCTAGCTGAGCCAGTGACGGCCACATCCCATAATAGCATGAAAAAATGCTCCCTGTGGCTGTGAGTTCCTTATTCTAACCACACTCCGACTTTCCTTAAATTCCTGATTGGGAATCAAGAGCATGGGGGCATTTTCTTACAATTGGAGCAAGATCATTGTGGAGTGAAGTCAGGAAGCATGTGAACACCGAGGGAGGCGTGAATCTGGAATTCTCGCCATCAAAAGGACTGTGGATCCTGGATCAATAAATAGGTTTGATCAATTATGGTGAGTTTAAGGATACCAGTGGGCATGGAGCAATGTGGTTCCCTCTTAACTGCCCTCTGAAATGGTCAAGCTAGGCATTCAGTTGTACTGAACATTCGAGGCTTACTATTGCCTGGAAACTGAACTGGACTAGTCACAGATATACTGTGGCTACAAGAGCAGGCCAGAATTCGGGAGCGAGTAACAGGCCTCCTGACTCCCCAAAGTCTGTTCAGCATCTACAAAGCTCCGTAACTCTTAAGAAGCTCCACGCCACCTGGGGTAATGCAGCCCATTTGATTGGCGCCCGGTCCACCACCTTAGACATGCACTCCCAGTGCCACTGGCACACAGTGACAGCCGTGGGTATCATCTACAAGGTGCCTGGCAGATGGCTGCATAGGCAGCACTTACCAAACCCACGACCGCTGACCACCTACAAGGACAAAAACAGCAGATGCATGGGAACACAATCTCCTGCAAGTTCCCCTCCAAACCACACACCATCCTGACTTGGGACTATATCGGCCGTTCCTTCACTGTCACTGGGTCAAAATCCTGGAACTCCCTCCCTAACAGCATTGTGGGTGTACCTACACTTCAGGGACAGCAGCAATTCAAGAAGACAGCTCACCACCACCTTCTCAAGGGGCAATTAGGTAGGGGCAATAAATCTGGCCTAGCCAGCATCCCGTGGATGAATTTTAAACAGAAGGCAAATAGGGTTGAAATCCCCCATGATCTTCTTGAATGGCAGGTGGGACTGGTTGAAGCTGAACGGCCTACTCTTGTCTCATCTTCCTCGTGATGCAGGAGGAGGAGGAGTTATTTGAGATGAATCTATTAAAAGATAAATTCACACCAATGGCACAGCGTCTCCCTTCCCTGTGGCCTGTGCCACCAGGCGGGGCACGGCCAACACTGGTGTGGGAACCAGTATTAGCGAGAGGGGAGGTCATGTCTCACTAACTTGATAGAGTTTTTCGAGGAGGTCACAAAGATGATTGATGCAGGTAGGGCAGTGGGTGATGCCTATATGGACTTCAGTAAGGCCTTTGACAAGGTCCCTCATCGCAGACTCGTACAAAAGGTGAAGTCACACGGGGTCAGGGGTGAGTTGGCAAGGTGGATATAGAACTGGCTAGGTCATAGAAGGCAGAGAGTAGCAATGGAAGGGTGCTTTTCTGATTGGAGGGCTGTGACTAGTGGTGTTTTGCAGGGATCAGTGCTGGGACCTTTGCTGTTCGTAGTATATATAAATGATGTGGAGTAAAATGTAACTGGTCTGATTAGTAAGTTTGCGGACGACACAAAGGTTGATGGAATTGCGGACAGCGATGAGGACTGTCAGAGGATACAGCAGAATTTAGATTGTTTGAAGATTTGGGCAGAGAGATAGCAGATGGAGTTTAATCCGGACAAATGTGAGGTAATGAGTTTTGGAAGGTCTAATGCAGGTCGGGAATATACAGTGAATGGTAGAACCCTCAAGAGTATTGACAGTCAGAGAGATCTCGGTGTATAGGTCCACAGGTCACTGAAAGGGGCAACACAGGTGGAGAAGGTAGTCAAGAAGGCATGCGGCATGCTTGCCTTCATTGGCCGGGGCATTGATTATAAAAATTGGAAAGTTATGTTACAGCTGTATAGGACCTTAGTTAGGCCACACTTGGAGTATAGTGTTCAATTCTGGTCGCCGCACTACCAGAAGGATGTGGAGGCTTTAGAGAGGGTGTAGAAGAGATTTACCAGGATGTTGCCTGGTATGGAGGGCATTAGCTATGATGAGAGGTTGAATAAAGTTGGTTTGTTCTCATTGGAACGAAGGAGGTTGAGGGGCGACCTAATAGAGGTCTACAAAATTATGGGGGCATAGACAGAGTGGATAGTCAGAGGCTTTTCCCCAGGGTAGAGGGGTCAATTACTAGGGGGCATAGGCTTAAGGTGCGAGGGGCAAGGTTTAGAGTAGATGTACGAGGCAAGTTTCTTACACAGAGGGTAGTGGGTGCCTGGAACTCGCTGCCGGAGGAGGTGGTGGAAGCCGGGACGATAGTGACATTTAAGGGGCATCTTGACAAATACATGAATAGGATGGGAATAGAGGGATACGGACCCCGGAAGTGTAGAAGATTTTAGTTTAGACGGGCAGCATGGTCGGCGCAGGCTTGGAGGGCCGAAGGGCCTGTTCCTGTGCTGTACCTTTCTTTGTTCTTTGTTCTTTGTTCTTCCCTTCCACGTCAGAGGGCAAGCTGACTTGCAAAGATAACGGACATTCCTTCACCTTCACCAGGATTACTTACCACAGAATCACAGAATTTACAATGCAGAAGGAGGCCATTCGGCCCATCGAGTCCGCACCGGCCCTTGGAAAGAGCACCCAACCCTGTGAGTTAAAAACTGATAAAATCGCAGTAACATTCTCAACTGCAAAACGCTTCTTTTTTTTACAGTAAAATTCCATGTCGCTCATGTTGTCTAATTATAAAAGTGGGAGATGGCTGATTATATCTTCACGTGTACCAGTGTCAGGGTGTAAAGATGACTGAAAATGCAAATGTAAATAAGCAGTGGCAGTAACTCACCTAACCTGAGGACCTGCAGTAACCTGTTTAATTCATTCGTGGGCTGGTTTTAATTGGATGCAATGGTCTATTGCTCCTGCCCGCCTTTTTATTATTCCCTGATGGATCTATTATTCATCCAGGGATCCTGAATTCCATCAGTTTGTTTACCGACTGACTCCAAAAGGCACAAATGAAAACAGTTGGGAGGCTGTAGGTGAGATGGTCTCACTCTCAAGTAATGTCTGCTCTCCAGGCCATTAGTTAATTGGCCGACTTGGAAACCTTGACTTAGAAAGAGGATTAGTGTTTTCGGGGAAAGAGGTGCTGGGGTGGGGGGGTGGTGGCGGTGGGGAATGTGAGGGAGAGCTTTTTTATACAGTAGCGTCATGTGAGAGTACCTTTTAGAAATGGGTGTTTATAAATGGGTGTATATAAATATCTGTAGTGAGAGTACCTTTAAGAAATGGGTGTTTATAAATGGGTGTGTATAGAAATATCTGTAGTGAAAGTACCTTTAAGAAATGGGCGTTTACTACTGCAGTGATGTCAGAGAGTGGGTGGAGCTGGGCTGTCTGTCAGCTTTTTACTTTTGTTTTAGGCTGTTTGCTGCAGGGTGTGTTTTAGTTTCGTTTTCAGAGCTGGATAGCTGCAGTCACAGCCAGAAGGTGCATGAATCTCTCTCTGTAAACTAAAGACTGTAAATCGATCCTGGTGATTTAAAACTAATAACAGTAGTGACTTAAATCGATGTGCTTCTGGTAAAAGGTGTTTTAAGTTGTATGGGTGTTAAAAGAAAAGCTTAAGGGATTACTTAGTGTTGTATTCTTTGGGGGTTGTATTTGAATTAATGGTTGCTACGATGTTCACTGTATGTTTTAAAAAGGTTAACTTGAGTTCATAGAATAAACATTGTTTTGCTTTAAAAAAATACTTTTCCATTTCTGCTGTACCACACCTGTAGATTGGGCCGTGTGCTCCCCATCCCACAATCTGGTAAAAGTTGTGGGTCAGGTGAACTCCATGATACACTTTGGGGTTCTCTAAACCCTGGCCCATAACAGTAGGCAGTGATAGTCATAGAATTATAGAATTTACAGTGCAGAAGGAGGCCATTCGGCCCATCGAGTCTGCACCGGCTCTTGGAAAGAGCACCCTACCCAAGGTCAACACGTCCACCCTATCCCCATAACCCAGTAACCCCGCCCAACACTAAGGGCAATTTTGGACACTAAGGGCAATTTATCATGGCCTAACCTGCACATGTTTGGACTGTGGGAGGAAACCGGAGCACCCGTAGGAAACCCACGCAGACACGGGGAGGATGTGCAGACTCCGCACAGACAGTGACCCAAGCCGGAATCGAACCTGGGACCCTGGAGTGTGAAGCAATTGTGCCATCCACCATGCTACCGTGCTGCCCGTGATGATCTGGAACTCTCTGCCCACCAGGGTGGCAGAAGCCAAGACGGTCAATGACTTCATCGAGGAAATAAGATGGGCGCTTGAGGGAATGGGGCTGACTGGATTTCTTTAGAAAGAGCTGACATGGACTCGATGGGCGGAATGGCTCCCCTCTATTCAAGGATGAGGTGATCTCGTAATGGTATTGTCACTCCACTAATAATCCAGAGACCCAAGATAATGTTCTGGGGACCCGGGTTTGAGTCCCACCATGGCAGATGGTCAAATTTCAATTTAAAAAAAAAGTCTGGAATAAGTCATCTCGCGATGATCACAAAACCATTGTCGATTGTTGTAAACACCCTACTGTCCTTAAGGGAAGGAAATCCTACCATCCTTACCCGATTTGGCCTACACGTGGTGCCAGACCCACAGTAATGTGTCACAGAGTCATCTTGTCATCCAGTACAGAAGAGGCCTTTTGGCCCGTCGAATCTGCACCGACAATACTACATTCAATCTGCACTAATCCCACTTTCCGGCACTTGGCCCATGGCCTTGAATGTTGTGACATTTCGAGTGCTCATCCAGGTACTTTTGAAAGTTTGTGAGGTTTCCCTCCTCTCCTACCCCTCCCTCCCCAAGACAGGGCAATCCAGACTTCTGTGACTGAGCTGCTGGGGAACAAGTCTGAACAAGTCTGCTCAATAAAGCCTCGATTGAACGACAAGATCCTGCAGTGGAGGATCAAACTCTCCACCTACAACTATGAGATCCTGTACCGTCCCGGAAAGCTGAACGAGCCGTCCGATGCCCTATCTCGCGGCACATGTGCCAATGCACAAGTGGACCGCCCCCAAGCCCTCCACAAGGACCTCTGCCACCCGGGGGTCACACGCTTCTACCACTTTATAAAGGCTCGCAACCTCCTGTACTCCGTCGAGGAGGTCCGAACAGTCACCAGGAACTGCCAAATCTGCGCAGAATGCAAACCCCATTTTTTCAGGCCAGATAGAGCGCACCTGATAAAGGTTTCCCGTCCCTTTGAACGCCTCAGTCTGGATTTCAAAGGCCCCCTCCCCTCCACCGATCGCAACACGTACTTTCTTAACGTCGTTGATGAATACTCCCGTTTCCCCTTCGCCATCCCCTGCCCCGACATGAACGCGGCCATGGTCATTAAAGCCCTCTGCACCATCTTTACCCTGTTCGGTTTCCCCACCTACATCCATAGTGACAGGGGGTCCTCCTTCATGAGTGACGAGCTGCGTCAATTACTGCTCAGCAAGGGCATAGCCTCGAGCAGGACGGCGAGCTACAACCCACGGGGGAATGGGCATGTAGAGAGGGAGAACGGAATGGTCTGGAAGACCGTTCTACTGGCCCTACGGTCTAGGAGTCTCCCAACATCCCGCTGGCAGGAAGTCCTCCCGGATGCCCTTCATTCTCCCCGGTCCCTGCTGTGCACCACCACGAACCAAACGTCTCACGAGCGCCTCCTTGTCTTCTCTAGGAAGTCCGCTTCTGGAACGTAACTTCCGACCTGGCTGGCAGCCCCGGGACCCATCCTGCTCCGGAAACATGTGCGGGCGCACAAATCAGACCCACTGGTGGAAAAGGTACATCTACTCCACGCCAACCCGCAGTACGCCTACGTGGCGTACCCCTCACTCCCGCCGGCGCACCCCACAGCCACCCCCTTCCCAGGGGGATCGGTTCTCCTCCCAGGCCCGCCCAGGAGTAAGGAAACAGAGAGGGACAGCGCGATGCTCCCAGAGTCGACCGGACCCGAGCCAGCACCACCACCACCACCCGGGCTGAGACGATCGGAAAGGGCGATCAGAGCACCATCTCGACTCATCAAGTCGACTTAAGATGTATATAATTCAGTGGCCCAGTAAAGCGGCATTGTTGTAAATAGTTAAAGCTGCTAATCGGGTAAAATGTGAATAATTCAGTGGCCCAGTAAAAGCGGCATGATTGTATATAGTTCAATGGTTAAGGCACCGACCCTGTAAACCCCTCCCACCATACCACCCACCACCCCGCCGGGTTCTTTTTTAACAAGGGGAGAATGTGGTGGTATGTATTAGGGGTAATACGATACACCAGGAATGCCGAGGAGCTATTGGAGGACAGATGCTGGGTCCCGATTGGATCTGCCGCCTACTGGGCTCCACCCAGATAGGCGGGGTATAAGAACCTGGGTTAATCCCCGCAGCTGCATTCTGTGACTGAGCTGCTGGGGAACAAGTCTGAACAAGTCTGCTCAATAAAGCCTCGATTGAAGTTCTCTACGTCTCGCCTCGTGTGTGATCGATGGTGCTACACTTATACACCTCACTCAGCCTTCTCTGCTTGAAAGAAAACGACCCCAGCCTATCCAGCGTCTCTTCATAGCTGAAACCCTCCATCCCAGGCAACATCCTGGTGAATCTCCCCTGCACCCTCTCCAGCGCAGTTGCATATTTCCAACAGTGAGATTATCAGAACTGCACACATACTCCAGCTGTGGCCTAATGAGCGTGTTAGACTGCTTCAGGGCTGGTTGACTGGACGGCTGGTTTGTGATGCCGAGCGAGACCGGCAGCGCGGGTTCAATTCCCGTACCGGCCGAGGTTATTCATGAAGGCCCCGCCTTGCCCACCGCCTGAGGTGTGCTGACCCTCAGGTTAAAACATCACCAGTCAGCTCTCCCCCTCAAAGGGGAACTTGGCCGATGATCATCTGGAATAATGGTGGCTTTACATACTTTAATTCCACCCTAACATCGCTGCTCTTATAATCTATGCCACGACTGATAACGGCAAGTATCCCGTAAACCTTCTTAACCACCTATTAACCTGGCCTGCCACCTTGGTTTGACTAGCAAGCCTCTCAATAATGGCAATGAGGGATGGGCAATAAATGCTGGCTATGCAAAGGAGGAATAAAAAAAAATAGAGAGTCAATGACTCTTGGGTAGACCAGGTGCTGGATTCTCCGACCCCGACGGTGGAATCGCGTTCGGCGACGGGGCAGACAATCCGTTTACGCGCACGAAATCCGAGACCGGCGCCGGTTTCGCAATTATCCGCCCGCCCCGAAAATCGAGTCGAGTATCCACCGCCTCAGACGGTGAGGCCTGCGGCTACGCCCCGCGATTCTCCGTCCCCAACCGGCCGAGTTCCCGACGACGCGGTTCCAATCTGGTCCTGTCGTTCCGGAACCTCGCGAGGCGGATGCGGAATCAATCCGGGGCCGCCACAGTTGGGGAAGGGCCGATCGGAGGGGTGGGGGGGGGCGGGGTTCATGCGAGACGGGGGGGCAGTATGTGCAGGCAGTCCGGGGCGGGCGAGCGAGCAGCCGATGCGGGGCACTATTTCGGCAGTCCAGGTCTGCGTGCTGAGTCTACCATGGAGCACGGCGAGGCTGCCGCCGCGGGCATGCGCGGCCTCTGACCCGGAAGTGCGGGAGGGCCGTATCGGTAGCTGGAGCTGCGAGCTCTATGACAACTGCCTGCTAGCCCCCTGCAAGACGGGGAATCGGTGGCCTTTTGACGCCGGTTTTTCTGGCGTAAAGGACCACAGTTTTCACGACAGTGTGGGGCCATGGTCCTAAACACGCAGAATCCAGCCCCAAAACTTTGCAAATAATGCTGAGTTCTGAAGGGAGGAAAAAAGTGAGATTATGGTAGAAGTGGAATGTGAAATTCTTCAAAGAACCAAGTGAGGTTCAACTGGTTTTCAGACATCCTGTTTGTCAGACCTGGCACCATGGCAACATTTTTGCCTCCTGACTCAGAAGGTTCAAGTCCTCAGTGCAGAGACTTGAGAACACAATGAAGGCTGCCTGTAGAACTGAGGGAGCACTGCATTGTAGGAGGGGCAACTCGGGTCAGACTGAGGATCAACGCTGACCAATTGTTATCCTGAAGGTTGGTGCAGTTTTGTTAGCCAAACGCACTGAGGGAATGGGACGAAGGTGGGAACGAGGAGTTAGGTTACAGATCAACCATATTTAAGGTGGGATGGGCTAAAGGGGGCTGAATGGCCTCCTCCTTGTTCCTCTGATCCTAAGTTCTCGGTCGCCCAGGAGACTTTGCCCCAAGGCAACGCAGCGAATCATAGACACCTGTTTGAAAAGGTGAATGATTACAGGTTCTGAGCGGGGCAAAGAATTGGATAGAATTAGCCACGCAAGCACCGGCCAGATGAGGCTCCTCCCACTCCACTTCAGCTCACCCTATCAGCTTGCTCTATTTCTCCCCCCCCCCACCTCATATGTTTATCTAACCTCCCCTTCAATGCATCAAGAGTGGGATTGGGCATGGAAAATCGCCCAGAGAAACAGACTGGCACATTAATAACCTGCACGGGGGCCGAGGGGCTGTCTTCCCTGTACTCCCCCACTAGGGGAGGAGTATTGGATTGGATTTGTTTATTGTCACGTGTACCGAGTGAAAAGTATTTTTCTGCGAGCAGCTCAACAGATCATTAAGTACATGGGAAGAAAAGGGAATAAAAGAAAATACATAATAGGGCAACACAAGGTACACAATGTAACTACAAAAGCACTGGCATCGGATGAAGCATACAGGGTGTAGTGTTAATGAGGTCAGTCCATAAGAGGGTCATTTAGGAGTCTGGTGACAGTGGGGAAGAAGCTGTTTTTGAGTCTGTTCGTGCGTGTTCTCAGACTTCTGTATCTCCTGCCCGATGGAAGAAGTTGGAAGAGTGAGTAAGCCGGGTGGGAGGGATCTTTGATTATGCTGCTCGCTTTCCCCAGGCAGCGGGAGGTGTAGATGGAGTCACTGGATGGGAGGCAGGTTCGTGTGATGGACTGGGCGGTGTTCACGACTCTCTGAAGTTTCTTGCGGTCCTGGGCCGAGCAGTTGCCATACCAGGCTGTGATGCAGCCTGATAGGATGCTTTCTATGGTGCACCTGTAAAGGTTTGTAAGGGTTAATGTGGACATGCCGAATTTCCGTAGATTCCTGAGGAAGTATAGGCGCTGTTGTGCTTTCTTGGTGGTAGCGTCGATGTGGGTGGACCAGGACAGATTTTTGGAGATGTGCACCCCTAGGAATTTGAAACTGCTAACCATCTCCACCTCGGCCCCATTGATGCTGACAGGGGTGTGTACAGTACTTTGCTTCCTGAAGTCAATTACCATATGGATCTATCGGGTAGTGTATATATCGTTGTAAGTAAAACTTTGTTCTTACTTTATTCAGTGTGGACTCCATGACGGTGAACTGTGACGAGGATGCAGAGATCCTACAGCGTGATCTGGACAGGTTGGGCGAGTGGGCAAACCAATGGCAGATGCAGTATAATTTGGGTAAGTGTGAAGTTATTCACTTTGGAAGCAAAAACAGGAAGGCAGATTACTACCTGAATGGTATGTTGGCCTTCATTGCAAGAGGTTTCGAGTATAGAAGCAGGGATGTGTTGCTGCAATTATACAGGGCCTTGGTGAGGCCACACTTGGAGTATTGTGTGCAGTTTTGGTCTCCTTCTCTGAGGAAGGATGTTCTTGCTCTCGAGGGAGTGCAGCGAAGGTTTACCAGACTGATTCCAGGGATGGTGGGACTGTCATATGAGGAGAGATTGACTAGGTTGGGATTGTTCTTGCTGGAGTTCAGAAGAATGAGGGAGGATCTCATAGAGACTTATAAAATTCTCACAGGACTAGACAGGGTAGATGCAGGGAAGATGTTACCAATGATGGGTGTCCAGAACCAGGGGTCACAGCCTGAGGATTCAGGGTAATCCATTTCGGACAGAGATAAGGAGACATTTCTTCACCCAAAGAGTGGTGAGCCTGTGGAATTCATTACCACAGGAAATAGTTGATGCTAAAACATTGCATATATTCAAGAGGCGGCTGGATATAGCACTTGGGGAGAATGGGATCAAAGACTATGGGGAGAAAGCAGGATTAGGTTATTGAGTTGGATGATCAGCCATGATCGAGATGAATGGCGGAGCAGGCTCGAAGGGCCATAAGGCCTCCTCCTGCTCCTATCTTCTATGTATCTATGTAAAAACACAAACTGAGTGGGCCCTGTTGTCTCTCGTCTCTGATTCTGTGAGAAAAATCTCCCGCTCGATAGAAAGTTCCTCTGAATGTTATTCCAATTACTGCCCATGTACGGGATCGTGGTAAGGGCTCATTCTCCATCCCCTGAATAGCCATGTAATTACAAAGTTACTGGTGTATAATTAGGTTGTTAGTCATGGAGCTACAGTGCGCTGGTGCACACTGTTACAGCTCAGACAAATATCACATTTCATGCTGCTTTTTAATTGCTGACAACCCCGGGTGTGTGATTTATGGTTGAATGTATATGTCTGCTTGGTTCAGCTCATCGCCAGGCCCAGCCTGAGTCACAGGTTGTGGGCCCCAGCGCCAATCGACTGGCACACACCCCGGGCGATGCAGGAAAGGGGGACTTTCGTTTATACATCCTTTCGCTACATCAGGAGCTCGAGAGCCAACGGAGAACTCTTCGAAGAGCCGGCAGTGCGGCGATGCAGGGAACGTGGCAGCCGGTGCCTGCACAGCAAGATCCCGCAGCCAACCAGTGTGACCATGGGCAGATGATTTACTTCTAAAACGAAGTCGCACTGTCCGGAAGTGGGGTCGAGGCAGGTTTAATCAAGACTTTGAGAGGGAATGCGCTGATTTTTTTGAAAAGAACCATATGGGGGGTTACAGGGAGAAGGCACTGGATAAATTGTTCCTTTGGAGGGCCTGTGCAGACGTGACGGGCCGAATGGCCTCCTTCTGTGCTCTGACAATCCTGTGATCTGAATAATTTGCTGGGCCATTTCAGAGGGCACTTAAGAATCAGCCACATTGCTGTGGGTCTGGAGTCACATGTAGGCCAGACTGGGGTAAGGACGGCAGATTTCCTTCCCTAAATAAACTTCAGTTCTGAGGATCGGTCGGAGAGGTTGGGACTGTTCCCCTTGGAGAGGAGAAGGCTGTGAGGAGATTTGATAGAGATGTTCAAACTCATGAGGGGGCTGGACAGAGTAGACACGGAGAAACTGTTCCGGCTCGAAAAAGGATCAAGAACGAGGGGGCACAGGTTTCGAGCGATTGGCAAAAGATGCAAATGTGATGTCAGAAAAATCTTTCTCACCCAGCGAGCGGTTTGGGTCTGGAATGCACGACCTGGAAGTGCGGTGGTGGCAGCTTCAATCGAGGAGGTCAGGAGGGCATTAGACGATTATTGGAATAGAAACAACATGCAGGTTTACAGGGAATAGGCCGGGGAATGGGCACTAAGTCATAATGCCCTTTTGGAGAGCCGGTGCAGACTCGATGGGCCAAATGGCCTCCTTCTGCACTGGAACAATTTTGTGATTCTGCGAAGGACATTAGTGAACCAGGTGGGTTTGTACGACAATCAAGCAGCTTCATGATCTTTATCAATGAGATCTGGGGCCGGAATTCTCTTTTCCCGCTGGCAGCACCCCCCCCCCCCGCCCATGGGTTTCCCAGCGGCGTGGGATGGCTTCAATGGGGAATGCCATTGACAAGCGGTGGGAGTAGAGAATCCCGCTGGCAACGAATGGTGCGCCTTTGGGAAACACATGGCCAGCGGACTGGAGAATCCAGCCTGTTGTACCCTCAATAACGACGCGAGAGAGTAAACGGTAAAGAAGGCTTTAATAAGCTAAGAACTAGCCTGGTGCCGAGACGGGTGCTAACTGGGTCCCGCCTGCAAGGCGGCCCCTTATATACGACTCCCAGGTGGGCGGGGCCAGAGGCGGAGTCCCCCAGGTGGGCGGAGCCAGAGGCGGAGTCCCCCAGGGTTCCAAGCCCGGTCTTAAAGGGGACAACATCTTACATGATGATAAGGGTACAGTAACACAGTAACCGCTCATCACAAAGACCCAGGTGTATATTCCAGACTTATTGATTGAGTTTAAAAGTCAGGATGGGATCCGGCCTTAGGACCTTGGAAAATTCAATCCTCCCCTCTGGATTATCAGCCCAGTAACATTACACTAGGTTTGACGACACACCCGGAAGGGGCACCTCTGCCGGGGCAGCACCCCCCAACAGCAGACTGGGGTGTCGGCCTTGATTCTTTTACTGGAGCCTCTGGAGTGAGACAATGGATCTTCAGCTGTGCGACTCAGAGGTGACCCACAGTGATCCACGGCTGACACACATTCAGAGTCTGCAGGAAGCAGCCTAACCAGCCGCATTCTTCACTTCGGCTTTCACTCATGAGGCCATCGGTGGGGCCTTTACAGTTCGCGTTACATCGCACCAAGTGCGAGAAGAATTACTTGCTCCATTTTGTTTTCCGGCGTAAATCATTTGGGTTGGCTGGAAAAATTCGGACACCCCACCGTCCAGAGAGCGAACTACGAACATACGGACTAGGAACAGGAGGAGGCCGTTCAGCCCCTCGAGCCTGCTCTGCCGTTCAATAAGATCATGTCTGATCGGACTGTAACCTCAACCCCACGTTCCTGCCTATCCCCCGTAGCCTTTCACCCCACCCCTTGTTAATCAAGAACCTATATTGCTCTGCCTTAAAAATATTCGCAGGTTTTGCATCCACTGCCTTTTGAGGAAGAACGTTCCAGAGACTCATTACTATCAGGGAATGATGATTTGCTATGGAGCAGAATTTCAATTCTGTAACTGTTAAGATTCGCCAGAGAGTTGGCAACACATAAAAAAACAGCTGGAAAACTGTGAACAGTTTGGTCCCCTAATCTCAAGAAAGATATTCTGGCATTGGAGGCAGTCTAGAGTGTTGTGTTCTGTGACCTTGCCATTGCAATGATATTCACAGAACATCTGGTTGCTTAACTAGAACAATGATTTATTGCTGAACACGAGGAAAGATAACAAACGGAATGCTGTACAGGCAAATTTACTATGTGAGATCCCTGAACTCTCCTGGAACTACCCTGATGTGCGACTGTCCTGTTGTACGACTTACTACCAACTGGTGAGTGTCTCACGTCATATGACCGATGTCTGACGCCACCAGCTGGTTGGAGGTCGCATTGTTAACTATTCACCACACCATCACCATATCACCACATAGAGGAGGTTCACGAGGTTGACTCCGGGTAGGGAGGGATTTTCTTATGAGGAGAGGGTGAGTAGGTTGGACCTGTGCTCATTGGAGTTTAGAAGAATGAGAAGTGACCTTATTGAGACATATTGGATTCTCAGGGGGTTTGACAGGGTGGATGCTGAGAAATTGTTTCCCCTTGTGGGAGAGTCTAGGACCAGAGGGCACAATCTCAGAGTAAGGGGTCGCCCATTTCAGACAGAGATGAGGAGGAATTTCTTCTCTCAGAGGGGAGTGAATGTGTGGAATTCTTTACCGCAGAGAGCTGTAGAGGCTGGGTCGTTAAGTATGTTCAAGGCTGAGATAGACAGATTTTTAATCAGCAAGGGAATTAAGGGGCAGGATACTCTGCAATCGGCGCGATGTCCGCCGACCGGCGTCAAAAATGGCACGAATCAGTCCGGCATCGCGCCGCCTCAAAGCTGTGGAATTCTCCGCATCTTGAGCGGCCGAGCCCTAACCTTGAGGGGCTAGGCCCGCGCCGGACTGATTTCCGCCCCGCCAGCTGGTGGGAAAGGCCTTTGGCGCCCCGCCAGTTGGCACGGAAATGACTTTGCCGTGCGACGCACGCGCGGGAGCATCAGCGGCCGCTCACGGCATCCCCACGCATGCGCAGTGGAGGGGGTCTCTTCCGCCTCCGCCATAGTGAAGACCACGGGGAAGGCGGAAGAAAATGAGTGCCCCCACGGCACAGGCCCACCCGCGGATCGGTGTGCCCTGATCGCGGGCCAGGCCACCGTGGGGGCACCCCCCTGGGCCAGATCACCCCACGCTCCCCCCCAGGACCCCGGAGTCCGCCCGCGCCGCCTTGTCCCGCCGTTCGAAATGTGGTTCAATCCACACCGGCTGGCGAGGGTGGACAGCGGCGGGACTTTGGCCCATCGCAGACCGGAGAATCGCCGGGGGTGGGCCCGCCGACCGGCGTGCCACAATTCCCGCCCCCGCCGAATCTCTGGTGGCGGAAAATTCGGCACACGACAGGGGCGGGATTCACGCCAGCCCCCGGCGATTCTCCGACCTGGTGGGGAGTCAGAGAATCGTGCCCGAGGTGTAAAAGTGGAGTTGAGAATTATCACATCAGATCAGTCATGATCACTTTGAATGGCAGAGCAGGACGAGTAGGCCAAATGGCCCTCCTTCTGCTCCTACGTCTTATGTCAGTTCTGCGCCAGCTGGCGGGGCGCCAAAGTCAGTCATGGAGATAGGGAGATGGAGGAACATAGATCCATATTCAGAAGGGAAGCTGATTACTTTCAACATGTAGTACAGACTGCACTCTGCAGTCTCGCTATTTTTGTAATATTCAGATTTTCTATTCTTCTCACCAAAAAAGACAACAAAATAGGAGGAACAAACTAATCTAGGAGGTATTGGAATTAGGCAGTGTGTACGGGGGAGGGGGTGTGTGATGAATGTAGGAAGTTGTTATATATTGTATTACATATCTGTTGCAGTAATAATTTTATAAATCCTGGTTTAATCTACAGGCAAGTGGTGTGTCTGCAAAAGATGCAATTAAGATGTCGTAAAAGTAGGAGACTCATTGATTAGCACAGTAGCATAGTGGTTAGCACAGATGCTTCACAGCTCCAGGGTCCCAGGTGCAATTCCCGGTTTGGGTCACTGTCTGTGCGGAGTCTACATGTTCTCCCCGTGTCTGTGTGGATTTCCTCTGGGTGCTCCGGTTTCCTCCCACAGTCCAAAGATGCGCAGGTTAGGTGGAGTGGCCATGCTAAATTGCCCTTAGCGTCCAAAGAGGTTAGGTGGGGTTACGGGTTACAGAGAAAGGTTGGAATGGTGGGCTTAAGTGGGGTGCTCTTTCCAAGGGCTGGTGCAGACTCGATGGGCCGAATGGCCTCCTTCTGCACAAGTCCCGAAAGACGTGCTGTTAGGTGAATTGGACATTCTGAATTCTCCCTCTGTTTACCGAACAGACGCCGGAGTGTGGCGACTAGAGGCTTTTCACATTAACTTCATTGCAGTGTTAATGTAAGCCTACTTGTGACAATAAAGATTATTATTATTACTAAATGGGTGGGCAAAAATGTGGCAGATGGAATAATACCTGGGAAAATGTGAATTTGTCCACTTTGGCAGGATGAATAGAAAGGAGGCAAATGATTTAAATGGAACAAGATTGTAAAACTCTGGTACAAAGGGATCTGGGACTCCTGGTACATGAATCGCAAAATGTTAGTCTGCGGGAACAGCAAGTGATTAGGAAGACAAGTGGAACATTGTTGTTTATCGGGAGGGAATGGAATATAAAAGTAGAGATGATGCTACTGTTGTAGCACATCTAGAGTCCTGTGTTCAGTTTCGCTCTCCTTATTTAAGAAAATACATAATTGTATTAGAATAATAATAGCTTATTGTCACAAGTGGGCTTCAATGAAGTTACTGTGAAAAGCTCCTAGTCGCCACATTCCGGCGCCTGTTCAGGGAGGCCGGTACGGGAATTGAACCCGCGCTGCTGGCTTTGTTGTGCATTACAAGCCAGCTGTTTAGCCCACTGTGCTAAACCAGCCCTGAATTAGAAGCAGTTCAGAGAAGGTTGACTCTACTCATTCTTGGGACTGAGGGGGTTAGCCCATGAAGAAAGGCTGAGCAGGCAGGGCCTGTGACCATTGGAATTCAGAAACATGAGCGGTGATCTTACTGAAACAGATGCTGAACGGATTTTAATGGGGTGGGTGCTGGAAGGATGTTTCACCTTGTGGGCGAGACAAGAATGAGGGGGCACTTTGGGATGTAAGGCATAGCCCATTTAAGACAGAGATTAGGAGAAAGGTTTTCTCTCAGAGGGTCACGGGTCTGTAGAACTCTCTTCTCCAGAGAATGGTGGGGGCAGGGTCACTGAGTATTTATAGGTCGAAGCACAAGCCATACGTCCATCCCGTAATTCAACTGCTCCCCGCCTCCCAGACTTTCTACCCTGATCCTTCCCCACCGCACCGACCCCCCCCCAACCCCCAACCCCCCCACCAGTCTGGCTCTGGGGAGACCCCTCAGACTGACCTCTGGTCCCAGCAGGCCTAGCTGCAGTCCCGGCAGTGGCCACCGCACATCTCGTCGCTGCTCGCTGGTTTCTTATTGGCCAGCAACTCTCTGAGGTGGAGCTTCTTCCCGAGGGGCAGACGTCACGCCTCAAGTCAATTAATGGCAGTCGGCCATTAAATTGGGCATGGGGCAACCATCTGGAGCAGAGGAGGATCCTCTCCCAGACACTGCAGCCAGGGGTATCCAGGATCAGCATTAAATCCAGCCCCTGGCGGGAAGAAGCACTTCTTGACATCACCCTCGATGGCCTAATTGTAATTTTGACGTTAAGCCCCCTTTATCTCGATTCCCTGACCAAATGGATCTGGTTTCTCTTTCTCTACATTGTGAATCATTTTAAACATTTCAATTAGATCGCCCCTTCGTCCGCCATACTCAAGGTTCCACACAATTTAACCCTGGTATTATTCTGTTGAAGCTGTGCTGCAGTGTCCTCTCCAAGGTCTTCTGGAGTCCTTAGGGAGCCATGCTGAACACGGTCAAAAACTATCTCTAACATCCATATTTTGAGGTGCCGAATGCTTCTGGGATTAACCTTATTGTAAAGAAATTGAAAACGCAAGGAAAAATATTCCATTCGCCACGGTGTCATAGGAGAATGGGAGGTGATGCTTGTAAGGGCCGACCAATCCTTTACATCAGAGGGCACAATCTCAGAGTAAGGGGTCGCCCATTTCAGACAGAGATGAGGAGGGATTTCTTCTCTCAGAGGGGAGTGAATCTGTGGAATTCTTTACCGCAGGGAGCTGTAGAGGCTGGGTATATTCAAGGCTGAGATGGGCAGATTTTTAATCAGTAAGGGAATCAAGGTTAATGGGGAAAGTGGAGTTAAGGATTACCATATCCTTCGGTGACCAGGGGCTCGTTTAGCACACTGGGCTAAATAGCTATCTTCCAAGGCAGGCCAGCAGCATGAGTTCAATTCCCGTATCAGCCTCCCTGAACAGGTGCCGGAATGTGGCGACTCGGGGCTTTTCACAGTAATTTCATTTGAAGCCTACTTGTGACAATAAGCGATTTTCATTTCATCGGGTCAGTCATGATCTCATTGAAGGGCGGAGCAGACTCGATGGGCCTCGTGGCCTACTTCTGCTCTGGCGTCTCTTGATTTTGATTTGATTTGGGTTCGGAGGAGCAATTCGCGGTCCAGTCTTGAATTGCAAGATAGGGGACGAGGTCTCCTAAGAACAGGAGTAGGCCATTCGGCCCCTCGATCCTGCTTCACCATGGAATAAGATGACGGCTGATTTGATTGTGAGCTAAAACCCACCTTGCTGTTTGCCCCCACCCGCCCATAACCTTTGACTCCCTTGTCAGTCAAAAGTCTGTCTAACTCCGCCTTGAGTGCTCTCAGTGACCCAGCCTCCCCTACTGTGTGTGGGAGAGAATTCCAAACACTAACCATCCTCCGAGAGAGGAAATTCCTCCTCATCTCCTTCTGAAGTGGGAGAGCCCTTACTTGTAAACCGTGTCCCCCAGCTCTGTTCCCCCTCACCCATGTGTCAAAACATCCTTAAAGGACATACAGTTAAGACAGTTTCATCCAGGTTGTTGCAAAGTCCTTCTTTGCCACTTAGTTACTTGGGTAGACACTCTCCTGTGATGCAAGGCAGGCGAGGCAGTAAATCATCGAATTTACAGTGCAGGAGTAGGCCATTCGGCCCATCGCATCTGCACCGGCCCTTTGGAAAGAGCTCCCTCTTTAAACCCACACCTCCACCCCATCCCCGCAACCCACTCACCTCAACAAACCTTTTTGGACACTGAGGGCAATTTAGCACGACCAATGCACATAAATGGCTCGCGAGCAAAAACAGGAAATGTGGATCATCAGTGCAAAGTCCATCATGAACAACAAAGAACAAAGAAATGTACAGCACAGGAACAGGCCCTTCGGCCCTCAAAGCGCGTGCCGACCAAGCTGCCCGACTAAACTACAATCTTCTACACTTCCTGGGTCCTTATCCCTCTATTCCCATCCTATTCATGTATTTGTCAAGATGCCCCTTAAATGTCACTATCGTCCCTACTTCCACCACCTCCTCCGGTAGCGAGTTCCAGGCACCCACTACCCTCTGCGTAAAAAACTTGCCTCGTACATCTACTCTAAACTTTGCCCCTCTCACCTTAAACCTATGCCCCCTTCGTTCCAGTGAGAACAAACCAAGTTTATTCAACCGCTCCTCATAGCTAATGCCCTCCATACCAGGCAACATTCTGGTAAATCTCTTCTGCACCCTCTCTAAAGCCTCCACATCCTTCTGGTAGTGTGGCGACCAGAATTGAACACTATACTCCAAGTGTGGCCTAACTATGGTTCTATACAGCTGCAACATGACTTGCCAATTCTTATACTCAATGCCCCGGCCAATGAAGGCAAGCATGCCGTATGCCTTCTTGACTACCTTCTCCACCTGTGTTGCCCCTTTCAGTGACCTGCGGACCTGTACTCCGAGATCTCTTTGACTTTCAATACTCTTGAGGGTTCTACCATTCACTGTATATTCCCTACCTGCATTAGACCTTCCAAAATGCATTACCTCACATTTGTCCGGATTAAACTCCACCTGCCATCTCTCCGCCCAAGTCTCCAAACAATCTAAATCCTGCTGTATCCTCCGACAGTCCTCATCGCTATCCGCAATTCCACCAACCTTTGTGTCGTCTGCAAACTTACTAATCAGACCAGTTACATTTTCCTCCAAATCATTTATATATACTACAAATAGCAAAGGTCCCAGCACTGATCCCTGCGGAACACCACTGGTCACAGCCCTCCAATTAGAAAAGCATCCCTCCATTGCTACTCTCTGCCTTCTATGACCTAGCCAGTTCTGTATCCACCTTGCCAGCTCACCCCTGATCCCGTGTGACAATGAAGGAAGGAGTTCGAGCATAGTTTCTGAACTACAAGTCCAAATTGGGCCAAAATACCAGATATCGATTTGAGATAATTGGCAAAAGGGTGTAAATGAAGACATTTGATTTTATTGGCGGCGAGTTGTTACGATTTGTAATGCAGGGTCTAAAAGGTTTCGGAAGAAGATTCAACAGTAGGTTTCGAAAAGACACCGGGGAAGGATTTAGAAAGGGAAGGTTTGCCGGCATCAAAAGAGAAAGGGGAACGGGGAAAACTGGATAGTTCTTTCAGCAAACAGCACAGGCCCCGAGGGCCAAGTGGCCTCCTTCTGTGAGATATCCCGCTATGTTTCCATGAACAATCAAAATGGCGTCCTGCAGGGTGGAGAGCTTGGGATTTGGGATTTGGATTGACACCGTTGCGGGACAGCTGGACCTTTCAATCAGACACGGGGAGAACGTGCAAACTCCACACAGTCACCCAAGGCCGGGATTGAACCCGGGTCACTGGCGCTGTGAGGCAGCAGTGCTAACCACTGTGACACTGTGCCGTCATGTGATCTTGGTGTGACTGCATCGTCTCCAATACAAGTTAGAATATGGGAGGCAAGTGCAACAGCATTCACATACAACCAAAAAAATATAAATAAACCTCCCCGATCAGGCACTTCACAGGAGTCTCAGCAGGCCAACATTTGACACCAAGCCATATAATAACTTAATGCACGATCAATTACACAAAGACGAGAGTTGGATGCAATCGAGGCTTCATTACACTAAGATGTGTGGCCTCCCACAGCAGCTGACAAAATGGCTGCTGCACTGGGAGCACACATATTTATACTCCGTCTACTGGGCGGAGCCAGCAGGCAGGGATCTACCCCCGTACCTGTAGTACAGGACCCTTACTGTAAAGCACCTATATCAGCATCCTATATATACAACATATACATCAGTGGTGACTACCACATAACTTTCAAAAGCTGGTCAATGAGGTAAGTTTCAAATCATGTCTGAAGTGAGGAGAGTGAGGTAACAAGGCAGAGAGATTCAGGGCGGGGTGGGGGGGTTATGGAGTTCCAGAGATTCAGAACCTTGGCAAAAGAAGGAGCAGCTGCCAATGGTGGATTGACTCCAATTGTGTTTTCTCATGACACCCACATTGGTGGAGCACAGATATCTCCGAGGGCTGAGCTGCAGGAGGGAGGTACAGGGACAGTTTAGGGGGAGGCGCACAAAGCCGCTAAGAGGTCTGAAAACAAGGTTGGCAATTGTCAAATCCATGCGCTACTTGAACAGCAGCTGACGTTGGTCGATGGGCGCAGGGATGCCAGGGAAAGAGGACTTGATGAACGAAACGCAGGGCAGCCCATTTCTTGGATGACATCATAGAATCCTTACAGTGCAAAAGGAGGCCATTCGGCCAATCAAGTCTGCTCTGATCCACCAAAGAAGCACACCACCCGGCCTACCCCCGGTAGGACACTGATGGGCAACTTAGCATAACCAATCAACCTCGCCTGCACATCTTTGGGCCGTGGGAGGAAAACAGAGCACCTGGAGGAAATCCACGGAGAGGATCGCGTGTTGGCGCTGGCATAGTGATATTGTTGCTGAACTAGGAATCCAGAGACACAGGGTAATAATGCTCTGGGAACAAGGGTTCGAATCCCGCCATGGCAGATGGTAACATTTGAATTCAATAGAAATCTGGAATTGAAAGTCTAATGGCGACCATGAAACCGTCATCCATTGTCACAAAAACCCACCTGGTTCACTAATGTCCTTGAGGGAAGGAAATCTGCCATCCTTACCCGGTCTGGCCCACATGTGACTCCAGACCCACAGCAATGGGGTTGACTCTTAAATACCCTCAGGGATGGGCAATAAATGTCGGTCAAGTCATTGACTCCCACATTAAAAATGACAGATAAAATAAAACAAAATGGGGAGAACGTGCAAACTCCACACAGTCCGCCAAGGTGGGAATCAAACCCGGGCCCCTGGCGCTGTGAGGCAGCAGTGTTAACCACTGTGTCACCGTGCCTTAAAGTTTGCAGAGGGTAGGATGTGGGAAGCCAGTTAGGGGCACATTGGAACTGCCAATGGTAGCAATGGTTTGGATGGGAGTTTCAGCAGAGGATAAGGTGAGGGAGGAGTAGAATTGGGGTGGAAATTGGCGGTGCGTGTGTGTGTGTGTGATGGTACGGATGTGAGGCCAGATGCTCATCTCGTAGTCAAATACAGCGCCAAGGATGGTCAGGAGGATTGAGCCTTGGCCAGAGAGAGCTTTAGAGGACAGCAGACGTAACTGCGCAGGTCTGGAAAGAAAAACCATTGGAGCGGATTCCCTGGCTCAGACTAGATCAATAAGAGTGGAACCAGGTGAGAGCTGTCATGCCCCTGTGGTGAATGTATCCACCTAATGCATGCATGAGACTGTAACCTATGACCTATGGCCTGGAAGTGGTAATACAAACTGCTTCCAGGTACTGTACTGTAACCCCGGGGCCATATATAGACCGGCCGCCTGTGGGTGGCATTCATCTGTACAACCGACTCTGGCTAGGCATGACTAATAAAGTCTAATGTTCACTCGCTCTCTCTGCCTCTCGGTGAATTGAAGGTATATCAGAACCCCCACCCCCTAGGTGGCATGCACCCCACCCCAAGCTGGACGACAGTAGTTATTGGAGGAGGATGGCGTGGTGACTGCGTGTCAAAGGCAACAGACAGGTCAAGACTACCAAACAGGGAACGTTTACCCCTGTCACAGTCACATGGGATGTGTAATAACCTTCAGGAGTTTCCCCACTTGTGGAGGGAGAACCGAGTATGAAGGCCGGCCCGGCCAGGGACCGCCGGTGTGTTGGTTCTCCCAGCGGGTTTGCACTGTGTAAATAATTTGCTGCCGTGGGCAGATGTTATGTGACCTTGATTAAAACCCACGTTCTTCTTACCGCTGGCTTCCTGGGTCTTAATGGGATGTAATTTGTGACTTGACAAGAGTTGTTTCACTGTGGGTGACAGGAGCGGTAAACCCACTGGGGGGGGGCATCAAACTGGGTGTTCCGGGCAGGACGAGCATGGGTTTAGGAGGCAGCGGCACCACTGTGGTAAAATGGCCAACAGCCTGAGTCTTAGGCCCGATACACTCTGAATCAAGAATTGGCCGCTTTAGATTCAAACCATAGACAGAACCACACACAGGCCTGATGGGAATCTGAACAGCCAAGTTCGAATATACTGGGCAGAGACAGACAGCCGGGGAACAGTCTGGGCTTTATCCTGTAAACAGGACATCGGAACATAATCGGCCCCATTCAAATGGATCGATTGCCCAGATGAAGCTAGCAAGGGAAGAAGTATAGCTCTCAGCCATCAGCACTGAATGCCCCTGCCCACTCATCCCCCCCCCCCCCCCCCCCCCCCACCCCACTCCCCCCCGGGCAATGAAAAACAGCCCACACAAGCTAGCTTCTCATGCTCCCAGTGTGACGATGGACCTTCTGGGTTAATACTAGAGAGAGTGGGATGAGACCAATGTGGTCATTAGTTGCCCATTTAAGGGCCTCAAAGTCAGTGCGACAAGAAGGCCGTTCATGGGGATTCCCACAGACTTTATAGGGGTGGAGATGGGTGCCTGTCAACCTGACGCGACCATCAATTCACACGAGACGGAGAGTTGAAGTGAACAGTGGTTTTAATCAGCTAGATCTGTGCCTGCCTGCGACTGCTCTGTGCTGAGTGCCGCCTACAGGCTGCAGATCTGTATACCTCCTCTGAGGGGGCGGAGCCATAGGCGGAGCCCATAAGGGCATCAACATAATACAATACAATGCAATGCAATACAATGGTGAATGGTAGCAGTAATACATTCACCACACAACCCCTCTACCTTCTGCTTAAATTACCCCGCTCCGACCCACCGCCAAGCATATCACTGGAGAAGCAGAAGATTCCAAGGGCCGGTGCAGACTCAATGAACGGCCTCCTTCTGCACCGTAAATTCTATGATTCTGTGCATTCCTCGCGCTTGTTGTTGGAGGAGACAGAGGGAAGGGGGTCAAGAAGACGCCGCACAATGGAGTAATGTGATGCTCACCACGGCGGAACAGCCCGTCGACTGAAACCTGTGCAGGTACTACAGCCATTGAGATGAGGGACTGGAGGCCCATCAGTTGTCTCTGAGCGCCATCGCACAGAAGCAGCCAATAAGGAGGCCGCAAGAGACACTTTGGAGAATTCCAGGGCTGAGGGACATGGAGAGACCAGGATTGTTCTCCTTAGAGCAGGGAAGTTTCAAGAAAGGATCCAATAAAGGTTTTCAAAATCATGAAGGGATTTGAGGGAGGAGATAAGGTAAAAACGTTTTCGCAGGTGAGTGGGGCAGGAGCCAGAGGACCCACATTGGCCAATGAAGCAGGGAGAAGTCGAAAATAATTGTTATGCAATGGGTTACTGTGATTTGGAGCACACTCTCTGAGAAGTTGTGGTGGAAGCAGATTCGAAAGATAATTGAAAGGGAGACATTTACAGGGCTATGGGGAAAGAGCCTGGGAGTAAGGCCCAGCTCTCTCAAAGGGCCATCACAGGAAGGTAGGGCTGAATGGCCTCTTGATGGGACTGTACCACAGGATGTTAGAGAGCGTTACACAGTCGCAGTGACAAACTCTGCGAATCATGAGTTTTTGCAGCTCCAAGTCTTACTTGTCTGCCAAGTCCAAAGTAGATGCTCCTTAACCGGTTGTTAAAACGCCCGGGGCCTGCTTGGCAGAATTTAGCTCCTCACCGAACACACAGCAGGAGCAAATTCATTGAAGGCAAACCAGGCTCAAGCAGGGCTGGCACATCAGGAAGTGCAGGAGGCCTCGAAGGAACCGGCCAAGAACAGCAATAACACAGCCCTGTCGAAGCTTCACACCGTCCAATAGCTCTCTGGGTAATTGTGTCGATATAATTACACTCCAAATCTAGAAGCAAAAATAAAAATAATCAGCCTGCCAATGTATTGTACACTTGGCTCAATATCTTTCCAGGCAGCTTCTAAACAGTGAAATCAAAATTAATGTGTCTAATTCAGAGCCGCAGGGAGTATTTGGATTAAGTGAGAAGATCTGTGGCTGGATTCTGCAACTGGGAGATTAACGGAGCAATTTAACGGCCTCGTTGCAACCGACTTGGTGTCATCGACAAGGGGGGATTTCCCAGGCCATTGAAGACCCCTGGGTGGTTGGGGTCAGGGCAGGGTGGCACCCCGGCTCTCCCTCTGTCACCTGGCACCTTGGCACTGCCAAGGATTGAGGCCTGAGGGGAGGCCATGCCCATGAAAGGGGCATGGGAGGAGGGGGGTGGGTTAAGGATGATGGGGGTGGGGAGAAGGGTGGGTATGGAGGGCCTCATCAAGGTTGTGTGGTGAAGGGTGGGGGTCCTGAAAGGGGGGGCCCAAAAGAGGGGGTGGGAGTGCTGAAAGGATCGGGGGCCTCAGCGACCCCATAGGGTGTCCTCACTTGGGGGGTGAAGGGGAAATGTCCATGCGGGGTTCAATTCCGGCCTTGGGTGACTTTCTGTGCGGGGTTTGCACATTCTCCCATGTCCGCGTGGGTTTCCTCCGGGTGCTCCGGTGTCGTCCCACAGATGTGCAGGTTAGGTGGATTGGTCATGCTAAATTTCCCCTTACAGCCGCGCTGCGCTGGAAAAGCATCTCGCGGAGCAGCGTGGCCGGCAAAAGTCAGGTGACCAACTCCCGGGATCTGCCCGGCTCGCAACACCTCGCGACATTCAATGCAATCTCGCGAGGCGTTCCAGGGCGAACCCCGCCGCCGCGAGTGCCGGGAAACAGGCGGCCAAACGCGCTCGCTCGTGGACTTTGTTCCCTTTGGAAAGATGGCGCCCCTAGTGTTCAGGGGTGTGAGGTGGGTGAATTCCCGCGTGCATCTCACCCAAAACGCCAATGAGAAACACCCCACCAAACTTGCCCCAAGTGATGTTTGGAAGGCTTTTTGTCAAACCACGCCCTAATTGTTCCCATCGGGTCTGAATATCGTGTGATTCACGTTTCCGTTGGGGGGGCTGCAGTTATTCCGTGATTCAGGACATGCCAATGGGCCAGCAGTCTGCTGGCGCAAGTGGAAGCATCTCCCGGCCCAGCGGGCGGTGTAACCATTGGCGCTGGAATTAGCACCAATGAGCCTGACAGCTGGAGTTGTTGTTAAGCGCTCCACTCACCACACACTCACTCCAGCCACAAGGATGACTCAGAGAAGACCTGACCCCCCCACTGCGTTCGGGGGTCTGAACTGGACCCACTGCTCAATGCCAGTGAGGAGAGGTGGGACTCCCTCTTCCCCAGGGTGCGCCGCAGACTCACGCCCACCCTCCTGAACAGCGACTGGGAGGTGGTGGCAGAGGCAGTCAGTGCTGCCAGCCTCACCAGGAGGAGACAGCCGGTGGTCCTGAGGGGCGGGGGGGTTACTGCTGAGGCCTCTGCCCTGAGAGGGGCAGTGTGCCAGGGAGAGTTCCAAATGCCATGGTACAGGTGTCCTTTGGCTGGGGTGTGATCTGATGGTGGTGTAGCGGTAATGTCCACAGGACCATAAGAGGTAGGAGCACAGGTAGGCCATTCGGCCCATCGAGACTGCTCCGCCATTCAATGAGATCATGACGGATCTGATGTGATAATTCCCAACTCCACTTTCCCGCCTTATCCCGCAGCACGGAAGCATTGTGGATAGCACAATTGCTTCACAGCTCCAGGGTCCCAGGTTCGATTCCGGCTTGGGTCACTGTCTGTGCGGAGTCTGCACGTCCTCCCCGTGTCTGCGTGGGTTTCCTCCGGGTGCTCCGGTTTCCTCCCACAGTCCAAAGATGTGCAGGTTAGGTGAATTGGCCAATGATAAATTGCGTTAGTGTCCAAAATTGCCCTTGGTGTTGGGTGGAGGTGTTGAGTTTAGGTAGGGTGCTCTTTCCAAGAGCCGGTACAGACTCAAAGGGCCGAATGGCCTCCTTCTGCACTGTAAATTCAATGATAATCTATGATTAATCTAGGACAAAGGTTTGGCACAACATCGTGGGCCGAAGGGCCTGTTCTGTGCTGTATTTTCTATGTTCTATAACCCTCGATTCCCTTACTGATTAAAAATCTGTCTATCTCCGCCTTGAACATACTTAACGGCCCAGCCTCTACAGCTCTCTGCGGTAAAGAATTCCACACATTCACTCCCCTCTGAGAGAAGAAATTCCTCCTCATCTCAGTCTGAAATGGGTGACCCCTTGCTCTGAGATTGTGCCCTCTGGTCCTAGACTCTCCCACAAGGGGAAACATCCTCTCAGCATCCACCCTGTCAAACCCCCTGAGAATCCGATATGTCTCAATAAGGTCGCCTCTCATTCTTCTAAACTCCAGCGAGTACAGGCCCAACCTACCCACCTTCTCCTCTTAAGAAAATCCCTCCATACTCGGGTCGACCTCGTGAACCTTCCCTGGACTGCCTCCAATGCCAGTATATCCTTCCTTAGATAAGGGGACCAAAACTGTTCTCAGCATTCCAGCTGTGGTCTAACTAGTGCCTTGTATAGTTTTAGCAACACTTCCCTATTTTTATACTCCATTCCCTTTGAAATAAAGGCCAAATTCCATTTGCCTTCCCGATTCCCCGCTGAACTTGCACGCTAGCTGTTTGTGATTTACATATGAGGACCCCCAGATCCCTCTGTGCTGCAGCTTTCTGCAGTCTCTCTCCATTTAAATAATATTCAGCTCCTTTATTCTTCCTACCAAAGTGCATAGCTTCACTTTTCCCTGGATGATATTCCATCTGCCAAGTTTCTGCCCACTCACCTAACCTGTCTATATCCCTCTGATGACTCTATGTGTCATCCTCACCATTTGTCTTTCTTTCTATTCTTGTGTAATCTGCAAACTTGGCAATGGTACATTCACTTCTCTTATCCAAACCATTAGGGGCTGGTTTAGCACAGTGGGCTAAACAGCACCGGTTCAATTCCTGTACCGGCCTCCCCGAACAGGTGCCGGAATGTGGCGACTAGGGGCCTTTCACAGTAACTTCATTGAAGCCTATTTGTGACAATAAGCGATTATTGTTATTAATATATATAGTGAATAATTGTGGCCCGAGCACGGGTCCCTGTGGCACTCTACTTGTTACATGTTGCCATCCTGAAAATCCCCCTCTTATCCCTTGCGTTCTATCAGTTAGCTAATCCTCTATCCATGCTAATATTCCATGGGCCCTTATCTTATTAAATAGCCCCTTATCTGTTCCCTTATCAAACGCTTTTCGGAAATCCAAGTATATTACATCTACTGGTCCCCCTTTATCTATCCTGCCCGTTACCATCTCAAAGAATTCTAATAAATTCACCAGGCATGGTTTCCCCTTCATGAAGCCACGCCGATTCTGTTTGATGACATTATGTATTTCTAAATTTTCTGCTATTACATCCTTTATAATGGACTCTACCATTTTCTCAATGACAGATGTTAAGCTAACTGGCCTACAGCAACCTGTTCTTTGTCTCCCACCCGTTTTGAAAGGGGGTGTCACATTAGCCCAGGCTCATGCTCTGGGGACATGGGTTCAAATCCCACCATGACAGCTAGTGCAATTTAAATTCAAAAATTAAATATGGAATTATAAAGCTAACATCAGTAATTGTGGCAATGAAGCTTTCTCCACGGTAGCACAGCTTTAGGGTCCCGGGTTCGATTCCTGGCTGGGTCACTGTCTGTGCGGAGTCTGCACATTCTCCCCTTGTCTGCGTGGGTTTCCTCTGGGTGCTCCGGTTTCCTCCCACAAGTCCAGAAAGACGTGCTGTTAAGTAATTTGGACATTCTGGGCGGGATTCTCCCAACGGGAGTCTAAGTGCCGACGCCGGAGTAAAAACCGGAGTGTTTCACTCCGGCGTCGGTGCCCGTTCCCAGACCCCATTCTGGGGCCTCCGTGGGCCTGGCAGGGGCGTGGCACGATTTGCGGGGGCGGGGCCTCAGCGCGGCGCCGGAGACCGGCGGCGCGTAAAAGACGCGGCGTCTTGGGTCCCGCGCATGCGCAGTTGGGCAGGTGCCAACTAGCGCATGTGCAGTGGCCGTCCTCCCCCAGGCCGCCCCGCACAAACATGGCGCAGGGATATAACATTGCCGGCGGAGGAAAGGAGGCCTGCCGACAGAGAGGCCGGCCCACCGATCGGTGAGCCCCGATCGCGTGCCAGACATGATCGGAGGCCCCCCTCCACCCCCGGTGAGGGAGCCCCCCCCCGACAGGCCGCCCCCCGAGCGTTCCCGCAGAGTTCCCGCCGGCAGCGACCAGGGCTGTACGGCCGGCGCTGGCGGGACTCTGTCGTGACGGAGCAGCCACTTGGCCCGTCCGGGCCGGAGAATCGCGCGCCGGCGTCGGGGCGTCGTGGCGCGGTTGCTCGGAGTCTCCGGCCCGGGGCGGGACTCGGAGAATCGCCCCCACTGAAATCGCCCTCTGTGTGCCGAACAGGCGCCGGAATGTGGCGACTAGGGGCTTTTCACAGTAACTTCATTGCAGTGTTAATGTAAGCCTACCTGCGACAATAATAAAGTTATTATTATTATCGATTGTTGTTGTCGTTGCAAAACCCATCTGGTTCACTGATGTCCTTTTGGGAAGGAAATCTGCCGTCCTTACCCGGTCTGGCCTACACGTGACTCCAGACCCACAGCAACGTGGTTGATTCTTAACTGCCCCCTGAAACAGCCCAGCAAGACATTCAGTTCAAGGGAAATGAGGGATGGGCAACAAACGCTGTCCCAGCCAACGATATCCTCATGAACAAAAGCTCCCTCCACACTGTCCTATCTGACACTCCGCAGTGCAGTAACCTTGGATGCAGGGGAAAGATCCGTTCAAACACATCCAAGGTTAAATGGTGTAAGGCTGGATACTGTCCCATCAAATACACCCTTGGCAGCATTGATCAAATTTGGTGCGAGTAAATCTCCTTCCACACCATCTCATCAGGTACTCACAGATGAGTTATATTATGTATAGGTTCACCTACAGTGCCCCAAACATTTGACTTAGGGCTGCACTTTCATTGCAAGGTTCCCCAATACCCCTGATTTCCTCTCCCAGGGAAGGGGGTGCAGGGTGGGTGTAGGGAGGAGTCAGGCCCATTGCTATCCCGGAAGCAGATGATTGGCAGGCATAGGGTCAGGCCAGTGCTGACGTGGCGTAGTAAGGTTCTCTGAAACTTTATCCCGGTTGTTTCATACAATCCCTACAGTGCAGAAGAAGACTATTCATCCCAGGCAGTCTGCACCGACCCTCTGAACAAGCACCCTATCTTAGCCCAATCCTCCATCCTATCCCCACCTCACCTGGACACTTAGGGACAATTTTTATCGTGGTCAACCTGCCTAACTTCACGTCTTTGGACTGCGGGAGGAAACCGGAGCACCCGGAGGAAACCCACGCAGACACGGGGAGGACAGTGACCCAGCGGGGAATCGAACCTGGGACCCTGGCGCTGTGAGGCAGCAGTGCTGCCCATACGAAATATGGCTGGTTATGCCCGTCCCACCGAGGCTGCCCTCGCAGTGCTGCTGGCAGTCCAGGCGATCAGATGCCAGAGAAGGTGGCAGCAGTGTCGACACGGGCTGGAGGCAGCACCCCATGTACAGGGGCCGCTGGCCACCCTGAAGACCCGGCCACCCGTCAGGCTGAGGAGTAACCCA
The DNA here is from genome assembly GCF_047496885.1 of Scyliorhinus torazame. Lineage (NCBI taxonomy): Eukaryota > Metazoa > Chordata > Chondrichthyes > Carcharhiniformes > Scyliorhinidae > Scyliorhinus > Scyliorhinus torazame. The sequence goes on along the minus strand of NC_092712.1, from coordinate 31,062,306 downwards.
GAGGTTCTTCATTACCCAAGTGGGTGAAACCTGATGTTTATCCATTTAAAAAACAATCTCATTTAGTATCTTTACATCTGGTAGAGAGAAACATTAAAAATATGACAGATTATTTTTCTCCAGGGTCGTTTACAGCAGCGTTCTGGAGATCGATCCTGAATTCTGGGAAACTCCAGACCACATCCTGTTGGACCCTGCCTCTACACTCACACACCCTCATCCCCTCCACATACCCCGAGACCCTCATACATTTCATTCCAACTCATTGACCCTCACATACACACCGATCTCCCTCTTATCCTCCAAGGCACCTGCCCAGCCATTCACCCAGTACCCACCATAGACAGATATCAGGAGCCACGTGAAAGTCAAACAAATAACTTTGAACAATCTAACACAGCTCTTGCTTCTGCGCACTTCATGCTGAAAAACAACTTCTACTCATAAACGCATTCAAAATTTTAAAATCCCCGCAAGTGATTAATCTGGTGATTAGGCTGGTTTAGCACAGGGCTAAAGAGCTGGTTTTTACAGCAGACCAAGGCAGGCCAGCAGCACGGTTCAATTCCCGTACCAGCCTCCCCGAACAGGCGCCGGAATGTGGCGACTAGGGGCTTTTCACAGAAACTTCATTTGAAGCCAACTTTTGACAATAAGCGATTTTTATTTCATCTCTTAGAAAATCAAACTTCTATCCAGAACTCACATTAAAGAAAGTTTTTTAAAAAATTTAGAGTACCCATTTCATTCTTTCCAAGGGAGGGGCAATTTAGCGTGGTCAATCCACCAGCCTGCACATCTTCGGGTTGTGGGGGCGAAACCCAGGCAAACACGGGGAGAATGTGCAAACTCCACACGGACAGTGACCCAGAGCCGAGATCGAACCTGGGACCTCGGCGCCATGAGGCAGCAGTGCTAACCACTGCGCCACCATGCTGCCCACTTATTAAAGAAAGTTAATCATTTCATGGAGTCTTTAAACTGTCAATCAACCTGTGAAGTCAGAACCCCCTGCTGAGTCAATAATAGCTTTTGAAACTCAGTAGTCATGATGACATAATAATAACCCTTCTGGAGGTGCCAACAAAAAATTCTTAATGATCTGCATGCCAAGATGTTGCTTTTTTCTCACCTACACTTATTAATCAGAAGGTTGGATACTTCCGCCCCACCCACTGCAGGATCGCCACTAGGGGACCCAGTCCATGTAAAGGTCCATTTAACTCAGGCGGGAATTTCCGGTTGACGGGCAGGCGCGGCCGGAGAATCCCGCCCAGAACCTTCCAACAGAGGGATGTTTAAACATTTCTCACTAACAGTTTCTTCAGTTTAAAGAGCAGAGAATTTTTTTTAAACTTCAGTTATGACAGTTTTACAGACGCTAAATGTCCTTCAAAGAGCATTTACAAGGTCCGTTAACTCAGGCCATTTGCTTGAACCTCAGAAGATCACAGCATTTTTCTATTTCCTGAACAAATCATTCTGAGTGTGATTATATATTCAATACCAAATTCTCATTTGCGCCGTGCTGTGAGCAGGTATTAGATTGAAATTGCTCAAAGGCGCCTCATGTTTGTATAATTTCTCACCTGACATGACTTCAGGATGTTCCAAAGCAGTCACAAATAACAACTTACTTGTCAAGTCACGGGCAGCACGGTAGCACAGTGGTTAGCACAGTTGCTTCACAGCTCCAGGGTCCCAGGTTCGATTCCAGGTCTGGTTCACTGTCTGTGCGGAGTCTGCACGTTCTCCCCCCCGTGTCTGCGTGGGTTTCCTCTGGGGTGCTCCGGTTTCCTCCCACAGTCCAACGTTGTGCAGGTTAGGCGGATTGGCCATGATGAATTGTCCTTAGTGTCCAAAAAGGTTAAGTGGGGGGTTACTGGGTTACGGGGATAGGGTGGAGGTGTGGGCTTGGGTGGGGTTCTCTTTCCAAGGTCCGGTGTAGACCCGATGGGCTGAATGGCCTCCTTCTGCACTGTAAATTCTATGATTCACTGCTCTCACGTCAGTAGGCACAGGAGCTAATCTGAGCATGGCATGATCCCACAAGCACCGGCGAAGTCAGCGATCTAGTTCATCGGTCGGGAGGGATCGCCGGCGCATCGGTCTTGGTGAAAGATGAAGTTAGACCCCGGTTAAATCGCCCTTGCCAAACTGATCCCCGACCAGCGATCTGAGTCTCCAGCCTCCCCAACCCCTGTCACTGACCCCTGACCCTATCTCTGGCCTTGACCCGGCCCTCTCCCTTCCCCAACGCCCCGCCGACTGAATCCGCCTAGCCTGCACATCTTCGGGTTGTGGGGGGTGAAACCCACGCAAACACGGGGAGAATGTGCAAACTCCACACGGACAGTGACCCAGAGCCGGGATTGAACCTGGGACCGCGGCGCCGTGAGGCAGCAGTGCTACTCACTGCGCCACCATGCTGCCCACACATTAAAGAAAGTTAATCATTTCATGGAGTCTTTAAACTGTCAATCAAACTGTGAAGTCAGAACCCCCTGCTGAGTCAATAATAGCTTTTGAAACTCAGTAGTCATGAATCCTGCCTGTTATTTTTTTTAATAACTGACTCATGATCTTTTTCTCGCAATTCCCCCAGGGTTCTCCCGCTATCACACCAGCTCTAAGAGAATGGGAACTGAGGCCCAATATCTCAAGAGCTTGGGCCTGTGTGAGGGAAATATCCTTAGTCCCTCCTCTCCCAGCCCCAGGCACTCGAAAATGACTATTCCTGAATTTCCAAGCCGAAAGGTATAGGATTGCCAAACCCCCCCCACCCCCCCCCCCCCCCCACCCCAGGGTTGGCCGGGAGGGAATCTCCAGGAATTGAGGGTTAATCTCCAGGATGCTGCGCTGTGCGATCCTGGGGAAAAGAAATCTGTCATTTCCTTTGAATGTTTCCCTGTACCGGATATAAAGATGCTGAAGTGGGAAAAAAAAATGGATAAACGCCAGCCTTCAGGGTGATGAGTCTTGTTGCTTTCCAATTATCCCAGGAAGTCTGTGCTGGATGCGTTGGCCAACCAATGGCTTGGGCCTGGGGGCAAGTCAGGTGGGAAAACCTCCAGGGAGACATTTCATCGGAACTTGCAGCCCTCTATGTCGAGTGTCGCCACAGAGGCTAAGCCGGACTACTTGTATGCTGTACCTCGAGGTGTAGGCCGAGATTCTCCGCTGCGAGTCCGTCCCGCTGCCCCTGCTTGCCAGGACGGAGAATTTGCCGCTCGGCAAATCTCCCATTCACTGCAACGGGGCAGGGAAATCCCAGGACATACAAGGCTATGGGCCAAGTGCTGGAAAATTGGCTAAGAATGGTTAGGTGGCTGTGTTTGACCGGCGCGGACGCGGTGGGTCGAAGAGCCTTTTCAGTGCTGTATGCTTCTATGACTCTAATCCCGCTGCCGTGAACGGACATAGAATCCTGCCTGTTAATTTTTTAAATATAAATTTAGAGTACCCAATTCATTTTTTCCAACTAAGGGGCAATTTATCGTGGCCAATCCACCTACTCTGCACATCTTTTGGGTTGTGGGGGTGAAACCCACGCAAACGCGGGGAGAATGTGCAAACTCTACATGGACAGTGACCCAGAGCCAGGATCGAACCTGGGACCTCGGCGCCGCGAGGCAGCAGTGCTAACCCACTGCGCCACCGTGCTGCCCGCCTGCCCGTTATTTAGGGAAGGAAATCTCCCTGAAAAAAAGGCCTACACTTGTTCACCTCCAGACCCTGTTCCCAGGGGACTGATCTCTTCGATGGAACCGTACGCCACCGCCGATGGACCGTGTTGTCGGTTTGCTCTCAATGTAATCACAGAAATGCGGCACCGTGCAACAAATCAGGGAAAGGGAGCGCCGTGAATTTGGCAGGATTTAGAAACTGTCGCCGTGCACGGTTTGGAGGGGGCTGCATTCAACCTTGTGCAGGGGCCAGTGGGAAAGAAAAGCTTTCGTTGCTGCTTTGCTCCTTCAGCTGAGGGCACACGGCTGGTAACGATTTGGATGAAACGCTATTCGTCAGAAAGGTTGTTGTGACACATTTAATGAAAAGCCTGGCCTCAGCAATCATCCAGCTCATGAAAGTGAGTCAAGCATTTACTAATGGAATGTCCGTGTTCACTTCATTAGCAAGGTCCTGCCCGCCCGAGGACATAATAAACCAGATTGTTCGGAATGCGGGGGGGGGGGGGGGGAGGGGGGGAGGGGGGGGGGATAGTGTGGGGGGGAAGGGGTCTGAAAATACGCATAAGTGCACACCGAGGGTGAGCATTTATTTCTGTCTCTGAGGGGAGTGTAATGGGCCAGGGTTTAGAGAAGTCCAAAGTGTATCATGGAGTTCACCTGACCCACAACTTTTACTAGATTGTGGTATGGGGGGGCACACGGCCCACTCTACAGGTGTGGGACGGCAGAAAATGGAAACGTATTTTTTCCAGCAAAACAATGTTTATTCTAAGAACTCAAGGTAACCTTTTTAAAACATACAGTGAACATCTTAGCAGCCATTAATTCAAATACAACCCCCAAAGAATACAACACTAAGTAATCCTTTACGCATTCCTTTTAACATCCATAAGACTTAAAACACCATTTACCAGAAGCACATCAGGTTTACATTCACTACTGAGAACATTTATAATTCTGAATTCACCAAATGATCAAGAGATAGTCTTTTCATGGCAGAGAGATCAACAGTACACCTGCTCTGTCTGGCTTCAGCTCCAACACTGAAAACGAAACTAAAACACACCCTGCAGCAAACAGCCTAAAACGAAAGTAAAAAGCTGACAGACAGTCCAGCTCCACCCACTCTCTGACATCCCTACAGTAGTAAACACCCATTTCTTAAAGGTACTCTCACTACAGATATTTATATACACACCCATTTATAAACACCCATTTCTTAAAGGTACTCTCACTACAGATATTTATATACACACCCATTTATAAACACCCATTTCTTAAAGGGACACTCACATGACAGGAGGGAGCCTCTGGCACCTTCTTCCTTAAAAAGCAATAGAATGGAGGTTTCAGCTGGAATTCTCTGGCCATCTGTTCCCGTCGGCAGAGCACCCCCACCCCACCCATGGGGTTCCCGGAAATCCCCACCAACAGCGGCGCGCGTAGAGAATCCCGCCATCAGACAACCATGCACCGTCGGGAAATACGCGGCTGGGGGCCCGGAGAAACCTGTCCCTTTGAATAATGTTAAGGCAGAGCTGGATAGTTTCTTGATTGACAAGGAAGGGGGAGGGGGGTGAAAGGTTATCGGGGGTGAGGCAGGAATGTGGGGTTGAGGTTACAATCAGACAGCCACCATCTTACTGAATGGCAGAGCAGGCCCGAGGGGTCCGCGTGGCCTTCTCCTGCTGCTCCCAGTTCATTTGTTCACTGTTCGTCTGCCCAGATCGCTGGCCCCGTCCATTTTAAAACCATGAACACAGAAGCAGAACGGGACGAAATTCTAAAGATTGACTGCAGAAACATGGTTGGGTTTAATAGATTGAGGGGCGACTTGTGTTGTGGGCCAGGGTTTAGAAAACTCCAAAGTATATCATGGGGTTCACCTGATCCACAACTTGTAATAGATTTTGGTTATGGGGAGCACAAGGGCCCACTTTACAGGTGTGATGCAACAGAGATCTAAAGTATTTTTAAAACAAAACAATGTTTATTCTATGAATTCAGTTAACACTTTATAAACAAACAGTAAACATCTTATCAACTACAAACACTGATACTTTCCCAAATACAATATTCTATAGGTAACCCGTAGTAAGTTTCCGAACAACATCCATAAGCCAAAACACTCTTTAACAAAGACAGCAGGTTTGCATTCCTGACAGAAACAGGTATTACTTTGAAATCATCAAATGAGCTGAAGACATTCTTTAGCTTGTAGCGAGATACCAGTATACATCCGCTTGCTTTGACTGCAGCTCTCCAACTCAAAGCAAAACTAAACAGAGCCACAAAGCAGCTTTTCAGCTCAAAACGAAAGTAAAAGCAGAGCAGAGCCCAGCTGCACCCACACACTGACATCACTGCAGCTATTTGATAAACACCGATTTCTTAAAGGCACTCTCACATGACACTTGTTCAAGGTATTTGAAACGTTAAGAGAATTTGACGAGAAGAAATTATTTCCTCTGCTTACTTGACTGAAATGTGTAAGATCGAGAGGGCTTTTGACAGGGTGGATGTAGCGAGGATGTTCCCTCTTGCGGGTGAATCTTAAACTAGGGGTCACTGTTAAAAATAAGTCCCGGAAATCTCCGATCGCCGCGGTTCACTTTTCCCGCTGGCATCACATTCCCGGTTTTGCGGCGGCCGAGAAACACACGGTTGGGGAAACGGAGAAATCCCGCCCAAGGGCTCACTCATTTCCGACAAAGTTGAGGAGAACGTTTTTCTCTCAGTGGGTTGAGAGTCTCTGGAAATCTCTTCCTCAAAAGGCAGTGGAAGCAGAATCTTTGAATATGTTTAAGGCAGAGGTGGATAGAGTCTTGAGGATGGGGTGAAAGGTTTCGACAGTTGAGGCAGGAATGTGGGATTGAGTTTACAGTCACAGCAGCCATGATCTTACTGGATGGTGGAGTAGGCTCGAGGGGCCGAGTGGCCAACTCCAGGTCCTGATTTGTATATTCGAATGACTCAGAATCTTAAAATTGTCCTTTAGGGGCTAAATCACAAAGCAGTTTATCACACAAAGGGTAGCAGGAATCTGGAACCCTCTCCCCGAGAAGACAATGGCAAGTGTGGTTGCATTGTTAAGACTGAAATCCATTTTATTTGGGTGAGGGCATAATCAGAGAATGGTACAAGGTGTACGAGACCAGTCGGCCTTGATGTGTTGGGTGCTCTGGATCCGTGGAACACATACCGGCCACCAACACTTAAAATAGTGCAACACTATTTTATTAAGTTAGAAACAGTTGAACATACTTTCACTGTCCGAACCAGTCTATGCATTCAGCACATGGTGAGGATCTGTGCTGTAAGCTGTCAGCTCTGTCCTTGTAGGAGGCTGCATCCCGAATGAGCGGGAACTCTGATGCCCCTGTCTTTAGAGTGAGTGTGCTCTAACTGGTGGTTGGCTGCGGTGTTGCGTGTGTTGATTGGTCCTGCTGTGTGTCCACCAGTGTGTGTGTATCTGCACCATGATATACAGTGTGTATATTATGACAGGCCTATCTTGCCTGTGCTAGCCATTACCACCAAACGAGGAATGCAGGAGGACATGCTTGGAGCACACTTAAAAATGCGGTGAAGCTACTTATGCGCCAAGCATCATAATTTTAAAAAATTCTTTCATGGATGTGGGCGTCGCCAGCTGGGTCAGCATTTGTTGCCCATCCCTAATTGCCCTTGAACTGAGTGGTTTGCTCAGCCCTTCCAGACGGCAATTAAGAGCCAACCACATTGCTGTGGATCTGGAGTCACATGTAGGCCAGACCGGGTAAGGACGGCAGATTTCCTTCCCTAAATATCTGGATTTGTATGACAATCAACAACAGTTTCATTGTCTTCATTAAACACTTCATTCCAGATTTTTATTGAATTCAAATGTCACCCTGTGCCATACCGGGATTTGAATCCAGGTCCCCAGAACATTAGCCGGAGTCTCCGGACTACTCATCCAGTGACAACACCACTAAAACACTGCCTCCCACTGATTTAGAAGCAGACTCCCCACCAGAGGAGACATCTTACCTTCATCTACCCTGCCTATCTCTCGCAGTATCTGAAGCACCTTGAGATGTCTTCACCATGTTAAAGTCACAATACAATAGAACATAGAACATTACAGCGCAGTACAGGCCCTTCGGCCCTCGATGTTGCGCCGACCTGTGAAACCACTCTAAAGCCCATCTACACTATTCCCTTATCGTCCATATGTCTATCCAATGACCATTTGAATGCCCTTAGTGTTGGCGAGTCCACTACTGTTGCAGGCAGGGCATTCCACACCCTTACTACTCTCTGAGTAAAGATAATGAAGGTTGTTCATCAAAGGTATAATCTGGGTCGACTTGCCGCTGGGTTTAGTGGAGTGGCGATGTGACAGGTCGTATGAAGTGCAGACAATCCATCCACGTTAGGAAGATGGCAGCAAGGTGTGAGAGCAGTTAATAAGGCTTTGTTAATCGGGGCATTGAGTACAAGAGCAAGTAAAAATAAAGTCTCCATCGTCCCAGGGCTGCTTCGCCCCTTTGAGGGGGGAGAGCTGACTGGTGGTGATTTAACCTGAGGTTCACCACACTGTGGTGATATGCATCACTGTAAATACACAAGGGGTTAATGTAAATACACTACGACTAAGTAAACACTAGAGGGAGCACCAGAGACGTCATGACATGCAGACATATAGCTAATATGTGCAAAGATGTGCAGGTTAGGTGGATTGGCCATGATAAATTGCCCTTAGTGTCCAAAATTGCCCTTAGTGTTGGGTGGGGTTACTGGGTTATGGGGATAGGGTGGAGGTGTTGACCTTGGGTAGGGTGCTCTTTCCAAGATGCTCTTTCCGAGTGCAGACTTGATGGGCTGAATGGCCTCCTTCTGCACTGTAAATTCTATGATAATCTATGATAATGAACACATAGAATAGGACACGACCAATGGGCAGTCAAGACACCCAGAGGTGATACTACCACAAGGGGGCATTGCACACCCCATATAAAAGGACAGGGCACACATGCTCTGTCTCTTTCCACAGAGACACTTAGAGAGTAGGACAGGGGCAGATCAGAAGCATCACACCCACCACGTGGCTTAGCGCAGACTGGTTAGTTAGACTGAGTTACTATAGCAAGATTAGCAGGAGAGTCGAGCTCATAGAGAACTGTGCTAATGGTTCAATAAATCACATTGAACTTACTTCAAAGTCTGGAGTATCTTTTGGTCAAAGCTGCATCGAGTTGCAGCCTGTGTTGTCCCAGGGTACATAACACAACATGGCCTATTCAGCACCCCTGACTTTAATTGCTCCTACACTGACAGACATACTTTCAGCCGGCAAGACACTAGTCTCTGGAATACGCCCTCTCTACCTCTCTTTCTTCCTTTAAGACCGTCCTTGAAAGCTACATTTTGACCATCTAGCCTAATAACACCCTTTTGTGGCTCAATCTCTGAAATGTTGGTTGACCGTGCTTGGAATAAGGGCCCGGTTATGTCAGCTGGTTAAATGGCTGGCATGCAGTTTCAGAATAACGCCAACAATTGTGGGTTCGGATCCCATTCTGGCTGCTAGACCTAGGTAGGCAGCCCCCTCGCCCTCCCCACTCCCTCCTAGCCCCACCGCCCTCCGCCCCTCCCCCTCCACCAACAAGAGCTGCCAAGTAAACAGGCTCGGGATGAAGCATCGGTGGATTGAGCCAAAGGCCTGCCTCAAAGCGGAGCACACACAGACTGGTATGCTTCTCAAGCACCGTGGGATGTTTTTGGTGTTTCAATGCAAGCTATTGTTCTTCCTGCCATCCCCTCGGAGACTAATATATTCTTCCTGAAGTGTGGTGCCCAGAACTGAATGCAATGCTCCAGATGCTCCAGAAGCTCACCAAGTTTCCACTTAATAATTCAATTATTATGTTTCCTGATGTACCGTCAATTACCTTGAGACGAGAATGGTGAAACAATCGAGGCTTTATTGCACAAGATGCTGTGCCTCCTGCAGCTGGAACCAGAATGGGAGGTGCGCAGGAAAGCAGACACTTTTATACGCCACCTGCTGGGAGGAGCCAGCAGGCAGGGACTTACCGTAGTACATGTAATACACGGGCAGTGCTGTAATACATACAATATATCACTAGTGGTGTTTACCACATTCACCCCCTGTTTAAAAAAGAGTCCGGCGGGGGTGACAAAAACATTACAGATTAAGTCTGTCGGGGGCTTTGACCCTCCGCTGTGATCGCCTCAGTCCTGGTGGTGATGTGGGCACCGACGTGGTCACCTGCGACTCCGGGAGCATGTTGTCCCCGTCTTCGTCACCCCTGAGTGGATCCAGTGGGAGGATGGATCCTGCTGGGGTGGGGGCTGCGGTGAGGTTCACTGGAGGAAGGGTGGGCGCAGGGGTGAATGAGGCAAATGGGGGGGGGAGGAGCAGTGTCAGGTCGGGGTCGTGGGTGGGGACCCTGCGGGTGCCACGTCCCGGAGGGAGACTGTGTCCTGGCGCCCGTCGGGGTGTGCCACGATGGCGTACTGCGGGTTTGCATGGAGGAGGTGGATTTTCTCGACCAAGGGATCCGATTTATGGCTCCGTACATGCTTCCGGAGGAGGGCGGGTCCAGGAACTGTCAGCCATGTTGGGAGCGAGATGCCGGAGGTGGACCTCCTGGGGAAGGCAAACACACGTTCGTGAGGGGTCTCATTAGTGGCGGTGCAGAGGAGCGACCGGATGGAGTGGAGCGCGTCCGGGAGGACCTCCTGCCAGCGGGAGACCGGGAGATTTCTGGACCGAAGGGCCAGCAGGACGGCCTTCCAGACCATCCCGTTCTCCCTCTCCACCTGCCCGTTTCCCCCGGGGTTGTAGCTGGTTGTCCTGCTCTTGAGGCGATACCCTTGCTGAGCAGGAACTGACGCAGCTCATCACTCATGAAAGAGGATCCCCGATCACTGTGGGTGTAGGCGGGGAAACCGAACAGAGTGAAGATGTTGTGCAGAGCTTTAATGACCATGGCAGTAGTCATGTTAGGGCATGGGATGGCGAAGTGGAACCGGGAGTACTCGTCAATTACGTTGAGGAAGTACACATTGCGGTCGGGGGAGGGGAGGGGCTCTTTGAGGTCCACGCTGAGGCCTTCACCAGGTGCACTCTATCTGGCCGGTAGAAATGCGGCTTGCACTCTGCGCAGACTTGGCAGTCTCTGGTTGATGCACGATCAATTGCACAAAGACGAGAGTTGAATACAACTGAGGCTTTATTGCTCTAAGATGTGTGGTCTCCCACAGCAGCTGGCAAAATGGCTGCTGCACGGAGGACACACATATTTATACTCCGCCGCAGGCAGGGACTACCGTCGTACCTGTAGTACAGATCCTACCATACATTACCTAATAGAGGTGCAACAGTGGTTTACCACATTCACCCCCTGTTAAAATTGAGTCCGGCGGGGGTGGTGGAGAATTACATACAACAACTGAATTTTACAAGTACAATTTTTGTGAGAAAAAGAATGTCTTTTGAAGTCCAGTGGACCAGTTAGAGATTCAACCGGTCCGGGCATGATGTGCCGCTGGGAGCGACGCAGTGGTGGCGGCGATGCCGATGCTGGTGTGGTCTTCGGTGATACCGGGAGTGTGCCAAAATCTTCTTCATCCTCGGGCGTGGGCAGGGGCAGGACGGGATGGTCCCGGGGGGGTTGCTGCTGGGAGCGCCGGGGGGAGGGGTGTGTGGCGCCGGGCCGGAGGGGTGTGTGTGGGTGGGGAACCTGCTGGTGGCAGGTCCCTGAGGGAGACAGTATCCTGGCGGCCGTCGGGGTACGCCACGTAGGCATACTGGGGGTTCGCATGGAGCGATTGCAACCTCTCCACCAACGGGTCCGCCTTGTGGAGTCGGACGTGCCTATGGAGAAGGACGGGTCCAAGGACGGAGCTGCGAGCCAAGTCGGGAGCGACACCCCGGATGTGGACTTCCTGGGGAAGGCAAAGAGACGTTCATGGGGTGTGTTATTCGTAGCGGTGCACAGCAGTGACCGAATGGAGTGCAGTGCATCAGGGCGGACCTCCTGCCAACGGGAGGCCGGGAGGTTCCTGGAGCGTAGGGCCAGTTGGACGGTCCTCCATACCGTCCCGTTCTCCCTCTCTACCTGTCTGTTTCCCCGGGGGTTGTAGCTTGTCCTTCTGCTGGAGGCGATACCCCTGCTGAGCAGGAACTGACGCAGCTCATCACTCATGACTGAGGATCCCCTGTCACTGTGGATGTAGGCGGGGAAACCGAACAGAGGGAAGGTTGTGATGAGGGCTTTGATGACGGTGGCAGACGTCATGTCGGGGCATGGGATGGCGAAGGGGAATCTGGAGTACTCATTGACCACACTGAGAAAATACGTGTTACGGTCGGTGCAGGGAAGGGGCCCTTTGAAATCTACACTGAGGCGCTCAAAGGGGAGGGAGGCCTTCACCAGTCGCGCACGGTCCGGCTGGTAGAAGTGCGGCTTGCACTCCGCACAGACTTGGCAATCCCTGGTGATTATCCGTACTTCCTCGACGGAGTAGGACAGATTGCGGGCCTTTATGAAATGGTACAACAGTGTGACTCCCGGGTGACAAAGGCTGTCGTGCAGGGCCCGGAGTCGGTCTACTTGTGCGCTGGCACATGTACCTCGGGATAGGGCGTCTGGGGGCTCGTTGTGCTTGCCGGGGCGATGCAAAATCTCGTAATTGTAGGTGGAGAGCTCGATCCTCCACCTCAAGATCTTATCATTCTTGATCTTGCCCCGCTGTGTATTATCGAACATGAAGGCTACCGACCGTTGGTCAGTGAGGATAGTGAATCTCCTGCTGGCCAGGTAATGCCTCCAATGCCGCACAGCTTCAATGATCGAAATTCAACTCTTCGTGGGTTGGTAAGTATTGTGATTGGTAAGTCAAATTTTTATTCCTTTCACTTATTCATTATTTGATATTATATTTGTAATCAGTTAAGGTAAAGTGTAAAAATGGCAGGAGATCCCGACCCGTGTTATGTTCCTCGTGCTCAATGTGGGAGTTCAGGGACGCGGCCGATGCCCCTGACTCCTTCATGTGCGGGAAGTGTGTCCAGCTGCAGCTCCTGTTAGACCGCATGACGGCTCTGGAGCTGCGGATGGACTCACTTTGGAGCATCCGTGATGCTGAGGAGGTCGTGGATAGCACGTTCAGTGAGTTGGTCACACCGCAGATTAGGATTGGTGAGGGAGACAGGGAATGGGTGACCAAAAGGCAGAGAAAGAGCAGGAAGGCAGTGCAGGTGTCCCCTGCGGTCATCTCCCTCCAAAACAGGTATACCGTTTTGGATACTGTTGGGGGAGATGACTCACCAGGAGAAGGCAGTAGTAGCCAGGCTTATGGCACCATGGCTGGCTCTGCTGCACAGAAGGGTGGGAAAAAGACTGGCAGGGCTATAGTCATAGGGGATGCAATCGTAAGGGGAGTAGACAGACGTTTCTGTGGTCGAAAATGAGACTCCCGAATGGTGTTGCCTCCCGGGTGCACGGGTCAGGGATGTCTCAGATTGGCTGCAGGACATACTGAAGGGGGAGGGTGAACAGCCAGTTGTCGTGGTGCATATAGGCACCAACGATATCGGTAAAAAATGGGATGAGGTCCTATAATCAGAATTTAGGGAGTTAGGAGATAAGTTAAAAAGTAGGACCTCAAAGGTAGTAATCTCAGGATTGCTGAGAGGAACCAATGTCCTAGGGGGTGCTTCTGCTAACACTGTTGGGGAGGCTTTAAATGAATGTGGCAGGGGGATGGGTACCAGATTAGGAAGTTAGAGGTCAGTAAAGAGGCAGCAACTAAAGCCAGTAAGGTACTGGATAATAAACTCAATGTGACTAAGGGGAAGAGTAGACAGGGAAGAGATGATGAACGCAAAGGGACAGGTGGTCTGAGGTGCATTTGTTTCAATGCGAGAAGTGTAGCAGGTAAGGCAGATGAATTTAGGGCTTGGATTAGTACCTGGGAATATGATGTTATTGGTATTACGGAGACTTGGTTGAGGGAAGGGCAAGACGGGCAACTAAATATCCCAGGGTATAGATGCTTCAGGAGGGATAGAGAGGGAGGTAAAATGGGGTGGAGGAGTTGGATTACTAGTCAGAGGTGATATCACAGCAATGATTAAGGAGGGCACGATGGAGGATTCGAGCACTGAGGCAATATGGGTAGAGCTAAGAAATAGGAAGGGTGCACTAACATTGTTGGGACTTTACTACAGGCCTCCCAAAAGCGAGCGTGAAGTAGAGGTACAAATATGTAGACAGATTATAGAAAAATGTAGGAGCAATAGGGTGGTCGTGATGGGAGATTTTAACTTCCTCAACATTGAATGGGACTCATGTAGTGTTGGAGGCGTAGATGGAGCAGAATTTGTAAGGAGCATCCAGGAGAGTTTTTTAGAGCAGTATGTAAATAGTCCTACTCGGGAAGGGGCCATACTGGACCTGGTATTGGGGAATGATCCCGGCCAGGTGGTTGAAGTTTCAGTCGGTGAGTACTTTGGGAATAGCGATCACAATTCCGTAAGTTTTAGAATACTCATGGACAAAGACGAGAGTGGTCCTAAAGGAAGAGTGCTAAATTGGGGAAAGGCCAAGTATAACAAAATTCGGCAGGAGCTAGGGAATGTGAATTGGGAGCAGCTGTTTAAGGGTAAATCCACATTTGAAATGTGGGAGTCTTTTCAGGAAAGGTTGATTGGAGTGCAGGGCAGACATGTCCCTGTGAAAATGAGGGATAGAAATGGCAAGATTAAGGAACAATGGATGATGGGTGGAATTGTGAGATTAGCTAAAATGAAAAAGGAAGCATACATAAGATCTAGGCGACTTAAAACTGATGAAGCTTTGCAAGAATATCGGGAAAGTAAGACAAATCTCAAACGTGCAATAAAGAGGGCTAAAAGGGATCATGAAATATCTTTGGCTAACAGGGTTAAGGAAAATCCCAAAGCCTTTTATTCGTATATAAGGAGCAAGAGGGTAACTAGAGACAGGACTGGCCCACTCAAAGACAAAAGAGGGAATTTATGCGTGGAGTCAGAGGAAATGGGTGAGATTCTTAATGAGTACTTTGCATCGGTATTCACCAAGTAGAGGGACATGACGGATGTTGAGGCTAGGGATGGATGGTTAAATACTCTAGGTCAAGTTGGCATTAGGAAGTGGGAGGTTTTGGGTATTCTAAAAGGCATTAAGGTGGACAAGTCCTCAGGTCCGGATGGGATCTATCCCAGGTTACTGAGGGAAGCGAGGGACGAAATAGCTGGGGCCTTAACAGATATCTTTGCAGCATCCTTGAGCACAGGTGAGGTCCCGGAGAACTGGAGAATTGCTAATGTTGTCCCTTTGTTTATGAAGGGTAGCAGGGATAATCCTGGGAATTATAGACCTGTGAGCTTGACGTCAGTGGTAGGCAAACTGTTGGAGAAGATACTGAGGGATAGGATCTATTCACATTTGGAAGAAAATAGACTTATCAGTGATAGGCAGCATGGTTTTGTACGGGGAAGGTCATGTCTTACAAACCTAATAGAATTCTTTGAGGAAGTGACAAAGTTAATTGATGAGGGAAGGGCTGTAGATGTCATATACATGGACTTCAGTAAGGCGTTTGATAAAGTTTCCCCTGGCAGGTTGATGGAAAACGTGAAGTCGTATGGGGTTCAGGGTGTACTAGCTAGATGGATAAAGAACTGGCTGGGCAACAGGAGACAGAGAGTAGTGGTGGAAGGGAGTGTCTCAAAATGGAGAAAGGTGACTGATGGTGTTCCACAGGGATCCGTGCTCGGACCACTGTTGTTTGTGATATCCATAAATGATCTGGACGAAGGTACAGGTGGTCTGATTAGCAAGTTTGCAGATGACATTAAGATTGGTGGAGTTGCAGATAGCGAGGAGGACTGTCAGAGAATAGAGCAAAATATAGATAGATTGGAGAGTTGGGCAGAGAAATGGCAGATGGAGTTCAACCCAGGCAAATGCGAGGTGATGCATTTTGGAAGATCTAATTCAAGAGCGGACTATACGGTCAATGGAAGGGTCTTGGGGAAAATTGATGTGCAGAGAGATCTGGGAGTTCAGGTCCATTGTACCCTGAAAGTGGCAACGCAGGTCGATAGAGTGGTCAAGAAGGCATGCAGCATGCTTGCCTTCATCAGACGGGGTATCGAGTACAAGAGTCGGCAGGTCATGTTACAGTTGTATAGGACTTTGGTTAGGCCACATTTCGAATACTGCGTGCAGTTCTGGTCGCCACATTACCAGAAGGATGTGGATACTTTAGAGAGGGTGCAGAGGGGTGTTCACCAGGATGTTGCCTGGTATGGAGGGTGCTAGCTATGAAGAAAGGTTGAGTAGATTAGGATTGTTTTCGTTGGAAAGACCAGGTTGAGGGGGGACCTGATTGAGGTCTACAAAATTATGAGAGGTATGGACAGGGTGGATAGCAACAAGCTTTTTCCAAGAGTGGGGGTGTCAATTACAAGGGGTCATGATTTCAAGGTGAGAGGGGGAAAGTTTAAGGGAGATGTGCGTGGAAAGATTTTTACGCAGAGGGTGGTGGGTGCCTGGAACGCTTTGCCAGCGGAGGTGGTAGAGGCGGGCACAATAGCATCAGTTAAGATGCATCTAGACAGATATATGAACGGGCGGGGAACAGAGGGAAGTAGATCCTTAGAAAATAGAAGACAGGTTTAGATAAAGGATCTGGATTGGCGCAGTCTGGGAGGGCCGAAGGGCCTGTTCCTGTGCTGTAATGTTCTTCGTCCTTTGTCCTTTGATAGCTTGGGCCTCTTTTTCGACGAATGAGTGCCGGATTTCTGAGGCATGAAGGGTGCGGGAAAAGAATGCCACGGGCCTGCCTGCCTGATTGAGGGGGGCGGCTAAGGCGATGTCTGATGCGTCACTCTCCACTTGAAAGGGCAGTGTCTCGTCTACTGCGTGCATCCTGGCCTTGGCGATATCGGCTCTGATACGGGCGAAGGCCTGTTGAGCCTCGGCCGTCAGGGGAAAATGGATGGACTGTATGAGTGGGCAGGCCTTGTCCGCATAGTTTGGGCCCCACTGGGCATAGTATGAAAAGAACCCCAGGCAGCGTTTGAGGGCCTTGGGGCAGTGGGGGAGGGGGAGCTCCATGAGGGGGCACATGCGGTCGGGATCGGGCCCCAGAACTCCGTTCTGGACCACGTAGCCGAGGATGGCTAAGCGGTTTGTGCTGAACACGCACTTCTCCTTGTTGTAGGTGAGGTTTAGGAGAGTAGCGGTGTGGAGAAATTTGGCAAGGTTGGCGTCGTGGTCCTGCTGATCATGGCCGCAGATGGTGACATTGTCTAGGTACGGAAAGGTGGCCGGCAAACCGTACCGGTCGACCATTCGGTCCATCTCCCTTTGGAAGACCGAGGCCCCGTTGGTAACGCCGAAGGGAACCCTGAGGAAGTGAGAGAGGCGACCGTCGGCAGTGTATGGACGGTCCGCTTTACGGATGGGGAGCTGGTGGTAGGCAGATTTGAGGTCTACCGTTGAGAAGACCCGGTACTGTGCAATCTGATCGACCAAATCAGGTATGCGTGGGAGGGGGTATGCGTCGAGCTGCGTGTACCGATTGATGGTCTGGCTGTAGTCCGCGACCATTCTGTGTTTCTCCCCAATTTTAACTACTACCACTTGGGCTCTCCAGGGGCTGTTGCTGGCCTCGATGATGCCTTCCTGAAGCATCCGTTGGACCTCGGACCTGATAAACGTCCTGTCCTGGGCGCTGTGCCGTCTGCTCCTGGTGGCGATGGGTTTGCAATCCGGGGTTAGATTTGCGAAGAGGGAAGGTGGATCGACCTTTAGGGTCGCGAGGCCGCACACAGTAAGGGGTGGTAGGGGCCCGCCGAATTTCAGGGTTAGGCTCTAGAGGTTACACTGGAAGTCCAGGCCGAGTAGTAAGGCAACGCAGAGATTAGGGAGGACGTAGAGGTGGAAACAGCTGGATTCTACGCCCTGGACTGTGAGTGTGACCGTACAGTACCCCCGGATCGCCACGGAATGGGATCCAGAGGCCAGGGAGATTCTTTGATTGGCGGGATGTATTGCAAGGGAGCAGCGCCTTACCGTATCCAGGTGGATGAAGCTTTCAGTGCTCCCGGAGTCCAGCAGGCAAGAGGTCACATGTCCATCGATTTTAACACTGGTCGATGCGGTAGCCAGGTTGTGCGGACGAGACTGGTCGATGGTCACTGAGGCGAGTCGTGGTTGGTCGTCGCTGGTGTCGGACGGTGGGGTGCCCGGGGGGGCACGGGTCCTGGAACGCTGGTGGTGCCCATGTGCCATGGGGGAGACAAGATGGCGGCACCTGAAGATCTTGGGGAGGACAAAATGGCGGCGCCCATGGGCCGCACGTGTTGCGCGGAGGGGAAGATGGCGGCGCTCACTGGCCGCGCTTTGTTTGAGGGGAAGAAGATGGCGGCGCCCACTGTCCGTAAACGAGGGGGGTGGGGGCGATAACAGCGACTGCGCGGGCCTGGCACACCGTGGCAAAGTGCCCCTTCTTACCGCAAGCCTTACAAAGGGCAGCGCGGGCCGGGCAGCATTGGCGGGGGTGTTTCTGCTGGCCGCAAAAGTAACATCGGGGACCCCTGGGGTTCGCTGGCTGGTGCATGGCGCAGGCATATTGGCTGGGTAAGGCCCCCGCTGGGGCGGCTGTCTGTGAGGTCCACGATGCGTAGGAGGGGTGGGCCGCTCGGCTGGGGGTGCAGGCCTGGTTATTGTGCGAGGCGACCATCACAGAGAGCGCTAGCTTCTTTGTCCCTGTGAGATCGAGCGTGGCCCCCTCTAGAAGTCGCTGCCGTATGAGGTCCGACCCAATCCCCGCATAAGGAGGTTTGAATGTTCGGTGGCCGTAACGGCCTGACAGTCACAGTCCAGGACTAGTGGGATTAGGGCCCGCTAGAAGTCTTCCATGAACTCACCAGGGAGTTGAGAGCGAGTGGCAAGTACGTGCCTGGCGAAGAGCGTGTTCGTCTTCTGGGCGTAATTTTCTTTGAGAAGCATCATGGCTTCGGCGTAGTTTGGCGGGACCTGGATCAGCGGAAAGACGTTGGAGCTCAACCTCGAGTACAGTATCTGTATTTTCTGAGCCTCCGGAACAGGGTCTGGTGCAGACCTGATGTACGCCTCGAAACAAGCTAGCCAGTGCTGAAACTCCTTTTTGGCGTCACTTTATTGCGGATCCAGCTGCAGGCGATCCGGCTTGATACGGAGGTCCATCTTCTGAAAATCTTAGAGCAGTAAATTGATGCACGATCAATTGCACAAAGACGAGAGTTGAATACAACTGAGGCTTTATTGCTCGAAGATGTGTGGCCTCCCACAGCAGCTGGCGAAATGGCTGTTGCACGGAGGACACACATATTTATACTCCGCCTACTGGGCGGAGCCAGCAGGCAGGGACTACTAACGAACCTGTAGTACAGGTCCTACCGTCCATCACCTAATAGAGGTGCAACAGTGGTTTACCACTCTGGTTACGGTCCTGACCTCCTCAATGGAATAGGGCAGGTTGCGGGCCTTGACAAAATGGAAAAACCCGGTGACCCCCGGGTGGCAGAGGTCATAGTGGAGAGCCTGGAGTCGGTCTATTTGTGCGCTGGCACATGTACCCCGGGATAGGGCATCAGGGGGCTCATTGAGCTTCCCCGGCGATACAAGATCTCATAGTTATAGGTGGAGCGCTCGATCCTCCACCTCAAGATCTCGTCGTTTTTGATCTTGCCCCACATGAAGGCAACCGACTGTTGGTCAGTGAGGAGAGTGAATCTCCTGCCGGCCAATGTCTCCAATGTCGCACAATGTCTCTAATGCCTCCAATGTCGCACAGCTTCCACAATGGCTTGGGCCTCCTTTTCGACAGACGAGTACCGAATTTCAGAGGCATGGAGGGTGTGGGAAAAGAAAGCCACGGGTCTGCCCACCTGCTTGAGGGTGGCGGCGAGAGCTACGTCTGATGCATCGCTCTCCACCTGAAAGGGGAGGGTCCTCGTCGACCGCGTGCATCTTGGCCTTGGCGATGTCCGCCTTGATGTGGTTGAAGGCCTGGCGAGCCTCAGCCGTCAGAGGGAAAACTGTGGACTGATGAGTGGGCGGGCCTTGTCCGCATAATTCGGGACCCACTGGGCGGAATACGAGAAAAACCCCAGGCATCGTTTCAGGGCCTTGGGGCAGTGGGGGAGGGGGAGTTCCAGGAGGGGGCGCTTGCAGTCGGGGTCAGGCCCTAGGACTCCATTTTCCACTACGTAGCCGAGGATGGCTAGGCGGGTTGTGCGGAACACGCATTTCTCCTTATTGTAGGTGAGGTTAAGGAGTTTGGCGGTGTGGAGGAATTTTTGGAGGTTTGCGTCATGGTCCTGCTGATCGTGGCCGCAGATGGTGACATTATCTAGGTACGGGAAGGTGGCCCGCAGCCCGTACTGGGAGTACCATTCCATTGCTGGGTGACCCGGGCAGGACGCAGAGGTGAAGAGAGCTGAAGAGAGCGATTTGAACTAGGGGCTAAACTCTTATAGTCCCCAGGGGCTTCCTGCCTTTCGGGGCGGACCCTGTACCTGGTCCCAAGTGATTGGACTTTGTCCCAATCGCTTGGTTCGATTTTCTCCATTACTGGAGCGGTTCCCTGATCGATGGGCGGTCTTGAGGTGCTCGTTCACCTCCTTTGTGTTGGCTCTTGCTGGCGCCGAGGAGTCTGGCTTTGCTTTGTGTGTCCAAAATGTTATTTATTGTTCCCGGGGATTGCTCATCAGTATGCAGATAGCTGCTACTTTGTTATGCTGATGGCCGCTGGTATCGATGTTGTGTGGTCTTTGCTGAGGTAAATACACAGCAAACCTGCAGCTGCTGGTTTCTGTCTTGTTGGCTGACTTTCCCATCAGCCTTTGCCGTTCGCCATTTTAAATCGGGAGCTGGCCAATTTAGGTGGCTACAACCTCCGACCTGATGAAGGCCCTGTCCTGGGCACTGTACCGTCTGCTCCTAGTGGCGACGGGTTTGCAGTCCGGGGTGAGGTTCGCAAACAGTGAGATCGACCTTAATGATCGTGAGGCCGCAGACGGTGAGGGGGGGGCAGGGGTCCGCCGAATTTCAAAGTAAGGCTTTGGAGATGGCATTGAAAATCAAACAGGTTTGTTTCGATGTCACTAGCTTTCGGAGCGCTGCTCCTTCCTCAGGTGAATGAAGAGGTATGTTCCAGAAACATATATATAGACAGATTCAAAGATGCCAGACAATGCTTGGAATGCGAGCATTAGCAGGTGATTAAATCTTTACAGATCCAGAGCATAATCAAAGACCCCTCCCACCCGGCTTACTCACTCTTCCAACTTCTTCCATCGGGCAGGAGATACAGAAGTCTGAGAAAACGCACTAACAGGTTCAAAAACTATGATGTGTAGATGCCGGCATTGGACAAGGGTGAGCACAGTAAAAAGTCTTGCAACACCAGTTTAAAGTCAGGTTTGTTTCAAATCACTAGCTTTTGGAGCACTGCTCCTTCCTCAGGTGAATGAAGAGGTCTGTTCCAGAAACATATATATAGACAAATTCAAAGATGCCAAACAATGCTAGGAATGTGAGCATTTGCAGGTAATTAAGTCTTTACAGATCCAGAGATGGGGTAACCCCAGGTTAAAGAGGTGTGAATTGTACCAAGCCAGGACAGTTGGTAGGATTTCGCAGGCCAGATGGTGGGGGATGAATGTAATGTGCCATGAATCCCAGGGGTTACCCCATCTCTGGATCTGCTGGACTTTAACCTGGTGTTGTAAGACTTCTTACTGTGCTCACCCCAGTCCAACGCCGGCATCGGCACATCATTGAAAATCAAGGCCGAGTAACAGGGCAGCTCAGAAGTGGGGGAGGACGTAGAGCCTGACGTTGCTGAACTCTACGCCCTGAACGGTGAGGGTCGTGACACAGTACCCCCGGATTTAAACGGAATTGGATCCGGAGGCCAGGGAGATTTTCTGGGTGACGGGGAGTACCGGGATAGAGCAGCGCCTTACCGTAGCGGGGTGGATGAAACTCTCTGTGCTCCCGGAGTCAAAGAGGCAGGTCGTCTCGTGCACGTTGATCTTCACCGTCGCCGTAGCGGTCGCGGGGCCGAGACTGATCCAGGGCGATGGAGGAGAGCTGCGGATGATGCTGGGAGGTCCCGGGCTGATCAGCGGTGGCGGAGGTATCAGTAGGCAGCGAAGGGCCAGACGAGCAGGGGTCCTGAGGTGCAGTCCAAAATGGCGCCGAAGGTGACGGCACCTACATCGCACATGGCAGGCGGCATCAAAAATGGCGGCGCCCACGGGCCGCACATGGCGTGCGGTGGAGAAGATGGCGGCGCCCCTGGATCGCACGTGGGGGGTGTAGAAATGCTGGGCCTGGAAACAGCGGCGACCGACCGGTCCTGGCATACAGAAACAAAGTGTCCCTTCTTCCCACACCCGTTGCAGGTCGTGCTCTGCGCTGGGCAGCGCTGCCTGGGGTGTTTGCTCTGGCCACAAAAATAACACTTGGGGCCCCCCGGAGTTGGCTGGCTGCCACGCGGCGCAGGCTTGCGGTGAGTTCTGGAGAACATACACTTTTATACACCGCCTGCTGGGCAGAGCCAGCAGGCAGGGATTTACCGTAGTACCTGTAATACACGGGCAGTGCCGTAATATATACAATATATCATTAATGGTGTTTATCATATTTCCATAATTCAAATTAGAGGAGGTGGTGGTGGAGGATTAATGTCACTGGACCAGGAGTGACCCAAGTTCAGTGTTCTGGGACATGGGTTTAAATCCCACCCAGTCAGTGGTGTAATATGCCCCTAAATGATTGCAGCACATCACTAGGAGGGAGGTGTGTCATGCCATCCAGTTTTAGTTTCACTTTTGCTTTACATACATACATACACGTACACACACACACACACTCACACACACGTGCGCACACAAACACACACACAGAATCGCACGCACACATACACACACGTGCACACAAACACTCACACACAGACACGCATGCACGCATACACACACGCATGCACACAAACACTCACACACAGGCACGTGGCCACACAACCACACACACATACACAGTTTCACAGATGATGTCTTCGAGCTTTTTGTCCATAAATGCCTGTTCCCATGCCTAGTTTTAATCAATGAACCCAGGACACGTTTGTACAATCCTAAATGAGCAATTGGTGCCTTAATATCATTATAAAAACACAACAGGCAGTTAGTAGAATTTAAATTCAATTAACTAATACACCGAGAATTAAAAATTAATAAAGAAAGCTCGCCTCAGTCATGCTGACCATGAAACTGCCATCGACTGTCGCAAAAAACCCATCTATCCTTCAGATAAGGAAATCTGCCGCCCTTACCCGGCCTGGCCTACATGTGACTCCAGACCCCACAGCCAATGTGGATGACTCTTAACTGCCCTCAAAAGGCAATTTGGGACGGACGAAAAATGCCGACCTTGCCAGCCACGCCCATATCCCACGCCCGAATTTGAAAATAAATGGGGCTGGTCCAGCTCAGTGGGCTAGACAGCTGGCTTGTGATGCAGAACAAAGGCCAGCGGCGCGGGTTCAGTTCCCGTACCAGCTTACCCGAACAGGCGCCGGAATGTGGCGACTAGGGGCTTTTCACAGTAACTTCATCCTTGTGACAATAAAAGATTATTGTTATTATTGTTCGTCTCCTTGTTCAGGAAAGACAACAAAGGGTTAAACCTGCAGTTTTTAAAGCAGCAATTAAAGAGAAGCTTGACCTGTGGGTACTCACTAATTACAGAAACATTTTGCTATTTTTGTCAGTATTGAAAGGTCAGTAGAGACAAGGCTTGTTTACACAGAACATGCCGCATCGTTGGAAAGCAAGCTCCCATTCCAATTTGTAAAACCATTTCTTACGCGTAGGAATAATCCACAGGGAAACAGGCCGGTCGGCCCAGCCTGTCAATGCCGGTGTTTCTGTTCCCCGTGAGATTCGTCCCATCATTCCGCACCTAACCCCATCGACAACTGGGGTATGGAATACCCATCCTGGGCAACACAGTTTAGGAAGGATGTGAAGCCAGCAGAGAGGGCGCAGAAAAGATTCAGGAAAATGGTTCCAGGAGTGAGGAACTTCAGTTAGCGTTGATAGATTGGAGAATCTGGGACTGTTCTCCCCAGACGAGAACCATTGAGAGGAGATTGTGAAGGGTATAGACATTAATGATCTGCAATATACATCAGTGATCTGGAAGAAGGAACTGAAGGCACTGTTGCTAAGTTTGCAAATGATACAAAGGTCTGTAAAGGGACAGGTAGTATTGAGGAAGCAAGGGGGCTGCAGAAGGATTTGGACAGGCTAGGAGTGTGGGCAATGAAGTGGCAGATGGAATGTGGAAAACTGTGAGGTTAAGCATTTTGGAAGGAAGAATTTTAGGCATAGACTATTTTCTAAATGGGGAGGGACTTGGGAGTCCTTTTTCATGGTTCTCTTAAGGTTAATGTGCAGGTTCAGTCGGCAGTCAGGAAATGCAAGGCAAATGCAATGTTAGCATTAATGTCGAGAGGGCTAGAATACAAGACCAGGGATGTACTTCTGAGGCTGTATAAGGCTCTGGTCAGACCCCATTTGGAGTATTGGGAGCAGTTTTGGGCCCCATATCTAAGGAAGGATGTGCTGGCCTTGGAAAGGGTCCAGAGGAGGTTCACAAGAATAAGCCCTGGAATTAACATCTTGTCATATGAGGAACGGTTGAGGACTCTGGGTCTGTACTCGTTGGAGTTTAGGTGGGTGAGGGGGGATCTTATTGAAATTTATAGGATACTGCGAGGCCTGGATAGAGTGGACGTGGAGAGGATGTTTCCACTTGTAGGAAAAACTAGAACCAGAGGACACCATCTCAGACTAAAGGGATGATCCTTTAAAACAGAGATGAGGAGGAATTTCTTCAGCCAGAGGGTGGTGAATCTGTGGATCTCTTTGCCACAGAAGGCTGTGGAGGCCAAATCACTGAGTGTCTTTCAGACAGAGATGGATAGGTTCTTGATTAATAAGGGGATCAGGGATTTTGGGGAGAGGGCAGGAGAATGGGAATGAGAAAATATCAGCCATGATTGAATGGCGGAGCAGACTCGATGGGCCGAGTGGCCTAATTCTGCTCCTATGTCTTATGGTCTTATGATATAGACATAGTAGCTTGCCTGAAAGATTGAGAACCAGAGGGCACCAATTTAAGGCGATTGTCGATTTAAGTGTTTAATAATTTGGCCTTGAATTAAAGATACGACAATTTAATAGCTGTTAGTAACTACCTGAGTTCACCATGTTTTCCCTTTGATCCCCAGCACTGATCAGCGTTCACGAGATTGGACCCTGGGGTGAGGGGGTTGTCCTATGATGAGAGGCCGAGTAAATTGGGTTTATATTCTCTGGAGTTCGGAAGAATGAGAGACGGTCTCATCGAAACCTACGGAACTTTGAAGGGGCTTGATAGGGTGGACGCTGAGGGATTAAGCGGGATTTTCCCGGCCTGCCGGCTGCTGGGACCATCCAGTTCTGGCACACGTCAATGGTCGTCTGCCCCCGATGACGGGGCCAGAAAACCCCGGCCCTTGTTTCCGCTGGTCGGGGAATCAAAACCACGGGGCACACTCTCAGGAAGAGGGGCTGATCATTGAGGACTGAGGTGAGGAGAAAATTCTTCACAAGGGGTTGCGAAACTCTGGAATTCTCCATCCCAGGGGGCTGTGGATGGTCCATCGCTGAATAGATTTAAAACCGGGATGGAAACATTTTTGGTCTCTCAGGGGATTCGGGGATATATGGGGAGTGGGCGGGAAAATGGAGGGGAAGCTCAAGGTCAGCCATGATAGTATTAATTGGTGCAGCAGGCCTGATGGATTCACCTCAACCATTCCAGGTGATGGCGTTCTGCATTTTCAACATTCTCTGGGTAAAGAGGCAGAGAATGCAGTCAGTGATTGAGCGGAACATGGTTATCAGAGAGACAATGGTAGGCAGGTCACCCCAATGGCCCTGCCGCCCCCTTGAGTCAGCCAGCACCAACCACGGTTGGTAGCACTCTCACATGTTCGGATTTGGAGCCCCACTTCAGGGCCTGAGCACAAAAAATCAAACCCCAGCCCAGTACAGTTGCACTGTCTTCCAGATGAGATGTTGAACTGAGGCCCTGACTGCCTGTGCAGCCCGACACCATCCAGGCCTGCATGATTGTCACCCCTTTCACAAATATTCACTCCCTCTACCACCGACGAACAGCGGCAGCCGTGTGTACCATCTACAAGGTGCACCGCAGGAACTCACCAAGGTTGCTTCAATAGCACCTTCCAAACCCACGACCACTACCATCTGGAAGGACAAGGGCAGCAGATACCTGGGAACCCCACCACCTGGAGGTTCCCCTCCCAGTCACTCACCATCCCGACTTGGAAATATATCGGCCGTTCCTTCACTGTCGCTGGGCCAAAATCCTGGAACTCCCTCCCTCAGAGCACAGTGGGTGTACCTACACCCCCGGGACTGCAGCAGTTCAAGCGGGCAGCTCACCCGTCACTGTCTGACGGGCAAGCAGGGATGGGCAATAAATGCTGGTTTAACCAGCGAGGCCCACATCCCGTGAATGAATTTTTAAAAACAAGGTGATGAATGTAGAAGATCCAATGGAGCTACTTTGAAGATGCACAGGGGAGTCCTCACTGACGAGCTGCCGGATGTCCATCCTTCAGTCAAACTCCCACACAAACACACACACAAAACAAACGCAGATGGACTCATCGTTAAACCGTTGCTATTTGTTGGATCTTCCTGTGCACAAATTGGCTGCCCCCCACTTCCCCCCCCCCTCCCCCCACCCCCCGACCCCACTTCCCACATCACAACAATGACAGCACTTCAAAGGCACCTCACTGCATCTGAAGTCTAGCTTAGCGTTCTGCGAAGGGAAGAGAAGGGGGGAGCGAACAGAACGGGACGTGAGGCTGTTGTCAAAGCACAAGAGCCGACAGCAGATCAAAGACGAGCGAGCTTTGGGAATTGTATCAGGGGCGTCATTCTCCGACCCCCCGCCGGGTCGGAGAATGGCCGTTGGCCGCCGTGAATCCCGCCCCCGCCCCCGCCGAAGTCTCCGCTCCCGGAGATTGGGCGGGGGCGGGAATCCAGCCGCGCCGGTTGGCGGGACCCCCCGCTGGATTCTCCGGCCCGGATGGGCCGAAGTCCCGCCCAGAAACTGCCTGTCCCGCCGGCGTAAATCAAACCTGGTATTTACCGGCGGGACCAGGCGGCGTGGGCGGGCTCCGGGGTCCTGGGGGGGGGCGCGGGGCGATCTGACCCCGGGGGGTGCCCCCACGGTGGCCTGGCCCGCGATCGGGGCCCACCGATCCGCGGGCGGGCCTGTGCCGTGGGGGCACTCTTTCCCTTCCGCCTCCGCTACGGCCTCCACCATGGCGGAGGCGGAAGAGACTCTCCCCACTGCGCATGCGCGGGAAACTTTCGGCGGCCGCTGACGCTCCCGCGCATGCGCGGAGAAACTGACAGCGGCCGCTGACGCTCCCGCGCATGCGCCGCATTTCCGCGCCAGCTGGCGGGGCAACAAACGCCATTTCCGCCAGCTGGCGGGGCGGAAATCCCTCCGGCGTCGGCCTAGCCCCTCAATGTTGGGGCTAGGCCGCCAAAGATGCGGAGACTTCCGCACCTTTTTGCCGGCGCGATGCCCGTCTGATTTGCGCCAGCTTTGGCGCCAGTCGGCGGGCATCCCGCCGTTGGGGGAGAATTTCGCCCCAGGTGCGGATCAAGGGAAATTTGACAAGCTGAGCCCAACACTTTCAACAAAGCCGGAGATAAGCTGACTGGGGGCGGGGGTGGGGGGTGGGGGAGGAGGGGGTGGGGCGGGGGCGGGGGGGGGGGGAATATCCCATCCGATCTTCAATTAGCCGCTGTGCGCAGAAGAGCGCTGAGTGTGAAATCACTACTTGGAGCAATGCCGCTGACAGAATGAAACCGGCCGCATCCCCCACCCTCCCCCTCCCCTCCCCCACCACCGGGTTTTTATCCGACGAACACGGCCCATTAGTCCAGCAAACAGGAGCGAGCGGCACAATTATATTCGCTATGATTAGATCAGTTTTATTGTTGTTTTAGTTACTTCTACATTTGATTATTAAATGATCCGTTTCCACAGCTAAAGTTAATTTAAGCACAGTCAGGGAGATCGTCCTCTGCTATTTTAAATAACCGACAGAGGCGGGGGGGCATTGCACTGCTTTGAGAAGCTGGTGAATGCTCGAATGAGGGAGGGGCAGAGGGGGCGACTGCGATGCGAAAGCTTCTCCATCTCAACTTGTCTCGTGCTCCGAACAGGAGAGTCCACCGTGGCCCTCCTGCTCAATATCTATTCCTTATTCCGCATCACACAGACACAAAATCTGGCCATTGCCTCGCTGTCTGTGGGAGCTTGCTGTGCGTAGATTAGCTGCCGGGTTTCCTACACGGCCACAGCGACTACTCCACAAAAGTACTTTAGTGGCTGCAAAAGACTCTGGGAAAAACCAAGCTCATTGAAATAATAATAATCTTTATCAGTGTTACAAGTAGGCTTGCCCTAAGAGGCCACATCAGCCTCCTGGGGTTACCATTGACCAGAAACTGAACTGGACTGGTCATATAAATAGCATGATTACAAGAGCAGGTCAAAGACTAAGAATCTTACGGCGAGTAATTTACCTGGGGCGGGATTCTCTAATCCCGCGGCAGAGTGTCCACACCGTCGTAAGTGCCATCACGTTTTACGACGTCATAAACGGGCCGCTCCCAGGACTAATTCTGGCCCCTACACGGGGCCAGCACGGCGCTGCAGCGGTTCGCGCCGCTCCAGCTGCCGATCCCGGCGCGAACTGTGCGCCGCGGGATCCACGCATGCGCAGTGGGGCCGGCACCAACGAGGACATGCGCAGTGGTCTCCTTCGACACGCTGGCCCCGACGCAACATGGCGCAGGACGACAGGGGCCGGCGCGTAGGAAAGGAAGCCCCCAGCCACAGAGGCTGGCCCGCCGATCGGTGGGCCCCGATCACGGGCCAGGCCACATCGGAGACCCCCCCCCCCCCCCACCCCGGGGTCGGATCGCCCCTCCCCCCCCCCCACAGGCCGGCCCCCGACCCTTACACGCCGAGTTCCCGCCGGCCCAGAGCAGGCTAGCACGGCACCGGAGGGACTCGGCTCTTTTCGTACGACCATCCGGGCCGGAGAATCGGCAGGCCGGCGTCGGGGAGGCGTGGCCCGTTCGCGGGGATTCTCCGGCCCGGCCCAGGGCTGAGAGAATCCCGCCCCCTGACACCCCACAGCCTGTCCTCCATCTGCAAGGCGCAAGTGTAGAATACTCTCCACTTGCCTGGATGAGCGCAGCTCCAACAACACTCAAGAAGCTCAACACCATCCAGGACAAAGCAGCCCCGCTTGATTGCTCCCCTTCCACAAACATTCAAACCCTCCACCACTGCCGAACATTGGCAGCCGTGTGTACCATCTACAAGATGCACTGCTGCAACTCACCAAGGCTCCTTACACAGCACCTTCCAAACCCACGACCACTACCATCTAGAAGGACAAGGGCAGCAGATACCTGGGAACCCCACCACCTGGAGGTTCCCCTCCCAGTCACTCACCACCCCGACTTGGAAACATATCGCCGTTCCTTCACTGTCGCAAAATCCTGGAACTCCCTCCCTAAGAGCACTGTGGATGTACCTACTCCACATGGACTGCAGCGGTTCAAGAAAGCAGCTCACCGCCACCTTCTCGAGAGCAATTAGGGATGGGGAATAAATGCCGGCCAAGCCAGTGAATACCATATGCCGCAGGAAATGATTTCTTTAAAAAATCAATGCAAGTTCTTCTTTTCTTTTTAATCTTATTCGGAGGAAGACTGTGATTGCCAATAAGTAAAGATAACGTTTATTCTGCAAGGAGGTGACGCGAGAAATCTTTCCAGCTATTGGTCCAGATGGAAAGGGATTTGATTCCGAGTCTGGCCTTTTCTATTGCCTTTCAGTGAAGTAGCTGAAGGTGGAAAGGGAGAGATTCTGAATCGAGCGGGTCTCTGCAGCTCACCGCCTGCACTGAGGTCTCAGGGCCCAATATCAGCTGCTGCGCCAGTCCATACCCGCTGGAACAGGGATTGCTCCCCAGCAGGTGGGAATGTCCTGGTCGTTCCTTGTGACTTGTTCAATACATTACATACCGGCAGTAAGTGTGCACTAAGATGTCTCTTTTCAAGACTGTAAATTATTCACCCCCTCGTACGTTTATAGGATCCCTACAATGCAGAAGGAGGCCATTCGGCCCATCGAGTCCGCACCGACCCTCCGAACGAGCACCCTACCTAGACCCACTCCCCGTAACCCCATCTAACCATTTAGACACAAGGAGGCAATTTGGCATGGCCAATCTATCTAACCTGCACATCTTTTGGAAGGAAGCCAGAGCACCTGGAGGAAACCCACACAGGCACGGGAAGAATGTGCAAACTCCACACAGTCACCCGAGGTCAGATTCGAACCCGGGTCCCTTGCACTATGAGGCAGCAGTGCTAACCACTGTGCCATTTTCTCTGTAAGACCAGATGCCACTGCATTAAAAAAGATGGTGTTTTTTATACAGCCTGAAGTGCTTTAAGAACATAAGAGAAAGGAGCAGGTGTAGACCATTTGGCCCCTCGCATCTGTTCCATCCTTCAATAAGGTCAAAGCCAATCTTCTATTTCAACTAGAAGGTCGATAGAGTGGTCAAGAAGGCGTATGGCATGCTTTCCTTCAGCGGAAGGGGTACTGAGTACAAGAGTTGGCAGGTCATGTTACAGTTGTATAAGACTTTAGTTCCATCACATTTGGAATACTGCGTACAGTTCTGGTCGCCACATTACCAAAAGGATGTGGATGCTTTGAAGAAGGTGCAGAGGAGGTTCACCAGGATGTTGCCTGGTATGGAGGGTGCTAGCTATGAACAGAGGTTGAGTAGATTAGGATTATTTTCATTAGAAAGACGGAAGTTGAGGGGGGACCTCATTGAGGTCTACAAAATCATGAGAGGTACAGACAGGGTGTTTCGCAAGAAGCTTTTTCCCAGAGTAGGGGGCTCAATTACTAGGGGTCACGAGTTCAAGGTGAGAGGGGAAAAGTTTAAGGGAGATATGCGTGGAAAGTTCTTTACGCAGAGGGTGGTGGTGGCCTGGAACGCATTGCTGGTGGAGGTGGTAGAGGCAGGCACGATAGCGTCATTTAAGATGTATCTAGACAGATACATGAATGGGCAGGGAGCAGAGGGATACAGATCCTTAGAAAATAGGCGACAGTTTTAGATAGAGGATCTGGATCGGCGCAGGCTGTTCCTGTGCTGTAATTTTTCTTTGTTCTTTGTAACTCGCTTTTCTGCTCTGTATATTAATCCTCTCAGCACCAAAAAAATCTATTGATCTTTGCTGTGAATATGGTCCTTGACTGAGCATTCTAGGGTAGAAAATTGCAAAGATTCACAACTCACTGTGTGAGTTTGATGGGAATTGAAGTATTTGCAAAGTGTATTTTTGTAAGTCTCCGTTTGATGCGCTGGGTGGTGTTAGCATAGCGGATGGTGTGTAGTGGTCAATCTGCTTGTCACCTCTGACTTTCAGCTCTCGTTGCTGGCTGGCAGCGTAACTACTGCAGAAAGAGAGACAAGTGTGTAGCCCTCACCCGCCAGTCTGCAGCCTCTTCAGCAGCAAGTCGTACCTCGTGCCTTCCCTGAGGCGATGTACCAAAACTGGGTACCTTGCAGACCCAGGCTAAACTACAAGGGATTCGGAGGAGGCCTGGTCTCCGGAAACATTGCGTACTGGCCCATCAGCATGTGACCTGGTGCCCTCGAAACAGACCCACAGCTACGTGCAAATGGTCCCACTGCCTGGTGGGTGTCTCATATAGAACATAGAACATAGAAAATACAGCACAGAACAGGCCCTTCGGCCCACGATGTTGTGCTGAACCTTTGTCCGAGATTAAGAACAAATCAATCTACACCCCAGCATTCTACCGTAATCGATGTACCTATCCAATAGCTGCTTGAAGGTCCCTAATGTTTCCGACTCAACTACTTCCACAGGCAGTGCATTCCATGCCCCCACTACTCTCTGGGTAAAGAACCTACCTCTGACATCCCCCCTATATCTTCCACCATTCACCTTAAATTTATGTCTCCTTGTAATGGTTTGTTCCACCCGGGGAAAAAGTCTCTGACTGTCTACTCTATCTATTCCCCTGATCATCTTATAAACCTCTATCAAGTTGCCCCTCATCCTTCTCCGTTCTAATGAGAAAAGCCCTAGCACCCTCAACCTTTCCTCATAAGACCTACTCTCCATTCCAGGCAACATCCTGGTAAATCTCCTTTGCACCTTTTCCAAAGCTTCCACATCCTTCCTAAAATGAGGCAACCAGAACTGCACACACTACTCCAAATGTGGCCTTACCAAGGTTTTGTACAGCTGCATCATCACCTCACGGCTCTTAAATTCAATCCCTCTGTTAATGAACGCGAGCACACCATAGGCCTTCTTCACAGCTCTATCCACTTGAGTGGCAACTTTCAAAGATGTATGAATATTGACCCCAATGATCTCTCTGCTCCTCCACATTGCCAATAACCCTACTGTTAACCCTGTATTCCGCATTCATATTTGTCCTTCCAAAATGGACAACCTCACACTTTTCAGGGTTAAACTCCACCTGCCACTCAGGAGAGAAGGAGGCTAAAGGACTCCTCGATAGTAATCTGTTGTTTATCAGGCAGCTTTCTAGCAGCAGAGCTGGTACCAAATAGTACCAGCTTCATCCTTTGGACAACACTAATGCCTGGACTGAATTGCTGAGGCAACTCATGGTCTCTGTACTATTGGCCCAGGCCTGTGCCTAATTTACGTTGACACTTCATGGGAACTAACAGCTACTGGTTATGAGCTCTCATTTGACTGTCCTTGACCATGGGTGGCAGGGATTACTTCCAGTGATGGGAGAGAGCATTGCATCTCAGTGAATAGCTATCACACACCGCAAGTTGGGCAGCCCGTCCCCACAGAGTTAGGTGCCGTCCCATCCTGGCCTACTTGCTACAATGGGCCAGTAAAGAATAACTGGCGACGAGGGGGATTTTAGGCGGCCAGGGTGAGTGAGAGGGAAACATTTCTTTAAATTTTACTCACAGGTGTGTCCCCCTACTGGGCCAACAGGAGAGGAACCGCAACCAGCTTCAGGCCCCGGTAAGAAAGGGCGAGAGGGGGAAGGACGGCAGATTCCTTTACTCCTGAACAGCAGGGAAAAAAATGGCGGGTCAGTTTGGTGCCATTGGACCTTTTGAAGAATTGGAAGGCTGGTAGGCCGACACTGAAATATTCAGCTGTTACATTACGGCAAATAAAGTTGCAGGTGAATAGGTAGTACCCATTCTCCTCAGCTCTATTGGTAGTAAAGCTTTTAGTTTGTTAGACGTCTGGTCCTGCTGGACAAACCTGGAGACAAAACATGCCAGGAATTAGTTGGTATTTTGGAGGACCATTGTGCCCCAAAACTTTTGCCAATTGCAAAGATTCCACGAGCGAAACCAACTGGAAGGGAATCTGTGGCCCAATTCACCGCAACCCTTCAGCGCTTCGCAGATCACTGCGAGTTTGGAAATCTTTTAGATGATGCCTTAAGAGACAGGGTTGTATGCGGTCTACAAAATGAGGCCATTCAACGTAGGCTACTGACTGAGAGAAATCTAAATTTTAATACCGCATTGGGCATTGCTGTGTCGATGGAATTAGCAGCCAAAGAAGCTGCAAAGCTCGGGGCCGACACCCAGGTCCATAAAATGGCTGCCACACGGCAGATCTGGACACTCTGCAACGGACTGGTACAGGGAGGCCCAGGGCAAGAGCTGTCAACGAGGAGGTCACATTGCCAGGGCCTGCTGGAGGAAACCGAGCAGCCCAGAAAAATCGCTGCCAAAGAAAAATCAGTTCAGCCCGAGGAGGAAAGTCCATGGCGTGGACGCAGCCAGTGAATTAAAAACCTCCGACGAGGAATTAAAACTGAACATTCTGGCTGCCCAGGGTGAAGCGCACAGAATTTGGTTTGTGCCTAAATTGGATGGGCAACCCATTAAGATGGAGGTGGACACCGGTGGGCAGGCAGGTACGCTTAGTCCCAAAACAATTTATGACCAGACGCTGAGACAGATGCCACTCATGCACTCCAACATCACCCTCAGGGCATACACAATGGGCAGGCGGTGCCCTTAAAAGGGTCTGTAACGGTGAAGGTACAGCTGCCGGACCAGGCGGCGGAGGTACCCCTCCACATTGTTGAAGGAAATCATCTGGCCCCATTTGTTCCGTATGCCATCCATCCAAAAGTAGAAACTGGACTTGTAAGGCTGGTGGACACCGGCGTACTCGAACCAGGGGCGACAAATGATTGGGTAACTCCAGTTGTGCCTGTTCTAAAACACGACGGGACAATCCGAGTCTGCGGTGACTTCAAAGTTGTCATTAATCCAGCTCTATGAGCAGATAAATACTCATTGCCCTTGATTGAAGATCTGTTCAGTGACCTGAGAGGTAGGCACAAATTCACGATGATGGACTTGCCGCAGGCCTACCTCCAGATAGGACTGGCTGCTGAAACCTTCTGACTATAGGGACTCATTGGGGTTTTTCACTGTAACAGGCTCCCCCTTCGGGATCACACCAGCCCCAGCATTATTTCAGAGGTCCATGGACCAAATACTAAGTGGACTCAAAGACGTACGATGCCACCTCGATGATCATTGGCTCCACCTCGACTTACTGATGTGTCCCAATTGAGGTCTTCCCTGGGTCTCGTGAATTACTGCGACAATTTATTCCAAACTTGGCAAGCCTTTTAAAACCATTACATAATCTTCCATGTAAAGGTCAATTTTGGAAATGGGACCAGGGCTGTGAGCGAGCATATCCCGCTGTCAAACAGGCACTTCAGAGATCGGATGTCTTGGTTCACTTTGACCCTTGCAATTGGCTTGACCTCCAGGATTGGTGCAATGCTGTCGCACACCCTACCCAATGGAGAGGAGAGGCCAATTGTCTTCGCTTTGCACTCTTTAACCAGTGCAGAGATGAGATACGCACAACTACAGAAGGAGGCCCTCAGCATTATTTCTGGCGTGAGGACATTTTACCACTACTAATGGCTATTACGTAGACTCTTTCCTGCATTAACGAGCTCAGCTCGCCAGTGCAGGAAGAGATCAAGGTGCTATTTAAAAATAGCGTCCCGATCTTTGTGCCCCCTCCACCAGGCCTCCCCCAATACCCCAATTCATCAATTAGGGAGTCCTTGAGCCTTTCACACCCCAACTCTTAAGGGCAGAGCGCCTCACGTCCGATCTCCAGCACGGGCAAGATGCCAGCTGGGCACCATGACACTGCCAGGGTGGCACTTGGGTGGCACTGCCATGGTGGCACTGCTAGTGTGCCACTTGGGTGGCACTGCCAGGGTACCTGGGTGGCACCGGGAGTGCCATGGTACCACTTTGCCCAGAGCCCGGCCACCCGGGGCCCCCCGACCACCAGGGAGTTCCCTCCAGGTCCGCTTGGGCCACGTCTGTGGAACCCAATGCTAAACGGTGCCCTTTCATAGTCTCCGAGACGAGGACATTAGGTCCTGCGCCTTGGGTAACTCCGGCGCGAACATATTTCAGCGAGTTTAACTGCACACTTAAATATGCAAATCTGAATCCCGCCCATTGCGAGACGTCGTGAGACATAACGAGCGTTGTAAATCTCGCGAGAGGCCTCTTGTGAAATTTCCTGGTCTCGTCACGTTCCGAGGTGGGCGCGAGGAGGACATTAGATCGTACCCACTATGTTCTTCAGGCAGGGGAAAATTCAAGAGGTAACGCACAAGCATGGGGTTGGTTTCGCAGTAAAAAAACCACTCTACTTGTGATGACCCAACTCGTCACAGAAGGCCCAGTGAGACCTTTTACTCTGTGCTTATCACGGGCCGAGTTGGGCCTCATCTACATCTATGCCCTGACACTCACCTCCACGCCAGATGTCAAGGATCAATTCTGTGAGGCACTTAACGCTGACATCAGCAGAACTCCCAGCATCAAGGGACTGTATCTTCGAGGGAGCTCCAGTGCGAGGGTGGGTAATGACTACACAGTTTAGTTAATGCATGTAGGGTACCAGAAAACAGGCAGGATGAGTGAAAATGAATAGAGTTTTCGAGAAACTTCCAAGATCACTCCACTGGCACCAGCAATATCACATCACCATCCTCAACGGTGCCCTCATCACTCTAGCACTCACAGTGCTGACTGTGACATTGACTATTTCCTGATGTGCAGCAAGATCAGCCTTCTTTGGGTTGGATTGGATTTGTTTATTGTCACGTGTACCGAGGTACAGTGAAAAGTATTTTTCTGCGAGCAGCTCAACAGATCATTAAGTACATGGGAAGAAAAGAAAATACATAATAGGGCAACACAAAGTATACAATGTAACTACATAAGCACCAGCATCGGATGAAGCAGACTTCTGCCAAGAAAGTTACCCCACCACAAAAACAAAGGCCATCTATGGATTATCACTTGCTGGACCACTGATCCAGAAAGGACTCGGTGTTTCCCCAAAATCCTCGATCAGGTTTTGTTGGAGAGTCACCCCCAAGGTCAGAGTGTGGCGTCAAAGTGGAATTATCTGTCCAACACCATCCGTTACTCTGCACTCCCTGGCTATGGGAAAAGAGATTCGGAGGAATGCTTTGACAAAGAGTCATCCAGATTCGAAACGTGAGCTCCTTTCCCTCTCCCCAGATGCTGTCAGACCTGCGGAGATTGTCCAGTATTTTCAATTCTATTTTCAGAGTCCCGCATCTGCAGTAATTTGCTTTGTATCAAGGGGGATGCTGATGGCTTTGAGGCTGATTGGACTGAAATGGAGCCATTTATTGCAATCACAGAACATAGACTGCAGAAGGAGGCCATTCGGCCCATCAAGTCTGCACCGACCCACTTAAGCCCTCACTTCCACCCTATCCCCGTAACCCAATAACCCCTCCTAACCTTTTTTTGGTCACTAACGCCAATTTAGCATTGGCCAATCCACCTAACCTGCACATCTTTGGACTGTGGGAGGAAACCGGAGCACCCGGAGGAAACCCACGCACACACGGGGCGAATGTGCAGACTCCACACAGACAGTGACCCAACGGGGAATCAAACCTGGGACCCTGGCGCTGTGAAGCCGCAGTGCTATCCACTTGTGCTACCATTTTGCCCGGTAGGGAGGCACCGGTAGGGAATCAAGAGGGGAGTCCTCATGAAATAGAAGCAACTCTCCAGCAAACAAAAACTGCCTGAATCAAGACTTGGCAGACTGCTTCGCCAATCGATACTGGCTGAAACTTGGAAACAGTGTACAATCTGCTGCTGAATCTAGGGTTCCAGACGGATGTGTGAAGGAATCATGAAAGCAACAGGCCCAGCAACAAAATCATCTCTTGAAGACAAAAGTCAGCAATGATCATAGAATCTTACAATTTACAGTGCAGAAGGAGGACATTCGGCCCATTGAGTCTGCACTGACCCTTGGAAAGAACACCCTACCTAAGCCCACACCTCCACCCTATCCCCGTAACCCAATAACCCCTCCCAAACCTTTTGGACACTAAGGGCAATTTAGCACGGCCAATCCACCCAACCTGCACATCTTTGGACTGTGGGAGGAAACCGGAGCACCCGGAGGAAACCCACGCAGACACGGGGAGAACGTGCAGGCTCTGCAGAGACAGTGACCCAAGCTGGAATCGAACCTGGGACCCTGGAGCTGTGAAGCAACTGCGCTAACCACTGTGCTGTCGTGACCCCCTAATCATTACTGAACCTAGAAAACAGCTGGAAAGGTAGGTGGAGCGCGCCTTGAACACTTTGCAATGGAGAACGTTGTCTCTGAAGAAGCTTTCAGTTGAATTCCAGACTGTCCTGTCATGAAGGAGCTGTACAGAGAACCCATCATAGTGGACCTTAACAGAACCACTGGTTGTCTTGCACTGTTAAAGCCCCAGGAAACACCATAAACAGCTGGAAGGAAAGGTTAGTGCCTGCAAAACAGGCAAACCTTCTACAAAAGCTTATTGCCGTGACTGCAACAATTACCGAGGTATTTCCTTGATCAATAATGTAGGGAAGATCTTTGCTCATGTTGCTCTGACTGGATTGCAGACCCTGGCGTGACATATCTACCCTGAGTCTCCGTGTGGCTTCAGAGCTGGCAGGGCAATGGCTGGCGTAATTTTCTCACTTCGGCAGTCGCAAGAGAAGTGCCAAGGACAGGACCGACCACTCTATATTGGCATCATGGACCTCACCCAGGTCTTCTGTCCCGTCTGCAGGGGCAAAGTCTTTAAAGCTCTGCAGAAAATAGACTGCCTGCCTGGACTCCTGGGACTGGAGCGTGCAATGGAGCAACATCAGACATTTTAGATCGGCGGTGGGTAACGAAAGGCCCTGGCACCAATTCACTTTGGTATATTTTTCACCATTCTGCAAATGCACGCTCCCAGCGACTCAAGTGGCGGTTCTGACAAAGAGTCATCCAGACTCGAAACGTTAGCTCTCTTCCGTAATCCGTAAATGGCAAAACGCTTAGGAATATAAAAAGTCAGAGCGACCTGGGAGTGCATGTCCACAGATCATTGAAGGTGGCAGCACAAGTGAATAGACTCGGACTGTTTTCATTGGAACGATGGGGGTTGAGGGGTGACCTGATAGAGGTCTACAAGATTATGAGAGGCATAGACAGAGTGGATGGGCAGGCACTCTTTCCCAGGGTGGAGGGGTCAGTCACCAGGGGGCATAGGTTTAAGATCTGTGGGACAACTCACGGACTAGAACATGATATTGACGTACAGTCTTGCCAGGTGTAGTAGCTTGCCTTCAGCTCTGGCATTCACATTGATACCGTCACTTAATAAAAGCAATTTATTGCAGATTCAGATTCCAGTATCTGCAATAATTTGTTTTTATTATTGATACACAATCAATACGCTTGAGTCCACGTGGAGTCATATCGATTCAGCTTTACCCAGCAGCGAAGTTACAGAAGTGAAGGCTGCTGGGACGGCATTGGTTCTTATACCCCACCTCTCAGGGCGGGGCTATGTACATTGCCCAATGGTATACCCCGCGGTCTAGCCAATGGTTATTCCTCTCTCTGGTACCGCAATACCTGGTATTACCACAATTATGTGACGGTATCAATGTGAATGCCAGAGCTGAAGGCAAGCTACTACACCTGGCAAGACTGTACGTCAATACCATGTTCTAGTCTGTGAGTTGCTGATGATGCCTTGCTGGTATCCCATACACAAGCCGACTTGCAACATCAATTCTCCCAGGTCTTAAATGAGCCGGTACTGACAATCACCATCAGGGTGGGCCCGGATGTAGAAACTCCACATCCAAAAGTAATTTGGGAACATCTTGACATCCCTTGGATCAGCAAATACCAGCAACCTGTCCTTTGATGCTTAAACCATAGGAACATAAGAACTAGGAGCAGGAGTAGGCCATCTGGCCCCTCGAGCCTGCTCCACCATTCAATGAGATCATGGCTGATCTTTTGTGGACTCAGCTCCACTTTCCGGCCCGAACACCATAACCCTAAATCCCTTTATTCTTCAAAAAACTATATATCTTTATCTTAAAAATATTTAATGAAGGAGCCTCTACTGCTTCACTGGGCAAGGAATTCCATAGATTCACAACCCTTTGGGTGAAGAAGTTCCTCCTAAACTCAGTCCTAAATCTACTTCCCCTTATTTTGAGGCGATGCCCCCTAGTTTTGCTTTCACCCGCCAGTGGAAACAACCTGCCCACATCTATCCTAACTATTCCCTTTATAATTTTATATATTTCTATAAGGTCCCCCCCTCATCCTTCTAAATTCCAACGAGTACAGTCCCAGTCTACTCAACCTCTTCTCGTAATCCAACCCCTTCAGCTCTGGGATTAACCTAGTGAATCTCCTCTGCACACCCTCCAGTGCCAGTACATCCTTTCTCAAGTAAGGAGAACAAAACTGAACACAATACTCCAGGTGTGGCCTCACTAACACCTTATACAATTGCAGCATAACCTCCCTAGACTTAAACTCATTCCCTCTAGCAATGAAGGAGAAAATTCCATTTGCCTTCTTAATCACCTGTTGCACCTGTAAACCAACTTTTTGTGGCTCATGCACTAGCACACCCAGGTCTCTCTGCACAGCAGCATGATTTAATATTTTATCATTTAAATAATAATCCCTTTTGCTGTTATTCCTACCAAAATGGATAATTGGATTGGATTAGATTGGATTGGATTTGTTTATTGTCACGTGTACCGAGGTACAGTGAAAAGTATTTTTCTGCGAGCAGCTCAACAGATCATTAAGTACATGAGAAGAAAAGGGAATAAAAGAAAATACATAATAGGGCAACACAACATATACAATGTAACTACATAAGCACTGGCATCGGATGAAGCATACAGGGTGTAGTGTTAATGAAGTCAGTCCATAAGAGGGTCATTTAGGAGTCTGGTGACAGCGGGGAAGAAGCTGTTTTGAGTCTGTTCGTGCGTGTTCTCAGACTTCTGTATCTCCTGCCCGATGGAAGAAGTTGGAAGAGTGAGTAAGCCGGGTGGGAGGGGTCTTTGATTATGCTGCCCACTTTCCCCAGGCAGCAGGAGGTGTAGATGGAGTCAATGGATGTGAGGGAGGTTCGTGTGATGGACTGGGCGGTGTTCACGACTCTCTGAAGTTTCTTGCGGTCCTGGGCCGAGCAGTTGCCATACCAGGCTGTGATGCAGCCCAATAGGATGCTTTCTATGGTGCATCTGTAAAAGTTGGTAAGAGTCAATGTGGACATGCCAAATTTCCTTAGTTTCCTGAGGAAGTATAGGCGCTGTTGTGCTTTCTTGGTGGTAGCGTCGACGTGGGTGGACCAGGACAGATTTTTGGAGATGTGCACCCCTAGGAATTTGAAACTGCTAACCATCTCCACCTCGGCTCCGTTGATGCTCACAGGGGTGTGTACAGTACTTTTCTTCCTGAAGTCAATTACCAGCTCTTTAGTTTTGCAGGCATTGAGGGAGAGATTGTTGTCGCTGCACCACTCCACTAGGTTCTCTATCTCCCTCCTGTATTCGGACTCTTCGTTATTCGAGATCCGGCCCACTATGGTCGTATCGTCAGCAAGCTTGTAGATGGAGTTGGAACCAAGT
This sequence comes from Scyliorhinus torazame, assembly GCF_047496885.1. NCBI lineage: Eukaryota > Metazoa > Chordata > Chondrichthyes > Carcharhiniformes > Scyliorhinidae > Scyliorhinus > Scyliorhinus torazame. Next base: position 31,021,234 of record NC_092712.1, on the reverse strand, counting down.
TTTGCCATGCAGTCGTGTGTGTACAGGGAGTAGAGTAGGGGGCTAAGTATGCAGCCTTGCGGGGCGCCGGTATTGAGGACTATTGTGGAGGAGGTGTTGTTGTTCATTCTTACTGATTGTGGTCTGTTGGTCAGAAAATCGAAGATCCAGTTGCAGAGTGGGGAGCCAAGTCCTAGGTTTTGGAGCTTTGATATGAGCCTGGCTGGGATTATGGTGTTGAAGGCGGATTATGTGTCAATAATCGGCACATTTGTCAACATTGTATTCCATCTGCCAGACCCTGGCCCATTCACTTAGCCTATCCAAATCCCTCTGCAGACTTCCAGTATCCTCTGCACTTTTTGCTTTACCACTCATCTTAGTGTCGTCTGCAAACTTGGACACATTGCCCTTGGTCCCCAACTCCAAATCACCTATGTAAATTGTGATCAATTGTGGGCCCAACACTGATCCCTGAGGGACACCACTAGCTACTGATTGCCAACCAGAGAAACACCCAATAATCCCCACTCTTTGCTTTCTATTAATTAACCAATCCTCTATCCATGCTACTACTTTACCCTTAATGCCATGCATCTTTATCTTATGCAGCAACCTTTTGTGTGGCACCTTGTCAAAGGCTTTCTGGAAATCCAGATATACCACATCCATTGGCTCCCCGTTATCTACCGCACTGGTAATGTCCTCAAAAAATTCCACTAAAACCAGCACCGGGGTTACCAAGGCCGCAGCTGTCACGTCAAACTTGAGATGTTAAGAGTGGATCAACAGCAAACTAACCAAAAATACAAAGTCCCATGTGTACCAGGATCAGTCTCGACAGTAGCAAAGCTAACTTGTGCAAGTCAAGATAGTAGTTGGGCAGCTTCCACCTTTGCTGCCTCAGACGAATATTGGGCATCTCATGGCAAGATAGAGTGACGAATATGGAAATATACCAGTGTGCAGGGACCTCCAGCATGTTTGCCCTCTTGACTCAGTGCCAACTCCGTTGACTGGGTCATGTGCGCCAAATGGGTGACCGCCTTCTCCCCAAAGACATCCTCTCTGGCGAGCTTGATATTCGCACAAGACCATCAGGTCTGGGATATAGTGATGTCTGTAAACAAGACTTCGAGTCGACCAGGATCGGAGTTGATGTTTGGGAATTTCTCTCTGCTAACCGGGAAAAGCTCCGCTGCTCACTTTTAACAGGCACCTGAGGGAATCTGAGGTGATTTTGCTTCACCACGCGTGTGAAAGATGGACCTCTGATTGTGCTCCCAAGTAGCAATGGAGTGACGAATGCAAGTTATTTCTTTCTAATTAAATTGGAAAACCTTTCCAATTTCGTTGCCCTAAGAATAATGGGCGGGATTCTCCGCGAACCGGCAGGATGGGCCACTTCGGCGGGAAGGAGTGGCGTGAACCACTCCGGCGTCAGGCCGCCCCCAAGGTGCGGAGTCCTCTACACTTCTGGGGCTAGGCCGGCGCCGGAGTGTTTGCTGCCGTGCCAAACGGCGCGGAAGGGGCTTGGCGCGGCGCCAACCGGTGCCAAAGCACCTCTGCCGGTCGGCGCGAGTTGGCGCATGCGCGGGACGCCAGCGTGTGCTGGCGTGATCCCAGCGCATGTGCTGGGGGGGCTCTTCTCCGCACCGGCCATCGTGGAGGTTGACAGCAGCCGGTGCGGAGGGAAAGAGTGCCCCCATGGCACAGGCCTGCCCGCGGATCGGTGGGCCCCTATCGCGGGCCAGGCCACCGTGGGGGCACCCCCCGGGGCCAGATCCCCCCACGCCCCCCCCCCCGAGGTCTCTGCTGGCCGCCCGTGGGGCCAGGTTCCGCCGGTAAGGACCTGTTGTGATTTATGCCGGCTGAATCGGCCGAAAACGGGCGGCCATTCGGCCCATTGCGGGCTGGAGAATCACCGGGGGGGGGGGGGGGGCGCTGCCAACGGCCCCCAACCGGCGCGGCGCGATTCCCGCCCCGCCAGAAAATCGGCGCCGGAGAATCCGGCAGCCGGCGGGGGCGGGATTCACGCCCAATGTGTTAATGAAAATAACAATGGAGAAAGGTGATAACGGATAGTAAGTCATCAGCATTCTTTGCCATTTATTTTTTAATTCTTTTATGGGATATGGTTTTCGCTGGCTTGCCAGCACTCATTGCCCATCCCTAATTGCTCCTGAGAAGGGGATTCTCCCTGAAAATTATTCAGAGACTCCTTTGAGGAGCAGAGTTCCAGAGACTCCCGACCCTCGGGAAGAAAAAAACTCTCCTCCTCATCTGTCTTCAATGGGCTATCCCTTATTTTTAAACTTTGACCCCCTCGTTCTAGATCGTCCCACAAGAGGGAACATCCTCTCCACATCCACCCTGTCAATACCCCTCAGTATCTTGGGAAGTCGTGATGTGAATGTTTAAGTTGGTGAATCGGGCGCTAATCAAGCGGGCTGCTTTGTCCTGGGTGGTGTCGAGCTTCTTGAGTGTTGTTGGAGCTGCACTCACCCAGGCAAGTGGAGAGTATTCCATTACACTCCTGACTTGTGCCTTGGAGATGGTGGACAGGATTTGGGGGGTTCAGGAGGTGAGTTAATCGCTGCAGAAATTCCTATCTTCTGACCCGCTCTTGTAGCCGCAGTATTTATGTGGCTCTCCAGTTCAGTCTAAAAATACAACTAACAGACAGCAATGACGAGAGGCTATTATTCTTGCTGTTCCGACATCGGTCAGCAGTCTTGCCAAGTCTCTGTCCGTCTTCATTAGTCTACCTTCCGCCCTTGGTTCTGAGCCATGGTGCCTGTGATTGGCGCCCTGAAGGCCAAGGATTGTGAGCACCCGTCAATCTCACCCCCAAGCGGCTGTGTTGAGGTCGAGCAATGATGCCTGCAAAGCTCGAAATGAGAAGGGAGGGCGACTCTGACAGGAGAGAAAAATGAATGTGATTGTACTGCCAGAATATACTCCACGCTTATTGGCAATGATGTTTGCCAAATACTTGAGGCATGAAATGAGGTAGAGAAGTGGCCAAAATGGGGTCTCAAACTTAAATGTTTGGTTTAACCTGCCTGCAGCACAATATGCTAGCTTGGTACAAAGAGTTGAAGAAGGCAGCTCTGTCGGGGGCTTGTCCAATCAGCTGACTGTCGCTTAAAATGCCTGCTAGATCTCAGGTTGGGGCTTCACCCAGGAACAATTGTTTAAGGGGGAAATGTGGCCCTGATATCGTTTAAAAGCATTACTTAAAGGGGCACTCACCATTTAAAGGGGCACTCACCATTTAAAGGGGCACTCACCATTTAAAGGGGTACTCACCATTTGGTGGTCACTGATGCAGGGGTTCTGAAGAGAGGATCGAAAACATATCTGGAGTCTTCATCAAGACTTCACCAACACTTGAGCAACATTCATTCTGGAAACTCTCGGGCCGGTGCAGGCTCAATGGGCCAAAGGGTCTCCGTCTGTGCTATAAAACTGTCTGCGACTAATTCACTTGAAAAGAGTGAGTGCTATGCTCCTCCATCTCAGGTTTGACACCTTGGCCGGAATCTTCCGGCCGGTCGCCGGCGGCGGGACTCTCCGGTGCCGCCGGCAGTGCGCCCCCGCCCGCGGGTTTCCCGGCGGTGTGGGGGTGCTTCAGTGGGAAATCCCCATTGACGGCGGCGGGAGCAGAGAATACCGCTGCCGGCGAACGGTGGGCCGCCTCTCGCTGCCGTGAAACACGCGGCTGGGAGGCCGGAGAATCCCGCCCCTTGGCACAGTCACCAGGAAAATGGGCATCTTGATGAGGGGTCTCTTTTGCCCGGCAGAGGCCCTGAGGCCAGGCTGAGCAACGGGAGAGGGGAGGGGGGGGGGGAGGAGGGGCGGGAGGGCAGAGAAAGCTGCCATTGCCGTCAGCGGCTTCAACGCTGCTTTGTCTGCCCGACGTCAGTCATGGCCGATATCAGGAAACATTCCGGTCACACTTTCAAAATTTGCAGATGATACCAAATTGGTGATGGTCAACACTGAGGGAGGGGGGTTAAAAGAAGATGTTAATGACATATAATTGGCAAATGAGTTTCACCACAGACAAATCTGAGGTGTTTAGGTGTAAAAATAAGGAGGTCGCTTGGCCTTGGTCGCTCACTCTTGTGACTGTGTACTCAAACTTATTGCTTCTTACGACATGATATAATATTATGATATTCAGCATCTCCGACCATAAATAAGACTGTAAGTGAAGGGAGGCAGTGAGAGTCAATTTTCGACAACAACAAAAACGTACATTCATATTGCACCTACTAAACATCCCCAGAAGCTTCACAAGAATGTTAGAAAGCAAAATTAGACACTGTTGTTGATACTATGTTTTATGTCACTAAGTTATTGTTGGATTTCTGAAGCTCCTAATAGTCTTTTTTGTCAAGAGATCATGTTCAAAGATGGCTGCATATTTGTATCATATTTGTATCATTGTACCTTCTACACCCAAAGCTATTGAAATGAAGGCAGCCTGTCTGCAAAGCTGCATCTGAAACGACTGCTTTGAAATGAGGACCAACATCTATCCCAGAAACTAGAGAAACTTGGCGCAGCCACTTGCACAATAGGACCCTGGCTAATAGAGGAATTCCCTGCCCAATCTAATCAAGGTAACTGGAATAAACTGGCCATGACCATATGTGGGTTACTGGGCAATTGGAGAGAGAAGGTAACGTGACAAATTAGACCTTTGTGTATTTAAGCACCTGTTTTCTCTGCAGAACAGGCCAACACCTGGAGTGGGTTCCTTCCCTATATCTCTCTTTCTTAGTTTTGGACGCTGTCTGCTGACTTTATCAATCCAGAGACAGAGATTTTGAAACAGAACACAACCTCTAATGATATTTGTCTCCAGAACTAATAAATCATCCATCTCCGTCTATAATTCACGTCAACTTTGAAAGCAACAGGACCACCGACTTCAGCCTGAAGCCAGCTGAGCCACCAAGATTCAAGAGCCCTTTAATTTTACTCGACTCTAAATTACTTAATCTAGGGCAGCACGGTAGCACTGTGGATAGCACAATTGCTTCACAGCTCCAGGGTCCCAGGTTCGATTCCGGCTTGGGTCACTGTCTGGGCGGAGTCTGCACGTTCTCCCCGTGTCTGCGTGCGTTTCCTCCGGGTGCTCCGGTTTCCGCCCACAGTCCAAAGATGTGCAGGTTAGGTGGATCGGCCGTGATAAATTGCCCTTAGTGTCCAAAATTGTCCTTAGTGTTGTGGGGGGGTTACTGGGTTATGGGGATAGGGTGGAGGTGTTGACTTTGGGTAGGGTGCTCTTTCCAAGAGCAGGTGCTGACTCGATGGGCCGAATGGCCTCCTTCTGCACTGTAAATTCTATGATCTATGATCCTCCCCATTCTGTAGTCCATTTATGTGAATGTGTACTTTGAGTAAGTGTACGTGACAGTCAGAGTTTTTATTATTTAACTGATACAGAATTAAGTACAATAAAACTATACTCTACTTTAAAAAAACACAGGAAAAGCTGTCTGATTGAGCCTTTTTCATGGTCCCAACACATAAACAGTTAAACGCTCATGGAATTGACAAGGAACCATCCAACCCCTCCTCACCTGATCACAACAGACAACGAGCAACAGAAGGCAACATTATACCAAATAGCCAAAGGTTTGGTCAAACAGGTAGCTTCCACTTCTGAGAATTGAGAGGTGGAGGGGGACGAACTTAAGGAGCTTGTGATTCTGCAGTATCCTCCGCTTCGCCTCGGGAATTCTAATCCAGAGACAGGACCATGTCGGAGAATGTAGTGTTAATTTGTCATGTGGTTGATTATGTGAGCCTGGTAGCTGACCTCAGCTCACTGTGCTTGATTGGTTAAGGCTGGGTGTTGACTCCGAGCAAAGTAAACAGAGAACACTGCAAAGCTGAGCAGCCAGCACGAGTGAGGACATTTTGTATTGCAGAGATACTTTAAAACTCCTGTTGCGCACTTCGAAGCCGGTGTCATCTCTGCATTGCTCTGAGATCGGTGAAGTGCAACAGGGAGCTGGAAATCCCATGGCTTTCATGAAATCCTCCACCCACCTCCCAACCTGCCACCCTGGGACTGGGAAAATTCGGAGAAGCTGGGATTGCCCACGAGTAGAACAGGAAAGATTAACGGTGAGTTTAATAGAGGTGTTCAACATTGTGAAAGGGAAACCATTGGCAGGAGGGTCAGTAACCAATGGACACGGAGCTAAGATAATTGACAAAAAAGTCAGGGGAGAGATGAGGCGTTAATTTTCTTTTACAGCGAGTGGTTGCGATCTGGAACACACTGCCTGAAAAGGAGGTGGATCTAGATTCAATAAGGAAGTTCAGAAGGGAATTAGCTAAATAAATTGCAAAGGAAATATTTGCCAGGCTGTGGGGGGGAAGGAAAGGCAGGTGGCGGGACTAATTGGATAGTGAGCCAGGAGGATCACAATGGGCTGAACAGACCTCCGTGCTGCGAGACACTTTGATGTTTTTCCCGTGGCGGAAACTCTTAAATCCTGAGTCACCTCACTAAGGGACGGCCTTTGCCCCTGGGCTTAGCCATCGACAGTACTTGGAAACGAGCCAGAGAAATTATGTACAAGGAACTGCCAGAATAGTTGTTGCTTTGGTCTCTTTCTGTGAAGGACTCCATCTGTCAGCTTCGAGAGTCCTCCACCTTTATCTGGTCTCTGACAGGTTGACAGGTTGCTTTACCAGCTGTGTAAGAGTGAGTCTCCAGCTGATTATTTTAAGAATCTCTGAATCAGTCTGGGTGACTGACTGTCAGCCACATTCCATTATACTCTCGTCTTGGTTGCAATAATGACTCTTTCTTTCTCACCTGTTTCCAATCTCGTTTCCCTCTTTCTATTTAGCCTTTCACCACTTCTTTATTCTCCTCTGTCATATTTTCAATTGAAACATAGGGATTTAAGGATTGGGAGCAGGAGTAGACCTGCTCCGCCAACTCAATGTGGCCACGGTTGACCTCCTGTCTCAACCACACTTCTCTGCCCCAGCTCCATATCCCTCGATTCCCTTTGTCCCCAGAACCTATCACCCGTTGTCTTGCAAATGTTTTTTTCAAGTGGCCATAGTCCCAGATGACCGTAGGCTGCTTTCCCCTTTGAGGGGGAGAGGTGACTGGTGGTGATTTAACCGGACGGTCGCCACACCTCGGGCGAGGGGCAAGGTTGAGAGGGCGGGGCCTTGATGGATAACCTCAGCCGGTACGGGAATTGAACCCACGCTGCTGGCCTCGCTCTGCATCACAAACCAGCTGTCCAGCCCACTGAGCTGAACCGGCCGGCGCCCCCTTGCAAAGACTCCAGATCCACAGAAATGTGGTTGACTCTTAACTGCCCCCTCAAGGGCAATTAGGGATGGGCAATAAATGGAGTCACATGTCGGCCAGACCAGGTAAGGACGGCAGATTTTGTTCCCTGAAGGACATTAGTGAACCAGATGGGTTTTTACGACAATGGTCATCATTAGACTTTTAATTCCAGATTTTTATTGAACCCCCCCCCCCCCCCCCAGACTTCTCTTTGAACTAGGAAGCTAACATTTGGCCAATTTTGAGTGAGGTCTCTTTTCCTTCCACATGAAGGAGTTAAACACCCAATTAATTTCCTTTCAGACCTCAGCAACAAGAAAAATTGGCAGCATCTGTAAAGGATATAACAACCTAGGTAACACATTTATCTTTTTTTTTAATAAACATTTTATTGAGGTATTTTTGGTATAGCAACAACAACAAAATAAACAATATACATGAAACCATAAACATGATGCAAAAGCCATTTACCTTTTGCACAGGTCCCACCCTTATTAACCCCCTACTCTAACCTAAACTACACCCCCCCCCCTCCCGTCTGCTGACGATTAATTTCCCGCAAAGAAGTCGACGAACGGTTCCACCTCCGGGCGAACCCCAACAGTGACCCTCTCAGGGCAAACTTGATCTTCTCCAAACAGAGAAAGCTAGCCATGTCCGATAGGCAGGTCTCCGACTTCGGGGGCTTTGAGTCCCTCCAAGCTAATAGTATCCGTCTCCGGGCTACCAGGGAAGCAAAGGCCAGAACGTCTGCCTCTTTCTGCTGCTGGATTCCCGGGTCTTCCGACACCCCGAAAATCGCCACCTCTGGACTCAGCACCACCCTTGTCTTTAACACCGTGGACATGACATCTGCAAACCCCTGCCCAAATCCCCAAAGCTTCAGACATGTCCAAAACATGTGGACATGGTTCGCTGGTCCTCCCGCACATTTTGCGCACCTGTCCTCAACCCCAAAGAATCTGCTCATCAGGGCCACTGTCATGTGGGCCCAATGAACAACCTTAAATTGTATCAGGCTGAGCCTGGCACATGTTGCAGACGCGTTGACTCTACTCAACGCGTCTGCCCATAGTCCATCCTCTATCTCTCCTCCCAGCTCCTCCTCCCACTTGCGCTTCAGCTCCTCGGTTTGCGTCTCCTCTGACCCCATAAGTTCCTTGTAAATGTCCGAGACGCTCCCTTCTCCTACCCACCCTCTGGAAACTACCCTGTCCTGAATCCCCCTTAGCGGTAGGAGCGGGAAGGTTGACACCTGTTTACGAAGGAAGTCCTGCACCTGCAGATACCTGAATTTGTTTCCCCTCGCCAACCCAAACATTTCCTCCAACGCCATCAAACTTGGAAAGCTCCCCTCTATAAACATATCCCCCATCCTCTCAATCCCCACTCTCCGCCATAACCTTAATCCCCTGTCCATACTCCCCGGGGCAAACCGGTGATTATTACAGTTTGGGGCCCAGACCGATGCTCCCTCTGCTCCCACATGCCGCCTCCACTGGCCCCAATCTCTCAGGGCTGCTACCACCACGGGGCTGGTGGAGTACCGCGCCGGCGGGAACGGCAGAGGCGCAGTTACCAGCTCCCCCAGACTGGTGCCCTTACATGTAGCCGCCTCCATGCACACCCATGCCGGCCCCTCCCCCACCACCCACTTCCTGATCATGGTTATATTCGCCGCCCAGTAATAGTTGCTAAGATTTGCCAGCGCCAGCCCGTCCTCTCCCCGACTCCGCTCAAGCATTACCTTCCTTACTCGCGGGGTCTTGCCCGCCCAAACAAAGCCCGTGATCACTCTGTTGACCCGCTTAAAAAAGGACCGCGGAATAAAGATGGGGAGACACTGAAATACAAAGAGGAATCTCGTGAGGACCGTCACCTTCACCGTTTGGTAACACATTCATCTTAATCAGTGCTATCCTGCCCAGCCACAAAATCGAGCAATGAAGTAGGTCTCATGGAGCAAGTAAGGGGAGGAGATGTTTGCCTTACATAGCTGCTGAAACAAAGCGGTTATGGAGTTACCCAAATAATTAAACCCCAAGGGGGTCCATCTGAAGGTGAGGGGAGCAAAGGGTGGGTGGCCTTCCCCGAAGCCATCCCAGAGACATGGCCTCGGATTTCGCAAAGTTACTTTTATAGCCCAAGAAGGAGCCACACATACCCGCAATAGCAATGGTAGCAGGAACAGTGACGCTGGCCCAGAATAGCAACACATCATCCACGTATAATGTGATCTTACATTGTTTCCCACCACGAGATAACCCAAACGCTGATGGATTGGAATGGGCTCTCCATTGCCCAATGCCGGTATCGGAGTGACGGGCCGAGGGGCCGGGGTGACCTCCCCCACGGGACTGGGGCGGTGTCCAGGCTTGGACCACCATTGCTGCGGCTCTCAAGGCAGCCATTTTGCTGCACACTCCACTGACCACCCACTTCCCAGCAGTGGCACTGCTTACATTAACCATGATCAGAGCAAAGGGCACCATGAAACATGTCCACATGTACCTCCATTATAAATGTATGGATGAAAAGAAAGGGAGAAGGATATTCTTCACACAGTCCTTGAGGCAGACAACCAGCACAGAGTATTCATTAACTAGAAGGAGCGCGCCGGGAAGTCATTTTCATTAAAGGCTGATGGAAGTCCCTCCCATTCTTCGGGATAAAAATTCACTGTAGTGCTCAACGCTAAAACATCCCGGAATCAGGAAGGAATCAGAATGGCAAAGGATAGAGTCCGGATTATACAGTGAACAACAGTCTGTTAATCCAAATTGTTGCCTTCCATGGAGTTCACAAAAGCCAAGGCTTTAGCCGGACTGGTGGACGTCTTGTCTTATCGAGTTGTTGGATGTCACCCTCGGTGTCGCAGGATACAGTCGGGCACATTGTACTCCAATGGCCTTCAGCCAGCTTCTAGCTTCATTAAACGCCATTCGTCTCTGGTGTCACAATATCCACGCATGTATATAATGAGATGCAGACAGGTGGTGATTGACACACAGGATGACCAGTAAGCACACAACACAGTGCAGCCAATCACCAGACAGGACACTACCACTATAAAGCAAGAGGGTACTAGGTTTCCCGCTCTCTCGGGACCCAGCCACTGAGACAGTCACAGTCCACGAGCGAGCAAGTGCAAACACCATGTGGAAACTAGTAAGTCTGGTCAGGCTACTACAAGGTCTCCAGTCAGTTCAGTATAGTGTCGACTCACAGTTAAATATGTATGTTAGTTCTAACGTTCAATAAAACAGTGTTGGATCTTCTCCAGTGTTAGACGTCTGTTTCTCGCATCGCTGCATCGAGTGCAGTCCACATTGAACCAACCTGCCGAACACATCATATGGTGCTACGCCATGAAGTTCTGAGAACGGATAATTATGGGCTGGGGTCTTGGATTGTCCCTGAGTCTCAGGGACAGGTTATGATGTGCTCTTTCTAAATTAATGGGCCCACCTTTCATTTCTACATTAAGAAGACATGGTAGCCAGCCCTCAAGGAACTTGGGCGGTATGGTGGCACAGTGGTTAGCACTGTTGCTTCACAGGGCCAGGGACCCGGGTTCGATTCTCAGCTTGGGTCACTGTGCGGAATCTGCATGTTTTCCACATGTCTGCGTGGGTTTCCTTCGGGTGCTCTGGTTTCCTTCCACAAGTCCCGAAAGACGTGCTTGTTAGGTGAATTGGACATTCTGAATTCTCCCTGGGTTCACCCGAACAGGCGCCGGAATGTGGCGACTAGGGGATTTTCACAGTAATGATATGTTGGGTACTCTGCTACACAGACGAGCCAACACGGTTGCGAATGGTACAACTGAATTGCTTCACAGCTCCAGGGTCCCAGGTTCGATTCCGGCTTGGGTCACTGTCTGTGCGGAGTCTGCACATCCTCCCCGTGTGTGCGTGGGTTTCCTCCGGGTGCTCCGGTTTCCTCCCACAGTCCAAAGATGTGCAAGTTGGGTGGATTGGCCATGCTAAATTGCCCTTAGTCTCCAAAATTGCCCTTAGTGTTGGGTGGGGTTACTGGGTTATGGGGATAGGGTGGCGGTGTTGACCTTGGGTAGGGTGCTCTTTCCAAGAGCCGGTGTAGACTCGATGGGCTGAATGGCCTCCTTCTGCACTGTAAATTCTATAATTCTATGAAAATTAACGCCGAGGTTTCCAGCGACTTGTAGCGGCTGCGGTGTGTTGACGGTGTCCAATGCGCAGGATGGCAGATTCCGGAGGATTCGTAGGTAGGTTCCCCAGTTACTCCTGTTACTATGATGTGTTGGGTACTCTGCTACACAGATAAACCAACACGGTTGCGAATGGTACAACTCAGTTTTATTGCTAACATTTGTTTACAGTGGTAAACTGGTTACTGAGGTTCGATCATAACCCTAGAATCTGTGGACCTATTCCTAATACTATCTTGTAGTGGCACTCAGCACATGGTGGATGTCTGAGTGGCTTGCTATGAGCTCTGTGCCCTGAGCTGTCTCCTGCTGGAATGCCCAGGAAGTGTCGTGTTTCCTGTTTTGTACTGTGTATGCTCTTGCCTGTGATTGGCTGTGGTGTTGTGTGTGTGTTGATTGGTCCGTTGATCTGTCCATCAGTATGTATGTATGTTTGTGCTATGATGTTTACCTGAATATCATGACAACTAACTTAATTGCAGTGTTAATGTAGGCCTACTTGTGACAATAAAGATTATTGTTAACTGGGAGCTTACCCTCAGCTCCTTCTGGGAAACCGACAATCCGAACATTCTTCCTCCAGCCTCGGTTGTCCAGGAATTCCGATATACCGCGCAACTGCTATTTCAAGGGTTGTAAGTGGGCCACTACCAAATAGTGCTAATTCTCTCCTCCGCTTCGTCAAGCCACCAGTATTCGGCAGTGCTATGGCATGAGCACTGATTACTTGTGCTAACAGACCGAGTTTCTCATCAATCACCTCAATGATATTAGCAGTCGTCAGTTGTAATGCCTTTGAGAGTGCTGGACCGAGAGTCTGTTCGCTCACTCAGCCGCTCCATCCCAGTCACTTCTGAATGCTCGTTCGTGTCGGCCATTTCTTAATATTCCTCGCCATTTTAACACCACCGTTTAGCCAAAGGTCTTCCAGGCGCACAATGTCGTGTTCTCACCCCCGGATGCGTTAAACACGGGTTGTGAACTGAGTGGCGCCAGAGCTCACGGAAACACACGCTCGCATCACGCGACCCTCCCCGACACCTTTCCAATGGGTTGGGGGCTTTCTGCCTCTCCTACCCTTTCAGGCAGCGAGTTCCAGACCCCTACAACCTTCTGGGTGAAAAGACTTTCCTTTTCTCTCCTCCAGTCCCTTCACCAATCATTTTAAATCTATGCCCTGAGTCACTGACCTCTCTGCTGAAGTGAATACGCCCTTTCCATGCACTCGAACCAGGCTCCACACAATTTTGTACACCTCGATCAAATCCCCCCCTCAGACCCCTCTGTTCCTAAAACAACCCCAGCCTCTCCAATCTTCCCTCATAGCTGCAATTTTCCAGCCCTGGCAAGACCCTTGTAAATCTCCTCTGTACCCTCTCCACTGCAATGTAATGAGGTGACCAGAACTGCACGCAGTGCCCAAGTTATGGCTTAATTAATATTCGATATAGTTCCGGCATAACCTCCCTGCTATTTCGTCTATCGCTCGACTAATAAACAAAAGGAATCCATATTGTTATGGGCCAGGGTTTAGAGAATCCCAAAGTGTATCATAGAGTTCACCTGACCCACAACTTTTAATAGATTGTGGTATGGGGAGGACACGGCCCACTCTACAGGTGTGGGACAGCAGAAATGGAAAAGTATTTTTTAAAGCAAAACAATGTTTATTCTATGAACTCAAGTTAACCTTTTTAAAACATACAGTGAACATCTTAGCAACTATTAATTCAAATACAAACCCCAAAGAATACAACACTAAGTAATCCTTTAAGCTTTCCTTTTAACATCCATAAGACTAAAAACACCTTTTACCAGAAGCTCATCAGGTTAAAGTCACTACTGTTATTAGTTTTAAATTACCAGGATCGATTAACAGTCTTTAGGTTACAGAGGGAGACTCTAATACACCTTCTGGCTGTGACTGCAGCTATCCAGCTCTGAAAACTAAACTAAAACACACCCTGCAGCAAACAGCCTAAAACAAAAGTAAAAAGCTGACAGGCAGCCCAGCTCCACCCACTCTCTGACATCACTGCAGTAATAAACACCCATTTCTTAAAGGTACCCTCACTACAGATATTTATATACACACCCATTTATAAACACCCATTTCTTAAAGGTACTCTAACATGACACCTCCCCCAAGGAAAAAAATAAACCATCAACTTCAAGATGGTGTCATTTTTCACCTTTTCACCATCCATTAAGAAATGCACACAGTAAATATACTTTTGCGTTTCAAAAAACAACACACGCAAACAGGTATAATAATATAGTCCATTTTTATTATTCGTTCTTCTTCCTTCAACTGAAATCTGTCTCGATTGACAGTCTCTTTGAACAAGAAGGTCTCTGCACGATCCGTCCATTTCTCTACGCCTCGGCATTTCTCTGTAAAGTCAGATACTTTAGTTCAATCTGATCACAGAGTCCCTTGCAATTCTCCAACACAGGAGCATCGGTTATCACAGCTTTCAGGTAGTCAAATGCCTGTTTAAAGTCCGCTATCGATTGAAATTTTCGACGTTTCTTCAGCAAGTCCATCAGTGGAGCACGCTACAAAACTTCGCACAAATGTTCGATCAAATCCACTCATGCCAAGAAATCGCATTTTTCCCTTTGTCTCGAGGGTATTGAAAACTCCCCAATAACTGTTGGTTTCACATCCCGTGTAACCATTTGGCCATGTCCAATTGTATTGCCAAGGAAAGTGCCTCGGGCTTTTCCAAACTCACCCTCTGGCTGTGACTGCAGCTATCCAGCTCTGAAAACGAAACTAAAACACACCCTGCAACAAACAGCCTACAACGAAAGTAAAAAGCTGACAGACAGCCCAGCTCCACCCACTCTCTGACATCACTGCAGTAATAAACATCCATTTCTTAAAGGTACTCTCACTACAGATATTTATATACATACCCATTTATAAACACCCATTTCTTAAAGGTGCTCTCACTACAGATATTTATACACACCCATTTATAAACACCCATTTCTTAAAGGTACTCTAACATGACAATATGCCCTCTTAATCACCTCATCGACCGTTCTGAAACCTTCAAGAATCTGTTGACACTCATGCCAAGGTCATTCACTTCCTCTACATCTCTCGATTTCCTCCCCTTTATTGTGTCATCATTTGCCTCCTCAAATGCAACACCTCACATGTCTCAGGGTTGAATTTCATTTGCCACTTTTCTGTCTACCTGACCAGTCTATTGATCTCTCCCTGCAGTCTGCAGCTAGTCCACTCACTATCAACCACACGGCCAATTGTGCTGTCATCTACAAACGTCTTGACTATTCTGCCTGTCTCTGTGTGAAGTGGTTGATTCCTGGTCCTGAGACGATGATCCTCAGCTTTGACATCTCCAGCGAAGGGGAGCAGACTCTCAGTGGCTGCCCTATCAAGCCCTTTCGGAATATTGCATATCGTAATGGGATCACCTCTCATTCTTCTAAACCTCGGACAGCGCAGGCCCAATTCTACCCCAAATAGGAGGCCATTCAGCCCCTCATACCTCTTTGTGAGTTCTCCAATTAATCTCACTTTGCTTGGCTCTTTCCCCATAGCCCCATGAACTTTACACTTAACTATACTATATATACAATGGGCGGGATTCTCCGAAATGGAGGCAGAGGGTCCGTGCCATCGTGAACGCCGTCGCGCCGCGCCAACCCGCGCATGCGCGGGGGACTTCCTCAACGCGCCGGCACCGATGCAACATGGCGCGGGGGTTCAGGGGCCGGCCGCGTAACAAAATAGGACCGGGGCTGGAGAGGCGGCCCACTGATTGATGGGCCCCGATCGCGGGCCAGACCCCCATCGGAGGCCCCCCCCTTCCCCGGTGATGGAGCCCCCCCCCCCAACAGGCCACCCCCCCCCGATCCTGTGCGCAGAGTTCCCTGCCGGCTGCGAGCAGGTGTGGACGGCACCGGCGGGCCTCTGCCGTTTCCGGACGGCCGCTCGGAGCCGGCGCAAATGGTGCCGATTCTCCGCTCCTCGGAGAGTCGCGTGCCGGCGCGGGGGCGGCGTGGCGCGATTCTCCAGCCCGGCGTGGGGCTCGGAGAATCCCGCCCAATATGTCTATTTCTTTCTCCACTTTTTGCATTTCTTTCCATCTACATTTCTATTTCCCTGTCTCCACACTCTCTCCACACTCTCTCTCTAATCAACTCACTTCAATTCTGAGCTGGATGCGTAAGTTGCTGTTGAAACTCACCGAGTGCCCTTGGGAGCAATCCTACTGTGCTGAATGGATCTGTGGAGTTGCTATCTGGGAGATCAATACTGAGAATGGAAACTGTACTCTCGAGTGAAAAGGCTCCGTCTTACACTCCTCTTTCACTTTGATTTTGATCAGTACCTAATGCTGTAACTCGCGGCAGAACTGGCTTGCTGGACTGAAATGGCAGAACATTGGCTAAGACTCTTTGTACATGTCCTGTTTACACAGTAAAGTAGTTTCGACCACAAATCGCATCTGCAGCCGAATTTGAACTTCCATTTGTATGGGCTTTCCTCACTAGCTGGGAAATGTCGCTGTTGTGATTTATCCCTTGGAGATATGCAGAGATGACACACCTGGGGCGAAATTCTCCGGTATTGGCGCGATGTCCGCCGACCGGCGCCAAAAACGGCGCAAATCAGTCGGGCATCGCGCCGCCCCAAAGGTGCTGAATCCTCCGCATCATGGGGGGCCGAGCCCCAACCTTGAGGGGCTGGGCCAGCGCCGGACTGATTTCCGCCCCGCCAGCTGGCGGAAAAGGCCTTTGGTGCCCCACCAGCTGGCGCGGAAATGACATCTCCGGGCGACGCATACGCGGGAGCGTTAGCGGCCGCTCACGGCATCCCCGCGCATGCGCCGTGGAGGGGGTCTCTTCCGCCTCCGCCATGGTGGAGACCGTGGCGAAGGCGGTAGGAAAAGAGTGCCCCCACGACACAGGCCCGCCCGCGGATCGGTGGGCCCCGATCACGGGCCAGGCCACCGTGGGGGTATCCCCCGGGGCCAGACCGCCCCGCGCCCCACCCAGGACCCCGGAGCCCGCCCGCGCCGCCTTGTCCCGCCGCTAAGATAGGTGGTTTAATCCACGCCGGCGGGACTTCGGCCCATTCGGGTCGGAGAATCGCGGGGGGGGGGGGCCCACCAACCGGCGCGGCGTGATTCCCGCCCCCGCCGAATTCGGCAACCGGTGGGGACGGAATTCACGCCAGCCCCCGGCGATTCTCCGACCCGGCGGGGGGTCGGATAATCTCGTCCCTGGTTCCATACGTACAGAAGTCTTTTATTCAGTGCTTTAAAATGCCTGATCTTATACTTCCAGTTACCTGCCGACAGTTTAGTCTCTCTTTCAAAGTAACCATATCCAGGCTTAACTAATCATAGACAGAGAACAGATACAGACTCGCACAATCAACCACCGAACAATAAACAGTGGTCGGCAACCCGTGTGGTGGTCGAGGACTGTGAGCTGCATCACCACAGTTGAGCGGGAGCCGTACTGCTGGCTGGGGGGGGAGGGATTCCGTGAGGGCTGGGGGACTGGTGGGGGTGGCCAGGGAGTGACCAGGGGAGCACTATCTGGCAGGGTGGGTCCGCTCACGGCCGACGTCATGTTTTTACGGTGCGACCGCTGCAGGTGATCACCGTGAGCATGTGTGGTCACGGACCCAGCCATTCTCCAGCTGTTTTATGGTGGGAGCCGGGAGTTTTTCGCAGTGCGGCTGCTGGCCCTTCACCGGTCGCAGGATTGATGTAAAACGCCGCAGATCCTCCACACTTAGGCTCACAAATGGTGAATCCAGCCCTACGTTCTCCGCCGGAGCTCAATTGCACCAGTTTCACGAAAACCTTGCCGTTGTGAAGTGGGGTGCAATTCAGTGTTCCGCACTGCGCACATTTATGCGTGGTGTGGAATACGAGGAATTCCCGACAATCCCAATATCGGGCTGCCATCGTGAGCGGGCTGCTCGATAGCGGAGTCCCATGGCTGGCCACCCCGCTGGACGCAAGTCAGCCAGACCTCCCCCTGCACCACGGGCAGCCCCGACCAGCCCCCCCCATGCCGCAAATCAACCCCGACCCCCTTATGCATCGCAAACCAGCCCAGACCCCCAAATGAGCCCTGAACCCACACCCCACGCACCACAAATGACCCCTGAACCCACACCCTCTCCCACCGCACAGTAGCCCTCAAACGCTCCTCCCAACACGGCCCTCCAGTGACCCCTGTGATAGGGAAAACCCCAACAGTGACACCTCGAATAGGGAGATCCCCCCCAGGGACCCCTTTAATAGGGTGCCCCACAGCTAGAGAGAAGTCCAGACACGGCTGTGGGAAGCATTATACATGTAATACTTACTTTGCAGCTCCACATGTCCATTCCTGGAAGGAGACCAGCTGTGCCTGCATCTGGTTCCCACAGATTCACTGTCTGCAATCCATTCATGCCTTTTGAGTAGTGGTCTGTGATTGGCAGCTCGTAAAAACTATCTGCAGCTTTGATCCATTCATATCCGTATCTTTCTTCTTTATATATCCCTTCATGATTCAGTGGCCTAAGTGGTGAAACCCCAATGTTTGTAAACATTGGCCACATCAAAGAGAGGTAACTGCAGTGAAATCACACACTTGAGCGATTGGAATGCACTTAGTGCACTTTCATCCTTTTGGGGGGATCCCCCTCTCACAGGAGTCGCTGTGGGGGGGGGGTCCTACTATCACAGGAGTCGCTGTGGGGGGGGGGTCCCCCTATCACAGGGGACCATGTGGGGAGGGGGGGTCCCCTTATCACAGGTGTCCCTGTGGGGGGTCCACAATCACAGGAGTCCCTGTGGGGTGCCTCCCTATATTAGGGGTCCCTGGGAAGGGTGATAGGGGTCACCCCCATACTGGGGGTTGGGGGCTGCTGTGCGGTTTGGGGGGTGGGGGTTCAGGGCTGATTTGTGGTACGGGGGGGAGGATGGAGTTGGATGGTCTCTACCGTCATGGACCTGGCGCAGTGGACCTCACGGTGAGCCAAGTCCGCTGTGTCAGGTTCAAGATTGCTGAGGTCACAAGTGATCCGCGCCCACGTGATTCCGGCTTCGGGGACGGGGGATGTCCGGCCCGCTAAATAAATGAAAATTGGTCCTTAAGACCCATTTGTATTGATTTCTATGCTCCCGGTGGTCGTCTAGTCAGAGGTACATTGAGTAATTTCTTACCTTCTAGCTTGTTTATTTTCTCAAAGTACAGCAAATATTTGAGATATGAAGGTCTCTGATGACAGCGTTGAGATGTATGAATTTGAGCTTGTGATTGTGCGGCACTGGTGTGGACAGTGAATTTTCTGTCAGAGAGATACATTCCAGCTCCTTGCCTGCAGATCAGTTTCTCTTTCAAAGTAACCACCTTCAGGCTTAACCAATCAAACACCAAACAATCGAAAACTCCAGTCACAGGGAGTCACGAAGATCAGAGAAACTGGGGCTTTCTCGTCTTATAGCAGGGAAGGCCAAATGGAATTGTAACGCACTGCCTCGGCAGTGAATTCAACGCGGTAATTGTGGAAATATTGTAAAGGAAGGTATTGCAGTGCTGTGGGGGAACAGCAGAGTGTGGAACTAATCGGATAGCTCTTTCCTTTGCACTTAGGACCAATATAGCAGGGGTTGAAGATAAGGGAAGGCAACCAGGGCCTCGATTTAATGGCACACCTGAAATTTGGTACCTCCAACTGTGCAGCACACCTTCAGTACCGCACTGGAGTCCCGGCCTACATTTTCAGGCTGAGATCTGGGGCGTCATTCTCCGACCCCCCACCGGGTCGGAGAATGGCTGTTGGCCGCCGTGAATCCCGCCCCCGCCCCTGCCGAAGTCTCCGGTACTGGAGATTGGGCGGGGGCGGGAATCGGGCCGCGTCGGTTGGCGGGACCCCCCGCTGGATTCTCCGGCCCGGATGGGCCGAAATCCCGCCCAGAAATTGCCTGTCCCGCCGGCGTAAATCAAACCTGGTATTTACCGGCGGGACCAGGCGGCGTGGGCGGGCTCCGGAGTCCTGGGGGGGGCGCGGGGTGATCTGACCCTGGGGGGTGGCCCCACGGTGGCCTGGCCCGCGATCGGGGCCCACCGATCCGCGGCCGGGCCTGTGCCGTGGGGGCACTCTTTCCCTTATGCCTCCACTACGGCCTCCACCATGGCGGAGGCGGAAGAGACTCTCCCCACTGCGCATGCGCGGGAAACTGACAGCGGCCGCTGACGCTCCCGCGCTTGCGCCTCATTTCCGCGCCAGCTGGCGGGGCAACAAACGGCATTTCCGCCAGCTGGCGGGGCGGAAATCCCTCCGGCGTCGGCCTAGCCCCTCAATGTTGGGGCTAGGCCGCCAAAGATGCGGAGCATTCCGCACCTTTGGGCCGGCGCGATGCCCGTCTGATTGGCGCCGTGTTTGGCGCCAGTCGGCGGACATTGCGCCGTTGGGGGAGAATTTTGCCCCTGCAGTGGGACACAAACCCAGGATCGTTGAACCCACAGGCAGGAGCAGCATTAACTGACACTCCAAATATGTCCATAAAATTCCAGATGTGCCACTCGTATCCTTCAGGGCAAGAAACGTACCACACTTACCCAGTCTGGCCTGAACTGTAACCCGAATGAAAATTCCAAGGATTCCAGGCCCAATTCTCTGCTCGGATCCAGCACCACAGGCAGGGGAGAACTACAGCTGAAACTTGGAGCCCCAAACGGAAGAAATAGGAACAGGATAGACCAGACGGCCTGTCAATCCGGCTTCGTCATTTACTACAATCGTGTCTGATCTTGGGCTACAACTCAATTTTCCCACCTGCTCCCCATATCCCTTGATTCGTGGCGAGATCAGAATAATAACCTTTATTGTCACAAGCAGGTTTACATTAACACTGCAATAAAGTTACTGTGAAAAGCCCCTAGTCGCCACATTCCGGCGCCTGTTCGGGTGCACAGAGAGATAATTCAGAATGCCCAATTCACCTAACAATCACGTCTTTCGGGACTTGTGGGAGGAAACCGGAGCACCCGGAGGAAACCCACGCAGACACGGGGAGAACGTGCAGACTCCGCGTGGACAGTGACCCAAACCAGGAATCGAACCTGTGACCCTGGCGCTGCCCTCACAACAGCTTAATAGATATCTAGATACCAGTGGCATCAACAGATATGTGGTGGCGGTGGGGTAGTGGTATTGTCACTGAACTAGTAATCCAGAGAGCCAGGGTAAGGATCTGTGGACCAGGGTTCAAATTCCACCAGAATGGCAGATGGTGAAATTTGAATTCATTTTAAAAACAAATTGGGAACCATCATTGTAACCCCCCCCCCCCCCCCCCACCCACCTGATAGGGATGGGGCACATCCCTACATCCAACAAATTCTAAGAAAGGTTATCCAGTTAAGTGGTGGAGCAGGCTCGAGGGGCCGAATGGCCTACTGTTCCTATGTTCCCACAACATCAAGGACAGTTTCAGGAAGCACGCATTTCTAATGAGTTCCCATCCCCCAGTGGCATGTCCCCAAACAAATTCCAATTTAACATCCGATTTGACTTCACCTTGTATTCATTTCACACTCCAGCGCTGCTCAAATCAGCCATCGCCCGAGCTTGACGTGGGTGAGAAGTGAAGGTCATGACCTTGACCTTTGGCGGGGAACAGACACATTACAGCTTTTTCCTTTCTCCCCCCCATTTCTTCGTCGTTGCTTTGCTGCTGAGTTTAACCATCAGCAGATATTTTAAATGGTGCTTTCTCAGTCTGGTTCCCGATCTGCTTTCGATGAAGCCTGTGGCCCTGCTGACTTGCAATTCGTCCTGTGGCGACATTTAGGCAGCGGACAGTGATATCAAAGGTTGGGGCTGCGTTTATCTCAATCCATGATTGAATCAGGATGTTGAGGGGTCAGGGTGGAGATTACACCTTGTGCTGCAGAGCTGGAAACTGTCTTCCATTGCACCCGAACATGGTAAATATTTATGTCACAGATCAGTCACAATCTCATTAAGTGGGGGGACAGGCTCGAGGGGCTGAATGGCCTACTCCTGTTCCGATGTTTCCATGTTCTTCATTTCTGATTAGTCTGAATCAAGATCTTACTTCCACAGATTTTTAAGGTAGGGAGTGAAGGACTTGTTAGTGAAAAGATTAGAGACACTCTGGGGGGAATTTTCCTTTCCGGGGACGAGGTCTTTATTATTGTCACAAGTAGGCTTACATTAACACTGCAATGAAGTTACTGTGAAAATCCCCTAGTCGCCACATTCCAGCGCCTGTTCGGGTACACGGAGGGAGAATTCAGAATGTCCAATTCACCCAACAAGCACATCTTTCGGGACTTGTGGGAGGAAACCGGAGCACCCGGAGGAAACCCACGCAGACACGGGGAGAATGTGCAGACTCCGCACAGACAGTGACCCAAGCTGGGAATCGAACCCGGGACTCTGAAGCTGTGCTACCGTGGAGAAAGCTTCATTGTCACAATTACTGATGTTAGCTTTATAATTCCATATTTAATTTTTGAATTTAAATTGCACTAGCTGTCATGGTGGGATTTGAACCCATGTCCCCAGAGCATGAGCCTGGGCTAATGTGACACCCCCTTTCAAAACGGGTGGGAGACAAAGAACAGGTTGCTGTAGGCCAGTTAGCTTAACATCTGTCATTGAGAAAATGGTAGAGTCCATTATAAAGGATGTAATAGCAGAAAATTTAGAAATACATAATGTCATCAAACAGAATCGGCGTGGCTTCATGAAGGGGAAACCATGCCTGGTGAATTTATTAGAATTCTTTGAGATGGTAACGGGCAGGATAGATAAAGGGGGACCAGTAGATGTAATATACTTGGATTTCCGAAAAGCATTTGATAAGGGAACAGATAAGGGGCTATTTAATAAGATAAGGGCCCATGGAATATTAGCATGGATAGAGGATTAGCTAACTGATAGAACACAAGGGATAAGAGGGGGATTTTCAGGATGGCAACATGTAACAAGTAGAGTGCCACAGGGACCCGTGCTCGGGCCACAATTATTCACTATATATATTAATAATAATAATCGCTTATTGTCACAAATAGGCTTCAATGAAGTTACTGTGAAAGGCTCCTAGTCTCCACATTCCGGCGCCTGTTCGGGGAGGCCAGTACAGGAATTGAACCCGCGCTGCTGGCCTTGTTCTGCATTCCAAGCCAGCTGTTTAGCCCACTGTGCTAAACCAGCCCCTAATGGTTTGGATAAGAGAAGTGAATGTACCATTGCCAAGTTTTCAGATTACACAAGAATAGAAAGAAAGACAAGTGGTGAGGATGACACATAGAGTCATCAGAGGGATATAGACAGGTTAGGTGAGTGGGCAGAAACTTGGCAGATGGAATATCATCCAGGGAAATCCAGACTCCGCACAGACAGTGACTCAAGCCGGGAATCGAACCCGGGTCTCTGGAGCTGTGAAGCCACAGTGCTAACCACCGTGCTAACCATATTGCCCGATGGACTCATGACCCTCAGAGGAGAAATTCCTCCTTATCTCCATCTTCGATCAGAGGCACCTTATTTTTAATCAGTGCCCCCAGATCTATGTTTCCCCACAAGGGGGACACAGTCACCTGGATTTTATGGCCACCTGCCAGGGGTGGTGGAGGGGGGGGGGGGGGGGGTGGCGGTGGGAGGTACGTGGGCACATGCAATACGGATACCCAATACTTGTGTGCCCATCCCTGACCCAGTCCGCGTAGAATAATATGGCAGGTCTGCCTGCCGCCATTTTAAAAACATTGGGCGGGATTCCCCGACCCCCTGCCAGGTCGGAGAATCCCCGGGGGTGCGGCGCGAATCCCATCCCGCCGCCGGCTGCTGTATTCTCCGGCGGCGTTTTTCGGCGGGGGGGGGGGGGGCGGTCGGGATTCCCGCCACGCTGGTCGGGTGCCGTTGGCAGCGCACCCCCCTCCCCCCTCACCGTCAGACTGGTGAAAGTAAGACATCGGGGGGGGTAGGGGCTGGAAGATCTCACCGCCCGCCAACGGCGAGGCACCTCCGCCGCCAGAAAACCAGCCACCGGGTGGGTCTGGAAAACCCGACCCGAAGACTTTCATTTGTGCGGCGCCGATGGACGGGGCCATGATTATGCTTGGCTGCAGTAGCGCCCATCCAGCCGACGAGGAAATCCTTCCACTCTTACTGCCTGCCGTCAGGCACATAGGAAGGATTTACAGACTGGCAACTCAGCCTGTTTGGCCACATTATGAACGAGCCTTCCGCAGCCACCGAAGTGGGACTCGAACCGGGTGGTGGCGTTGCTGTCCCCCCACCACACGGTATCGCTTTCCATAAGCTCCTTAAAACCTGCCTTCGTGACCCAGCCTTTGGCCAAATATCTCTTCATGCAAATGGACGCCCTACCCTGTGGATCCCCTTGGAACGTTTTAGTGTGTTGCAGACGCTACGTAAATGCAGGCTGCTGTAGTTATTGGTGAAGAAACATTAAATCTCCTTGCGTGGCCGGAGCTTCACTCCTATGGCAGTGCGGGTAACCATGGGAACAGAGTAAAGTCAAACAGCAGGTAAATGTTACACGATGAGGTAGATTCCCTTTGCTCAACGGACTCGCTTGAGGAAATGCAACAACAACTTTCATTTATACAGCGCACTTAATGGGGTAAAACACCGGGTTGGGGGGGGGGGGGCACTTCACTGTAACATTGCCAAACAGTAACGTAATAAGCTCTGGACTACCAACTGAGCCGTGGGCATATTGGCATCGGCTAAATAAGATCAGAGAGTTGAAGGCGTGACTCGGAGATGGGTTTGGTAGAAATGGGTTTCGATTCTTAGAGCACTGGCACCAGCATTGGAGGAAAGAGCGGGGACCGTTGCCATGGTATTCGCCTGAACAGTGCGGAGACCAACATCTTTAGTGGATTGGATACCAGGGCTGTAGAGAGAGCATTCAACTAAATAATGGGGGCGGGGTGGGGGGGGTTCACACAAGGGGAGATTTGGAAAGTTAAAGAGAAAGGGCAGGGCAATAGTGCAGGGTGACTCTTACGGGTAATGATGAATGGAGTGTGATAAGAGGGGACAGAGCATGCAAACGTAAGGGGGCACCAGCAAAGAAAAAGTCAGGCGACGCCAAAACGGATAAAAGACAGACTTGAAGGCTTTTTTTCTGAATGCTCGCCGCATTTGCAACGAGGTAACACAGAAAGAAAGAAATGAATATGATAGGAAAACCATTATAGAGGTATTGGGCGGGTTTCTGCGTCCCGCCGCACCAGATTTCTGGTTCAGCGCGCCGCCTGGACTCTCTGTTTCGCCGGCTGGTAAATGGGGCTCCCCATTGTGGGGCAGCCCCACACCGTCGGGAAACCCCCGAAACCGGAGCAACCCGCCGGCAGAGAATCCAGAGAATGGTTACAATGTGACCACAGCTTGGACTTCAATGTTTAGGACTATTTGACGCTTCGTCAAGACAGGGAGAAAGGAAAAGGAGGTGGGGTAGTTCTGTCAATAAATTGTATGATCAGTATGGGAGTGAGAAATAATCTTGGTTCAGAGGATCAAAGTGTGTAATCAGTTTGAGCGGCAAGTCACAGGTGGCAATGGTTTCTAGGTTCCCTGACAGTAGCTACACAGGAGGGCAGAGCATAAATCAAGAAATAATGGAGACATGTAAGAAATGATTGTGGGATATTTTAATCTTCATTGAGATTGGACAAATCACAACATGGTGGAATTTCACATTCACTTTGAGGGTGAAAAATGTGGATCTAAAATGAGTGCCTCAAACATAAATGAAGGCAATTATAAGGGTATGAAGGTAGGTGAAAAGATAGGGAACAATGGCAGACATTTAAGGAGATATTGGAGTATTGTGAGCAGTTTTAACCCCTTATCTAAGGAAGGATGAGCTGGCCGTGGAAAGGGTCCAGAGGAGGTTCACAAGAATGATCCCTGGAATGAACAGCTTGTCATATGAGGAACGGTTGAGGACTCTGGGTCTGTACTCGCTGGAGTTTAGAAGGATGAGGGGGAATCTTATTGAAACTTACAAGATACTGCGTGGCCTGGATAGAGTGGACATGGAGAGGATGTTTCCACTTGTAGGAGAAACTAGAACCAGAGGACACCATCTCAGAGTAAAGGGACGATCCTTTAAAACAGAGATGAGGAGGAATTTCTTCAGCCAGAGGATGGTGAAACTGTGGAACTCTTTGCCGCAGAAGGCTGTGGAGGCCAAATCACTGAGTGTCTTTAAGACAGAGATAGATCGGTTCTTGATTAATAAGGTGGTCGGGGGTTATGGGGAGAAGGCAGAAGAATGGGGATGAGAAAAGTATCAGCCATGATTGAATGGCGGAGCAGACTCGATGGGCCGAGTGGCCTAATTCTGCTTCTATGTCTTATGGTCTTATTTCGTAACTCTCAACAAAAACTCTTTCGAAGGGAAGATTCTATGAGAAGGGTGCACCATTTGTGGCTAACTGCAGATGTTAAGGATGGCATCAAATTCAAAGAAAAGATGGACAGTGCTTGAAAGATTAATGCAGCCTAAATGATCAGGAACATCTTAGACACCAGTAAAGAAAGACTGAAGAAAATAAAGAGGGAGAAATTGCGCAAAAGCTAGAAAGTATTATAAAAACAGACAGTAAACGCTTCCACAAATACATAAAAAGGAAGAGAGTAGCTAAAACGGACATTGGTCCCTCAGAGATTGAGACGGGAGAATTAATAATGGGAAAGAAGGAAATGGTGAAGCCTGTGAACAATTATTTTGTACCAGTCTTCACAGTAAAAGATATTTCAAGAATAATAGAAAGGCAGGGGGCAAAAGGGGTGGGGGGGGGGACTTCGACCAATCACAATCACTACAGAAAAAGTTCTAGAACAATTAATCGGACTAAAGACTGATATTGCCCTGGATCTGACGGTCTGCATCCTCGGGTCTGAAAAGAAGTGACTGCAGAGATAGTGGATACATTGGTTGTACTCTTCCAAAATTCCCTGGATTCTGGAAAGGTCCCAGAAGATTAGGAAACTACAAATGCAACACCTCTGTCTTCCTAGGTTCTGTCTTGTGTGATGTGTTGGTCCTTTGTACATCACGAAGGAACTCACCAAACACTTTGACTTGTCCAAACCAAAATCTTTAATTGAGTCTCGTGTGGTAAGATAGCAATCTGATACAGGGGTTGTTTAGCACCGGGCTAAATCGCTGGCTTTGAAAGCAGACCAAGACAGGCCAGCAGCACGGTTCGATTCCCGTACCGGCCTCCCCGAACAGGCGCCGGAATGTGGCGACTAGGGGCTTTTCACAGTAACTTCATTTGAAGCCTACTTGTGACAATAAGTGATTTTCATTTCATTTTCATTTTTCAACTACTCCTCTGGAACTTGCACCTAGCACTGACCATTCACATGCACGTCTTATCACCCATTCATCTTCTTCTCAGCATGGCCGGATGTGTCTCCCCTTTATATCCAAGTCACCGGTCACATGGCCTTGGTCTAGAGACCGAATGGTGTCTGCACCACCACCTGCTGGTTGGAGGTCGCACAACATCCCACTATGAAATAACACACAGGCATATCACCACATTGTGGAGGTGGCCAGGCAATTATGTGGCTTGAATATAACTGGGTAAGAGTCAACCCAAGTCTGGGTGCTGTCCAGGCCTTGCTGCCTTTGGACACGGACTACTGCGGCATCTGATGAGTCGTGCATGGTGCTGGACATTGTGCAACAATCAGCGACCATGCCCACTTATGATGGAAGGTCACTGATGACGCAGCTGAAGATGGTCAGGCCTATGACACTACTCAGAGGGACCCCTGCAACGCTGTCCCTGGGCTGAGATGATTGGCCTCCAACAGCCAGATTCCGGAAGAGTATCGAATTACTTGCAGCTCCCATCGCTTTAAACAATATTCTTCATTTAATCAAGAACGGGCTATACTTTCTTTGATATAAAAGCAAATGGCTGCGGATGCTGGGATCGGAAACATCAACAGAAAATGCTGGACAATCTCAGCAGGTCCGACAGCAACTGTGGAGAGAGAACGGAGCCAACGTTTCGAGTCTGGGTGACTGTCCGACAAAGTTTTTCTTTCTTTGCTCCGGGTTTGTAGATGGACCCTGTTTTCTTGAGGAATGAAAACATTTCAAGATGAATCCATTGCTTGCGGAAGGCTTGAGGAGTCAATGAGCTGCCGTGTAATGACAGCTCTGCCCTTGCGCGCTAGCGTCCTGTTTTCCAGTCAGCTAATTGGTATGCGAGTTAGTAAGTCTCTCTGTCACTGTTACCACTTGATGAGATTTTGCAATCCGATTGCCAGTGGCGAATCAATTAAATCCTGCTTTGTGCATCCTGGTAACGCGGTGAGAAGAATAAACTTGAATCCGAGTCAATTTCAAATGATGGAATTGAAACGTGGCAGATTTTATTGTTTAATTGTGGGAAAATCCCACCCAACGAAAAGGTTTGCAGTCGCTGTGGAACAACGAAGGAAAACTGGAGTTGAGGCGCCAGCTCGATGATAAAAATGTTGGAGGGGGTTGACTGGCCTCTCCCTGTTCCAGCCCCTGCTCATTTGTAAAGGGTGCCGTGGGATTATTAACAACCATTTGGATCATCAAATAGTCAACAGATGGGCTAAAATATGTGTACAGTGGTACCATCGTCAGCCTATCTTACTGAACGTTGGGAAACTCCGTTGATAGTCCTGGGGTGGGAAGAACTTGCTACCGTCTTCCTCAGAGCAGGCTATTTCCATTAGAATCGGAAAACAGTTGCAATACAGACGGAGGCCATATGGACCATTGGGCCTGTGCCAGGGGAGGCGGTAGGCAGTGCCATAGTGGTGTTGTCACTGGACTGGTAATCAAGAGACCCAGAGTTATGGGGCGGGAGTCTCCGGCGCCGGGGATTTGGCGGGAGCGGGAATCGCGGCGCGCCGGTCGGGGGCCGTTGGCAGCGGCCCATCCGGCGATTCTCCGGCCCGCGATGGGCTGAGTGGTCGCCTGTTTTCGGCATGTCCCGCCGGCGTATGTTACGACAGGTACTTACCGGCGGGACCTGGATGCGAGGGGGACCTCCGGGGTCCTCGGGGGGGGGGGGGGTGCAGGGGGATCTGGCCCCGGGGGGGGGGGGGTGCCCCCATGGTGGCCCGCCCTGCGATTGGAGCCCATCGATCCGCGGGAGGGCCTGTGCCGTGGGGGACTCTATTCCTCCGCGCGGGCTGGTGTACCGGTCCGCGATGGCTGGCGCGGAGGTGAACCCCCCTGTGCATGCGCTGGGATGACGCCAGCACACGCTGGCGCTCCCGCGCATACGCCAACTCGCGTCGGCCAGCAGAGGCCCTTCCGCGCCGGCCGGCGCGACGCAAACCACTCCGTCGCCGGCCTAGCCCCTGAAGGCGTGGAGGATTCCGCACCTTCAGGGCAGCCCCACGTCGGAGTGGTTCACGCCACTCCTTCGCGCCGGAGTTGCCCCCCCCCCCGCCGATTCCCGCAGAATCCTGCGAATCCCACCGTGGCAGATGGTGGAAATTTAATTCCATAAAATTCTGAAATCTAATGATGACCATGAAACCATTTGTTGATTGTCGTATCAACCCATCTGATTAACTAATGCCCAATAAGGGAGGCACAGTGGCGCAGTGGTTAGCACTGCTGCCTCACGGCGCTGAGGACCCGGGTTTGATCCCGGCCCCGGGTCACTGTCCATGAGGAGTTTGCACATTCTCCCTGTCTCTGCGTGAGTCTCACCCCCACAACCCAAAAATGTGCAGGGCTAGGTGGATTGGCCGCGCCAAATTGCCCCTTAATTGGAAAAAAATAATTGGGTACTCTAAAATGTTTTAAAAACTAATGCCCGATAAGAACATAAGAACTAGGAGCAGGAGTAGTCAATTCAGCCTCTCGAGCCCACTCCGCCATTCAATACAAACATAGAATTTAACAAAATCATAGCTGATCTCATCTTCCCGTAACCCTTCATCCCGCTACTAATTCAAATTCTGTCTATCTCCTCCTCAAATTTGTTTAGTGTTCCAGCATCCACCGCACTCTGGGGTAAAGAGTTCCACAGATTCACCACCCTTTGAGTGAAGTGATTCCTCTTCATTCCTGTCTTAAATCCGCCTCCCCTTAGCCTAAATATTTGGCCTCTTGTTCCATGATGACCAACAAGGGGTCACATCTGCTTTACGTCCTCCTTGCCAATCCACTTTAACATCTCATGTACCTTAATTAGTTCACTTATTCTTCTAAACTCCATTGAGTATCGGCCTAAACTGCTCAATCGCTCTTCTTGAGACAAGTCCTTCATCCCAGGAATCAATCTGGTGAACCTTCTCTGACCCACCTCTGATGCGTTTCCATCCTTCCCCAAGGAAGGGGACCAAAACTGTGCACAATGCTCCAGATGTGGTCTCAGCAATGCCCTGTACAGTTGCAGCAACACTTCCCTACTTTCTACTCTATTCCATCAGCAGTGAAAGCCAACATTCCATTTGCCTTCCTTAATACCTGCTGCACCTGAATACTAACTTTCTGCAACCCCTGCACCAGGACACCCAGATCCCAGAAGCATTTGGAATTTTCTCTCCATTTAGATATTAAGTTGGCTTTATATTCTTCCGACCAAAATGGATAATCCCACATTTATCCAGGTTAAATTACATCTGCCAAATTTTGGCCCACTTACCTGACCCATCTGTACCCATTTGTAAATGTCTTATTTCTTCATTGCAACTTGCATTCCCACCTAAGGTGGCACGGTAGCACAGTGGCCAGCACTGTTGCTTCACAACTCCAGGGTCCCAGGTTCGATTCCCGGCTTGGGTCACTGTCTGCGCGGAGTCTGCACGTTCTCCCCGTGTCCATGTGGGGTTCCTCCGGGCGCTCCGGTTTCCTCCCACAGGTCCCGAAAGACTTGCTTGTTAGGTGAATTGGACATTCTCAATTCTCCCTCCGTGTACCCGAACAGGCGCCGGCGTGTGGCGACTAGGGACTTTTCACAGTAACTTCATTGCAACATTAATGTTAGCCTACTTGTGACAATAATAAAGATTATTACGAATATTATTATTTCATGTCATCTGCAAATTTGACTCCAGTGCATTTTAGCCCTGCATCCAGATCATTAATTTGGATTGTAAATAGTTGGGGGCGTGAGGGCTGTACCCTGTGGCACCCCACTAGTTACAGCTTGGCAACCAGAAAAAGATTCATTTATCCCGACTTTCTGCTTTCTATTGGTTAGCCAATCCCTTATCAAAGCTAATATATTACCCCTAACCCCATGGGATCTTACCTTCTGTATTAACCTTCTGTGCGGCACCTTATCAAACGCCTTCTGGAAGTCTAGATATAATACATCTACAGGATCCCCATTATCTACTTGGCTTGTTACATCTTTGAAGAACTCTAGCAGATTAGATTACCCTTCACAGGGAAGGAAATCTACCATCCTTACCTGGTCTGGCCTACAAGTGACTCTAGAGCCACAGACTTAAATGTCCTCTGAAATGGCCCAGCAAGCCACTTGTTCAAGGGGCAATTAGGGATGGGCAATAAATGCTGGGCCTTACTATCGACATGGACATCCATCACAGAGCAAGAAAGAACTCTCTGCAAGATTAATTTATCACTCCACTCCCAGCCTTTTCCCGATAGCCCTGTGATTCTTTTTCCATTCAGATGCTTTCCCAATCTCTTTCGGAAGCAATGGCTGATCCAGCCTCCACCACACTCTCATTCCACATGCCAACCACTCGCTGTGGGAACTCCTTTTACCTCAGGTCGCCTTTGATGCTCTTGTCGATCACCTCAACCTGGTAGCTGCCAAATCTCAGTTGGAGTCATTCGGCCGGATTCTCCGTTCCTGAGACGAAGGGCTGACGCCGGGGCAGGATTCGTGGAGTTCCACAACAGCAAAACTGGCACCGCACCTGGACCAATTCACCGGCCATTAATGGGCTAGCAGGACATGGGGCCCGTGCGGGCACAGGAGGCCGTGCAACGTGTGCGCCTGGGCCGACGCGCATGGGGCGCTCTGATCGCCTCCAATTCTAAACTGTGCTAAACTAGGGGCTGGTTTAACACAGTGGGCTAAACAGCTGGCTTGTAATGCAGACAATACCGGTTCAATTCCCGTACCGGCCTCCCCGAACAGGCGCCGGAATGTGGTGACTAGGGGCTTTTCACAGTAACTTCATTGAAGCCTACTTGTGACAATAAGCGATTATTACTATTATTATTATTAATTCATGACTAGGGAGACTGGCCAGGGGCATGGACATCCCATCCCACCACCAAACCCCCCACCCCGGCCAGCCACCCCCTCCAATGAACACCCTCCTCATGCCACACCTAACCTCTTGCAACTCCCTCCGTGATTCCTATCTGACTACGGAGTGCAGGCCCTGGACTGAGGAGCAGCGGGTCTGGCCAATAGGATGGAGGATTGTGACAACCCGCTCTGGGATGAGCTCTGGTGCTCTGCATCGTTTGACAACGTCTGACCCCTGCCCATGGCAGTAAACATTGGACAGCCTCTGGTGCCGGGCCGGGTCCCATGTCCTGCCCATCCTCGCCCTCCTCCGTTTCCTCCTTGTCGGACGAGACCTGGGGTTCATCCTCCTCCTCCAGCACATCACCCCTCTGCTGCATGATGTTGTGGAGGATGCAGCAAGCCACCACAAAATGGGAGACCCTCCTAACGCTATACTGGAGGACCCCTCCAGAGCGGGCAAGTCTCTTCCGGGTGCCGAAGCACCGCTCGATCACGCCCCTGGTCGCGGCATAGGCATCAATGTAGCTGGTCTCCGCGTCGGTCTGTGGCCCCCAGATAGGCATGATCATTGATCCATTGACTCTATCTGCTCCACCCGCTGCTTTGGCAAAGCGGGCAGCATAATCAAAGACCCCTCCCACCCGGCTTACTCACCCTTCCAACTTCTTCCATCGGGCAGGAGATACAAAAACAGCTTCTTCCCCACTGTCACCAGACTCCTAAATGACCCTCTTATGGACTGACCTCATTAATACTACACCCTGTATGCTTCATCCGATGCCGGAGTTTATGTATTTACATTGTGTACTTTGTGTTGCCCCATTATGTATTTTCTTTTTATTTTATTTTATTTTCATGTACTAAATGATCTGTTGAGCTGCTCGCAGAAAAATACTTTTCACTGTTCCTCGGTACACGTGACAATAAACAAATCCACCCATCCGCCATGACCGCAGTGGATAACCCCTGTCTCCCGGGAGTGGGTGTCCTCCCCCATTCCCCCGCGATGCCAGGTACACCATGATCTGGCAGATACGTCACGCTGTCTTCCTGCTCAGCAGGAGTCTTCAACGGCATGCCCGGTCCAGCTGGTCCGCGAATTACATGCACTGTCGGTACACCCGAGATCTCATGCGGCGTCTCCTTTGCACCGCCTCCTCCTCGGCCTGTTGGCCAGCTGGCTCTCCATCCTCACCGGCTGCCTCCTGTTCCTCTGGGGCACTCTCCGCTGCTGCAGCTTCCTCCTACTGCTCGAGCAGCTCCAGCTCGGACAGCCACAGGGCATCCCCCAGGGCTGCAGCGATCAGCAGGAAGCCCGATTGCTGGTTGAATTCCAATATCCATTGTCTGCAGGCGGTGAAAGGCCAACAGGTTAGCGTGGTGCGTACCCCCATGCCCAGCCAGGCTAACGGGCTAATTGGTGTCCCCGTTTGCACGGCTGACCCTGCCCCCACCTGCCTCTCCCACCCACCCCCACCCTCCTGCCTCAGCTCCGCACTCCTGGCCCTGTCTGTGCCTGGCTCCTTGGGGGCTTCTGGTCCTGGCACCGGCCCCTGCTGCTAACGCTACCGTTGGCTGCCACTACCCATGCCGGAGAATTGCGATTTGGCGTGAACCCGGCGCCCGCCACAATTTCGGCCTCAAGGCCTCGATTTTCCACCTAATCGTCTTTCCCGATTTCGGTGTCGACCGATGGGTAACCCCGCCCATAGAGCTTTGCAGCACTCAACGCTCCACCCCAGGCAACATCCCGGTGAACCTCCTCTGCACCCTCTCTATTGCAATCACTGTCATAATATCCACTCATGTATATAATGAGATGCAGACAGGCAGTGATTGACACATAGGATGACCAGTAAGCATACAACACAGCACAGCCAATCACCAGACAGGACACTACCACTATAAAGCCAGAGGGCACTAGGTTTCCCGCTCTCTCGGGACCCAGCTACTGAGACAGTCAGAGTCCACGAGCTAGCAAGCACAAACATCATGCCGTAGCCAGTAAGTCTGGTCAGGCTACCACAAGGTCACTAGTCAGATCAGTGTAGTGTCGACCCACAGCTGAATATGTACAGCAGTTCATCTAGTTGAATAAAAACAGTGTTGGATCTTCTCCTGTGTTAGAGTCTGTTTCTAACTTCCCTGCATCGAGCGCAGTCCACATCGAACCAACCTGCCTAACACATTAATCACGTCCTTACTATAGTCTGGCTGTTCTTGTGTCAAATGTAGTAGTTTCTCTCTGTCTAATTTCCCTAGATCCCCCCATGAGCTGGAATGATCAAATCTCCTCTCAAACTTTACAAAACCATTTCTTTGTTCGCTGTTATGAATTTCCCCGTTTCTGACTGTAAGGGGCCTACATTCGTTTTTATTAATGTTTTCCTCCTTACATACCTATAGAAACTTTTAAAGTCAGTTTTTATGTTCCCCACTAGTTTACTTTCAAATAATATTTTCCCCTTCTGAATCAATGCCTTGGTCTGCCTTTGCTGAAGTTTAAACTGCTCACAATCCTCACGTCTATTGCTTTTTCTTGCTAATTTGTGAGCCTCTTCTTTGAGTCTATCTCTAATTTCCCTTGTAAGCCACGGTCTGGCAACAGTTCCCTTTCTACTCTTGCCCCAAATAGGAACATGAGGGGCGGGATTCTCCCCTACCCGGCGGGGCAGGGGGTCCCGGCGAGACAGGGGGTCCCAGCGGGACGGAGTGGCGTGAACCACTCCGGCATCAGGCCGCCCCAAAAGGTGCGGAATCCTCCGCACCTTCAGGGGCTAGCCCGGCCCCGGAGTGGTTTGCGCCCTGCCGGCCGGCGGGGAAGGGGCTTGGCACCACGCCAACCGGCGCTGAAGGGCCTCTGCTGGCCGGTGCGAGATGGCGCATGCGTGGGAGTGCCAGCGCGTGCTGGCGTCATCCCCGCGCATGCGCAGAGGGCTTCATTTCCGCACCGGGAATGGTGGACCGGTACAGCCTCCAGTGCGGAAGGATAGAGTGCCCCCACGGCACAGGCCCGCCCGTGGATCGGCGGGCCCCGATCGCGGGCCAGGCCACCGTGAGGGCAGGCGGGGCCAGATCCCCCCGTGCCCCCCCCAAGAACCCCGGAGCCCGCCCGCGCCACCAGGTCCCGCCGGTAAGGGACCTACTCCAATTTCGCCGTCGGGACAGGCAAAAGACGGGCGGGACTTCGGCCCATCGCAGGCCGGAGAATCTGGGCAGCCCTGGCGCCCGTTGAGTCACGCTAGACCCCGCCATTCTCCGAGGCGGGCGGCGCGACTCATGCCGCGCCGATTTTTGGGGCGGGGGTTCGGAGAATCCCGTCCGAGATGTCCGAGCTGAAGTAAAAGAAAAAGAAAACCTGCAGTTTAAAAAAAAAAGAATTTCAGTTGTTCCGAAGAATTCAGAAAAAAACAACACTGAGAGTCGAGAAAAGAAAACCCCAGCTGAGTTTGGAACAGGAATTCCTATTCATTTGGATCCCAGGCCTCATGTTTATGACAAACTGCTTCAGAGTTGAGAGGCTCGGGGTTTTCCTTTCCGAAAGCGCGCAGCCGCCAGAACGCTCAGAAGGCAGGACACTGGACCTGGAAATTTCCTGCTGAGTTTCAAAACTAATTGCCCCAAAAAGAAATTGCTGCAATTTTTAATAAGTTTAAAAGAAAAAGTGCTCAAGACGACAGCTGCAGAAACCACTTAGCGCAGTTGCTTCACGGCTCCAGGGTCCCGGGTTCGATTCCCGGCTCGGGTCACTGGCTGTGTGGAGTCAGCACAGTCTCCCCGTGTCTGCATGGGTTTCCTCCGGTTTCCTCCCACAGCCCAAAGATGTGTGGGTTGGGTGGATTGGCCGTGAAATATTGCCCTTAGTGTCCATAAAAAAAGATTTGCTGGGGTCACTGGGTTACGGGGATGGGGTGGAGACGTGGGCTTATGTAGGGTGCTCTTTCCAAGAGCCGGTGCAGACTCGATGGGCCGAATGGCCTCCTTCTGCACTGTAAATTCTATGATTCTATGACGTTTAAATCTGTAACTACAAGGGAAAACAAATGGCCATGGTCGGAAAATTAGTTGATCCAGACGCATTTCGGATAAGGAAATGGCTGCAGCAGTTGCAGAAGTGGTCCAGAGTGGAGACAAGAAAAGACCCCAGGCAAGAGGGCAACTCCCAATAAAGTGTCAAGGGCAACACCTCCCCCAGGGGGAGGTCAGCAAAAAGCCTCAAAGCGGGGGAGACAGGAGACCCCAGGCCAAGGGGTAACTTGGGGCAGAGAAGATTACGAGGTGACCTTATTAAGGTGTTCAAAATTGTCCACAATCTTGAAGGGTGACAAAGGGTATTCTCTTTCTGATAGTTGGTATGTCAATGGCTGGGGGTCCCAATTTCAAGATAGCCAGAAAGAGAGCTCGGAGTGAGATGCGGAGAAACTTTTACTCAGAGAGTTGGGATTTGGAATGTGCTGCCTGGGAGATTGGTGGAGGCGGGTGCCATGGGAGGTTTTAAAGAGAGCTGGACATATATTTGAAAGTGACGAATTTAGGGGGCTACGGAGATGGAGCTGGGCAATGGGACTCACTCGGTTGCTCTTTTGGGAGCTGGTGCAGGCAGGCTGGGCTGAATGGCCTCCTTCTGTGCTGTAAATAACAAACTAACAAACAAACAATATTCAGGTATACCACAAGATGGTTGCCGACCACAGCAGTGCGATGAAAAACATCAGCCGAAGAGCTTAGCGTGCCGGCAATCTAGTTATAGTTACAGACTGACATTAAAATATACAAGTCTCAAGATTGTCATGAGATGCAAACATGCAGCCAATGAACACTCAGAATAGGACACAACCAATGGCCAGTCAGGGCACTCAGAGGTGGTATCACCACAAGGGGGCATGACATAAACACTATGATGCGACCATCTATTCACTCGAGACGGGAGTAGAAGTAAACTGTGGCTTTAATGAACTTAGAACAGTGCCTGCCTGCGGCTGATCCAATACTGAAAACCGCCTACAGGCCGACTGCTCTTTATACCTCCCTTCAAGGGGAGTTGCCATGGGCGGAGCCCATACAGGCCCCAACATGTTCCCCTATGGATAATGCCATACAATGGCCCATAGGAGGAGCCCACAAGGGCAACAACATAGTACAGATACAAATACAAGGGCAACAGCACAGATACAAATACAACGGAGGATTATTGGCATAATACATTCACCACATTCACCCCCTGTTAAAAAAATGAAGTCCGGCGGGGATGACAGGTTCATAAGTTCAGCCGGTCCGGCGCACGGATTGCGCGCTGTGATCGCCGAAGCTCTGGCGTTGTTGCTGGCCTGGGTGTCGAGCTCGTCTGTGCTGGCATCGGTAGTGAGGGTGCCGGTGCGGGTACAGACGTGGACTCCGGGAGCGTCTCTTCTGGAGCTTCATTCCTGTGGATCGGGGAAGGAGGGATGGCGGGCGGGAGGGAGCGTGGGAGCCACATAGGGGCGGGGGCGCTGGTCATGGTAGGTTGGGCGGGATATGGTGGGGGGGCGGTGGTGGTGGTGGTGGTGGTGGAACTGGCGGGCGCCAGGTCCCGGAGGGAGACAGTTTCCTGTCGGCCATCGGGGTGTTCGATATAAGATACTGGGGGTTAATGTGGAGGAGCTGGACCCGCTCTACCAGAGGATCGGACTTATGGCTCCTGACGTGTTTTCTGAGTAGGACTGGCCCCGGTGTCTTCAGCCAGGATGGAAGCGAGGCCCCTGAGGTGGATTTCCTGGGGAAAACAAATAGGCGGTCATGAGGGGTCTCGTTTGTGGCCGTGAAAAGTAGGGACCTAATAGAGTGGAGCGCGTCGGGGAGGACCTCCTGCCAGTGAGAAACTGGGAGATTCCTGGACCGCAGGGTCAGTAGGACGGTCTTCCAGACTGTTGCGTTCTCCCTCTCCACCTGCCCGTTTCCCCTGGGGTTATAACTGGCAGTCCTGCTCGAGGCGATGCCCTTACTGAGCAGGTACTGACGCAGTTCGTCGCTCATGAACGACGAGCCCCGGTCACTGTGGACATAATTGGGGAAACCAAACAGGGTGAAGACACTATGTAGGGCTTTAATGACGGTGGATGTGGTCCTGTCGGGGCAAGGGATTGCAAAGGGGAAGCGGGAGAACTCATCAATAGTATTGAGGAAATATGTATTGCGGTTATTGGAGGGGAGGGGCCCTTTGAAATCGATACTGAGGCACTCAAAGGGCTCGGATGCCTTCACCGGGTGGGCCTTATCTGGTCGATAGAAGTGCGGTTTACACTCCGCACAGATCTGGCAGTCCCTGGTCATAGCTCTGACCTCCTCGGTGGAGTAGGGCAGGTTGCGGGCCTTGATATAGTGGATAAGCCGGGTGACCCCCGGGTGGCAGAGGTCATCGTGGATAGCCCGTAGTCCGTCATCTTGCGCGCTGGCGCATGTGCCGCGGGACAGGGCATCTGGGGGCTCATTGAGCTTCCCAGGATGATACACTAGATCGTAGTTATAGGTGGAGAGTTCGACGCTCCACCTCAAGATCTTTTTGTTCCTGATTTTGCCCCGCTGCGTATTATCGAACATGAAGGCTACCGATCGTTGGTTGGTGACGAGGGTAAACCTCCTACCAGCGAGGCAGTGTCTCCAGTGCCGTACGGCTTCCACGATGGCTTGGGCCTCTTTTTCGACTGAGGAGTGCTGAATTTTGGAGGTGGTGAGGATGCGTGAATAAAACTCTACCGGTCTGCCTGCTTGATTGAGGGTAGCGGCGAGGGCGACCTCTGATGCGTCGCTCTCCACCTGGAAGGGGACGGACTCGTCCACCGCGCACATCGCGGCTTTGGCGATGTCCGCCTCGATACAGATGAAGGCCTGGCGGGCCTCAGTTGCCAGTGGAAAGATGGTGACCTTGATTAGTGGGCGGGCTTTGTCCGCATAGTTGGGGACCCACTGGGCATAATATAAAAAGAACCCGAGGCACCTCTTCAGGGCCTTGGGGCAGTGGGGGAGGGGGAGTTGCAGGAGGGGGCGCATACGGTCGGGGTCGGGTCCCAGAACCCCGTTTTCCACGACGTAGCCGAGGATGGCTAGCCTGGTTGTGCGGAAAACGTATTTCTCCTTGTTGTAGGTGAGGTTGAGTTTTTGGGCGGTTTGGAGAAATCGGTGGAGGTTGGCGTCGTGGTCCTGCTGATCATGGCCGCAGATGGTGACATTGTCCAAGTACGGAAACGTGGCCCGCAGCCCATACTGATCCACCATTCGGTCCATTGTTCTTTGGAACACCGAAACCCCGTTCGTGACGCCAAAGGGGACCCGGAGGAAGTGGAAAAGGCCTCAAAAGCCGTGTAGTGGCGATCCTCCTGGTGGGTTGGGAGCTGGTGATATGCAGACTTCAGATCCACCGTGGAGAACACCCGGTAGTGTGCGATCTGGTTTACCATGTCTGCAATCCGGGGAAGGGGGTACGCATCGAGTTGCGTGAACCGGTTAATGGTTTGGCTGTAATCAACAACCATCCGGTTCTTTTCCCCGGTCTTGACGACCACCACCTGAGCTCTCCAGGGGCTATTGCTGGCCTCAATGACCCCCTCCTGCAAGAGTCGCTGGACCTCGGACCTGATAAAAGTCCTGTCCTGTATGCTATATCGCCTGCTTCTGCTGGCGACTGGTTTGCAGTCGGCAGTGAGGTTTGCGAAGAGTGGGGGAGGGTCGACTTTTAGGGTCGCGAGGCTGCATATGGTGAGTGGGGGTAGGGGCCCCCCGAACTTCAGGGTTAGGCTCCTGAGGTTGCACTGGAAATCTAGTCCCCCAATAGGAGAGGAGCTCAGAGGTCTGGGAGCACATATAATTTAAAATTGGCGTACTCGGCGCCTTGTATCGCTAGGGTTGCGGTAGTGCACCCTCGGATTTGCACCGAGTGCGACCCAGAGGCGAGGGAGATGGTTTGGTGCGCCGGGAAAATTGGGAGCGAGCAGCATCTTACCATGTCTGGGTGAATGAAGCTCTCTGTGCTCCCGGAATCAAAAAAGCAAGGCGTCTCGCGCCCGTTTACCCAGACGGTCATCATGGAGCTTCGGAGGTGCTTGGGTTGCGACTGGTCCAGGGTGACCGCGCTGAGTTGCGGGTAGCCGGCGTGGTCGGAGGTGCTGGGGCGGTTCCGCGATGGCTGCCCTTGTTGATCGTACGCGTCGAGCGGCGTAGCAGATGGCGTCCAAGGTGGCGGCCCCAATGGATCGCACATGGCCGGCCGCGTGGGGGAGGATGGCCAAGATGCGGTGAGGGCTGGAAGACGGCTGCCCCCACGGATAGCACGAGGCTGATGACGCGTCTACAGGGGGCGGCGTCGGCAGACACGCTGCCACACTGCGGGGTCTGCGGGCCTGTGAGTCTGAGGATCGGGCCTGTGAGTTAGAGTTCTTGGACCTGGCCAGGCAAACTTTGGTGAAATGTCCTTTTCTCCCGCAGCTGCTGCAGTTCGCGTTATGGGCCGGGCAGTGCTGCCAGGGGTGTTGGGACTGGCCGCAGAAATAGCAGGGTAGCCCCTCATGGTGGGCGGGCGGCCGCGCGGCACAGGCCTGGGGTAGTCTTTGGTCTGGGGTCCACCAGGGGGTCGCGTGGTCAGCCGGGAACGCATTAAGGCTCTGGAACGCTACTTCCAGAGAGGAGGCTAACTTTACCATCTGATCCAGCTCCAGGGCCCCCTTTTCGAGTAGGCGCTGTCTCACACGTAGTTGGACCGGACTCCCGCCATGTAGACATCTCGGACAGCGAGTTCCATATGTTGAGTGGCCGTAACGGCCTGGTAGTTGCAGCTGCGTGCGGGGGCTTTGAGGTCACATAGGTAGTCTTCTAGCAATTCCCTGGGGCACTGGGGGCGAGTGGTGAGGATGTGTCGTGCGTAGACCTCGTTCACGGGCCGTACATAGAGGTGTTTGAGCATCGCAAGGGCGTCTGCGTAGGAGGAGGCCTCGTCGAGTTGAACAGAGATTCGATGGCTCACCCGTGCGTGGAGGAGGCTGAGCTTCTGTTCGTCGGTGACGGAAGGCGTGGAGGAGGCTGCGAGATCGGCCTTGAAGCAGCGGAGCCAGTGCGAAAAAATTTATTTCGCCTCCGCGGCCTGCGGATCGAGTTCCAGTCGGTCAGGTTTGAGGGCCGATTCCATTGTTGCGTTTAAGTTGATTAAATTGATGCGACCATCGATTCACTGGAGGCGGGAGTAGAAGTAAACTGTGGCTTTAATCAACTTCGAACAGTGCCTGCCTACATTCACCACACACTATAAAAGGGATGAGGCACTCACACCTCTTTCCACAGACAGACATCTAGAGAGTTAGACAGGGTTGATCAGCAACATCACAGCCCAGCACGGGGCTTCGAGCAAGCTGGTACAGTTAGACTGAGTTACTACAGTTAGATTAGCAGAGAGTCGAACTCATTTGAGAACTGTGTAGTTCAGGGAGCAGTAGATTGCAGTCACGTCACCATGATGACTCCTGCTGGCCCGTTGGGGTCACCATGGTGACGTGAGTGCAATCTACTGCTCCCTGAATTACCGGCATTGGGTGACCATCCTCGCAGTTGGAAGTTCCTTCAGCATCCAGTATCTCAGAGAGAGAGAGAGATCACTGTGGCTCTGGAGAGCTTGACTCCTCACTGGACCTGTGTGCCTGACATCTGAAGGGACCTCAATCTCCGCCGATCCAGTTGGTTCACAGCGTAAGGCCTTATCTATCTCTGTTGGCACAGCATCATAACTTCATCAGCTACTCGCTCTGATGTTGGTCTCCTCCCTCAGGCACCACCATGCTGCCCCTGACCATCTGGCATCCTCCTGCCCACTCTCAATATCCTCCTCCTCCTCCTCACTGGAGGACGTGCCTGACACGGAGACTGTCGTAATATGAGCTTGTTTGATGTCTCAATGAGGAGATCAATGTTACGTTATGCCTGGTGCTTGGTGCTGAGAGAGGGCATGGTGCTGTGCCCTCCGAGGCTCCCTTTCCCCCTCGGAAGCTAGTGCCAGTCCCTCGGGGCTGCCAGGGTCAACTGGTCATTCACCTTCGCAGGACACACAAAAGGAAGGGTATTAATTGGCCTTTCGCAAACTCCATGGGGTGTGCAAGGGCACAAGGTTCAACACCGTTTAGGGCAGCACGGTAGCACAGTGGTTGGCACAATTGCTTCACAGCTCCAGGGTCCCAGGTTCGATTCCCCGCTGGGTCACTGTCTGTGCGGAGTCTGCACATTCTCCCCGTGTCTGCGTGGGTTTCCCCCGGGTGCTCCGGTTTCCTCCCACAGTCCAAAGATGTGCAGGTTCGGTGGATTGGCCATGCTAAATTGCCCTTAGTGTCCAAAAAGGTTAAGTGGGGGGTTACTGGGTTACGGGGATAGGGTAGATACGCGGGCTTGAGTAGGGTGCTCTTTGTGATGGCCGGTGCAGACTCGATGGGCCGAATGGCCTCCTTCTGCACTGTAAATTCTATGATTCTATGATTCACTGTATGGATGATGAGATCTGACACCTTGCAACCACTGAACCACTTATAACAAACTCACACAGTTCCTATCTCCGTCCTGGCCTTTGAACACATAAGCCACCCCATGTAATATTCAGGTCAACGTCTCCCTGAGCCTTCTCTCCATCTGTGCCCCAAATCCGGATAAAGCCTTTTGCAACCTCACCAGGCCCAAGCCTTCTTCAAGTCTCGCCCCTGCGATGGAGTGGCTCTATTCCATGGAGGACATCAGCAGGACTCTAACCTCCAGCAGCTTGTGTTTTGCCAGGTCAGGCACGCCACTTACATTCCCGTTCCTCTCCTGGGCTCCATCCTTAACCCTCTGCTTCACCTGAATAATATTTACTTCAGACAACGCCTGAGAATCTTGCGGAAACCAAAAACTTCCTTCCTAAACGGCAGCGGCACCTGTCCCATGATAGGAACCCCTTTGAATGAGTGGACGAGGCCTCCTTCGGGATCGCGGCCTGCGAACCCTGTCCACTGGACGTCCCGCCCTCCACCGCCGATTGGGCGGGCAAATGGAAATCCAGCGGCTCCACGGCCTTGAAGCGGATTATTGACGCTTTATCCGGTGGGTGTTCACACCACGGGGTGGGATTCGGCACCCCAGCCGCCTCCAGGTGTGAGTCCCGCTCACCGAGTCGAGCCGGAATATTTAGTCTGACCTTTCAGGTCAGTGATTATCTTGTCTCTATCCCTGCCCATATCCTGCTGATGTGTGAGTCTGAGTGGAAACATTCTGGAATGGTTTACAAATGAAACGCGTTCCACTTCATTCCAGTTTGGATCATTTTTATGGTCATCAAGGTGAACAACATCATTAACATACAATGGAAAATCCGGGGAAACCATTATTAGATTCAACAACACAACGATAGGGCTTACGGGTCAAGTAAAGATTCTACAGCGATGCTCCAGACTTTACATATTAAATCCCAATTGCCTTTCTTTTACGTGGAATATATAGCAGAGAAACAGACCCAACCAGTCCATTGGCTGTCCATGCTCCACTCCAATCTTTACTCATCTCTATCTCTGATATGCCTCCAATTCACCAAGACGCCGAGAGAGCGAGTGAACTTAAGGCTTTATTAGTCGTGAACTTGCCTAGCCAGAGTCGGTTGTGCAGATGAGTGCCACTCGCAGGTGGCCAGGTTATATATGGCCCCGGTGAGGGCGGAGCCAGAGGCGGAGCCCACCGGGGTTACAGTACAGTACCTGGAAGCAGCTCGTATCACCACTTCCAGGCCATAGGTTACATTAGGTGGTTACAGTGTCATGCATTATGGTGAATACATTCACCACAATCTCGTAATCCTCTTTCCTCCATCCTAAGGTCAGAAGTGGGGATGTTTGCGGATGACTGCACAATGCTCAGCACCATTCGCAACTCCTCAGATACTGAAGCAGTCCACGTCCAAATGCAGCAAGACCTGGACAATATCCAGGCTTGGGCTGACAAGTGGCAAGTAACATTCACACCACACAAGTGCCAGGCAATGACCATTTCATCTCCTACAAGAGAGGATCTAACGATTGTCCCTTGACATTCAACGGCATTACCATCGCTGAATCGCCCACAGTCAACATCCTGAGGGTCACCTTTGACCAGAAACTGAACTGGACTCGCCACATTAATACTGTGGCTACCAGAGTAGGCCAGAGATTGAGATAACCTCACCTCTTGACCCCCCAAAGCCTGTCCACCACCTACAAGGCACAAATCAGGAGTGTGATGGAATACTCTCCAGTTGCCTGAGTGCAGCTCCAATAACACTCAAGAAGCTCAACACCATAAGACCATAAGACATAGGAGCAGAATTAGGCCACTCGGCCCATCTGCAAGAAGCACTGTCGCACCTCCCAAACTCACAGCCACTACCATCTAGAAGGGCAAGAGCAACAAATACCTGGGAACCCCACCACCTGGAGGTTCCCCTCCCAGTCACTCACCACGCTGACTTGGAAATGTATCGCTGCTCCTTCTCTGTCGCTGGGGCAACATCCAGGAACGCCCTAACAGCACAGCGGGTGTACCTACACCTCAGGTGATGCAGCGGTTCTAGGTGGCAATTCCCGTACAGGCCTCCCCGAACAGGCGCCGGAATGTGGTGACTAGGGGCTTTTCACAGTAACTTCATTGAAGCCTACTTGTGACAATAAGCGATTTTCATTTTTCATTTTCATTTCAACTCTCCATCACCTTCTGAAAGGTAAAGAGTGATAAACAATGAATGCTGGCCTAACCAGCAATGCCCACACCCCATTAAAAATAAAAGAGAGATATATGTCAGAGCAATGGCACTAATTTTGAAGTGGGAGACGGGTTTATTGACAAGAGTTTTAAAATATCCCTGCAGAAACAAATACCTGCACTCGTGCTCACGGGCCCAGCTTCTAGTTCTTCTCTGGTGTGTGTTTACTTTGCTCTGAGTCCACACTCAGGCTTAATCAATCAAGCACAGTCAGATTAAATTAGTCACTGATGCACTAT
Source organism: Scyliorhinus torazame (assembly GCF_047496885.1). Lineage (NCBI taxonomy): Eukaryota > Metazoa > Chordata > Chondrichthyes > Carcharhiniformes > Scyliorhinidae > Scyliorhinus > Scyliorhinus torazame. Next base: position 30,976,406 of record NC_092712.1, on the reverse strand, counting down.
CAATTACGACGAGACGAGAGTAGAGAGTAATCGAGGCTTTATTACACAGAGATGTGTGGCCTCCGAAAGCAGCTGACGAAATGGCTGCTGTTCGGAGAGCACACACATTTATACTCCGCCTACTGGGCGGAGCCAGCAGGCAGGGATCTACAATAAATACAACAGTGGTGACTACCACAGGCACCAGACTCACATAATCAAACACAGAACAATTGAACCATTGAACAAGACAATGGGCACCATAATTGGCTTCAGGGCCTTCAGGTGGGAAGCGAGGGTGATTGTGATGTTTAAATAACAACTTCCACCATGGATTATTGACTGGGTTGCCGCGCAAAATCTAACTCGTTGGTTGTTGGCCGGGGGCACTGCCATCCCTTACCCTCTCTGTCTCTGTCAACACCCCCTTCCCCTCACCCCTTTTCCCTCGCCCCCTCCTCCTCACCATGCATCGGATCCCAGTAATTATCCACCCTATGTGAGGGATACTTAACTTTCTCAAAGTGGTCCGGACTGCCAATCAGTTGTTAATGAAAATAAAGTGTGTGTGTGTGTGGGGGGGCGGGGGGGGGGGGGGGGGAATTGGGGGGGTTGGGGGGGCTGGGGGGGGGGGGGGGGCTTGGCTGGATTGATGGTGAGAGACTGTTTCTCCTGGTTTTGGGGTCTTAGTCTCTGGATAAGGGGACAGACACGTAGGGGTGAGTTTGGAAGAAATTTCTTCACTCCCAAAGTCTGGACACTGACCCGATGCATCCTGTCGGGCTGCATCACAGCCTGATATGGCAACTGCTCGGCCCAGGACCGCAAGAAACTTCAGAGAGTCGTGAACACCGCCCAGTCCATCACACAAATCCATTGACTCCATCTACACCTCCCGCTGCCTGGGGAAAGTGGGCAGAATAATCAAAGACCCCTCCCACCCGGCTTACTCACTCTTCCAACTTCTTCCATCGGGCAGGAGATACAGAAGTCTGAAAACACACACGAACGGACTCAAAAACAGCTTCTTCCCCGCTGTTACCAGACTCCTCTTCTGGACGGACCTCGTTAACACTACACCCCTGTATGCTTCACCCAATGCCGGTGCTTATGTAGTTACATTTTATACCTTGTGTTGCCCTATTATGTATTTTCTTTTTATTTCCTCGCAGAAAAATACTTTTCAATGTACCTTGGTGCGCGTGACAATCAACAAAATCCAAAATCCAAAATCTGATCCAATGAATGTGTCCAGGACCGACAGCAATAGATGTTTGGACACTCGAGGGAACCAAGAGGTTTGAGGGCGATGCAGGAAAGTGGAGTTCAGGCGGAAGATCAAGTCAACGAGCGCATTGGACGGCAGCACAGCCTGAAGGGGCAGAGTGGACTCCTCCAGTCTCTAGTTCTCCTGGCTCTACGTTTTTGGAAATCACACAGGATTTCGGTGTGCTCACCCTGGCTGGAGCTGCTCCAACCTTTTTCTGAAGGGAGGTCTCCACCCAGTGACGGAGGAGGACAGGGCCAAGAGACGAGGGGAGGAAACAAGACTGCGTTTGGCTGAAACTGTACTTTCCCTGCGTTGCCACCCCCCCCTCCACCCCCCCCCCCCCCCCACCCGCCACCACCTCCCCGCTCCCACCCACCCACACAATGGAATGATTCAGAAGCACTGTGTTGCCAGGGCTGCCTTATCCAAAATGTGATTCACTCTCCCTTGTGACTAATGGAGATAGAAGTTGGAGAGCTTGCTAAATTGTAGCAAATAACCACCTCGCCTCCCCAGTTTGCTCAAATCACTGTTCTTACTGCTCACTTTGCAGGCAAGGTTCTTTTTTTTTTGCCAATGTCGCTTCATGCACTTTGGAAAGAGTGTGCTGACCAGCAGGCACATTGGATTGGGAACTTGTGAGAACTTGAGCGCTTGGCTGCATGTTGTGTTATTTTTATTCCTGTCTTTATTCGTCTTTAATTTGCAGGCTGTGGAAAATGTGATGAAGAAAGGAGCTAAAGGAGGAAAGAAAGACTCGCATTTATATAGCGCCTTTCTCAACCTCAGGGTGTTCCACCGTACTATCAAGCGGCAACATGATAATGACCAATAATCGGGTCGATTACTTACGGCTCGCCCAACCGCACGCGGGACAGTGGGCAGCACCGGTCAGCGTGTCTCCGTCACCGATCCCGGTCCCTCACAATCTCTGTCACTCCAGGCCTGGTGGTGTCCCACTCTGGAAGGTCCCCCTTCATTGTATTTCACTAGGTCTTCTTTGTTCACCTGGTGGCGTCCATTCTACTGCCCCTGTGGCGAGGTGCACCTTGAGGAGGAGAAATATGTGTCCAGCCAGTTTTAGTCGTCCCTCCGTCACAATGCCCCACAGACTCGTCTGACCATTCCTCTGTCACGGTACCATATTGGTGATGTTGTCTCTCTCCATGTGATGCCCAGTACTTTGCGTCGGCAGCACTGGTGAAGGATGTCCAATAGACGTGACACCTTTGCTGTTCTCTTCCATGTCTCGCTGGCGTAGATTGGAGTTGGTATTGCTATGGGCCTGTCGAGACACAGCTTCATGGCCATGTTGATGGGGTTGGACGACCAAACCCTCTGGAGCTGCTGGAAGATCGATGCTGGTCGATGTGTGGACGCAATCTCGACAGCACCCTCCCTGGGAGATGGTGCTTCCTGGGCTGGGGAAGTGGTCAACATCATCCTCGATGTTCTGCTGCCTGCAGTTGATGAGGGAATCCTTGTTGCCGTCCAGTTCTCACATTGAAACATAGAGACTAGGAGCAGGAGTAGGCCCTTTTTCCCTTCGAGCCTGCCACACCATTCATTAGAATCATGGCTGATCCTCAATCAAAATGCCATGGGCGGAATTCTCCATCCCCGCGCCGGGTTGGAGAATCGCGGGCGGGCCGCACGAATCGCACCATGCCAACCCGACGCCGGCACGCGATTCTCTGCAGAGCGGAGAATCGGCAGCATTCGCACCAGCGTGGTTGGCGCGGCGCCGGTCGTGAGCCGCTCTACGCGGCCGGCCCGCCAAATCTCCGGCCCAGATGGGCCGAGCGGCCGTACGAAAAGGGCCGAGTCCCGCCGGCGCCGTTCTAACCTGCTCTGAGCCGGCGGGACCTTGCCGTTGAAGGGTCGGGTGACGGCCTGTGGGGGGGGGGGCCCGACCCCAGGGGGCCTCCGATGTGGCCTGGCCCGCGATCGGGGCCCACCGATCGGCGGGCCGGCCTCTGTGGCTGGGGGCCTCCTTTCCTACGTGCCGGCCCCTGTCGTCCTGCGCATGTTGGGGCCGGCGTGTTGAAGGAGGCCACTGCGCATGCGCGGATCTCAGTTCGCGCCGGGATCGCCAACTGGAGCAGCACAAACCGCTCCAACGCCGTGCTGGCCCCCTGTAGGGGCCAGAATTATCCCTGGGAGCGGCCCGTTCACGCCGTCGTAAAACGCGACGGCATTTACGACGGTGTGGACACTCTGCCGTGGGATGGGAGAATCCCGCACCCTGTTCCTGCTTTCCCGTACCAGCCTCTCCGAACAGGCGCCGGAATGTGGCGACTAGGGGCTTTTCACAGTAACTTCATTTGAAGCCTACTTGTGACAATAAGCGATTTTCATTCATTTCATTTCATTTCTCCCCATACCCCTTGATGCCATTAAAACCTAAAACGTCATCTCTTTCTTGAATACATCCCGTGAATTGACCTCCACAGTTTCTGTGGCAGAGAATTCCTCAGGTTCACTGTATTCAGAGTGAAGATATTCTTCCTCATCTCAGTCCTGAAGGGTCTGCCCCATATCCTGAGACCGTGACCTCTTCGTCTAGCATCCCCCGCCCCTGCCCCCCCTCCTCGCCCTCCCCCAACCCCAGCCCCCGCAGGCAGGGGAAACATCCCGGTCTTGGTGGTGGTCCCATCCCTCTGTTGGTCTTGTATCTGATACATAAAAGCACCTTTGATGCCTTTATTCTCCTGCCTTGAGACACATGTGGAATCCCGGTTCATCAATGGCAGAGTTGCGATGCGATGCTGAAGTCTGCACCTTGCTCATGATGAAATCAGTAACCAAGAGGAAAAGGAATGGGCAGAGAACTGCGTTTAGAGTGAAGATATTGGCTGAGATCGGACACCGGAGGGGAGGGGAGGGGTGGGGGCCTCGATGACGGGCAGGCCCGCGATCGGGGGCCACCGGCGGGCCATCGCGATCCGGGAGCGGCCTATCTTCCTCCGCGGGGGGCCTGCTGTGTGACGGCCGCGCGGTCTGTTCAGCAGGTCCCCGCCAGCAGCCAGGGCTGCGGGACGCCTGCGGAGGCCTGCTAGCCCCCTGGATAACGAGGAAAGAGTCCGGAGTGATTCTCGCCCGTTTTCCAGCGGGCTTAGTCCCCCCAAAGGGAGCATCCCGCCCACTTTTCCTCATCTCAGTCCTGAAGGGCCTACCCCATACCCTGAGACCGTGACCTCTTCGTCTAGCGCCCCTGCCCCACCCCCTCACTCCCCAGCCCGTGGTCCTTGCCGTCCTCTTGGGATGATGTTGATGGAATCTGTGGTGCCGGTGCCATGGTGGACGGCTTCCAAGATGTCAATACACCGTGCCGTCTTGCGACGTTCCCGAGTGACTGCTGATGGACACCGGCAGAAGCCTCCTTCAAATCCACGAAGGTGACAACAAATGGTTTCTGAAACTCCACACTCTGCTTTCTGAAGTTGCTGGGAGTAAAGGTCTGCAAGCAGCGTGATCTGCCGCCCTGGAAACCAGTCTGTTATTCGCGAAGGATGCCATCTGCTTCTGCTCTCAATCTGTTCGGGAGCGATTTTCTTTTTACTCATTTACGGGATGTGGGCGTCGCCGGCTAATCCAGCATTTATTGCCCGTCCCTATTTGCCCCTTGAGAAGGTGGCGGTGAGCTACCTTCTTGAACCTGTGCAACCCCTGAGATGTAGGGACAGCCACAGTGCTGTTAGGGAGGGAGTTCCAGGATGTTGACCCAGCGACAGTGAAGGAACGGCGATGTACTTCCAAGTCGGGATGGTGAGTGACTGGGAGGGGAACCTCCAGGTGGCGGTGTTCCCAGGTATCTGCTGCTTTTGTCCTTCTAGATGGTAGCAGTCACAGGTTTGGAAGGTGCTGCCTGAGGAACCTGTGCTGAAGACCAAGTGCTGACAGCAGTTTTGTGCCCCTCCAGCTTTTGCAGTCATTGGGGTCCCCTTTCTTTGGCAGCTTGCCAATGACCCCTAGACCCCCCCTGACATCTGGAAGGTCATCCACAGTCCTGACTTGTTGAGCAGGACCGTGAGTTCTGTTGCGTTGGTACACACCATGGGTGCGATTCTCTGACCCCCCACCGGGTCGGAGAATCGCCGGAGGCTGGCGTGAATCCCGCCCCCGCCGTGTCCCGAATTCTCCGCCACCGGAGATTCGACGGGGGCGGGAATCGCGCCGCGCCGGTCGGCGGGCCCCCCACCCCCCGGCGATTCTCCGGCCCGCGATGGGCCGAAGTCCCGTCGCTGTCAGCCCTCGCCAGCCGGCGTGGATTGAACCACCTTTCGAACGGCGGGACAAGGCGGCGTGGGCGGGCTCCGGGGTCCTGGGGGGGGCGCGGGGCGATCTGGCCCCGGGGGTGCCCCCACGGTGGCCTGCCCCGCGATTGGGGCCCACCGATCCGCGGGCGGGCCTGTGCCGTGGGGGGCACTCTTTTCCTTCCACCTTCGCCGTGGTCTCCACTATGGCGGAGGCGGAAGAGGCCCCCTCCACTGCGCATGTGCGGGGATGCCGTGAGCGGCCGCTGACGCTCCCGCGCATGCGCCGCACGGCAAAGTCATTTCCGCGCCAGCTGGCGGGGCGGAAATCAGTCCGGCGCGGGCCTAGCCCCTCAAGGTGAGGGCTCGGCCCCCCAAGATGCGGAGGATTCATGGGGCGCGATGCCGGACTGATTCGCCCCGTTTCTGGCGCCGGTCGGCGGACATCGTGCTGATTGCGGAGAATCCCGCCCCTTGTTTCAATACCAGTGCTGGTCATAGAGTTGATGTGGAGATGCCGGCGTTGGGCTGGGGTGAGCACAGTACGAAGTCTTACAACACCAGGTTAAAGTCCAACAGGTTTGTTTCGATGTCACTAGCTTTCGGAGCGCTGCTCCTTCCTCAGGTGAAGGAGCAGCGCTTCCTCACCTGAGGAAGGAGCAGCGCTCCGAAAGCTAGTGACATCGAAACAAACCTGTTGGACTTTAACCTGGTGTTGTAAGACTTCGTACTGTGGTCATAGAGTTCATAGATCATAGAATTTACAGTGCAGAATGAGTCCAATCGGCCCATCGAGTGTTCACCGGCCCTTGGAAAGAGCACTCTACTCAAGTCCACACCCTGTCCCCGCAACCCAGTAACCCTTGGACACTAAGGGCAATTGAGCATGGCCAATCCACCTAACCCCCCACATCTTTCGACCGTGAGAGGAAACCGGAGCACCCGGAGGAAACCCACACAAGACGCGGGTAGAAAGTGCAGACTCCGCACAGACAGTGACCCAAGCCGGGAATCAAACCTGGGACCCTGGAGTTGTGAAGCAACTGTGCTAACCACTGTGCTACCGTGCTCGCCCATGCTGGTATCTCGTCAATTCCAGGCTCGTTCTTCATCTTCAGTCTCCTGTTGGCTCCGCGGACCCCTGATCTAGCAATTTCTGCCAGGTTGGCGTTCAGCCGCTGATGTGCAGTGCGGTCGCTGAACTCAAACATGGAGCTGGGGCTGGGCTGTTGTTGAGGCTGATGTTAGCTGAGGGGTGAATGTTGGCCAGGAATCCAAGGAGAACTCCCCTGCGATAAGGTTCCCATATATCCCGGTGAGATGATATAATTGAACCGTAAATGCTTCCCGAGTTTCCCTGAACCTTTTCTTTTCAACTGCAAGTGTTAGCAATAAATTAATTGATGATGAGTCCGTTAAGGATTCACATAGGAATGGTACCACCTTTACCGCACTGGGACTATCGCTCAGCTGACTGGAGAAACTGTAAGAAATACTAGAAGTTACCATGCCACAGGAGTCAACAAACACACTGCACCAAATCTTTCATTACAGAAGCTGCATTGGCACATTTCAAATCAACAGATTCATGTCCTCATTACTCAGAGTTGACGGCCGCAGAGTAACGGAAAATCAGGGTTTCACACAATCGCTGTCCCGATATTGACCAATTTGAAATCCAAGCATCGGGGCAGTTTCTGATGTTGCCATTTTTACGTAGAATTGCAGCACAGAAACAGGACCACCAGCCCGAGCCAATGTTTATGCTCCGCACAAGCTTTCAACCCCCCCCCCCCCCGCTTCATCCCACCTCATCGGCAGAGCCATCCCTTCCGTTCCCCCTCAGGGGTCCGCCTCACTTTCCCCTCAATGTGCCATTTGCCTCACTTACCCGGGGAAGTGAGTTCCCCAATCCAACCGCCATCTTGGGAAAGACGTTCCGCCTGAATTCCTTCCGGGATTTATTCGTGACAACCTGATCTTTGTGCCCTCTCGTTTGGGTGTCCACACACACACACACACATACACACACACACACATACACACACACACACACACATACACACACACACACATACATACACACGCACACACACACACACACACATACACACACACACACACACATACACACACACACACATACATACACACACACATACACACACACATACACACACACACACATACACACACACACACACACATACACACACACACACATACACACACACATACACACGCACACACACACACACACACACACGTAGAAACACCTTCCCATCCATCTCCCAATCAAACCCTTTCAGTATTTTTAAAACCTGGAAGGCTGTGGAGGACAAGTCACTGAATGTAGTTGAGAAAGAGATAGATTCTCCCCCGGCCCACCCCCGACGATAGCGGAGTTCCCGATGCGGCGGTGAATCTCGCGGTGGGCACAAATATGGGATCGGCACCCGCTGGCGGCGGCATCAAGATTCACGCCCCCCGCGCCGACAGGAGGGTGCAAATGGGTCACGTGAACCCGCTTGCAGTCTATTAATGGGCAGAATGTGCAAGAGGGAACTTAAAAAAGGAAATTAGAAGAGCAAAAGGGGGACATGAAAGAATGCTGACAGGTGAAATAACGGAAAATCTGAAGTTATTTTACAAGTACGTTAAGAGTAAAAGGATAGGCAGGGAAAGAGTAGGGCAAGGACTGCAGTGGTAACATGTGCGTGGAGCTGGAGGATGTATAATTTGGATAAATGCGAGATTATTCCCTTTGCTAGCAAAAACAAGAAGGCAGACTATTATCTGAATGGCCATAAATTAGGAGAGGGGAATGTGCAGTGAGACCTGGGTGTCCTCGTACACCAGTCACTGAAGGTAAACATGCAGGTACAGCAGGCGGTACAGAAGGCAAATGGAATGCTGGCCTTCGTTGCGAGAGGATTCGAGTACAGGAGCAGGGATGTGTTGCTGCAATTATACAGGGCCTTGGTGAGGCCACACCTGGAGTATTGTGTGCAGTTTTGGTCTCCTTATCTGAGGAAGGATGTTCTTGCTCCAGAGGGAGTGCAGCGAAGGTTTACCAGGCTGATTTCTGGGATGGCAGGACTGACGTACGAGGAGAGATTGAATCAGTTAGGATTGTATTCATTGGAGTTCAGAAGAATGCGGGGGAATCTCATAGAAACCTATAAAATTCTAACAGGGTTGATGCAGGAAAGATGTCCCCGATGGTGGATGTGTCCATAACCGAAGGTCACAGTCTGAGAATAGGGGGTATACCATTTAGGACAGAGATTAGAGGAAATTTCTTCACCCAGAGAGTGGCCGGCCTGTGGAATACGTTACCACAGGAAGTAGTCGAGTACAAAACATTGTATGGTTTTAAGAAGCAATTAGATATAGCACTTAGGGTGAAGGGGATTAAAGGGTATGGGGGAAAGTGAGATTAGGCTATTGAGTGGGATGATCAGCCATGATCATAATGAATGGTGGAGCGGGCTTGAAGGGCCGAATGGCCTCCTCCTGTTCCTATTTTTTCTATGGTTCTATGTTTCTTTCCCTGTAGGTAGGGTTCTAAATGAATACTTTGTGTCGGTGTTCTCTCAGGAGAGGGACAGTGCGAATTTAGAAATCAGGGAGAAGGACTGTGATAAAATTAAAGAGATTAACGTAGTCAGAGAGGAGGTTCTGAGTGACCTGGCAGGCTTAAAAGTAGACAAATCTCCAGGGTCAAATGAAATGTATCCCAGGCTGTTGAGTGAGGCAAGGGAGGAAATAGCAGGGGGGCTGGTAATAATTTTCAATTCCTCTCTGACCACAGGAGAGGTGCTGGAGGACTGGAGGATAGCCAATGTGGTACCATTATTCAAGAAGGGAGGAAGGGATAAAGCAGGAAACTACAGGCCAGTCAGTCTAACCCCAGCGGTGGGCAAACTATTGGAAGCAATTCTGAAAGACAGAATGAATCTGCAATTTGTATAGGGAGGGATTAATCGAGAACAGTCAGCGTGGTTTGGTAAGAGGTGGTCATGTCTGACCAACGTGACTGAATCTTTCGAAGAGGTGACCAGGTGTGTGGATGAAATGAAAAAATGAAAATCGCTTATTGTCACAAGTAGGCTTCAAATGAAGTTACTGTGAAAAGCCCCTAGTCGCCACATTCCGGCGCCTGTTATGGGAGGCTGGTACGGGAATTGAACCATGCTGCTGGCCTGCCTTGGTCTGCTTTCGAAGCCAGCGATTTAGCCCTGTGCTAAACCAGCCCCTTGAGAGAAATGCATTTGACATAGTCTACTTGGACTTCAGCAAGGTTTCATGGGAGTGTCCCTTCAAGAAATGTTTTTGTCTTATCACATGGCTTCCGTGATGTCATTGCATGGGCGGAGCTGGGCTGTGGCGCTGGGAGTTGTTTCTTACTTTCGGTTTTGAGATGGGAGCTGGGCTGTGGCTCTTCGTTTTACTTTCGCTTTGAGTTTGAACTGGTTTTCTTCTGCACAGGTTGAAAGAAGTTTTTTTTAAAAATCTATCTGCATTTTAAAAGCTGTTTCCAGGCTGCTTGATAACTTGAAAAGAAATAACTGTTTTCTGGAAGAAATTCAAACCTGCTGCTTTGAAAAGGAAACAGGGGCATCCATACCAGGTCTTGAGTGCTGTGGGCTGGCCCACACCTTTGAAAAGGGGGCACTGGTTTATGGGTTCTTGTTATTAAATTGGAACAGCTAAAGGGGGAATTTATTAAGGATTATGCATAGAGTACTGTAGCTGTGTGGGGTATTTATGTTTGTAGTTAATAAAAATGCTCACGATGTGTGTTTATAAAAATGTTAACTAACTTCGTAGAATACACTTTGTTTTGATTGAAAGTGCTTAAGGCCTCTGTTGAATAACACCTGACAGGCCCTTGTGCTCAGCGCAACCAAAATCCATAAACAGGTGAACTCCATGATGTACTTTGGAGTTTTCTAAACCCTGGCCCACAACAAATTGGGGCTCGTCCGGGATAAAAGTCTATCTTTCGTGATTGGGTTGGCTTAGTGAACTTGAAGACAGTGAGTGGTGACCATATTTGTGGTTGCTTTTCAGGTGGTGTATTCCAGTTTAAGTAGGGAGTGTGTTGTGGATAATGGCTCTTTCAGAGGCTCAGAGGTTTTGGGGGGTGGAGAAGGTCACACTCAATACCTTACAAACAGAGACTAAAAAAGGCTTTTAGATAAGCCAAAAACATTTCCTAAAGGGATACTCCCATGACAAAGGCTTTTGCTAATGACTCACATGGGAGACTGATGACGAAGGTTAGAGCCCATGGGATCCGAGGAAATTTGGCAAACTGGATCCAGAATTGGCTGAGGGGCAGGAAGCAGAGGGTGATGGTCGAGGGGTGTTTTTATGACTGGAAGCCTGTGTCCAGCTGTTTGTGGTTTATATAAATGATTTAGCCTTGAATGTAGGAGGGTTGATCAGTAAGTTCAAGGATCATACGAAAATTGGTGGGCTGGCAAGTAGTGCGGAGGATAGGATGATGTAGGTGGGCTGATCAGTAGCAAATGGAATTCAAACCGGATCAGTGAGAGGTGATGCACTTGGGCAGAACAAACAAGGCAAGGGAATACATGATAAACGGCAGGGCCCTGGGAAGCACCAAGGATCAGAGGGACCTTGGTGTGCATGTACATCAGTCCCTTCAGGTAGAAGAGCAGATGAATATAGTGGTTAAGTAGGCGTATGGTATACTTGCCTTTATTAGCCGAGGCATAGAGTTAAGAGCAGGGAGGTTATGCTGGAATGTATAAAACGTTGGTTAGACCACAGCTAGAGTATTCATAGAATCATAGAATTTACAGTGCAGAAGGAGGCCATTCGGCCCATCGAGTCTGCACCGGCTCTTGGAAAGAGCACCCTACCCAAGGTCAACACCGCCACCCTATCCCCATAACCCAGTAACCCCACCCAACACTAAGGGCAATTTTGGACACTAAGGGCAATTTATCATGGCCAATCCACCTAACCTGCACATCTTTGGACTGTGGGAGGAAACTGGAGCACCCGGAGGAAACCCACGCACACACGGGGAGGATGTGCAGACTCCGCACAGACAATGACCCAAGCTGGAATCGAACCTGGGACCCTGGAGCTGTGAAGCAATTGTGCTATCCACAAGGCTACCGTGCTGCCTGCAGTTCTGTGCAGTTGTGTGCAGTTCTGGAATCCACATTATAGGAGGGATGTGGTAGCACTGGAAAGGGTGCAGAGGAGATTTACCAGGATGTTGTCTGGGCTGGAGAGTGTTAGGAATGAAGAGAGATCGGATAGAATTGGGTTGTTTTCCTTGCAGCAGAGAAGACTGATTGAGATGTATAAAGCTATGTGGGACATGGATAGAGTAGACAGGAAGAAACCTTTCCCCTTGGTGCAGGGATCAATGACCAGGGGGCAGAGATTTAAGGTAAGGGGCAGGAGGTTCGGAGGGGATGTGAGGAAAAACCTTTTTCACCCAGAGAGTGGTGGGAGTCTGGAAATCGCTGCCTGAAAGGGTGGTGGAGGCAGACACCCTGATAACAAGTAAGAAGTATTTAGATGCGCACTTTCGATGCCAAGGCAGACGAGGCTGTGGGCCGAGTGCTGGGAAACATAGAAACACAGGAAACAGAACATACAGTGCAGAAGGAGACCATTCGGCCCATCGAGTCTGCACCGACACACTTAAGCCCTCACTTCCACCCTATCCCCGTAACCCAATAACCCCTCCTAACCTTTTTGGTCACCAAGGGCAATTTAGCATGGCCAATCCACCTAACCTGCAAGTCTTTGGATGTGGGAGGAAACCGGAGCACCCGGAGGAAACTCACGCAGGCACGGGGAGAACGTGCAGACTCCACACAGACAGTGACCCAGCGGGGACTTGAACCTGGGACCCTGGCGCTGTGAAGCCACAGTGCTATCCACTTGTGCTACCGTGCTGGAAATGGGATTGGAGTAGTCAGGTGGGTTTTTGTGACCGGTACAGATGCGGTGGACCGAACAGCCTTTCCTGTGCTGTATACCTCTGTGACTCTGTGACCTAGCTCCAGGATGATCGCTTTATATTCAGGGCAAACAGCCCAGCTTGTTCAGCCTTCCCTGATAATGATCCGGTTTACTGCGGAACTGGAATGTGTGGCTCATTGAGCGTGGAGTGATCATTAGCCACATCCAGCTGACCCAGCGAGAGAGAAGTGGAAATTACCAGGAACGTTTATTTGAGAGAATGAGGCACGCAGGCAGCAGCTGAAAATAATTAATTATAACCTTTTCAGCCAGCTCAGTCAAGGGAAAGAACTGGAAGATTTAAAGAAGAAACGTGAAACGGCAGATCAAGCAAAGGCAATCTGTGGGGCCCACCACGATGCTTTAAAAATGGCAGTGCTCAGGAGGAACATTCAACCAGCAGCCGCCCATTCACCCTCTTGAGACTGCACTGCCACCCAATTAGATCATGGCTGATTCCAACATAGCTCTTATTGTTTGACTTAGTTCCTTGTCCCTTAATACTCTTCCCAAACAGCAAATAATGGTGAAGAACAGGGAAATATGGCCTTTTCAGGAATCTGCTCATTGTATCACTGCTTTCCCAATATGCTCCTCAATCCTCTGCTCGCCATAAACATCATTAAGTGTCTCTTGATTCCATTTATTGGTCCCTGTTTTGACCCATTCAAAACCCATCCAAGTAAACAGGACTGCAACAGGGGCGCAGCTGCCTCGATCCTGACCACAGAGAACAGTGGACTGGATTCTCCGATTTGAGGCTGTGTCCGGAGGAAGTGTCTAATTTTACAATGAAAAAGTTGGCGGCGCCCCTGTCCCGATGCTCCGCCTGGTGGTAGGCCCGCGGCCATGCCACGTAAAACTCCAGCATTCCTCCCGACATAAACGGCCGGAGAATTGACGGGTCCGTGGCCACGCACAGTGGCGACCTGTAGCGGTCGCGCGGTACAACATAGCGTCGGTGGCGCGCGGACTTGGGCGGCCAAATAGTGTCCCCCTAGGCACTCCATCGCCACCCCCTGGACACAACACCACCAGTCCCCCAGCCCTCTGCCAGCAACACGGCTCCCGCCCGACTGTGGTGGCGCCAGACACAGTCCGCAGCCGCGACGCCGGGTTGATGAAAACCCAGACCACACGCGACCCCCGCGGTCGGGAACTCAGCCCATCGGGGCTGACGCCGCCACAACGGCGCCTGGATGAAGCCGATTTGGAGGGGGTGGAGCATCCGAAAACCGGCGCTGGCCCCGATTCGGTCGCAAACGGGGATTCTCCGCCCGATCGCCGAATACGATATCAGCGCCGGGTCGCGGAGAATCCCTCCCAGGGTCTCTACCCCTAACTATCCTCGCCCTGATCACAACTACATTTCTCTTTTCTGCTCGGACTTGAATGTCTTCCTGTATCACGGTTTGCTTATCTTCCCCGCTCGCGCCCATACAGGAAGCAAATATCTCGAACCTGTTGGACAGGGACAACGGCTGAGGTTTCTGCAGCCCTACTACATCCTCCTGCTCCTGACTACTGGCCGAATTCAAGGTAGTTAATCTGAGGGGTGTGACTGCCTCCTGGAACACAGTGTCCAGGTAACTAACAATAATAATCGCTCATTGTCACAAGTGGGCTTCAATGAAGTTACTGTGAAAAGCCCCTAGTCGCCACATTCCAGCACCTGTTCGGGGAGGCCGGTACGGGAATTGAGCCCGCGCTGCTGGCCTTGTTCTGCATTACAAACCAGATGTTTAGCCCACTGTGCTAAACCATCTCCCTTAAACTTTCCCCCTCTCACCTTGAAATCGTGACCCCTTGTAATTGACACCCCCACTCTTGGAAAAAGCTTGTTGCTATCCACCCTGTCCATACCTCTCATAATTTTGTAGACCTCAATCAGGTCCCCCTCAACCTCCGTCTTTCCAACGAAAACAATCCTAATCTACTCAACCTTTCTTTATAGCTAGCACCCTCCATACCAGGCAACATCCTGGTGAACCTCCACTGCACCCTCTCTAAAGCATCCACACCCTTCTGGTAATGTGGCGACCAGAACTGCACGCAGTATTCCAAATATGGCCTAACCAAAGTCCTATACAACTCTAACATGACCTGCCGACTGTTGTACTCAATACCCCGTCCGATGAAGGCAAGCATGCTGTATGCCTTCTTGACCACTCTATCGACCTGCGTTGCCACCTTCAGGGTACAATGGACCTGAACTCCCAGATCTCTCTGTACATCAATATTCCCCAGGACTCTTCCATTGACTGTATTGTCCGCTCTTGAATTAGATCTTCCAAAATGCATCACCTCGCATTTGCCTGGATTGAACTCCATCTGCCATTTCTCTGCCCAACTCTCCAATCTATCTATATTTTGCTGTATTCTCTGACAGTCCTCCTCACTATCTGCAACTCCACCAATCTTAGTATCATCTGCAAACTTGCTAAACAGACCACCTATACCTTCGTCCAGATCATTTATGTATATCACAAACAACAGTGGTCCGAGCACGGATCCCTGTGGAACACCACCAGTCACCTTTCTCCATTTTGAGACACTCCCTTCCACCACTACTCTCTGTCTCCTGTTGTCCAGCCAGTTCTTTATCCATCTAGCTCGTACACCCTGAACCCCATACGACTTCACTTTTTCCATCAACCTGCCATGGGAAACTTTATCAAACGCCTTACTGCAGTCCATATATATGACATCTACAGCCCTTCCCTCATCAATTACCTTTGTCACTTCCTCAAAGAATTCTATTAGGTTTGTAAGACATGACCTTCCCTGCACAAAACCATGCTGCCTATCACTGATAAGTCTATTTTCTTCCAAATGTGAATCGATCCTATCCCTCAGTATCTTCTCCAACAGTTTGCCTACCACTGACGTCAGGTTCACAGGTCTATAATTCCCTGGATTATCCCTGCTACCCTTCTTAAACAAAGGGACAACATTTAATAATTCTCCAGTCCTACGGGACCTCATCCGTGCTCAAGGATGCTGCAAAGATATCTGTTAAGGCCCCAGCTATTTCGTCCCTCACTTCCCTCATTAACCTGGGATAGATCCCATCTGGACCTGGGGACTTGTCCACCTTAAGGGGATCAGTGCTGTAGTGAGAAATGATATAGGCACTGGAATCAGTTGGGGTAGAAATAAGAAACAGCAAAGGAAAGAAGTCCTTTGTGGGAGTAATCTATACATCCCCAAACAAAGTTCCGCAGTGGGGCACAGTATAAATCAGGAAATATTGGGGGCTTGTAAGAAAGGAACGACAATAATCATGACAAAATAGGCATATTGACTGCATTAATCAAATTGACAAGGGTAACCTCGAGGGAATTAATTGAATGCGTTATAGATTGTTTCTTGGAGCAATATGTTGTGGAACCAACCAGGAAGCAAGCTATTCCGGATTTTGCATTGTGTAATGAGGAGGGATTAATTAATAACCTCATAGTTAAGAATCCTCTGGGAAAGAGTGATCATAGCATGGTGGAACTTCAAATTCAGCTTGAGGGTGAGAAAGTGGAGTCCCACACTAGCGTTCTGGAGTTAAACAAAGGTATTCATGCAGGCATGAGGACACGTTTGGCCCTAGTGAACTGGGCACGAAGACTAAAAGGTGGGACAGCTGATGAGCAGTAGCAGTTGTTTACCATATTGCAAAGGCAGGCTGGAAGATTGGGAAACTTTTAAAGATCAACAAAGGGTTACTAAAAAAATAATAAAAAGAGCAAAGGTAAATTATGAAAGAAAACTAGTCCAAAATATAAAAAAGGATAGCAAAAGATTCTATATAAGTTTATAAAAGGGAAGAGAGTAGCTAAATTGAATGTTGGTCCCTCGAAGGATCAGACCGGGGAGTTAATAGTGGGGAACACATTAATGGCAGAGACTCAAATGTGTATTTTGCCTCAGTTTTCACGGTGGAGGACAGGAGTATCAACCCAACAGTAACAGGTAATACAGAGGCAATAGAAAGCGAGGAACTTAGAACAATCAGCACCAACAGGGAAAAAGTACCAAGCAAACTATTGGGATTGAAGACAGACAAGTCCCCAGGGCCCAATGCCCGACATCCTAGGGTCTTAGAGGAAGTGGCAGCGGAGATAGTGTACCCATTGGTTATAATATTCCAAAATTCCCTGGGTGCGAGAAAGGTTCATGTGGATTGGAAAATGGCTATTGTAATGCCCCTGTTCCAAAAGGGAGGGAGGAAGAATGTAGGAAATTACAGACCAGTTTGATAACGTCTGTTGTTGGGAAATTGTTGGAATTCATTGTTGAGGAAGTGCAACAAGACATTCAGAAAGTCAAAACGCAATCCATCATAGTCAATATGGTTTTATGAAGGGTTCATCATGTTTGACTAATTTGCTAGAGCTCTTCGAAGATATAACAAGTCAAGTGGATAATGGATATCCTGTAGATGAAATGAAAATGAAAATCGCTTATTGTCACAAGTAGGCTTCAAATGAAGTTACTGTGAAAAGCCCCTAGTCGCCACATTCTGGCACCTGTTTGGGGAGGCTGGTACGGGAATTGAACCGTGCTGCTGGCCTGCCTTGGTCTGCTTTCAAAGCCAGCGGTTTAGCCCTGTGCGTGAACCGCTCCAGCGCCGTGCTGGCCCCCTATGGGGGCCAGAATAGGTTGTGCCCGGGCCCTGTTCGCGCCGTCGTGTTGTTCACGACGCCGCGGGCACTTAGTCCCGGGAGCGGAGAATCCCGCCCAAAGTAACTTGGATGAAGGGATAGATGGTACTACAGTCAAATTTGCAAATTACACTAAAATAGGTGGGATAGTAATTTGCAATGAGGAAATAAGAAATTTACAATGGGTTACATTAGGTGAGTGGGCCAAAATCTGGAAGATGGAGTTTAACGTGGATAAGTGTGAGGTTTCCAGTTTGGTCGTAAAAATGGAAAGGTCATTTATTATCTAAATGGGGAGAAACTTCGGAGTGCTTCGGGGCAGAGGGATCTGAGTGTCCTCATGTATGAATCGCAGAAAACTGGCATGCAGGTACAACAGGTAATAAGAAGGGCTAATGGAATTTTGGCCTTTATAACTAAAGGAATAGAATATAAAAGTAGGGAAGTGTTGCTGCAACTATCCAAAGCATTGGTGAGGCCAGACCTGAAGTACTGTTTTGGTCCCCTTATTTGAGGAGAGATGTAGAAGCATTAGAGGCAGTTCAGAGATTACTCTCTTGTGTTTAGAAGAATGAGAGGAGAACTAATTGAGGTATATAAGATGATAAAAAGTGTTGACAAAGTAGACGCAGAGCGGAAGCTTCCTCTTGTGGGGCAGTCTAGAACGAGAGGTCAAAGTTGTAGGATAAGGGGTAACAGATTTAGAACAGAGATGAGGAGAAATTACTTCTCTCAAAGGGTCGTGAATCTGTGGAATTCGCTACCCCAAGAGTACGGTGGGTCATTGAGTCAATTTAAGGAGGGGATAGGCGGCTTTTTAATTGGTAACGGGTTGAAGGGTTATGGAGAACGGGCAGAAAAGTGGAGTTGAGACCGAGAGGAGTTTAGCCATGACCATATTGGATTGTGGAGCGAGCTCGAGGGGCCGAATGGCCTAAACCCGCCCCTAGTTCTTATGTTCTTATATTCTTTTTTTTTCTTTTAAAAAAAATAAATTTAGAGTGCTAAACTGGGGAAAGGCAAATTACGATGACATTAGGCAGGAATTGAAGAATTTGGATTGGGTGCGGCTGTTGGAGGGTAAATCAACATCGGACATGTGGGAGTCTTTCAAGCGACAGTTGATTAGGATTCAGGAAATTCACATTCCTGAGAGAACGAAGGATCAGCATGGGAAGTTTAGGGAGCCTGGGATAAAAAGGAATATTGTGAACCTGGTCAAAAAGAAAAAGGAGGGGCAGCACGGTGGTGCTATGGTTAGCGCTGCTGCCTCGCGGCGCCGAGGTCCCAGGTTCGATCCCGGCTCGGGGTGCAGTTTGCACATTCTCCCCGTGTTTGCGTGGATTTCGCCCCCACAACCCAAAAGATGTGCAGGTTAGGTGGATTGGCCACGCTAAATTGCCCCTTGATTGGAAAAAGAAATTAACTGGGTACTCTAAATTTAAAAGAAAAAAAAAGAAAAAGGAGACTTGTATACGGCCTAGAAGGGTGGGGACAGTCAAAACCCTTGAGGAGGATAAAGAAGTAGGGAGGTACAGAAGCGGGAAGTTAGGAGGGCTAGGAGGGGTCATGAAAATTCCTTGGCAAGTAGGATTAAGGTGAATCCCAAAGCTTTTTATTCACATGTAAAAAGCAAGAGGGCAGCGAGGGAAAGGATTGGACCACTGAAGGACAGTGGAGGGAATCTATCAATTGAGCCAGAGGAAATGGATCAGGTACTAAATGAGTACTTTGCATCAGTGTTCACTAAAGTAAAGGACTTTGTGGAAGATGATTCTTGGGGAGGGTGTGTAGACAGTCTGGATCGTGTTAACATTGGAAAGGAGGAGGTATTGGGTCTTTTAAAAGATATTACGGTCGATAAGTCTCCTGGGCCAGATGGGATTTACCCCAGAATACTGAGGGAAGCAAGGGAGGAAATTGCTGGGGCCTTGACTGACATCTTTGTATCCTCATTGGCTACAGGTGAGATCCCAGAGGACTGGAGACTAGCTAATGTGGTACCGCTGTTTAAGAAAGGTAGCAGGGATAATCCGGGAAACTATAGACTGGTGAGCCTCACATCGGTCGGAGGTAAATTATTGGAGAGAATTCTCAGGGACAGGATTTATGCCCATTTGGAAACAAATACACTTATAAGCGATAGACAACATGGTTTTGTGAAGGGGAGGTCGTGCCTCACTAACCTGATCAAGTTTTTTGAGGAGGTGACAAAGATGATTGAGGGGAGGGAGGGTGGTGGATGTTGTTTACATGGACTTCAGTAAAGGCTTTTACAAGGTGCCCCATGGCAGACTGGCACAAAAGGTGAAGTCACACGTGATCAGAGGTGAGGTGGTAAGATGGATACAGAACTGGCTCGGTCACAGAAGGCAAAGGGTAGCAGTAGAAGGGTGTTTTTCTGAATGGAAGGTTGTGACTAGTGGTGTTCCACAGGGATCTGTGCTTGGGCCTCTGTTGTTTGTAGTGTACAGAAACGATTTGGAGGAAAATGTAGCCAGTCTGATTAGTAAGTTCACCGATGACACAAAGGTTGGTGGAGTGGCGGAAAGTATTGAGGATTGTCAGAAGATACAGCAGGACATAGATAGGTTGGAGACTTGGGGCAGAGAAATGGCAAATGGAGTTTAATCCGGACAAATGTGAGGTAATGCATTTTGGTAGGTCTAACATAGAGAGGAAATGTACCGTAAATGGCAAAACTCTTAGGAATGTAGAAAGTCAGAGAGATCTGGGTGTGCAGGTCCACAGATCGTTGAAGGTGGCAACACAAGTGGACAAGGTAGTCAAGAAAGCATACGGAATGCTTGCCTTCATTGAACGGGGCATCGAGTATAAAAACTGGCAAGTCATGCTACATTGTATAGAACCTTGGTAAGGCCGCACTTGGAATATTGCGCACAATTCTGGTCGGCACACAACCCGAAAGATGTGGAGGCTTTGGAGAGGGTGCAGAGGAGGTTTACCAGGATGTTGCCTGGTCTGGAGGGTGTTGGCTATGCGGAGAGGCTGAATAGACTTGGTCTGTTTTCATTAGAAAGACGGAGG
This sequence comes from Scyliorhinus torazame, assembly GCF_047496885.1. NCBI lineage: Eukaryota > Metazoa > Chordata > Chondrichthyes > Carcharhiniformes > Scyliorhinidae > Scyliorhinus > Scyliorhinus torazame. Next base: position 30,956,181 of record NC_092712.1, on the reverse strand, counting down.
TTGAGGGGTGACCTAATAGACCTAATAGAGGTCTACCAGATTATGAGGGGCTTGGATAGAGTGGATGGGCAGGCAGTCTTTCCCAGGGTGGGGGGGTCAGTTACCAGGGGGCATAGGTGTAAGGTCCTTGAGGCAAAGTTTAGAAGAGATGTGTGAGGCAGGTTTTTTTACGCAGAGGGTGGTGAGTGCCTGGAACGCGTTGCCCGGAGAGGTTGTGGAAGCAGATACATTAACGGCGTTCAAAAGGCATCTTGACAAACACATGGATAGGATGGGTATAGAGGGATACGGCACAAGGAAGTGCTGAGGGTTTTGGCAAAGCTTGGTATCATGACCGGTACAGGCTTGGAGGGCCGAAGGGACTGTTCCTGTGCTGTATTGTTCTTTGATCTTTGTTCTTTGTACCCAATTATTTTTTTCCAATTAAGGGACAATTTAGCATGGCCAATCCGCCTAACCTCCACATCTTTGGGTTTGTGGTGGTGAAACCTATGGTAATACCAAGTATTGCAGTGGAGCTGGATGCCCATTGGCTAGACCTAGAAGTCTACCATTGGCTAACGCACATAGCTCCGCCCTGAGAGACGGGGTATAAGAACCCATGCCGTCCCAGCAGCCTTCACTCTCCGTATCGAAGCTGCTGGGTACAGTTCTAGCTGATTAACGCCGATTAGTATGACTCTCCTCGTCTCGAGAGTAATTGATTGTGCATCAAACCCCATGCAGACACAGGGAGGATATGCAAGATCCACACAGACAGTGATCCAGGGCCGGGATCGAACCCGGGTCCTCAGCACTGTAGGCAGCAGTGCTAACCATTGCGCCACTGTGCCACCCTGAGTTCTCACATTCTCAATTGAAGCCAGGTTATTGTGGATTGCTGAAGGAGACAGTTAATATCAAATGAAGGTTGTTTAAACCGAACTGCTGCTGACACCACCATAAAACGCTGGCGACAAAGAGCTGTTCATGTGAGTTAAAGCATTCCGCAATTTGCATCAACCCACACGAATAAACATTACAGGAAGATAAAAGCTCAGCAGCTATTAAAATCAACGGCAGTGAATAAAAGGTGTAATTTCAGACTCGATGGGAAGTTAATTGCTGGTGTTTAATCAGTCGCCATTTGTGTTAGCATTGCCAAGAACAACTATTCAATATCTGTACTTGTCTGATTTTCCCTCAACCTTTCACATTGCCATTATACCGGCAGCAGTACCTTCTCACTTGGTGTCAGAGTGAGTCCGCGAAGCACTTATAAAGACAGGGCAATAAAATGACAGCGTCCAAAAAGCTGTTATGTGTAAAACATTTAATTGGGTAAGTTATTTCCCCTGGAGTCCGAAACAGTGGACCTTAAAATGAGGGCTTGGTCATTCTGAGGGACGCGAGACCGAATTCCTTCACACGAAGGGCGGGGGAAATCTGGAACTCTCTCTTTCAGGCTGCGGAAGAATTTCAAAATTAAGACTTTTGTTCAGTCAGGGTTTTGAGACTGACATCCAAGGCTATTGGAGAGAGTTAAGCTGCAGATCCGCTTTAGTCTTTTGGAACATCGGAACCTTCTCAAGGAGCTGAATCGAACCATTTGCAGCTGTATAGAACCTTAGTTAGGCCACACTTGGAGTATAGTGTTCAATTCTGGTCCCAACACTACCAGAAGGATGTGGAGGCTTTAGAGAGGGTGCAGAAGAGATTTACCAGGATGTTGCCTGGTATGGAGGGCATTAGCTATGAGGAGTGGTTGAATAAACTCTATTTGTTCTCACTGGAACGACGGAGGTTGAGTGGTGAACTGATAGAGGTCTACAAAATTATGAGGGGCATGGACAGAGTGGATAGTCAGAGGCTTTTTCCCAAGGTAGAGGGGTCAATTACTAGGGGGCATAGGTTTAAGGTGCGAGGGGCAAGGTTTCGAGCAGATGTACGAGGAAATTTTTTTACACAGAGGGTAGTGGGTGCCTGGAACTCGCTACCGGAGGAGGTGGTGGAAGCTGGGACGATAGTGACATTTAAGGGGCATCTTGACAAATACATGAATAGGATGGGAATAGAGGGATACGGACCCAGGAAGTGTAGAAGATTGTAGTTTAGACGGGCAGCATGGTCGGCACAGGCTTGGAGGGCCGAAGGGCCTGTTCCTGTGCTGTCCTTTTCTTTGTTCTTTGTTCTTTGAATGGACTACTCTTAATCCTGTGTTTCTATGCAGCAAATTTCTGTTTTTCGTGCTCTGTGAATAATAGACAAGTAATTGGACATTGTTTTAGCTTATATATGTGAGTGCCAGTAAGGGTTGGAACTAAGACATACTTCTCACATCTGACGCCAATGGGGTGGATAATGCAATGCCAACATTTCCTGCCATCGTGGGACACAATGTGCTCCTTCACATGAATGAGTTACTGGTGCCCACAGTAAAGTCTTTGCAGTTTGGCACAGCGGTTAGCACTGCTGCCTCACGGCGCCGAGGCCCCGGGTTCGATCCAGGCCCCGGGACACTGTACGTGTCTGCGTGTATCTCATGCCCACAGTCCAAAGATGTGCAGGGTAGATGGATTGGCCATGGTAAATTGCCCCTTAATTGGAACAATTGAAAAAAGGTCTTTGCAGTTTGACCCAGTTGAGATAATAAATGCACATCTACATCATAGAATGCCTGCAGTGCAGGAGAGGCTGTTCAGCCTATCAAGTCTGCACCGACATGCCGAAAGAGCACTCTACCAAGGCCCACTTCCCTGTTCTATCCCTGTAACCCCACCTAACCTGCACATCCTAGGACACCAAGGGGCAATTTAACGTGGCCAATCCACCTAACCTGCATGGCTGCACAAAAATGATTTGGCCTCGACACCTTTCTGTGGTAGCGAATTCCACAAGCCTACCACTCTCTGGTTGAAGAAACTTCTCATCTCTGTCCTAAATGGTCTCCCCCGTATCCTCAGACTGTGACCCCTGGTTCTGGACTGCCCCACCGTCGGGAACAACCTTCCTGCATCTACCCTGTCCAGCCCTGTTGGAATGAGGTGAAGGAAGCAGGTGAATATGTACAAAACCAGCAGCAGAGAGCAGTGGATGTACTGTCATGCATTACTGCTGGGAAGCCGGAACGTGGAGGACAAAAATCTCATTGAATAGGTTGAGTCATACAGCTCAATCTTAACAAAATTCTCCCCAGCAATCACACAGAGGCTGATTATGAGATGCAAAGCACAGAAAACCAATGAAGAAATTGACAAAGTCAGAGAAGACTGAAAAATAAATGAATCGCGGAGTATGTTCCTGACAATATCTGCCTAATAGAATGCAAACATCATCTCAGTTCTAAAAATGGAAAACGCTGGAAAAACTCAGCAGGTGAAATGAAAATCGCTTATTGTCACAAGTAGGCTTCAAATGAAGTTACTGTGAAAAGCCCCTAGTCGCCACATTCCGGCGCCTGTTCGGGGAGGCTGGTACGGGAATTGAACCCGTGCTGCTGGCCTGCATTAAAAGCCAGCTATTTAGCCCTGTGCTAAACCAGCCCCGTACCAGGTCTGGCAGCATCTGTGAGGAGAGGTTAACGTTTCAAGGTCGCATGACCTTTTTTCAGAGGCATCGCGGTATTAGTGGATGACTTATTGATCTATGACAAAGCCTTGGTCATACCAAGAGTCTCCAGATGCAAAATCCTTCAAAGAATGTACCAGGGACACATCACCCTGACAAAGTAAAATGCTCAGGTGTGGAATTCAATTTAGTGGCCATGAATTTCAAAATCACTTGAGGTTAGGATTTTGAGCTGCATCACCTATGAAATCTATCATCAAGGGCAGAAGGAACCTTTGATAGTGTCACCACCTCCACCCAGACCCTGGGAATGTCCTGGGTTGAACCTATCCAAGCTCAAGAGGAAGACATACCTCCGAGTTGTTGACCATTAGTCCAGATGGATTGAGGTTAATCGCCTTCCTGGAACAACCTCAGAGGCAAATACATTTCTGCTACACGCAACATTTCAGATCTTGTCATTTCAGACAGTACATAGAACATAGAACATAGAACATTACAGCGCAGTACAGGCCCTTCGGCCCTCGATGTTGCGCCGACCTGTGAAACCACTCTAAAGCCCATCTACACTATTCCCTTATCGTCCATATGTCTATCCAATGACCATTTGAATGCCCTTAGTGTTGGCGAGTCCACTATTGTTGCAGGCAGGGCATTCCACGCCCTTACTACTCTCTGAGTAAGGAAGAGTGGTCCAGAACTTGTGACTGAAGGATTCAGGAAATTTACAGAAGACAATGGATTTGTCCCCATATTCAGTTAATCCAAGTACCACATGGAAACGCTGAGGCTGAGAGGGGAGTAAGAACAGTCAAAATGTTGTTGAAAATGAATGATGATCTCAACTTAGCACTGTTGAGTTACTATTTCATTCCATCAGAGTTTGTAAGGAGCATCCAGGAGGGCTTCTTAAAACAATATGTAAACAGTCCAACTAGGGAAGAGGCGGTACTGGACCTGGTATTGGGGAATGAGCCCGGCCAGGTGGTAGATGTTTCAGTAGGGGAGCATTTCGGTAACAGTGACCACAATTCAGTAAGTTTTAAAGTACTGGTGGACAAGGATAAGAGTGGTCCGAGGATGAATGTGCTAAATTGGGGGAAGGCTAATTATAACAATATTAGGCGGGAACTGAAGAGCATAGATTGGGGGCGGATGTTTGAGGGCAAATCAACATCTGACATGTGGGAGGCTTTCAAGTGTCAGTTGATAGGAATACAGGACAGGCATGTTCCTGTGAGGAAGAAAGACAAATACGGCAATTTTCGGGAACCTTGGATGACGAATGATATTGTAGGCCTCGTCAAAAAGAAAAAGGAGGCATTTGTCAGGGCTAAAAGGCTGGGAACAGACGAAGCCTGTGTGGCATATAAGGAAAGTAGGAAGGAACTTAAGCAGGGAGTCAGGAGGGCTAGAAGGGGTCATGAAAAGTCATTGGCAAATAGGGTTAAGGAAAATCCCAAGGCTTTTTACACTTACATAAAAAGCAAGAGGGTAGCCAGGGAAAGGGTTGGCCCACTGAAGGATAGGCAAGGGAATCTATGTGTGGAGCCAGAGGAAATGGGCGAGGTACTAAATGAATACTTTGCATCAGTATTCACCAAAGAGAAGGAATTGGTAGATGTTGAGTCTGGAGAAGGGGGTGTAGATAGCCTGGGTCACATTGTGATCCAAAAAGACGAGGTGTTGGGTGTCTTAAAAAATATTAAGGTAGATAAGTCCCCAGGGCCGGATGGGATCTACCCCAGAATACTGAAGGAGGCTGGAGAGGAAATTGCTGAGGCCTTGACAGAAATCTTTGGATCCTCGCTGTCTTCAGGGGATGTCCCGGAGGACTGGAGAATAGCCAATGTTGTTCCTCTGTTTAAGAAGGGTGGCAGGGATAATCCCGGGAACTACAGGCCGGTGAGCCTTACTTCAGTGGTAGGGAAATTACTGGAGAGAATTCTTCGAGACAGGATCTACTCCCATTTGGAAGCAAATGGACGTATTAGTGAGAGGCAGCACGGTTTTGTGAAGGGGAGGTCGTGTCTCACTAACTTGATAGAGTTTTTCGAGGAGGTCACTAAGATGATTGATGCAGGTAGGGCAGTAGATGTTGTCTATATGGACTTCAGTAAGGCCTTTGACAAGGTCCCTCATGGTAGACTAGTACAAAAGGTGGAGTCACACGGGATCAGGGGTGAACTGGCAAGGTGGATACAGAACTGGCTAGGCCATAGAAGGCAGAGGGTAGCAATGGAGGGATGCTTTTCTAATTGGAGGGCTGTGACCAGTGGTGTTCCACAGGGATCAGTGCTGGGACCTTTGCTCTTTGTAGTATATATAAATGATTTGGAGGAAAATGTAACTGGTCTGATTAGTAAGTTTGCAGACGACACAAAGGTTGGTGGAATTGCGGATAGCGATGAGGACTGTCTGAGGATACAGCAGGATTTAGATTGTCTGGAGACTTGGGCGGAGAGATGGCAGATGGAGTTTAACCTGGACAAATGTGAGGTAATGCATTTTGGAAGGGCTAATGCAGGTAGGGAATATACGGTGAATGGTAGAACCCTCAAGAGTATTGAAAGTCAAAGAGATCTAGGAGTACAGGTCCACAGATCACTGAAAGGGGCTACACAGGTGGAGAAGGTAGTCAAGAAGGCATACGGCATGCTTGCCTTCATTGGCCGGGGCATTGAGTATAAGAATTGGCAAGTCATGTTGCAGCTGTATAGAACCTTAGTTAGGCCACACTTGGAGTATAGTGTTCAATTCTGGTCGCCACACTACCAGAAGGATGTGGAGGCTTTAGAGAGGGTGCAGAAGAGATTTACCAGAATGTTGCCTGGTATGGAGGGCATAAGCTATGAGGAGCGATTGAATAAACTCGGTTTGTTCTCACTGGAACGAAGGAGGTTGAGGGGCGACCTGATAGAGGTATACAAAATTATGAGGGGCATAGACAGAGTGGATAGTCAGAGGCTTTTCCCCAGGGTAGAGGGGTCAATTACTAGGGGGCATAGGTTTAAGGTGAGAGGGGCAAAGTTTAGAGTAGATGTACGAGGCAAGTTTTTTACGCAGAGGGTAGTGGGTGCCTGGAACTCACTACCGGAGGAGGTAGTGGAGGCAGGGACGATAGGGACATTTAAGGGGCATCTTGACAAATATATGAATAGGATGGGAATAGAAGGATACGGACCCAGGAAGTGTAGAAGATTGTAGTTTAGTCGGGCAGTATGGTCGGCGCGGGCTTGGAGGGCCGAAGGGCCTGTTCCTGTGCTGTACATTTCTTTGTTCTTTGTTGTTTGTTTGTTCATCCTGAAGGTTGGCTTCTTCACTATTTGGCCATTTCAGAGGGCAGTTAAGAGTCACTTTTTCTTCACCGTGAAAGAGATCTCAGGTGAGGACAAGCAGAAGGTGACACTTCTGACAGCTTAGCAGCCCAAACATATCATTTGATTTGGAACCTCACGACCCTGGAGACACCCAACTCAAAGACTTTTGACCAGACAGTGAAATAGGTCAAAGAACATTACAACCCAAGGCCCTTGATTATCCTCCAACCTTATAACTTCAACTCTGCAGTGAGTGTCCATGAAGAGTCTGCCTCTGCTTTCAGACTTCACCAGCTTGCTAAGCACTGTTAGTTTGGTACTGTGCTTAGCGACATGTTGCGTGACCGACTGGTTTGTGGGACCCTAGGCGTAGATTACAAGCGTAGGGAGGTCATGTTGGAGTTGTAGAGAACTTTGATAGAACATAGAACAGTACAGCACAGAACAGGCCCTTCGGCCCCCGATGTTGTGCCGAGCACTGTAAGCACAATAAAATCAGTTTTAATGATTTTATGTGCCCATGGCTGGTGTATTGTGTGCAGTTCTGGTCGTCACATTATAGGAAGGATGTGATTGCACTGGAGAGGGTGCAGAGGAGATTCACCAGGATGTTGCCTGGGATGGAGCGTTTAAGTTATGAAGAGAGGTTGGATAGGCTTGGGTTGTTTTCGCTGGACTAGAGAAGACCGAGGTGCGACCTGATCGAGGTGTTCAAGATTATGAGGGGCATGGACAGGGTGGGTAGGGAGTGGCTGTTCCCCTTAGTTGAAGGGTCAGTCATGAGGGGACACAAGTTCAAGGTGAGGGAGGAGGTTTAGGGGGAGTTGAGGGGAAACCTTTTTACCCAGAGGTTGGTGACGGTCTGGAACGCACTGCCTGGGAGGGTGGTAGAGGCGGGTTGCCTCACATCCTTTAAAAAGTACCTTAATGAGCACTTGGCACGTCTTAACATTCGAGGTGATGGGTCAAGTGTTGGTACATGGGAGTAGGTAGGCAGGTCAAGTGCCTTTTACGTGTCGGTGCAGACTCAAAGGGCTGAAGGGCCTCTTCTGCAGTGTGTAATTCTGTGATTCTTTGTTAACCTTGTGATCCAGAAGAGTAAAGTAACTTCTGGTGGAGCCGCAATTAGGTTGGAAAAAGTGATTGAGATAGCTCAGGGGACGGAGTGTGTTGAAAAAGGCAGCACTGAGCTTCAAAGTAGAACTAAAGGGGAGGTTAGCCACGTATGCTGACTGTCCCTGAACAAACCTTGCCTCTCCAAGCGGAGATTGATTCTGTCCTTCGCAATTTTCTCCAATAGTTTCACGAAACACTGACGTGAGACTCACTGGTTTGTAATTCCCCGGTTTATCTCTACCATCCTTCTGAAGAAGTGGAATCACATTAGCTGTTCTCCAGTCCTCTGGTACCTCCCCTGTGGTCAGTCAGGAATCAGAGCCCCTGTCATTTCCTCCCTTGCCTCCCACAGCTGCCTGAGATACAACCCACCTGGACCTGGGGGTTTGCCCACTTTACAGACTGCCAAAACCTCCAGTACCTCCTGACTCCCTATGTCAAACTGCTCAAGAAGCTCACAGTCCGTCTGTCTGAATTCTGTACACATACCCTCCTTCTCCAAAGTGAAGACAGATGTGAAGTGCTCATTTAATAGTCTCCCAATGTATCAGGCTTGACGCACAGATTACCCCCTTGGTCCCTAATGGGTCCTACTCTTTCCCTGGATATCCTCTTCCCCTTGATTTACTGCTGGAATATCTTGGTATTTTCCCGAATCTTACCCGCTCGTGCATTTTCATGTCCCCTCTTTGCTTTCCTAATTGTTGTTTTGAATCTCCCCCCCCCCCCCCCCCCCCTGCACTTTCTATCATCCACGAGTGCCACTGTAGATTTGCTCCCTTTGTGCCTGTTGAAAGCCCCTCTTTTCCTTCCTATCCAGTCCTGAATATTCCTCGGGTTCTCTGGACTTGTTGCTCCTATGTTTCACCCTGAAGGGAACATGTAATAATAATAATAATCACTTATTGTCACAAGTAGGCTTCAATGAAGTTACTGTGAAATGCCCCGAGTCGCCACATTCCGGCGCCTGTTCGGGGGAGGCCGGTACGGGAATGTTAGACCTGCACCTTCGCCAATTCCATTTTGACCCCCGCTCCCCTTCCCTCCCGCCGCTGTAGATTTACAGGGGCTGTTTAGCACTGGGCTAAATCGCTGGCTTGGAAAGCAGACCAGGGCAGAGCAGCAGCACGGTTCAATTCCCGTACCAGCCTCCCCAAACAGGCGCCGGAATGTGGCGACTAGGGGCTTTTCACAGTAACTTCATTTGAAGCCTACTTGTGACAATAAGCGATTTTCATTTCATTTACCCAGAAGTAACTGCTGCCAGTCTACTTTGGCAGCTCCTGCCTTGTTTTAATAAAAATCAGCCTTCCCCACATCCAAAACCCTTTCTTATCTTACCTCTGCGCTTCACAAAGCTTTTCCGGATGACGGTTGTGAACAAAAGAATGTTGCAATCCGTGCATTGGGATAACGAGATAATGACGCATGTTGAGTATTCAACTTGTGCTCAACATCAACCCTTCTGACAATAACTGGGCATTCAACGTTATTTCGATGATTGGACCATTTCTCAAAGTGCAGGATAAGCACAAGTACTATAATACTCTCCACTTGAAATAGACAAATTTATGTTACTCCCCAGAGACCAGAGGTGCAGCGACATACAAAGGTATAGCAAAGGATGCATTGACTGTAACTTTCCAATGCATTTTAAGAGGAAAACAGCCAAATTGGAAACAGTACCACTTGTGATACAGTGCTGCAAAATAGGTGGATGAAGGGATTGCAGTGATTTGCAAGCCAGAAAGTTTGTTCCCTTGTCCCCAAGTGACAAATCCAATCAACAATTCATTTTGACAATACATCTGATACAAAAGATACAAAATAGACCAGAGGGGAAATTTCTTCACACACAGGGTGGTGAGCATCTGGAACGTGCTGCCAGAGGCTGTGGTACAGGCAGGTACAATTGTGTCTTTTAAAAAGCAGTTAGACAGTTACATGGGCAGGGTGGGTGAGGGATATGGGCCAAATGTGAACAAGTGGGACCAGCTTAGTGATAGAAACTGGGCAGCATGGACCAGCTGGGCCGAAGGGCCTGTTTCCATGCTGTAAACATCTATGACTCGATCTGGAGATTACTGAGGATTTAGATATTGTGACCGATGATGCAGTTAGAACTGAGAGATCCTGTTATTCTACATAGACGATCCAGTAAATAACCTTATCAACGACCGCATAGGACTACTTTATCCAGTTACATTGTCCCTAGCGGAAGCCAACAAGAATCCACCTTCAGTTCTCTTGTTGACCTGTGCCATGGTCTGTTGACCATATAGAACAGGGAATCCCCGGCTCCATCCTGCTCTGCGCTCAGTCCTTTCACCTCAGTCAACGTGTTGGCTTAAGCCTCTGTGTTAACTCTCTGCCACCCTGCTCTCCACTTCATACCCCCTCCATTTGATCACCTGTCCCCATCCTACCTCCCGCGCCTTCGGGCCATAACAGCACAAAATAGGTTCTTCACACCAAATCCAGGCCTGCTCTTTCCAGACCATCTCCAGAAGCCCGCCGTCCACAAAGCTCAGCCTCGGAGGTGCACTGCGGCAACTCAGCTGCTGCTCAAGCTGCAAAGGCCAGAGCTGATGCTTCTCCAGCTGATGGCACTTCCTGCACACTTGGTTGTCCAGGACACAAGGCGTGTGCTGGAGTTCCCACGTGGAACAGGATGCGCATTGCATAGGACTGAGATTCCCCCCCATTCTTCTATTAATTTGACTAACTTAACTGAACAGAAAGAAACTTGTTAAATAATTGAATACCTTAAAACGTTATTGAGTTCTTAGCACAGAGCCTTACACACAATCCTCGCTTAAGGAGCTACAAAGCTGCAACACTCAGCTGCCAATCCTCTTCCCGCTGTCCTATGACGCTACTCCTTAACTTTTTTAAATTTACTTTGAAGCTCCCACACAGAACTCTCCTGCAATTGTGCTCCTGTGCCTGGTTTTATGTCCAGCCACTCCTTCCACTCTTAGGTGAGAGGTGGCCAGGTTTTGGGGTCTCCTGACCCAATGTGTGGCTCGGTGTCCATTTCTTTTTTACAGTGCTGCTGTGAGGAACCCCGGAGCTGATTTACGAATGGTGCCATAAAAAATAAGTTGTTGTTGTTTATCACGATGATGTCAGTGGGGCCTTGTTGTTCACGAAATTGGCAGATGTGTTTCGTGCATTACAGGCATACATCCCCAGTACAGCGGGAAAATTGTTTGTCTCAACTATGAGCTCAAGTATTGAAGCCTGTAACATACTGACACATGTGATATCCACATAAAGGCCCCATGTGGATAATAATAATAATAATAATCTCTATTACTGTCACAAGGCTTACATTAACACTGCAATGAAGTTACTGTGAAAAGCCCCTAGTCGCCACACTCCGGCGCCCTGTTTGGGTACACGGAGGGAGAATTCAGACTTTCCAATCCACCTAACCTGCACATCTTTGGACTGTGGGAGGAAACCGGAGCACCCGGAGGAAACCCACGTACACACGGGGAGAACGTGCAGACTCCGCACAGACAGTCACCAAAGCCGGAATCGAACCTGGGACCCTGGCGCTGTGAAGCAACAGTGCTAACCACTGTGCGTACCGTGCCGTAAAGGCCCAGGTGGGTAGGGAAAGGGAGGTTGTTAAGGCGGTTGAACAATTGCATTGATTTTCAGCATCTGAGTCCAGTTAATGCAGCTTATTGGGGATAAAGCAGATGAGGGCTAGATTAGATTGATAGACCGCTTCTGCTTTGGAATGAAAGCTCTGACTCCCTGAGCAAGGACCAAGCAATGGACATTGGAGGTTTGGCCAGGAAAGGCTTTTTAAAAATTAATTTACGGGAGGTGGCATTGCCAGCTAGGCAGCATTTAATGCCCATTCTTAATTGCCCTTGAGCTGCCTTCTTGAACTGCTGCAGTCCCTGAGGTGCAGGTACACCCACAGTGCTGTTAGGGAGGGTATTTGCCCCAGCCACAGTGAAGGAACAGCGATATATTTCCAAGTCAGGATGATGAGTGTCTTGGAGGGGAACTTGCAGGTGGGGGTGTTCATATGTATCTGCTGCCCTTGTCCGTCTGTGTGGTAACAGTCGTGGGTTTGGAAGGTGCTGCCTAAGGAGCTTTTGGGAGAACCTGCAGTGCATCTTGTAGATGTACACACGGCTGCTGCTGTGCGTTGGTGGTGGAGGGGGGAGTAATCAAGTGGGCTGCTTTTCCTGGATGCTGTTGAGCTTCTGAAGGGTAGTTGGAGCTGCATTCATCCGGGCAAGTGGAGAGTATTCCATTACACTCCTGACTTGTGCCTTGTAGATGGTGGACAGGCTTTGAGGAGTCAGAGGTGAGTTACTCGCCTCAGGATTCCTCCTAGCCTTTGACCTGCCCTGGTAGCCACAGTATTAATGTGGCGAGTCCAGTTCAGCCTCTGGTCAATCGTAGCCCCCAGGATGTTGAATGTGGGGGATTCAGCGATGGTAATGCCATTGAATGTCATGGGGCGATGGTTAGATCCTCTCTTGTAGGAGATGGTCTGGTTGGTCTTGTAGGTGGGGCTGGTTTAGCACAGTGGGCTAAACAGCTGGCTTGTAATGCAGAACAAGGCAGCAGGCGGGTTCAATTCCCGTACCAGCCTCCCAGAACAGGCGCCGGAATGTGGCGACTGGGGCTTTTCACAGTAACTTCATTGAAGCCTACTTGTGACAATAAGCGATTATTATTATTATTATGGTCATTGCCTGGCACTTGTGTACTGTGAATATTACATTGCCGGGCGGCGCTTGCGCGGGAGCGTCAGCGGCCGCTCACGGCATCCCCGCGCATGCGCTGTAGAGGGCGTCTCTTCCGCCTCCGCCATGGTGGAGACCGTGGCGAAGGCGGAAGGAAAAGAGTGCCCCCACGGCACATGCCCGCCCGCGGATCAGTGGGCCCCGATCGTGGGCCAGGCCACCGTGGGGGCACCCCCCGGGGCCAGATCGCCCCGCGCGCCCCCCAGGACCCCGGAGCCCGCCCGCGCCGCCTTGTCCCGCCGGTAAGAGAGGTGGTTTAATCCACGCCGGCGGAACAGGCATTCCAGCAGCAGGACTTCGGCCCATTCGGGCCGGAGAATCGCCGGGGGGGGGGGCCCGCCAACCGGCGCGGCGCGATTCCCGCCCCCGCCGAATCTCCGGTGCCGGAGAATTCGGCAACCGGCGGGGGCAGGATTCACGCCAGCCCCCGGCGATTCTCCGACCCGGCGGGGGGGGGGGGGGGGGGGGGGGGGGTCGGAGAATCTCGCCCCTGATCTTAATGATGAAAGGGAGGTGAAGCATTGATGAAGCAGCAGAAGATGTTACCTTGAGGAACTCCTGCAGCGATGTCCTGTAGCTGAGATGATTGACCTCCAACATCACAACCTTTGTGTTAGGCATGACCCGAACCAGCGGAGAGCTTTCCCCCTGATTCCCATTGACTCCAGTTTAGCTCGGGCTCCTTGAAGCTATACTCGGTCAAATGCTGCCTTGATGTCAAGGGCAGTCACCCTCACCTCACCTCTGGCATTCAGCTCTTTTGTCCATACAGAAACTGAGTGACCCTGTCAGAACCCAAGCTGAGCGCCATTGAGCAGGTTATTGCTAAGTAAGTGCCGGCAGATAACGTGTTTGACGACTCCATCCATCACTTGGAGAGTAGACTGACGGGGCAGTAAACAGGCAGATTGGATTTGTCCTGATATGTGTGTACAGGACAAACCTAGACAGTTATCCACATTGCTGAGTAGATGCCAGAGTTGTTGCTGTAACTGGATGAAGGTATAATTTGCAGAAGGTGTTTAGCTCTGAGGATCCCCAGTTCACTGTAATTGCTTTCACTGGGCCCTGTCCATCAGTGGATGGTGAGGCAATTACAAACACAGCGGACAGGAGCTCACTCCGTTCAGTCAGAACATGGGCTTATTTTGAATAATTGCATGTGGGATTGTGAGGCTCTCTGCCAAAGTGCTGGGCACAAGCGGAGCTCATCGCAAGGCAGGATTTTAGTATCTCTGCCGCCTGCCTCCGCATACCCTTACAGCAGACACAGCAAAAAAGATCTACACCAGAGTAAGAAAGGGTTTCGCTCGTGATGCTTTCCGCGTCCCTCCCTCTTCTGCTAAAGGTGGGGCGGCACGGTAGCACAGTGGTTAGCACTGTGGCACCACAGCTCCAGGGACCCAGGTTCGATTCCCGGCTTGGGTCACTGTCTGTGCGGAGTCTGCACGTTCTCCCCGTGTCTGCGTGGGTTTGCTCCGGGTGCTCCGGTTTCCTCCCACAGTCCAAAGATGTGCGGGTTAGGTGGATTGGCCGGGCTAAATTGCCCTTAGTGTCCAAAAAGATTAGGAGGCTCTACGGGGGGTAGGGTGGAAGTGTGGGCTTTAGTGGGGTGGTCTCTCCAAGGGCCGGTGCAGACTCGATGGGCTGAATGGTCTCCTTCTGCACTGTAAATTCTATGTTCTATGAGTTGGCAATACTAGAGGGCTGGCCTTTGGTCTGCTCATCTTCCACCCCCCCCCCCCCCCCCCCCCGCCTGCCCCCCCCGAACATTGACAACAACAACAACCTACATTTAAATAGTGCCTTTAAAACAGTAGGACATTCAAACATTTTTCCAATGAGGAATTATCATCATTATTTGACGCAGTCCTTTTTTTCTAATTCAGTCATGCGATGTGGGTGTTGTGGGCCAGAATCTGTTGCCCATCTCTAATTGCCCTCGCGAAGTTGACGGTGAGTCACCCTCCTGAGCCGCTGCCAGTCCATGCGGTGTAGGCACACCCACAGTGCGGTTGGGGGAGGGAGTTCCAGGATTTTGTGACCCACTGGGAGGAGCTATTAGAACAAGTGACCGAATGTTTGATCGAAGAGGTATGTTTTCAGGAGTGAGTTAATGGAGGAGTGAAAAGGTAGGGAAGTTCAGGGAGGGAAGCTGAGGGCCGAAGACCGTGAATGGTGGTGCGATGGGTATATGGGGATGGACCAGAATTGGACATGGGCAGATTGGTGAAGGCTGCAGCGGGAGGCGAGGTCACGGAGGGACCTGAAAACAAAGGATCGGAATTTCAAAATTCAGAGTTTCCAGATTGAGAGGGTCAATAAGCAGAGGGACTTATTGAACAAGACTTGCCCCTGGCAGGATAGAGACAATAGGATGCCAATTATATACTCTTGATGCGGTTCCCATAACTCTTCATTCTATCAGATGCCAAAGGCCAGCTTCTTATTCACTGTTGCCATAGCAACACTGTTTTCACGGATCCAGGCTGTAAGAAAGACCATTACAACTTAAATTCCCCACCTGCCAAAACTGTGAGTTTGATCGCAAGGCAAACTACCTCCCTCTTCCAGCCTGTGAATTGGGAATATAACTGAATCCTCTCGCCTGGCTTACCTACAGTGACAGACGCACTGCAGCAGCCACCTTGGAACAGTCTTTCAAAGAACACGTTTAGCTCAAGCCCCATTTGCCTTCTAAGATGGATGGACGTGAAGGAACGCAGGGCATTATTAGGAGGAAGAGCAAGGGAGTTCTCCGTGGTCTCCTGGGCATTTACCCCTCAATAAAACTAGGGAGAGAGCAGTGTCGTGTTGGGTGTTCCGCTATACAGACGAACCAACACAGTTGTAAATGGTACAACTCTGTTTCATTACTCTTGATAACATCTGTAAACTTATGACTGTGGTTCGTAATTTACCCTCTAACCTGTGGACCCAGCCCTAACACTATCTTAGAGAGGCACTCAGCACATTGTGCATGTCTGAGTGACGCGCTGTGAGCTCTGTGCTCTGAGCTGTCTCCTGCTGGAATGAGCGGGAACTGTGGTGTTCCCCGTTTTATAGTGATTGCCTGTGATTGGCTGTGATGTTGCGTGTGTGTTGATTGGTCCGTTGATCTGTCCATCAGTGTGCGTGTGTGTTTGCACCATGATGTTTATCTGAATATCATGACAAGCAGGGCCTCTCAAGGACCTACAAGGTCATCTATGTGCGGATTCACAAGAGATGGAGGAGATCCTAAATGAATATTTCTCATCGGTATTTACTGTTGAGAAAGACATGGATGTCAGGCAGCTTGAGGAAACAAATAGTGATGTCTTGAGGAGTGTACGTATTACAGAGAAGGAGGCGCTGGGAGTCTTAAAGCGCATCAAGGTAGATAAATCTGCAGGGACCTGATGAAATGTAGCCCAGGACATTGTGAGAGGCGAGGGAGGAAATTGAGGGTCCCCTAGCAGAGATATTTGAATCATCGACAGCCACAGGGGAGGTGCATGAAAACTGGGGTGCAGCAAATGTTGTGCCTTTGTTTAAGAAGCTCCGCAGGGAAACGTCTGGGAACTACTGACCGGTGCCCAACGTCTGTGCCAGGTAACTTTTTGGAAGGTATTCTGAGAGACATGGGACTGGATTCTCCGTTTTGGGGACTAAGTCCCCACGCCGTCATGAGAACTGTGGGGCGCGATTCTCCACTCCCACGCCGGTTGGGAGAATCGCCTGGGCCGCCAAAATTTCCGGGGACGCAGGTCCGACACCCTCCCGCGATTCTCCCAAGCGGCGGGAATGGCCCGGTCGAGTTTCGCGGGCCGCAGGCCAGAGAATCGCCGGAGACACCCAAAATGGCGATTCTCCGGCACCCCCGCTATTCTGAGGCCCGGATGGGCCGAGCGGCCAGGCCAAAACGGCGGGTTCCCCCCCGGCGCCGTCCACACCTGGCCGCTGCAGTCGTGGGCGGTGCGTGAACGCTGGGGGGGCGGCCTGTGGGGGGGCGAGGGGGGATCCTGCACCGGGCTTCATCTGCAATGTGGCGTGGCCCGCGATCGGTGCCCACCGATCGTCGGGCCGTCCTCTCTGAAGGAGGACCTCCTTCCTTCCGCGGCCCCGCAAGATCCGTCCCCCATCTTCTTGTGGGGCGGATTTGGACAGGACGGCAACCACGCATGCGCGGGTTGGCGCCGGCCAACCCACGCATGCGCGGATTACGTCCGTTATGCAGCGCCGGCCACGTCATCTATGCGGCGCCGCTTTTACGCGGGCGACAAGGCTTGGCGCGGGTAGATGACGCGGCCCCGATACTGGCCCATTGTTAGGGCCTGAATCGGTCGGGACCGGGGGCCGTCAGGGCCTGAACCTCGCCGGCGCGGCCACTTCGGCGTGGGAGTGGAGAATCGCGCCCGTGGTCTTTTACGCCAGGAGAACTGGTGTCAAAGGGCCATTTTTCTGGGGGCTAGCAGGGAGCCGGCGTAGAGCTCGCAGCTCCAGCTGCCGATACGGCCCCCCACACTTCCTTGTCAGAGGCCGTGCATGCGCACGGCGGCGGCATGAGACCGCCGCCGCCACGCGAGGATCTCGGACGGTGAGACCACATGAGTCCCACGGCGTCGGGAATTCAGCCGGTCGGCAATGGAGCATCGCGGGCCGGTCCTCAGGCAATGGCCGGAGGCGGTGGATACTCGGCGCGGCGTTCTCCACCAGTACGCCGATTTTCGGGGGGGGGGGGCGAAGGATTTAAAAGCCGGCGGCGCTACCGATTTCGGCGCCAAAACGTTCGCGGAACGTGATTTCGCCGTCGGAGAGCGGAGAATTCTGCCCCATGTTTACAGGCATTTAGAGAGGCAAGGACTGATTAGAGACAGTCAGCATGGCTTTGTGAATGGGCTGTATTCTCCTCTCCCCGACGGCAAAATCGTGTTTGACGACAGGGCAGAGGATCCATTTTGCCGCCTAAATCGGAAGCGGCACTGGTTTCCGAATTCGCTGCCCCCTGAAAATCGGTGTACTCGTGGAGTACGCCGCGTCGAGTATCCACTGCCTCCGGCCATTGCCTGCGGCCTGCCCCGTGATGCTCCATTGTCGGCCGGCCGACTTCCCGACGGCGTGGGACTCGTGTGCTCACACCGTCCGTGATCCTCGCGTGGCGGCTGCGGACTCAGTCCGGGGCCGCCACAGTCGCAGGAGGGCCAATCGGCGCGCAAGGGGTGGGAGGGGGCTTCATTCGGGGATCGGGGCAATGTGTGTGGGCGGTCCGGGGCGCGCGAGCGGCCGATGCGGGGCACTATTTCGGCGGTCCAGGTCCGCGGGCTGAGTCCGCCGTGGAGCACGGTGCGGCCGCTGGAGGCCGCCGCCGTCCGCATGCGCGGCCTCTGACCCAGAAGTGCGGGGGGGCCAAATGGGCAGCTGGAGCTGCCAGCTCTACAATGGCTGCCTGCTAGCCCCCCGGCAAAACGGGGAATCGGTGGCCTTTTGACTCCAGTTTTCCTGGCGTAAAAGACCACAGATCTCCCGACGGCGTGAGGACATAGTCTCCAAAAAGGAGAATCCAGCTCCATGGCTCATGGATTTGATTGAGTTTTTTGAAGGGGTAACCAAGAAGGTAGATGAGGGCAGTGCAGTCGGCATTGTCTACATGGACTTTAGCAAGGCCTTTGACAAGGTAGGTTGTTGCATAAGCCAAAATCTCACGGGATCTAGGGTGAGGTAGCCAATTGGATACAAAATTAGCTTGACGACAGAAGACAAAGTGTGGTTGTAGAGGATTGTTTTTCAAACTGGGGGCCTGTGACCAGCGATGTGCCTCAGGGATCAGTGCTGGGTCCACTGCTATTTGGTATTTATATTAATGGTTTGGATGAGAATGTAGGAGGCATGGTTAGTAAGTTTGCAGATGACACCAAGATCGGTGGCATAGTGGATAGTGAAGAAGATTATATAAGATTGCAACAGGATCTTGACCAATTGGGCCAGTGGGCCGATGAATGGCAGATGGAGTTTAATTTAGATAAATGTGAGGTGATGCATTGTGATAGATCGAATCGGGGCAGGACCTACTCAGTTAATGATAGGTTGCTGGGGAGAATTATAGAACAAAGTGGAGTCACTGGTGGACAAGGTGGTGAAGAAGGCATTCGGCATGCTTGGTTTCAGTGGTCAGAACATTAAATACAGGAGTTGGGGCATCTTGTTGAAGTTGTACATGACATTAGTAAGGCCACACTTAGAAAACTCTGTCCAATTCTGGTCACCCTATTATAGAAAGGGTATTCTTAAACTAGAAAAAGTGCAGAAAAGATTTGCTAGGATGCTACCGGGACTAGATGATTTGAGTTAAAAGGAGAAGCTGGATAGACTGGGACTTTCTTCACTGAAGCGTAGAAGGCTTTGGGTGATCTTATAGACGTCTATAAAATAATGAGGGGCATCGATAAGGTAGATAGTCAACATATTTTCCCAAAGGTAGGGGAGTCTAAAACTAGAGGGCATAGGGTTAATAGTAATAATCTTTATTAATGTCACAAGTAGGCTTGCATTAACACTGCAATTAAGTTACTGTGAAAATCCCCTAGTCGCCACATTCCGGCACCTGTTCGGGTGCACTGAAGGAGAATTCAGAATGTCCAATTCACCGAACGAGCACAGCTTGGGAATTGTGGGAGGAAACCGGAGCACCCGGAGGAAACCCACGCAGACACGGGGAGAACGTGCAGACTCCGCACAGACAGTGACCCAAGCCGGGAATCGAACTTGGGATCGTGGCACTGTGAAGCAACAGTGCTAACCACCGTGCTACCGTGGCGCCTGGGTGAGAGGATAGAAATACAAAAGTGTCCAGAGGGCAATTGTTTCACACACAGGGTGGCGAGTGTCTGGAACGAGCTGCCAGAGGCAATAGTAGAGGTGGGTACAATTTTGACTTTTTAAAAAGTCTGTGCTTTTTTGAGTGCGGCTTGGCTAGCGGCTGGCTGGCACGCCCCCTGGCGGTTCAAAAGGTTTCTGACATCCGTGCTGAAAGGTCACAATGGGTGAGACTGGGGAAACCAGCAGTCGTGGGGTCAGGAGTCAGTGGGGTCAATGGAAGGTGAGAGGAAAAGTGAGGGGGAAAGTTCCTACCCGGTGACAGGCGGGATACCGTACAACGCCCCAAATTAAACAGACAGCAGCAACCCCTGGTTGTGGGATCAGAGAGCACCGTGCCAGAGGAAGGTAGTTTCTGGCCTACCTGTCCAGGCTTCATAATTGAGCAGCTGGACAAGTTCTACTCTCCTGCTCCCTGCCCGACACTGCAGTTAGGCATCAGGAGAAACCAGCTCGTTAATCCGAGCGCATTTCAGGCACAGTTCTTGAGCCACCTGCATTGAACAATGTTATTTTGTGTGTTTGATAATCGTATTCAAGTGGGGTCCAGGGCCACACGGATTTTGGGTTATGTAATTAGCATGTAAAGATTTTTTTTGCTTCGTAACTACAGTATTGCTAATTGAAGGTGAACAGCCTCTGATCAGGCACCTCCGGCTGCGCTCGGCCTTTGACTAGTTAATAAGCATGTGCATAGTGGCTCTAATTGAAGTGACGGCAGTAGGTGGATGCGGAGGGCAGAGTGTTGAGTAAGCGGGTTTACAATTGGCTAGGCCTACACTCACAGTGTTCTGAGAAGCGTTTTATTCGCAGCTAATACCCAGGACTGAAATTAGACCAACCAATCTGCTTGATTGGCACCTGAACCACCACGTCAATGTCACTCCTGGTGGTAAGCCAAACAAGACCCGTGTCATTTGGGGTCAAGTGACCCCCATGCTCACGGAAACAGTTCAGCAGTAACCTGTCCGTTAAGGCTATTGGGCAGAGGACATGTGTGATGCTGCACCCAGCAAGGATTTTAAGTGCAGCTGTATGTAAATCAACAGTAAATAGTGAAATAAGTTTTTTAAATTCACTCACTCCATCATCTGCGCCTAATGCAGTAGTGTGCACCAAGAATGCACCAAGGCCCCTTCGACAGCACCATGCTCTCTACCACATAGAAAGACAAGGACAAGGGCACATGGGAACACCACCACCTGCAGGTTCCCCTCCACGAACATTCATTCCCTCCACCACCGACAAACAGTGGCAGCCGTGTGTACCATCGACAAAAGGCACTGGAGGAACTCACCCAGGTTCGTTAGACAACACCTTCCAAGCCCGTGACTGCTACCATCTAGAAGGTCAAGAGCGGCAGATACCTGGGAACCCCACCGCCTGGAGGTTCCCCTCCCAGTCACTCACCACCCTGACTTGGAAATATATCGGCCGTTTCTTCACCATCATTGGGGCAACATCCTGGAACTCTCTCTCTAACAGCACAATGGGTGTACCTGCAGCTCAGGGACATGCAGCAATCAAGAAGGCAGCTCACCACCACCTTCGCAAAGGCAACATGATAGCACGGGCAGCACGGTAGCATGGTGGTTAGCACAATTGCTTCACAGCTCCAGGGTCCCAGGTTCGATGTGCAGGTTAGGTGGATTAGCCGTGATAAATTGCCCTTATGAAATGAAAATCGCTTATTGTCACAAGTAGGCTTCAACTGAAGTTACTGTGAAAAGCCCCTAGTTGCCACATTCCGGCGCCTGTTCGGGGAGGCTGGTACGGGAATCGAACCGTGCTGCTGGCCTGCCTTGGTCTGCTTTAAAAGCCAGCGTTTTAGCCCAGTGTGCTAAACCAGCCCCTCAGTGACCAAAATAGGTTAGGAGGGGTTATTAGGTTACGGGGATAGGGTGGAGGTGGGGGCTTAAGTGGGTCGGTGCAGACCCGAGGGGCCAAATGGCCTCCTTCTGCACTGTATGTTCTATGTTCGCACCACGACACCCCCCGCCCTCCCCCGACACCCGCCCACGACTCACCTGCAGGTCACAACCCGCAGTTTTAAAAACCCTGTATTAATGGGTATGGGACCATGGAGAATAAATACATTTCAGATGCTGATCAACCAATGATCTAAATAAATGGCAGAACAAGACTGAGACGCTAAATGGCCCGCTCCTGTTGCTATGTTCCGGTGAGTTCCAGGACTTTGACTCAGTGACATTGAATCAACGGTGATATGTTTTCAAGTCAGAATGGGGTATGACGTTGTTTAAAATTCATTTACGGGGTGTGGGTGTCACAGGCTCGGCCAGCATTTCTTTTGCCCGTCCCTTGTTCATAGAATCATAGAAGTTACAGTGCAGAAGGAGGCCATTCGGCCCATCGAGTCTGCACCGGCTCTTGGAAAGAGCACCCTACCCAAGCCCACACCTCCACCCTGTCCCCATAACCCAGTAACCCCACCCAACACTAAGGGCAATTTTTGGACACTAAGGGTAATTTATCACGGCCAATCCACCTAACCTGCACGTCTTTGGACTGTGGGAGGAAACCGGAGCACCCGGAGGAAACCCACGCACACAGGGGGAGGGCGTGTAAACTCCGCATAGACAGTGACCCAGCGGGGAATCGAACCTGGGACCCTGGCGCTGTGAAGCCACAGTGCTATCCACTTGTGCTACCGCGCTACCAATCAGTCACGACATTATCTATCGCAGGAGAAGCATCCAGTGGCCACGACTGGCTTTTAAGAATGCAGGCCGCCCCGTACACGTGCAGATCCGACAGTGCGCAGGCCCGCGATCGGAGACCCTCCCCCTCCTGCCTGTGTTCACCTACTCGGCCATTGCATTGCCCTTTCCCCCGCAGCCGCCCTGTCCTGGGTCCGTCCCGGCCTTACTCAGCATATATCTCCCTAACCCAGAGAGCGGTCCTGAGCCCAGCAGGCCAGACTGCCTCCTCTTGATGTCAGCGCACTGCCCCAGTACCAATTATTTTTAGGAATGCCGGCCGTGACCGACCTTTAAATACAAACAGTCGAGTCTTTCAGCCAGAAGTGGTGGCAGAGAGCAGGTCATCCATCCGAGCATATACTGGTATCACGCGTCCTGCACATCCTTGGGGCGCGAAATCACAGAGGGCAGATTCCTCCATCTTGTAGCTGCCAGCAAGCAAGGCAACAGGAGAACTGTTAAACAAAGAAAAAACTGAAATCGGGAACAAAGCAGTATAAAGATGATCTCTTGAGGTATGGCTTTGTTAATTGTGGCAATGCAAATCAGGATGCAAAGCCCATGTGTGTCTTATGCAGGGAAAAGCTGGAAAATTAGAGTTTGAACCCCTCAAAACTTGAATGGAATTTGCAGACTAAGCATGGTGAGTTCAAGGAAAAAACTCTTGGTTTTTTTCAAAAGGTGCAACGGGAACTTAAATATCAGTCCTTAGCAGAAATGTAACATTGACTGACAAAGCAAGTGAGATCGTGAGGACCAAGCAGGCTCACCTGTTGCATTAAAGGTAAGGGAAAATGGTGGGTCACGAAGATCGGCCGGTATGGCTCGCAAAGGTCGTCCAGTTGATAAAAGTGGGTCCCGGGGAAAAAAAATTTGAAAACACCGCCTTAATACCCATACCCAACAAATATCTATTGATCTCAATCTTGAACTTCTCGATTGACAATAATAGGACAAGAAGGAGGACATTCAAGTCTGTTCGACCATTCAAAGAGATCACTGTTGCTCTGTCAGCTAACTCCATATACCCACATTTGTTCCATGAACTCTCTAAAAGCACTGTGGGAGGCACCTTCACTGCATAGACTGCATTGAACAGAAAACAATGAGGAGCATAGATAAGGTAGATAGTCAACATCTTTTCCCAAAGGTAGAGGAGTCTAGAACTAGAGGGCATAGGTTCAAGGTGAGAGGGGAGAGATACAAAAGAGACCAGAGGGGAAATTTCTTCACACAGAGGGTGGTGAGCATCTGGAACGAGCTGCCAGGGGCAGTGGTACAGGCGGGTGCAACTTTTTCCTTTAAAAACAGTTAGACAGTTACATGGGCAGGGTGGGTATAGAGGGATATGGGCTAAATGTGGGCAAGTGCGACTAGCTTAGTGATAGAAACTGGGCGGCATGGACAAGCTGGGCCGAAGGGCCTGTTTCCATGCTGGAAACATCTATGACTCTATAACAAAGAACAAAGAACAATACAGCAGAGGAACAGGCCCTTTGGCCCTCCAAGCCTGTGCCGACCATGGTACCTACCTAAACTAAAAA
The DNA here is from genome assembly GCF_047496885.1 of Scyliorhinus torazame. Classification (NCBI taxonomy): domain Eukaryota; kingdom Metazoa; phylum Chordata; class Chondrichthyes; order Carcharhiniformes; family Scyliorhinidae; genus Scyliorhinus; species Scyliorhinus torazame. Next base: position 30,932,299 of record NC_092712.1, on the reverse strand, counting down.
CGCCTGCACTTCCGGAGTCCGTATTCTTCCATTCCCACCCTATTCATGTAATTGTGACAAACAAGACAGGAGTTAAGATGCAAATCAACCATGATCTAACTGAATGGGGGAAACAGTTTCGAGGGGCTGAATGGCCCACTCCTCTTCCTCTATAAAGGCTACCTGTTGACTTCATCGGAGAAGGAAAGTGGGTGGTCAAGATTGGCCAAATGTGAAATGCCCATTCCGGATTCAGTTCCATTGACCAATAGAAAGGAGGAAGAGGCGGGGCATGTAACAGTTGGCCAATCAGCTACCACCGTGAAGAGGTGCATTTCATTTTCCCATCCCAGGTATGCCTTGGGACTGAGAATGAGTCTGACCCACAGGAGGTTCAATCGGCCTTTCACTCTTCAACAGGGCAGCATAGGGTCAAATTAGCAAACTGCTTACTAATATTCCCATATCGCTTCTATGAACAGTAGAGAAAGGTTTATAGAATCCCAGAATCATACGAATCATAGGACCCCTACAGTGTAGAAGGAGGCCATTCAGCCCATCAAGTCTGCACCGGCTCTCTGAAACAGCACCCTACCCAAGCCCAAACCCCACACTGTTCCCTTAACCCCACCTAGGGCCAATTTATTAAGCTAACCTGCACACCTTTGGACTGTGGGAGGAAACCGGAGCACCCGGAGGAAACCCACGCAGACACAGGGAGAACGTGCCGACTCCGCACAGTCACTCGAGGTTGGAATCGAACTTGGGTCTCTGACGCTGTGAGGCAGCAGTGCTAACCACTGTGCCACCTTGCATCCGTAGCTCCTTATCATGTGGTTACAATACAGCAGCTCCAACAGAAGCAGATTGTCTGGTTGTTATTGCCTACTCGGTGTGGAGGCTGCAGGGGGTGTTAGTTTAGTGGTAAGGTCACTGGGTTAGGTTGTTGGATGAAAGTCACAACTTCAAATCCCACCATGGTGGCATTTAGCTTTCATTTGGGATGAAATGCTCACCTCATCAATAATAATAATCTTTATTAGTGTCACAAGTAGGCTTACATTAACACTGCAATGAAGTTACTGTGAAAAGCCCCTAGTCACCACATTCCGGCGCCTGTTCGGATATTCAGAACATCCAAATTACCGAATAGCACATCTTTCGGGACTTGTGGGAGGAAACCGGAGCACCCGGAGGAAACCCAAGCAGACACGGGGAGTATGTGCAAACTCCGCACAGACAGTGACCCAAGCCGGGAATTGAACTCTGGACGCTGGAGCTGTGAAGCAGCAGTGCTAACCACTGTGCAACCGTGCCACCCTAATAACGACCTCGAAACTGCCAGACTCTTATAAAATCTCCATGAATGTCCTCAAGCGAAGGAAATCTGCCATCCTCACCTGGCCTGGCCTCCGCATGACTCCAGATTCACAGCACTGTGACCGTGACTCTTGATTGCCCTCTGAACTGGCTGAACTTGACTCTTGATTGCCCTCTGAACTGGCTGAACAAGGCATTCATTTGTGGGCAGCTCACCGCCTCTGATTCAAGGGTGATAAACGCTGGTCTACTTGCAATGCTCACGGTGATGAGGACCACGGGGGATCACTGATAAATTTCCCCATGAGGCTCGTGGAGTACGTGTTTCCCTGGTAACAGGCTGAGGCCGACTGTGCAGGGACTGGTTAACTCAGCCCTTTAAATAACAGCGCGAACCCAGACCGGCTAATCTGGTAACCCCGGACTGGGGCTTTACTGTTCTACACCATGATAGTGGCTCTACTTTTGAGTTAGAAATACAATAAAGTGAACCTTGCAGGCTGCGTCTCCTGGATTACTACACTCACATACCATGAACAACTGAAGAGAAAACCATCTTCCTGTATGCACAGCGGCTGTGTTACGTGACTACGTGAGGCAAGTGTATAAAAATCTGAAGAAATTTACAGAATATTTCAGGAATAGCTCCCTCGCATGAAGAAAGCTCCCCGGATTGACAATTGAAGGATGGTATTTACCCATCTACCGAGAGCCTGTCTCTGATCGAGAGGACAAACTCTGAAACAAGACATTGCTAACCCTGATCAGGTGAATCTCCTGGCCCACACGTAAACCAACAGTCTGGGTGAAGGTTAAACAGGTGATACGCCACAACATGATTGCATGGGTTTCCATCAGAAATCAGAGGGATTATCTTGGATATCTGTCCCTTGTTAATACGGTAGCACAGTGGTTAGCACTGTTGCCTCACAGCGCCTGGGACCCGGGTCCGGGTTCAATACCGGCCTCGGGTCACTGTCTGTGTGGAGTTTGCACTTTCTCCCCGTGTGTGCGTGGGTTTCCTCCGGGTGCTCCGGTTTCCTCCCACAAGTCCAAAGACGTGCGGGTTTGGTGGATTGGCCACGCTAAATTGCCCTTCGTGTTCAAAGATGTGTAGGTATAGAGCAAGGGAGTGGGCCTGGGTAACTTGTTCTTTCAGAGGGACGGTGCAGACTCGGTGGGCCGAATGGCCTCCTTCTGCATTCTGAAAAGTTGAATAAACGATTGAGAAAAAATCTACAGAAATAAGATAGAAAATTGGGTTCTCAAGAAGGAAAAATCTCTTCAGACCGAAATTGGTAAATAGTAAGGAGCAAGGTCTTAGATTACAGGACGATACAGACGAGCTGGTTAGAACATAAGCAATTAAGAACTAGGAGCAGGAGTAGGCCATCTGGCCCCTCGGGCCTGCTCCACCATTCAATGAGATCATGGCTGATCTTTTGTGGACTCAGCTCCACTTTCCGGCCCGAACACCATAAGCCTTAATCCCTTTATTCTTCAAAAAACTATCTATCTTTATCTTAAAAACATTTAATGAAGGAGCCTCTACTGCTTCACTGGGCAAGGAATTCCATAGATTCACAACCCTTTGGGTGAAGAAGTTCCTCCTAAACTCAGTCCTAAATCTACTTCCCCTTATTTTGAGGCTATGCCCCCTAGTTCTGCTTTCACCCGCCAGTGGAAACAACCTGCCCGCACCTATCCTATCTATTCCCTTCATAATTTTATATGTTTCTATAAGATCCCCCCTCATCCTTCTAAATTCCAACGAGTACAGTCCCAGTCTACTCAACGTCTCTTCGTAATCCAACCCCTTCAGCTCTGGGATTAACCTAGTGAATCTCCTCTGCACACCCTCCAGTGCCAGTTCGTCCTTTCTCAAGTAAGGAGACCAAAACTGAACACAATACTCCAGGTGTGGCCTCACTAATACCTTACACAATTGCAGCATAGCCTCGCTAGTCTTAAACTCCATCCCTCTAGCAATGAAGGACAAAATTCCATTCTCCTTATTAACCACCTGTTGCACCCGTAAACCAACTTTTTTGCAACTCATGCACTAGCACACCCAGGTCTCTCTGCACAGCAGCATGTTTTAATATTTTATCATTTAAATAATAATCCCTTTTGCTGTTATTCCGACCAAAATGGATAATCTCACATTTGTCAATATTGTATTCCATCTGCCAGACCCTAGCCCATTCACTTAACCTATCCAAATCCCTCTGCAGACTTCCGGTATCCTCCGCACTTTTTGCTTTAGGTGGGCAGAACAGTGGCAAATGGAATTTAACCCAGAAATGTGTGAGGTGATGCATTTTGGGGGGACTGACAAGGCAAGGGAATACAAAATGAATGGTAGGACCTGAGGAAGTACAGAGGACCAGAGAGACCTTGGGATGTGTGTCCAAAGATCCCTGAAGACAGCAGGACAGGTAGAGAAGGTGGTTCAGAAGGCCTATGGGGTACTTGCCTTAATTAACTGAGGCATAGAATATAAGAGGTTATGATGGAGGATATAAAATGCTTGTTGGGCCCCAACTGGAGCACTGTGTGAAGATCTGGGGCGGGATTCTCCGAAATGGAGGCAGAGTGTCCGCTCCCTCGTGAGCGCCGTCGTGTTTCACAACGGTGCGAAACGGGCGCGGGCACTACCGACTCTGGCCCCCACAGGGGCGGTTGACGCCGCTCCAGCCTCCCTTCCCGGCAACAACTGGGCGCCGCGCCAACCCGCGCCGCGTAACAAAATAGGGCCGGGGGTGGAGAGGCCGGCCCACCGATCGTTGGGCCCCGAGCGCGGGCCAGACCCCATCAGAGGCCCCCCCCCCCCAATCCAACGCGCAGAGTTCCCGCCGGCTGCGAGCAGGTGTGGACGGCGCCGGCGGGACTCTGCCGTTTCCACACGGCCGCTGGGCCCATCAAGGCCGGAAAATCGGCGGCCCGCGACCGACGCCGCGCCAAACACGCTGGCGCAAATGGCGCCGATTCTCCGCTCCTCGGAGAAATGCCTGCCGGCGTCGGGGCGGCGTGGCGCGGTTGAGCCGATTCTCCGGCCCGGCGCGGGGCTCGGAGAATGCCGCCCCTGGTCACCACTCTATAGAAAGGAAGTGATTGCACTGGAGAGGGTGCAGGGGAGGCTCACCAGGATGTTGCCTGGGCTGGAGCGTTTCAGCTATCAAGAGAGGCTGGATAGGCCGGGGCTCTTCTCCCTCGAGTAGAGAAGGCTGAGGGGGGACCTGATTGAAGTGTATAAAACTATGAGGGCCATCAATAGGGTGGACAGGAAGGTATTTTTCCCCTTAGTGAAGGGGTCGTAACCAGGGGACATAGATTTAAGGAATGGGCAGGAGGGTACAGGGGAATAGAGGGAAAACCTTTTCTCCCAGAGGGTGATGGGAATCTGGAACCCGCTGCCTGAAAGGGCGTTAGAGACGGGATCCCTCACAACACTGAAGAAGTATTTAGCTGAGCACTTGAAACACCCTAGGATTGGGGCAGGTGCTGGACAATGGGGTTCGAATAGAGAGGCGCTTGATGGTGGATGTGGACAGGATAGGCCGAGGGCCCTCTTCCCATGCTGTAAACCTCGATGACTCTAGAGCTTCTTGAGCTCGACCAATGCTGCCTCCGGCCTAACAATTTGGTCAGCTTAGTAGTTTGGGCAGAGGAGAGCATCTATGCAGTGGTCAGTGAAGTCTTCGGCCTAATGTTCTGCCGTGCTCAAGAAGCTCAGAAGGGACTGCCGCGACCAGCCACTGGGATCTGCTTCACCCGCCCCATCCGGGGCAGGTGAGCCAATCCGAGGAGGGCTGCCACCATCAACGGCCGGGACCAGCATCCCCCATCCATCTGTCAGAACCGGCACCGGTGAACTGCTCATTGTGGATAGCACAATTGCTTCACAGCTCCAGGGTCCCGGGTTCGATTCCAGCTCGGGTCACTGTCTGTGCGGAGTCTGCACATCCTCCCCGTGTGTGCGTGGGTTTCCTCCGGGTGCTCCGGTTTCCTCCCACAGTCCAAAGATGTGCAGGTTCGGTGGATTGGCCGTGATAAATTGCCCTTAGTGTCCAAAATTGGGTTATGGGGATAGGGTGGAGGTGTTGACCTTGGGTAGGGTGCTCTTTCCGAGAGCCGGTGCCTCCGGAATGGCCTCCTTCTGCACTGTAAATTCTATGATAATCTATGAATGCCCTTCCTGTCTACTTTGTTGCTGCATCCTATCTAAACTGTCTGAATTAATGGCTTTCAGCTCACGTATGACTTTGACCCCCCCCACCCCACCCCGCCCCTCTTTGAGACTCCAAACCCGCGTTCTTACTCAGTGACTACATTTCAAATAGCACTCCAATGGCTGTCGCCTTTGTTAAAGTGTTTTGGGCCATCCTGTGGTGGTAAGAAACACCTTGACATCCTCTTGCAGCAAAAAAAATTAACAACCTGAGCCCGCACGCAAACTTTCTATTACTTTGCATTTCCCCAGAGACTGACGTGTCCTTCCTTGAGAGCTGCGAGCAGCAAGCGTTAATTGCAATTAGCGCTAATCCCTCTTCTAATAAGACACAATGTTGTTAGGGACAACAGATTAGGTGCACCATGTGACGGTGGAATGAATTACACCCTGCGGTGGCTGGAGAATTTGCTGACTGAGGAACGGTCCAGGAAGCTGTCCTTCAGATGCCCGCTGTTATGTCGGCTGTCCCCGGGGGTTGGGGGCGGGGGGGGTGGTTTGCACTTTGACCCCTCGGTTAGACCATTCCCCAGGTTCAAGTTTCGCTCCAGGGACTAGGGCACAAAATATCTGGGCTGGCACTGCCCGCCATGAGTTGCTGAGGCAACGCTACACTGGAATGTTGGTCATTATTTCATAGGGAATAGACGCTCGGAAGCACAGAAGACCAGAGGGAGCTTGGGGTGCATATCCAAGGATCCTTGAAGGCAGCAGGACAGGTACACGAGGTGGTTAAGAAGGCACATGGGAAGGGCAGCACGGTGGTGCAGTGGTTAGCACTGCGGCCTCACGGCGCCGAGGTCCCAGGTTCGATCCCGGCTCTGGGTCACTGCCTGTGCGGAGTCTGCACGTTCTCCCCGTGTCTGCGTGGGTTTCCTCCCGGCGCTCCAATTTCCTCCCACAAGTTCCAAAAGACGTGCTTGTTAGGTCATTTGGACGTTCTGAATTCTCCCTCAGTACCCGAAGAGGTACCGGAGTGTGGCGACTAGGGGCTTTCACAGTGACTTCATTGCAGTTTTAATGTAAGCCTACTTGTGAGAATAATAAAGATTTTATATATTATTATCTAAATACTGTGACTACAAGAGCAGGTCAGAGGGTGGAAATTGTGTCAAGTGTAACTCATCTCCTGACTCCCCAAAGTCTGTTGACCATCTACAAGGCACAAGTCAGGAGTGTGATGGAATACTCTCCACTTGGATGAGTGCAGCTCCAACAACATTCAACAAACCCGGCACCATCCAGGACAAAGCAGACCGCTTGATTGTCAGCCCATCCCCCACATTCTACCATCTACAAGATCAACTATAGCAACGCACCAAGGTTCCTTAGGCAGCACCTTCCAAATCCACGACCACTACCATCTAGAAGGACAAGGGCAGCAGATACCTGGGAACTCCACCACCTGGAGGTTCCCCTCCCAGTCACTCACCACCCTGACTTGGAAATATATCGTCGTTCCTTCACTGTCGCTGGGTCAAAATCCTGGAACTCCCTCCCTAACAGCACTGTGGATGTACCTACGCCGCATGGACTGTGGTTCAGAAGACAGTTCACCACCACCTTTGTTAGTGATGGGTAATAAATGCTGGTCTAACGAGTAACGGCCACTTTCTGTGAAATTATTTTTTACATTGCCACTCCCCGACAGCTAAGCTTTTTGCCGGCCCATTTCAGAGGGCAGTTCAGAGTCAACCAGATTGCTGTGGGTCTGGAGTCACAAGTAGACCAGACCGGGTAAGGACGGCAGATTTACTTTCCTCAAGGGCATTTAGTGAACCAGTTGGGTTTTTACAATAACCGACGATGGTTTCATGATCACAATTACTCAGACGAGCTTTAGATTCCATGTCGATGAATTTTACTTACACCTGCTGCCGTGGAGGGATTTGAACTCATGTCCCCAAAGCATTAGCCTGGGTCTCTGGATTACTCATTCAGTGATATTGATTGAAGGCAGCGTCGTATTAGAATTTTTTGATTGTGGGGGTGAGACCCACGCTGACACGGGGGGAATGTGCAAACTCCACATGGACAGTGACCCAGGGCCGGGATCAAACCCGGGTCCTCGCCGCCGTGAGGCAGCAGTGCTAACCACTGCGCCACCGTGCCGCCCCTGTCCGTAGAAATTACCACTCATGTAACCGCTGCGTAGCGGCAGCGTGAAGCAGCTTTCTTAACCAGTTACTCAAATTCCCCGTTGCTTTCTCCATGGCGACGCCTCGGCCAATCAGACTCAACTTGCCAACCAATCAGCAGCACCCTTTCCTCCTGTCGCTGAAATTGGTGGGGTCGCTTGAAGTTCGCCGTCCTTGCATTTGACCTGCTGAGTGCAACTCGAAAAGCTTCGACAAGCTGGAAAATGGGATCAGAATACTTGGGTGGTTGTTTTTGACCGGCGCAGGCTCGATGGGCTGAAGGCCCCTTTCTGTGCTGTCGTTCTATATGACTCTATGACTAACATGTCTCTCTTTCTACAATGTGTTCTTCTCCAGCAATTGACTGCCTGTGAGGTAACCTGTTGAATAGAATCTCAAGTGCACTTTTGTTCCCGCCTGCTGCTCTCTCCTTTATTGCTCGACTATCTCTCTATCGCTCATGCTGCCCCATCAGTCAGGATCTCTGTGCACTGTGAGCAGGATCACAATCAACATCCATCTGCTGCAAAGGAAAGGCATTCAAGGCATCTGCTGCAATCTCCGGAAAATGGGATGGGAGACCTGAGTTGGGTGGGGGGGTGGGGGGGGGGGGGGGGGGGGGGGGGGGGGGGATGGGGGGGGGGGAGGAGCATCGGCTGGCAAGAGAGATAGACAGCGAGTAACCTTTCCAACAAAAGCATCTGTGGGTGTTGATTTGAATGACAGGTCGATCGGGTCACAGCGGGGAGGGGGAGGAGGGGCAAGATGATGGTCGTCTTCAGCAAGAGCCCAGAGCCAACGGGAGTAAATGACCTGCCCCCCCCCCCCCCCTCCTTGAACCCTGACGTGTGACAGGGTGTACATACCAAAGCTTTGAGGAAGAGCCCATCCAGACTCCGAACGTGAGCTCCCTTCTCTCTCCACAGATGCTGTCAGACCTGCTGAGATTTCCTGTTTTTGTTGTAACGTAACAAACGTCCGATTCACCAAGGCAAGCCTACCCCTCCACCCATCCCAAACCCCTTACTTCCCCAAGGAGCCCAGATCAAACATGGACATACAACGCAAGAATAGGCTATTCGGCCCCTCAGGCCTGTTCTGCCATTCAATAAGATCACGGCTGGTCTGTTTATGTTGAGTTCCACATTCCCCGGTGTGGTAGTATGTATTGGGGGTCATGTGGGACTGGAAGCCCTAATGTCATTGGCTGACAGATCCCGGGTCCTGGTTGGCCGTTGACCTCATACTCCGCCCTGAAGGCGAAGTATAAGAAGCCGGTGCCTTCCCCCGCAGGCCAGTTTACTATCGGGCTGCTGGGGAACAGACACGCTTAATAAAGCCTCATCGACTTCACTCTATTCGTCTCACGGAGTCTTTGTGCGCTACAATTTATTAAGCGTGCCTAAAAAGGACTATGGAGCTCAGGATCATTCCAGAATGCCTGAGGATCAGCCCCCACGCAGTGAATGCGGCACCCGGCTACCCCCCACAACCTTCGATTCCCTTGTCTGATGAGAATCTATCTACCCCCATCTTACAAATATTCAGTGACTGCCCCCCCCCCCACCCACCCCCAGCCACCTCCACCGCCTTCTGAGGCAGACAGTTCCAAAGTCACACAACCCTCCCTGAGGAAAATATTCTGCTCATCTCTGCCCTCAAAGGGCGACCCCTAATTTTAAGAAGTCTTACAACACCAGGTTAAAGTCCAACAGGTTTATTTGGAATCACTAGCTTTCGGAGCACAGCTCCTTCCTCACGTGAGTGAAGAGGTGGGTTCCACAACCACATATCAACCCACCTCTCCACCCACCTGAGGAAGGAGCAGTGCTCCGAAAGCTAGTGATTTGAAACAAACCTGTTGGACTTTAACCTGGTGCTGTCAGACATCTTACTGTGCCCACCCCAGTCCAACGCCGGCATCTCCACACCCTAATTTTCAAACAGTGCCTCCTAGTTCTGAACTCACCCATAAGAGGAAACGTCCTTTCCTCATCCACCATGTCGAGGCCATTCAGGGTCTTCAATCAATCACCCCCTTACTCCTCTAACCTCTAATGGAAACATGCCCAGCCTGTCCAACCTTTCCTTATGAGACATCCTCTGAACCACCCCCAACGCATTTGCACCTTTCCTTAAATAAGGAGAGCAAAACTGCACACAGTATTCGAGGTGTGTTCTTACCGATGCACTGTATCATGAGCAGAACATCCACTTTTATAGTAGCAAAATACTGCGGATGCTGGAAATTTGAAATAGAAACAGAAAATGCTGGATAAACTCAACAACGTTCAGTGCCCGGTGGGGGTAAAGTTGAACGACAAGGAACAGGTGGCCATGTGGGGGGGGGGTTGTGTTTCCCAGCAACAGTTTGGCAGTGGGGGTACTTTCAGAAACAGTGAATCCATCCGCCAAAAGGTGGGCCACAGGCAGAAGGCGAGCGCCAGCCGAAATGTCTCCACCTTCTTGACGTCTCTGGAATTTTCATTTTTAAAATTCAATTTCCGGGATGTGGCCGTCGCTGGTTAGGCCGGCATTTATTGTCCATCCCCTTCAGAAGGTGGCGGTGAGCTGCCTTCTTGAACCGCTGCAGTCGCTGAAACGTAGGTACACCCACACTGTTAGGGAGGGAGGTCCGGGATGTTGCCCCAGCGACAGTGAAGGAACGGCGATATATTTCCAAGTCAGGGTGGTGAATGACTTGGAGGGGAACCTCCAGGTTCCCAGGTATCTGCTGCTCTTGTCCTTCTAGATGGTAGTGGCCGTGGGTTTGGAAGGTGCTGCCTCAGGAACCTTGGTGAGTTCCTGCAGTGCATCTTGTAGATGGTACACATGGCTGCCATTCGGTGGGGGAGAGAGTGAATATGGCCTCAACTGCTTTAAGCGATAGTTTCCACAGGGCCACCACGCTCTCGGTGAAGAAATTTCTCCTCATCTCTGTCCTAAATGGTTTACCCGGTATCCTCAGACTGTGACCCCAGGTTCTGGACACACCCACCATCGGGAACATCCTTCCTGCATCTACCCTATCCAGTCCTGTTAGGATGTTCTAGGTTTCTATGAGATCCCCCCTCATTCTTCTGAACTCCAGCGAATACAATCCTGACCGACTCAATCTCTCCTCGTGCGTCATCCCAAGAATCAGTCTGGTAAACCTTTGCTGCACTCCCTCTGTAGCAAGAACATCCTCCAACAAGGAGACTGAAACAACACACAATATTCCAGATGTGGCCTCAACAAGGTCCTGTATAATTGCAGCAAGGCATCCCTGCTCTTGTACTCGAATCCTCTTGCTATCCTCGTTGTCAATTCTGGTGCCTGGATCCAGGTCGGGTGGTCCACCTGGCCTCATTCCTTTCAACTGACTTTGTAGCGGTAGAATACAATGGCGTGTTTTGCTGGGCCATTTCAGAGCGCTTTTAAGAGTCAACCACATTGCTGTGGGTCTGGAGTCACATATTGGCCAGACCAGTAAGGACGGCAGATTTCCTTCCCTGAAGGGCATTAGTGAACCAGATGGCTTATGTGGCAATGGACAACGGTTTTATGGTCCTCATTTTACATTTAATTCCAGATCATAAGACCATAGGATACAGGAGCTGAATTAGGCCATTCGGCCCATCGAGTCTGCTCCGCCATTCGATCATGGCTGATATGTTGCTCATCACCATTCTCCTGCCTTCTCCCCATAACCCCGGTCCCCTTATTAATCAGGTTTGTGTTTGAGATACCGTTACCTACAGGGCTACAGACCAAGAGCTGGAAGGTGAAATCAGACAGAATAGTTCTTCCTGAGAACATGAGAACCCATTCCAAGGGCCTGTGCAGGCTCAATGGGCCGAAAGGCCTCCTTCTGCACTGTAAATCCCACGAACCTATGAATCTATGAACTAGGAGCAGGAGTCGGCAACTTATCCTCTCGAGCCCGCTCCACCATTCGTTACAATCATGGCCGACCTCATCCTGGCCTCAACTCCTCCGTCCTGTCCGTTCGTCTTAACCCTTCAACCCATTACTAATTCAAAATCTGTTGAACTCCTCCTTAAATTTACTCAGTGTCCCAGCATCCACTGCACTCTGGGATAGTGAATTACATGGATATTGCGCAGATGTTTTATTAAGTTTAAATTCCACCCTCCGTCGTGGTGGGATTTGAACCCGGGTCCCAAGCGCGTTACCCTTGATCCCTGGAAGACGAGCGAGGCGACAGTACCACTGTGCCGCCGCCTGCCTCAGCCGGCGGGGCGACCAAAGCGCGAGGCATTCGGCCCTGTGGTCGACTCAGGGGCTTTCAGAAGCCGACCGACCCCCCCCCCCGTCACAGGGTGGCTGAAACGGGGACGACACTCCGCAGAGGCGTTTGATTGGCCGCGAATCACTTCGGGGGCCGCCCTGAGGGTGTGGGCAAGGCGCTACGTAAATGCGGACCATTTTGTGTTGGTTCGGCTTTTCCTCGCCATCTGCTCCCTGGTGCGACATCTGCGCAGCCTCTCGTCTTTCAATTTACGTCGCACCGAAGCAGCTGTTGTTTCAATTTGCCAAGCCGTCAGAACCTTTCCACAAAACAAGCAAACCAAAATAAAAAATCATCACCCTGACTCAATTGCAGCAGATAGAATATTAGCGCTTCAGAGGAAGCGATTACTGGTGCCTCCTGAGACCATTAGTTGCAGCATTTCTCACATATTTTGCTTGCGTGGTGTCTGTTGTCGGGTAATTGATTTGATCTGGCCACGGTTATCGCCTCGCAAAGCAGCTCCCCCCGCCGGCAAGAACGCAGGAATGATAGATTCCGAACTGCGACTGGCTATTCCCATCCCGATGGAAAACGGGAAGCCTGAATCCCGTTGCCCACTGAATTCTGCAGGTGGGGGGGATGAGCAGGTGTAGCCCCCTCGGCCCCTCCACCTTCCTCTGCTACTCAGGGCAGCACGGTAGCACAGTGGTTAGCATGGGTCCCAGGTTCGATTCCCCACTGGGTCACTGTCTGTGCGGAGCCTGCACGTTCTCCCCGTGTCTGCGCGAGTTTCCTCCGGGTGCTCCGGTTTCCTCCCACAGTCCACAGTTCCTGTACCAGCCTCCCCGAACAGGCGCCGGAATGTGGCGACTAGGGGCTTTTCACAGTAACTTAATTGAAGCCTACTCGTGACAATAAGCGATTTTCATTTCATTTCATTTTCAAAGACGTGCAGGTTAGGTGGATTGGCCATGCTAAATTGGCCTTAGTGTCCAAAAAGGTTAGGAGGGGTTACTGGGTTACGGGGATAGGGTGGAAGTGACGGCTTAAGTGGGTCGCTGCAGACTCGATGGGCCGAATGGCCTCCTCCTGCACTGTATGTTCTATGTTCTATGTTCAATTGAATCGTGCCTCATCTGCCATTCGCAGTCCATTTACCCGTCTTCATTCTTAATAAGATCAAAAGACACAGGTGTTGGAGTGGGCCCTTAGGCCCATCGAGCCTGCTGCACCATTCAGTAAGATGGCGGCTGATCTGATTGTGGCCTCAGCTCCACTTTCTTGCCTCACCGCCGTAACCCTCGACCCCTTTGTCAAACAAAATTCGGTCTAATTCAGCCTTGAGTGCAGTCAGTGACCCAGCCTCCCCGACTATGTGTGGGGGAGAATTCCAAACACTAACCATCCTCTGAGAGAATAGATTCCTCCTCATTTCCCTCTTAAACAAGAGGCCCCTTATTCTGGAACTGCGTCACTACACTAAAACCCCACCCACCTTTACCTTGTTAGGGGTTGCCAGAGAGATTGATAGATTCCTGATTGACAATGCGTAAAGAATTATGGGGATAGTAGGTGTCAAAAGCATTGAAGGGTCCAATCAGCCAATGATCGTATTGAATGGTGGAGCAGGTTCGACGGGCTAAATGGCCTACTTTTTCTTTTATTCATTTACGGGATGTGGGAGTCGCTGGCTAGACCAACATTTATTGCCCGCCCCTCGTTGCCCTTCAGAAGGTGGCGGTTTTTAGTTGCCTTCTTGAACCGCTGCAGTCCTCGAGGTGTAGGTACACCCACTGTGCTGTCAGAGAGGGAGTTCCAGGATTTTGACCCGCGACAGTGAAAGAACGACGATGTATTTCCAAGTCAGGGTGGTGAGTGACTTGTCCCTACTAGGTTATTAATGCTACCGGCCTCATTTCACAATACTAGATCTAAAATAGCCTTGCCCCAGTTGATTCCATAAGGTATGGCAAGAGGAAATTGTCACAAAGGCACCCTACAAACTCATCTTCCAGACCACCTTCGACAATTTGATCGGTCTGGTCCATATGAAGGTTAAAGTCACCCAGAATTATTACATGACCTTTGTTACATACTCCAACAATTCCTTGTTTAATACTCTGCCCAATATTACAACTGCTGTTGGGGGTCCTATAAAATAGGACCAGTGGTTTCTGACTCTTCCTCATTTCCATTCTTACTGATTGTATTCCTGTTTTTATGAGGTCAGCTCCTTTCTCACTAATGTCCTGATGTCATCCTTTACTACCAAGGCTACCCCACCTCTTTTTCCAAAGAAAGCCCACCAACGACTCTACTTTCTCAGAAGACTAAGGAAATTTGGCATGTCAGCTACGACCCTCACCAACTTCTACAGATGCACCATAGAAAGCATTCTTTCTGGTTGCATCACAGCTTGGTATGGAGCCTGCTCTGCCCAAGACCGCAGGAAACTACTAAAGGTTGTGAATGTAGCCCAGTCCATCACGCAAACCAGCCACCCATCCATCGACTCGGTCTACAATTCCCGTTGCCTCGGAAAGGCAGCCAGCATAATTAAGGACCCCACGCACCCCGGACATACTCTCTTCCACCTTCTTCCGTCGGGAAAGAGATACCAAAGTTTGAGGTCACGTACCAACCGACTCAAGAACAGCTTCTTCCCTACTGCCATCAGACTTTTGAATGGACCTACCTCGTATTAAGTTGATCTTTTCTCTACACCTTGCTATAACTGTAACATTATATTCTGCAGTCTCTCCTTCCTTCCCTATGTACGGTATGCACTGTTTGTACAGCATGCAAGAAACAATATTTTTCACTGTATACTGATACATGTGACAATAATAAATCAAATCAAAATCAAAATTTCCCAACCTTTAATTTTTAATTTAATTTTTTAATAATCTTTATTGTCACAAGTAGGCTCATATTAACATTGCAATGAAGTTACTGTGAAAATCCCCTAATCGCCACATTCCGGCGCCTGTTCGGGTACACAGAGGGAGAATTCAGAATGTCCAAATTACCTAAGAGTATGTCTTTCGGGACTTGTGGGAGGAAACGGGAGCACCCGGAGGAAACCCGCGCAGACACGGGGAGAACGCGCAGACTCCGCACAGACAGTGACCCACCCGGGAATCGAACCTCGGACCCTGGAGCTGTGAAGCAACAGTGCCAACCACTGTGTTACCGTGCCGCCCACACCTTGGTCACCTTGTAACCATTTCTATGTAATGGCAATTAGATCCAAGCCATTTATCTATATTTGTGCCATTAGTTCACCTATCTTATTGTGGGTGTCCTGTGCATTCAGATAAAGAGCTTTTCATTTTATTTTTCACTGTTATTTCCTGCACGGGCCTTACTCTGTGATACACTATATGGTTGGACTCACTGTCCCTTCCTGTCCCACTCTGTTTACCTGACCCATATCCCGACAATGTTACATTGACATGACTTATCTCTTTTGATTTCTAATTCTTCCTTCACCCCAATCCCCCCGGAAGGAATTTCCTCTCCCAGAGAGCAACGAATCTGGGAAATTCTTTACCGCAGAGAGCTGTCCAGGCTGGGACGTTTAAGTACGTTCAAGGCTGAGATTTCTACTCAATCAGGGAACCAAATGTTATGGGGATAAGGCAGGAAAGTGGAATTGAGGATTGTCATATCAGGTCAGTCTTGACCTCATGGAATAACAGAACAGACTCGATGGGCCGAATGGCCTACTTCTGCTCCGGTGTCATATGGTCTAATGGTCTACCCGCCCCCCTATATGTTTAAAGCCCTACATTCTTGGTCGTATAATGACATCTCCAGGAATACATCCAATCAGAGTTGGTAACCCTCGGCCATCACGACATAAACTTCCCTCCCTCATTTGCAAATATGTCTCTCCCTCAATAATAATAATCGCTTACTGTCACAAGTAGGCTTCAATGAAGTTGCTGTGAAAAGCCCCTAGTCGCCACATTCCGGCGCCTGTTCGGGGAGGCTGGAACGGGAATTGAACCCGCGCTGCTGGTCTTGTTCTGCATGACAAGCCAGCTGTCTTAGCCCAATCCCCTGTGATCAGCACAAGTCCTCTCCTTCACTGCCCCAGAACCTCTGCTCAACCCCTTCTCCCATGTCTCCATCTCTGTCCTCCTCAGCGCGAAGTTCTGGTACATTCTCCCTTCCTACACCTCCACCCCACCTCCGAGCGTGCCGTTGAAACCCACCGTCTCCACCGTACCCCCTCCCGCTGACGTTCACGATGGTTGCTGAAATAAAAACAAAACATTCTGGAAACGCACTTGATCTCCAGGAATAGCAGTTCACCTTGCGATTAGCCACCTTCCAGCCTCCTGGTTTCAACATTGCGTTCAACAATTTTAGATCCATAATGCCCGCCCCATCTCTCTTCCTTTTCTTTTGCATGTTTCAGTCTTAATCTTGGCTTGCATCATGTTTGTGCTTTCAGTTGGCAACGGTTCCTTATTCTGCCATTCACACCTCCTCTGGACTCCCTTTGCACCTCTCCCATTCCCTTTGGCTCTGCACCAGTAACTCTTCTGTCATCTAGTGTCCCAATCCTCTGCCCTAAAACAAACATTCCCTTTGTTTCCTTTTCCACCCGCGTCGATTTCAATGGCACATTTCTTTTTAAAAATAAATTTAGAGCACCCAATTATTTGTTCCAATTAAGGGGTAGTGTAGCGTGGCCAATCCGCCTACCCTGCACATCTTTTAGGTTGTGGGGGCGAAACCCACGCAAACACGGGGAGAATGTGCAAACTCCACACGGACAGTGACCCAGAGCCGGGATTCGAACCCGGGTCCTCAGCGCCGTGCCACCGTGCTGCCCTCACACCTCTAATGATGGGCTCGATCTCCCGGCTGCATTCCACCCAAAAGGCAGTGCAGCCGGTACATGCCGGGAGATTCCTCTTCCCGATCTACCTGGCTCACCACGCCTCGCGAGACATTGCTATCTGAATCTCACCCATTGTGGGCTGGATCGTTATTTTGCACATTTGCATATTAGAATAACGAACAAAGAGCAATACAGCACAGGAACAGGCCCTTCGGCCCTCCAAACCTGTACCAGTCATGATACCACACTTGGCCAAAACCCTCAGCACTTCCTTGTGCCGTATCCCTCTATCCCATCCTATCCATGTGTTTGCCGAGATGCCTTTTGAACGCCGTTAATGTATCTGCTTCCACAACCTCTCCGGGCAACGCGTTCCAGGCACTCACCACCCTCTGCGTAATAAACCAGCCTCACACATCTTTGCCCCACGGCCCTTAAACCTATGCCCCCTGGTGAGTGATCCCTCCACCCTGGGAAAGAGTGCCTGCCAATCCACTCTATCCATGCCCCTTATAAACTTGTAGACTAAGCTATTCTCACTCTGATATGCATGTTCCTGAGGAACCCAAGGCGTTGGGATCTAACCCCCTCACCCTGCAGACCTCGGGCGAGTGCCGTTCAGTGCTAGCTTCCTCAAATCGAGACCAGACGGGACGGCACTTGTGGGGGACTTCCATGGGAGCAGAGGTTCCCAGGTACTTGCTCTTTGGTCCGGGTGGTACCCTGGCACTGCTGGTGACGCCTGGGCACAGGCAACCTCACTCCGTGGCTGTGCCACCTGAGTGCCAAGCTCTCATTTTCTGAGTGCTCGCGATCGGGCCGGGGGTGCCCTGCCCAGGTGTTGGAGGGTGCAAGGACTTTCCCCTAGTGTGCTGGGGCTTGGCGCCGTGTCGAGGGGTCGAGGGTTCGGGATGCCATTTAAAAATGCCAGCACTCAAAAAATGACAGCTTGGCACCCAGGTGGCACAGCAGCGCGGGGTCGATTCCCATCCCGGCTGAGGTCATCCATGAAGCCTTCTCAACCTTGTCCCTCTCCTGAGGTGTGGTGATCCTCGGGTTAAATCACCATCAGTCAGCTCTTCCCCCTCAAAAGGTGAGAGTAGTGCAGGGCCCTCAGGGACGGTGGCATCTTTACTTTTATTTCCTTTAGTGGCTCTTTGCTAATTAGATCCACATTTTTCCCCAGAGCCCATGAATCAGCAAATTCAGGAGAGCTGAATAAATACCTGGAGGAAGTCCTGATGGAGAGGTCCAAGAGGTCGCCTGAGATGGAATCAGCGAGACACACCCAGATTGGTACTTTCAGGCCCTGTAGAACAATGAACGGACATTTAATTAGTGCCTTTCAGACCTCATTATATAACAATTCTGGAAAGCCCTTTTTTTAACGATGCCTTTTCTTCCCGATCTTCCATTGCCCTGTCTGTTCCAGCACTTCCTCCCTGAAAATCTAGGTTAGTATTGAAGGATGTTTGGACAGATCTGTTCTCAGGGAGACCCACGCCGTGACCCAAACTCCACCTTTGGGATGCGGGGAAGCAATTAAATAAATGTGAAATTGACTTTGAGCACAGTAAGATCCCACAAGCAGCTAGCTGACTAAATAACCTGGGTATCTCTCCATGCTGTTGGTGGAGGTGTAAATATTGGCTATGGCACTGGGGCGAACACCCCTAATCCTCTTCAAAAAAGTGCCTTGGGATCTTCTGTATCGATCTAAGAGTGCCAACCGCACCTCAGTTGTACATCTCACCCAGAAATGAAAATTGCTTATTGTCACAAGTAGGCTTCAAATGAAGTTACTGTGAAAAGCCCCTAGTCGCCACATTCCAGCACCTGTTCGGGGAGGCTGGTAAAGGAATTGAACCGTGCTGCTGGCCTGCCTTGGACTGCTTTCAAAGCCAGCGATTTAGCCCTGTGCTCAACAGCAAAGACGTCAACTCTAGTCAATGGCATCCACTAAAATGCACTGGCAAAGCAGACAATGTCGAATAATGGTCGACTGTGGCATACCTACTCATTTTCTTTCTCTCCCTTGGGGAAGACCCCTAACACTCCTCCCGACATCATCATGCTCCTTCGACAACGTCTTCCAAAACCGCGGCCTCTGGCGCCCAGAAGGGCAAGGGCCAGCGGACACATGGGATCACCACCACCTGGAGGTTCCCGTCCAAGCCACGCACCATCCTGACTTGGAAATACATCGCCGTTCCTTCGCTGTCGCCGGGTCAAAACCCTGGAACTCCCCCACTAACAGCACAGTGGGTGCACCTACACCACAGGGGCTGCAGCGGTTCAAGAAGGCAACCTTTCGTAGGGTAATTAGGGATGGGAAATGAGAATGTTGGCCTAGCCTGCGACACTGGTGTCCCATGGAGGAATTTTTTAAAAAACTCTGACGAATTGTAATGGAGAATGTGGTCAGAAATACTCAGCATTTATCTTATGTCTTATAAGCTTCTATTGATTAAAAGCCAAGTTATAAAGTTTAATTGGTCACCATTAACTATTGATTTCAGTTTAAGCGGCAGTCAATTGTTGCGTCGAATCAAGGCTTGTCTGAGATTAAAGATATGGCTCCATTTATTGAGCAGCCATATGAACAAACTCGGGTCATCAACAGACAGGATGAAATCCATTAGATCTCACATCCTAAGACAGCACTCCAATTCTCTGTGATGATCCGTTGCCTTGGTTATTTTGCTTCAGAGAAATCATTTTCCCATATTCTAAAAGGAGACAGTGGATCAATGCTTGGGTTTTGTTGGAAAACATGATGGATGCGACCATCGTCCAACTGTCGTACCGGGATGCCGAGGTGCAGGGGCTGGTTTAGCGCAGTGGGCTAAGACAGCTGGCTTGTAATGCAGAAGCAGGCCAGCAGCGCGGGTTCAATTCCCGTTCCAGCCTCGCCGAACAGGCGCCGGAATGTGGCGACTCGGGGCTTTTCACAGGAACTCCATTGAAGCCGACTTGTGACAATAAGCGATTATTATTATTGAACCAGTGGTGGAAAATTGGGAAGAAAAGACATTTTAAAAAATGGACCGCTGGCTGAAACTGGTCAATTGCTAATATTTTCACCCCACGAAACAAACACTAATATTCCACAAATTAAGTTATTCTAATGCTACCATCCGAGGATCAGAAAGTTCTAGAAGGAGTGACACCAAAAGGTCCATTGATGGGTGGGTCTCACCCCCACAACCCAAAGATGTGCAGGGTCTCCGGGCGGGCGTGGCCGGAGAATCCTGCCCCTGGCAACCAATTTGTGCACAGCAAGCTCCCACAAACAGCAATGTGTTAATGCCTGGAGAATCTGTTTTATGTTGCTTGAGGCTCAGAAAAAGGCCAGGTCACCTGGGATTCAACTGCCTTGCTCCTCTTCAGAGAATCGTTTATGTTCACGGCAGAGGGGGGGAGGAAAGACAATATAAAATAAAGTGGTGCAGGAATAGAGGGACATGGGGGGTGCGATTCTCCACTCCCACGCCGGTTGGGAGAATCGCCTGGGCCGCCAAAATTTCCGGGGACGCCGGTCCGACGCCCTCCCGCGATTCTCCCAAGCGGCGGGAACGGCCCGGTCGAGTTTCGCGGGCCGCGGGCCGGAGAATCGCCGGAGACACCCAAAATGGCGATTCTCCGGCACCCCTGCTATTCTGAGGCCCGGATGGGCTGAGCGGCCAGGCCAAAACGGCGGGTTCCCCCCCCGGTGCCGTCCACACCTGGTCGCTGCAGTTGTGGGCGGTGCGTGAATGCTGGGGGGGGGGGGGGGGCCTGTGGGGGGGTGAGGGGGGGATCCTGCACTGGGCTTCACCTGGAATGTGGGGTGGCCCGCGATCGTGCCCACCGATCGTCGGGCCGTCCTCTCTGAAGGAGGACCTCCTTCCTTCCGCGGCCCCGCAAGATCCGTCCCCCATCTTCTTGCGGGGCGGATTTAGAGAGGACGACAACCATGCATGCGCGGATGACGCCCGTTATGCGGCGCCGGCTGCGTCATCTATGCGGCGCCGCTTTTACACGGGCGACAAGGCCTGGCGCGTGTAGATGATGCGGCCCCGATCCTGGCCCATTGTCAGGGCCTGAATCGGTCGGGACCGGGGCCGTTCCGCGCCGCCGTGAATCTCGACGGCGTTCACGATGGCGCGGCCACTTCGGCGTGGGAGTGGGGAATCCCGCCCGGGGTGTCTGTGTATAAATCATGATTCATTGTTTGATTGATAGATTTATTGTCACATGTACCGAAGTACAGTGAAAAGTATTTTTCTGCGGCCGAGCGAACGTACACAGTACGTACATAGTAGACAAAAGAATAATCGACAGAGAATACTGACAAATAGTATATCGACAAACAGTGATTGGTTACGGTGCAGAACAAGGGGCCAAACAAAGCAAATACATGAGCAAGAGCAGCATAGGGCGTCGTGAATAGTGTTCTTACAGGGAACAGATCAGTCCGAGGGGGAGTCGTTGAGGAGTGTTGTAGCTGTGGGGAAGAAGCTGTTCCTATGCCTGGATGTGCGAGTCGTCAGACTTCTGTACCTTCTGCCTGATGGAAGGGTCTGGAAGAAGGCATTGCCTGGGTGGGAGGGGTCTCTGACAATGCTGTCTGCCTTCCTGAGGCAGCGGGAGGAGTAGACAGAATCAATGGGAGGGTGGCAAGCTTGTGTGAAGCGTTGGGCTGAGTTCACCACACTCTGCAGTTTCTTGCGATCTTGGGCCGAGCAGTTGCCATACCAGGCTGCGATGCAGCCGGATAGGAGGCTCTCTATCGCATATCTGTAGAAGTTTGTGACAGTCGATGCAGACATGCCAAATTTCTTTAGCTTCCGTAGGAAGTAGAGACGTTGTTGGGCTTTCTTGACTGTTGCATCAACGTGAGTGGACCAGGACAGACTGTTGGTGATGGTGACCCCCAGGAACTTAAAGCTATCGACCATCTCCACTTCAGAGCCACTGATGCAGACGGGAGTGTGTGTCGTGCTGTGCTTCCTGAAGTCGATGATCAGTTCCTTGGTCTTGCCGACATTTAGAGAGAGGTTGTCCCCGGTATACCCAGCAACCAAGTGATCTATCTCCCTTGTGTAGTCTGATCCAGACCATTGAAAGGTCACAGGTGGCGCATTTCCAACTCAGAATTCATACTGCCTGCTATATGCCTGTTCCCGTACCAGCCTCCCTGAACAGGCGCCGGAATGTGGCGACTAGGGGATTTTCACAGTAACTTCATTTGATGACTACTTGGGACAATAAGCGATTTTCATTTCATTTCCTTTCATTTCATAGTGGGCTCTTTGCATCTGATTTATGTAAAATGGGTGAAGTATCATCACTCTGGACCACAGAAACCTTCAACTACCTCAATCGATGGTCTCAGGCTCTCAAGTGCTTTGCCTCACTCCCCTCTTACCAGATCCAAACAGATATTAATCAATCCTTTTCTGAAGATTCCTGTCATCATTCCCTGAACTTCCCAGCACTATTTTCTACTGATGCCCCTTTACTCACTACTAATGGTTTTGGTAATGTCCAGGCTGGCTCTAAGTTGAGAAGCTGGGGATTTGGTAAACCAGGGCCATGCCTGACAATTGAGAACTACACTGTCAAAGGAGCCATCCTTCACATGAGATGCTAAATCGAGGCCCTGTCTGCCTGTCGCTCTGGATGTTAAAGATGGTATGGCACTAATCGCAGAACAGGGCTTTATAATGAACAATATTCCTCTTTTTCTAATTTGTTCATAGGATTTGGGTGCGTCCAGGCAATTGGCCTCAGCACCGCCCCCCCGTCTGGACTCAATTCCATCAGGGCTAAAGTTCCAGCTCATGCTTACACCCAATAACAGAAAGAATGTTGAGAGCTGTAAACCTGTAGCCATCACTGCCAGAATCCAGCTGACACTTCAAGCGCCAAAGTTACAATCAGATTAGCCACGATCCTACTGAATGACAGAGCAGGCTCGAGGGGCCGAGTGGCCTACTTCTGCTGCTAGTTCATGGCACGGTGATGCCTCACAGCGCCAGGGACCCGGCTTCAAATCCGACCTTGGGTGACCGTCTGCATGGGTTTCCTCCCACTGTCCAAAGGTGTGCAAGTTGGTTGGATTGGCCATGATAAAATTGCCCCTTAGTGTCCAAAGATATGTTGATTAGGTAGGATTATGGGGTAACGGGGATAGGGTGGGGAAGTGGGCCGAGGTAGGGAGCTCTTTCAGAGGGTCGGTGCCGATTCAATAGGCCGAATGGCTTCCTTCTGCACTGTAGGAATTCTATGCTTCTCTGTTTGTATGTAAACAAACAATGCTGGTCAGGTAAAATGGGAAATATGAAGGAAAAGCATACATAGGCTGCAAGTGAAATTATTGGCTGCAGAGAAAAGGGAAACACAGACAGAGGCTGCACTAGAGCGGTGTGTTGAATTTCGGAGATAGCACTTTCGGAAGGCCGGCACGGTGGCACAGCGGCTAGCACTGCTGCCTCACAGCTCCAGGGCCCCAGGTTCAATTCCAGCCTCGGATCACTGAGGAGTTTGTACTTTCTCCCCGTGCCTGCGTGGGTTTCCTCCAGATGCACCGGTTTCCTCCCACGGTCCAAAGATGTGCTGGTTGGGTGGAGTGGCTATGCAAAATTGCCCTTAGTGTCCAAAATCTTTAGGTGGGGTTACTGGGTTACGGGGATAAGGGGGAGGCATGGGTTTAAGTAGATGCCCTTTCCAAGGGCCGGTGCAGACTCCATGGGCTGAATGGCCTCGTTCTGCATTGTGAATTCTTTGATTCTATGATTCTAAGGCATTAAAGATGGTTCAGACGAGATTTATGAGAACAGCTCCAGGGATGAGAGACTTCTGTTACGTCGATAGACGGGAGCCGTTGGGACTATCTCTTTAAAGAGGAGAAGGTTAAGAGGAGATTTGATAGAACCAGAGGACTGTGGACAGGGAAGATGGAGAGAAATTGTTTCCATTGGCAGAAATGGGTGAGAACCAGAGATCACAGACTGAAGATGATTGGGAGAAGAATCAAACAGGGCTAGTACATGAGGGTGCGATCAAGGTAGGTTCAATTCAGACAGTCAAGAGCGGATTGGACGATCATCTCAAAAGGAAAATCGTACAGAGCTAGGCATCAGCAAATTGCTCCTTCCGAGAGCTGGCACAGAGAGGGAGGGCCGAATGGCCTCCTTCTGTGCACGTAACCATACTGTGAGGAGGAAGAACCCTGGGCGCAGCGAGTGGTTAGAACCTGGAATGGGATGTCTGAGAGCATGGTGGAGGCTATGGTGGACAATTATCTGATGAGAGAAGGTTGCGGGGCTGCGGGGAAAGGTCAAGGGGCGTTGAAGTGGCTGAGTTGCTCTCATGGGGCCTGCAGAGACACAACAAAATGGTCTCCCTGTGTGCTGCAACCACTCCATCATTCTGCCAGCCCACCGCACATCCCTCCCCTGTCTCTGATTCCTACTGGGGTCAAACTAGGAGGGATGGGAAAAGGACGTTGGTGAGGACAGCGCCCGGTTCACATCGGTGGTCAAAGTCGGAATTACGCCTACCACCTCAGCTGGACCGCTCTGCCCTTCCCTGATGCTGCCTTTTGTGGATGGCCACCAAATTTGGAAAAAGGACCCTCAATTTCGAGCAGGGGAGGGGAAATAAAACCCGATGTGTGAGCTATGATGCTCAAAGCATTGTCCCATATAAGCTCCCGGCCGCTTTACAGGGGTATGGTTTGAATTTTAAATCCTAAAGAGCCACTGATGAGAGAGCCGTGGCTGAGCAGAATGGTTACGATATGTAGCGGACGTGTCCGATGTGGATATTTAAACGCACACTCCGATGAAAGATCCGGGCGAATCCCGCGCGCGTTACAGGAAACCGGGGAAGAGTTGCTCCTGGAATGTGCAGTTTGAATGTTTGACGAGGAGCTTAGCAGCACTAATGAATGCAACTTGTGCCTAAATATCATTTTCTTAATTAAAAGTCACCTCTGACTGTGCCGCTGCCTATTTTACATTTATTCCCCTTTATTAATATCAGATTAGCTTAACTCCCTGCAAACCGAGTCGAAGAACAGCCCTGCAGCGCAGATTGGTTTAAAATCAATTTGGGTTGCTTGGCTACTGTCGCTTGACTGCATTCAGCTCGACACTGCACACGGGCAAAGGATGGTGACTGGACGCCAATCCTGGAGCCCAAACATCGGGAGACATGGCGCAGCAAGATCCCAGAAACAGCAGCGAGGTAAATGACCAGATTATATGTGTCAGCGATTAGAGTGTCATGAGAGAGTACCTTTAAGAAATGTATGTTTAAGCAATGTACCTTTAAGAAATGGAGCTGATCATATTACTGAAGTGATGTCAGAGGGTGGGGGGAGCTGAGCTCACTTCTGCTTTTGGTTTCAGTTTGAGGAGGCAGCTGGGAGTGTCTGTGTGTTTTGCTGTGACCTGCATGAAGAAACACAGAGCTGGTCTGTTGATTTCTGCAATCCAAAGACTATAAATATATTGAATGTAACCTAATGTGCTCCGATTTTTGAAGGTTTGGAGACCTTTGGATGTTTAAAGGAACAGTTTGAAGGATTATTTAGTGTTGTAGTCTTTTGAGGTTACCTTTGAAGTAATGGGTGTTAAGATATTCAATGTTTGTTTTTAAAAGGTTAACTTGAGTTCATAGAATAAACATTGTTTTGTTTTAAAATCCACTTGCCCATTTCTGCTGTATCGCACCTGGAGAGCGCGCCGTGTGCTTCCCACACCACAGTCTATTACAAGTTGTGGGTCGGTTGAACTCCATGAAACACTTTGGGGTTCTGTAAACCCGGACCCATGACAATAGAATGGTGGTCATTCAGTCCCCTGTGCTCCTTGAGAGAGCTATCCAATTACGCCAAGCCCCCCCCCCCCCCCCCCCCCCGCCGCACCCCAGCCTCAATCTGTGGCCTCTGCTCACCACCAACCACTTGAAACAGTTTCCCTCTCTTTGCTCTCTCAGAAATATGAAAACCTCCCTTGAATTTCCGCGTCGCCACCTTGATGTCCCGTTCCTGCCTTCAACCGAAGGCCCCTTGCTGGTTGTTCGCAATCAGAATGCGAGCAAAGAATTCCTTATAGAAACCACCCAATCACATGATCCCAAAAGCAGTCCAGAATACCGTCATGTCCGTCTGACTGTACCTTTGAATGCAGTTGTTACAGCATTCATTTCACGCACAGCAGGATCGCAGCTGCGATGATTCGTTCCTATGTTAAGGTCAGTGGTTAGAATCGCATTTCACACAATGGAAAATAGTGGTGGTGGTTGGAGGTCACTCATCTCAGCTCCAGGGCATCACTGCAGGAGTTCCTCAGGATAGTGTCCACGGTCCAACAATCTTCACTTCCTTCAGCAATGAACACCCTTCCATCATAATAATAACCTTTATTGTCACAAGTCGGCTTACATTAACACTGCAATGGAGTTACTGCGAAAAGCCCCTAGTCGCCACATTTCGGTGCCTGTTCGGGTACACGGAGGGAGAATTCAGAATGTTCAATTCACCGAACAAGCACGTCTTTCGGGACTTGTGGGAGGAAACCGGAGCACCCGGAGGAAACCCACGCAGACACGGGGAGGACGTGCAGACTCCGCACAGACAGTGACCCAAGCCGGAATCGAACCTGGGATCCTGGAGCTGTGAAGCAACATAAGATCAGAAGTGGGGGTGTTCACACAATGTCCAGCACCATTTGCGACTCCACAGATGCTGGAGCAGTCCATGTCCAAATGCAACAAGACCTGGACAATATCCAGGCTTGGGCTGACAAGTGGCAAGTTACACTCGCACCACACAAGTGCCAGGCAATGACCATCTCCTACAAGAGGGGATCTGAACCTTAGCCCTTGACATTCAATGGTATTACCATCCCTGAATTGCCCCCACTATCAACATCCTGGAGATTACCATTATTGTGTGTTTCCAATGATATAAAGCCACCAATCACTCATAATGAATTGGGTAAATACGATGGGAGTTAATTTCTTAAAAACTAGCCACATGAAAAAAGAAATATATGGATAGGAATCTTGAAGATATCAGCAGCAGAGCTGTGTGTATGCGCTCTGCTCAAAAACAAAGTGAGACAAAGCTGGATTGCACAACACACTTCCTTCTGGTGATGTCATGCTGCAGTCCCTTAAAAACATATTACAATGACCATTTAACAAAGATTTAACTGGGCTATACATATAAATATTGCAGCTACTACAGCAAATCAGAGGCCGGAATTCTTCCTGTGTCCCAAAGCCTGTCCCCCATCTACAAGGCATAAGTCAGGAGTGTGATGGAAACATCTGCAGTTGCCTGGATAAGTGCAGCTCCAGCAACACTTAAGAAGCTCAACAAAGCAGCCTGCTTGATTGGTACCTCATCCCCCATTCCAAATTATCACTCCCTCCACCACTGACACACAGTGGCAGCCGTGTGTACCATCTACGAGCTGCTCTGCAGCAACTCACCCAGGTTCCTTCGGCAGCACCTTCCAAACTCGTGACCTCTACCATCTATAAATAAATAATGTTTACTGTCACAAGTAGGCTTATATTAACACTGCAATGAAGTTACTGTGAAAAGCCCCCAGTCGCCACATCTTGTTCGGGTACACAGAGGGAAAATTCAGAATGTCCAATTCACCTAGCAAGCTCGTCTTTCGGGACTTGTGGGAGGGAACCGGAGCACCCGGAGGAAATCCACGCAGACACGGGGAGAACGTGCAAGAGCAGCAGCTCTTGGTGGACACCACCACCTGCAAGCTCCTCTTCAAGTCACTCACTGTCCTGACTTGGAAATATAATCACTGTTCCTTCACTCTCGCTGGGTCAGAATCCTGGAAGTCCGACCCTAACAGTGCCAAGGGGGCACCCACACCACATGGGCTACATCTATTCAAGAAGGCAGCTCACCACCATCTTCTCAAGGGGCAATTAAGGATGGGTAATAAATGCTGGTCTAGTCAGAAACATTGAGATCGCATGAGTGAATAGATTTTAAAAAGCACTTTAATGCAGAATAATAACACTCCAAGATACTTCACAGATATGTTAGCCACAACAATAATGATGCTGGGCCAAAGAAAGGTAGTCCTTCGACAGGTTACCAAATACTTTTTCACAGGGGTGGGTTTTAGGGATGTCCTCAGAAGAGAATTTTCATAGAATCATATGCAGTGCAGAAGGAGGCCATTCAGCCCATTGAGCATGCGCCGGCCCTTGGAAAGAGCACCACCTTTAAGCCCACACCTCCACCCCAGCCCCGTAACCCAGTAACCCCACCTAACCTTTTTGGACACTAAGGGCAATTTAGCGTGGCCAATCCACCTAACCTGCACATCTTTGGACTTGTGGGAGGAAACCGGAGCACCCGGAAGCAACCCACGCAGACACGGGGAGAACATAAAGACTCCGCACAGACAGTGACCCCAAGCCGGGAATCGAACCGGGGACCCTGGAGTTGTGAAGCAACTGTGCTAATCACTGTGCTATCATGCCGCCCAATTCTGGTTGTTGGTTCCTGACAAGGTGGTGGAAAGCACAGCAAGGAGTGACGGGGACAGGACGGGAGGCAATCCTATCTCTTACAAGTCCACAAGTTGCACATCAAAGAACAATTTGTCGAGGCTGCCATCTCACTGACGGAAAGGGCTGGCAACCAGTGGGCAGTAATTCAAGATAATCGACGCAAAAAATCCAGTGGGGCAAATAAGGGCAGATGAGCATAGTTGAAATGAGAGATACGTTGTTCAAACTTTTCATCCTGCACTCACTAGGATAAACACAAGAATACCAAATTTCAAATGATTAGGGCAGCACATTAGTACAGTGATAAGCACGGTTGCTTCACAGTGCCAGGATCCCAGGTTCGATTCCTGGCTTGGGTCACTGTCTGTGCTGAGTCTGCACATTCTCCCCGTGTCTGCGTGGGTTTCCTCCGGGTGCTCCGGTTTCCTAGCACAGTCCAAAGATGTGCAGGTTAGGTGGATTGGCCATGCTAAATTGCCCATAGTGTCCAAAAAAGGTTAAACTGGATTACGGGGGATAGGGTGGAGGTGTGGGGCTTAAGTGGGGTGCTCTTCCCAAGGGCCTGTGCAGACCCGATGGGCCGAATGGCCTCCTTCTGCACTGTAAATTCAATGTTCTATTGCAACAATCTGTTGGAGAAAATGGTGCTGCTAGGTTGGGAAGCCAACTCAGATTGCCCAATGCGTTACCATGGAGAAAACAATTGGGAACTCTGCGTTCCCCAGGCTCCTGGAGAATTCAAAAGAGGCACAACGCTTGAGCAGACTTCCTTTTTTGTTTTGCAGAGAAGGGGACTCACACGTGGATTCATTTCACCTCTCGCAAGTGTAAAGAGCTACATTATGAGCTTGATTAATTAAATTGAATGTTTATGCGGCTGCCGGCGCACTCAGGATTGCTCAGCAAATGCTGCCCAATCACGGAATCACATTTAACAGTAGAGGTCGTGTTTTGTTATTTGCAAGCGTGGCTGGGTATGGTCTGTACTCGGAATGCAAGAGAAAACAATTTTTTTTGTGTCTCTTCGTGCATCAGTATTCAAGTTCTGTGCTACCAAGCAATTTATATTTTTTCAAGTTATTCATGGGGTGTGAGTGCCATTGGCTAGGCCAACGTTTATTGCCCATCCCTAAGTACCCTTGAGAAGGGCAAATGTATTTTTTGACCACAATGTGTTGTTTGATGCCTGAATGCATTACAAAGGTACAATTTGCCAAGTGGTAGGGAAAGCCATGGAACTAACTGAACATCTCTTTCATAGAGTCAAATAGTCCTGCCTACATGTTGTAGAATTCTACGAAAGCCCATCATAACAGAATTTAGGAAAATAAAGGTAGTTTTAAGAATTTATCAATGTACTGGTGAACATTAGAAATAAGGTACAGTTATTAGTGTGTTTAATTTAATGTTGCTATGATTGGAAGAGTAAAACCTATAGTTAGATACATGCCTGACAAAGGTGTTTTTGTATGTGTAGGGGTTGGTTAAATTCCAACTGTTTTTCTATTGTGCTTAGCGAGAGCTACGGCATGAAGAATGAATAAACCAGCAGTGGTTGCTTAGCAACTGGGACCTTGCGAGGTAGATCACATTTAAATTTTAGCTGAGTTAATTTAATTGCATTTGGAAATAGATAGTGAGTGAGAAGGAGTTTGGAAACTCACATGTGATCATCACCTGGGAGGATTCTGAGGTGAAATCCGTAGACACTAACTTGGGTTCAGAGCAGTGTGTATATTGGACAGTCATCTTGTGTGCTTAAAAGGGACCTTTTTATGTTAATGAGACCTTTGTAGTTTAAGGTGTCCTTTTTAATCCACGTTAATCTTTAAATATGTGTGTAATTATTAATTAAACTAAAGCGAGAGTAAAGGAGTATTATATAATAAACCAATTTTTCATGTTCAATAAACTTTTTTTTCTTGTTGAAACTAATTCACAGCCCTGTAACTCTGTTTCTCTATAAAAAAAAACATTAGGTTCTTTTGAGTCAGTGTTGCATTCTGGGATTTCCCATTCAGTTATAACATCAACTGGAATCGCAAAAAGAACATTTGGAAAGCATTACCGGGATTGAACAAAGTCAGCTTGGGTTTGTGAGAGGCAAATCATGCTTAACAATTCTACTGAAGCTTATTTGAGAATGCAACGAGTTCAATAGATCAGGGAGAACCGGTGGATGTGGTGTATTTCGACTTTCAGAAGGCTTTTAATAAGCACTCTCATAAGAGTTTAGTGGGCAAAACTAAAGCACACAGTCCAGCGGTATTGTATTGACGTGGTTCGATAATTAGTTGCCAGACAGGAAACTGAGAGTGGTTCATTTTCCGAGTGGCAGGCAGTGGCTAGTGGGGTACCGCAGGGATCAGTGCTTGGGCCCCAGCTGTTCACGATATATATAAATGACCTGGATGGGGGAACCAAATGTAACATTTCTAAGTTTGCTGACGACACAAAACTGGGAGAATTATGAGCTATGAGGAGGGTGTAAGGAGGCTTCAAGGTGGTTCAGACATGTAGAGTGAGTGGGCAAACACATGGCAGATGCAGTATAATACAGCTAAATGTAAAGTTACACACTACAATGTTAAAACAGAAAGTAAGAGTATTATTTAAGTTGGGAAAAGTGATATATTGGGAAATGTGGATGTACAAAGGAATCTGGGTGTCCTTGTCCACCAATCAATGGGAACGGCATGGTGGCACAGGAGTTAGCACTGCTGCCTCACAGCGCCCGGGGCCCGGGTACAATTCTGGACTTGGGTGACTGTGTGGTGCTTGCACATTCTTCCTGTGTCTGCGTGGGTTTCCTCCGGGTGCTCCAGTTTCCTCCCACAGTCCAAAGATGTGTAGGTTAGGTGGATTGGCTGTGCTAAATTGCCCCTTAGTGTCTAAAAGGTTAGGTGGGGTTACAGGGACAGGGTTGGGGCGTGGGCCTAGGTAGTGTGCTAAAGGAGATCTGATTGAAACTAGGCTGATACCGAGGTTGGGGGGTTTGCCCTATGAGGAGAGATTAGTTCAACTGGGCCTGTATTCATTGGAGTTTAGAAAGATGAGAGGGGATCTGATTGAAATGTATAAAGTTCTAATAGAGCTGGATGGGGTCGTTGCAGGGAGGATGTTTTCCCTGGTTGGGGAATCGAGAACTAGGGGACACAATCTCAGGACCCGGGGTAGATCATTGAGGACTGAGATGTGTCATGTGAGAGTACCTTTAAGAAATGGGTGTTTATAAATGGGTGTGTATATAAATATCTGTAGTGAGAGTACCTTTAAGAAATGGGTGTTTACCACTGCAGTGATGTCAGAGAGTGGGTGGAGCTGGGCTGTCTGTCAGCTTTTTACTTTCGTTTTAGGCTGTTTGCCGCAGGGTGTGTTTTAGTTTAGTTTTCAGAGCTGGATAGTTGCAGTCACAGCCAGAAGGTGTATGAATCTCTCTCTGTAATCTAAAGACTGTAAATCGATCCTGGTGATTTAAAACTAATAACAGTAGTGACTTTAACCTGATGTGCTTCTGGTAAAAGGTGTTTTAAGTCATATGGATGTTAAAAGGAAAGCTTAAAGGATTACTTATTGTTGTAGTTTTTGGGCGTTATATTTGAATTAATGGTTGCTAAGATGTTCACGGTATGTTTTAAAAAGGTTAATTTGAGTTCATAGAATAAACATTGTTTTGCTTTAAAAAATACTTTGCCATTTCTGCTGTATCACACCTGTAGAGTGGGCCGTGTGCTCCCCATCCCACAATCTAGTAAAAGATGGGGGTCAGGTGAACTCCATGATACACTTTGGGGTTCTTTAAACCCTGGCCCATCAACAGATGAGGAAAAATGTCTTCACTGAAAGGGTGGTGAACCTGCAGAATTCTCTACCACAGAAGACTGTGGAGGCCAAGTCACTGAATGTACCGAAGAACGAGATAGATTTTGAAAAAGATTTCAGTGACTGGAATGTGGCACTGAGATCGCGGGTCAGCCATGATCACAATGAATGGCGGAGCAGGCTCGAAGGGCCGAATGGCCTCCTCCTGCTCCTAGTTTCTCTGGCCGTGATCTTCCCAAAAGGGAACAAAGTCCCCGAATGAGGGTGTTTAGCCGCATGGTTACCGCACTCGCAGTGCCGAGAAACTCATGGTTATTCAACGCGACTCAGGTTAAGGCCGCACGTAGCCCTGTTTCTTACAATGTGGAGCTCCACTTGTAGCGAGAGATCAGGGCGTTATTTAAAAATGGCGTCTCGATCTCCGAGGCCCCGAAAAGAATCCCCGACCTCCCCACCCAGTCCGAACGCAACATGGGACGGTCCCCCGGCCCCTCCTGCATGCCCACCCCGCAACAGGTGCCACCTGGGTACCCTGGCAATGCCAGCTTGGCACTTTGGCAGTGCCACCCGGCCACCTTGTCAGTGCCAGGATGGCACCCAGGCGACACTGCCGGGATGCCAAGTTGGCACTGCCAGGGTACCTGGCTGGCACCAGCAGTGCCAGGGCACCGCCCTGCCCAAAGGGCATGCAGCTGGGGGGGGCCTCCGATCCCCTTGGAGACCCACACGAGTGCCGTTCCATCTGGTGTCTGTTTGTGGGGGTCAGTACCAATCGGCGCTCGCCCAAGGGACCCATGGTGAAGGGATTGAATCCCAAAGTCTCAGATACCGCGGGAATCTGCACATGAGGCTTCCTGCCTCGCTCTAATGAGCGGATTTGCTAAAAAAAAGTGATCCCGCTCATTGTGGGCGGGTTTCCCTTGCAACGTCTCGCAGGATTGTGTTAAATCTCACGAGGCGCTGCGAGCCGGTCGATCCCGGGATGGGGGTCTCCCGGCTTTCACCGGCCATGCTGCGCCCCGGCGAGCTGCTTTTCCTGCGCTGCGCGGCCAGGGGATCGTGCCCTATGTTTCTAGCATGAAAGAGGGAGACATCTCGAGAGAGAGAGAGAGAGAGACAGAGAGAGAGAGAGTGACCTTTGACCTGCACCTAACTGCTGCCTGACCATTCTAGAACGTCCAGGGCATTGATCCTCTCGGGCAGAACCCCTGGTGACCCTGTAGAATCCGAGAATAACAAATCGACCTGCTGCCCCCCCCCACCGCCCACCCACCCCACCCCACCCTTGCATTCAGGCCTGCTCCCGGCAGCAGGAGAGTTAATCAGAGCGGGGCACATCTTTAGATTTCCAAATGTCACTTATTTGAATTTTGCCTTTCATCTGCGACATTCAAAATCGCACAGATTCGGACGTTCCCCCTGCGCGACACGAGCAACAAGGTCAGTGGAATGAACAAAATGCCGGATCGATCGGAAACTGGGAGTAAATGGGCATTCTCTCCGGATCTGCAGTTTTGTGAAGGTTGGGAGAAGTGGGCGTTTTCTCTTTTGGGAAATTACAGAGAGGGAGAGCGAGAGAGAAAAAAAAAAAATCCATTAGGAACCATCAGAGATTCATTTTTTTCAAATAAAAGCTGCAAATGCGAGAAACCAGAAATAAAAATAGAAAACGCCGGCAGGACAAATTGGGGTCGATCAAATTTGCCGTTGGATTTGCCTGAATGCTCACAGAGAGCAGGACAGGTGCCGTCTCTCTGGGTCCTGAGTCAAAGTCAAGATCGAGCGCATTCGGGGGGGGGGGGGGGTTCTCCCAAATGGAGCCCAAGTGCTCGCACCGTCGTGAACGGCGCCACGGGTACGACCGATTCTGTCCCCCACAGGGGGCCAGCACGGCGCTGGAGCAGATCACGCCGCTCCAGCCTCCTTTCCCGGCGGCAAATGGGCGCCGCGCCAACCTGCGCATGCGCGGGGGACGTCTTTGGCGCGCCAGCCCCGACTCAACATGGCGACGGTGTTCAGGGGTCGGCCGCGCAGGGAAGTAGGCCCGGGGGGGTGGGGGGGAGAGAGGCCGGCCCGCCGATCGGTGGGCCCCGATCACGGGCCAGACCCCATAGGAGGCCCCCCTGAGGTGAAGGAGCCCCCCCCCCCCCCACAGGCCGCCCCCCGACCATTCGCGCAGAGTTCCCGCCGGCAGCGACCAGGGGTGAACTGTGCCGTCGCGGCTCTGTCGTATCCGCCCGGCCGCTCGGCCCATCCGGGTCGGAGAATCGGCGGCCCCGCCGATTCCAGCAGCCCGCGGCCGGTGCCGCGCCAAACGTGCCGGCGGAAATGGCGCCGATTCTCTGCACCTCGGAGAATCGCACAGTGGGTGCACTTGCACCACGTGGATGGCAGGGATACAAGAAGGCAGCTCACCATCACCTTCTCTAGGGCAATTAGGGATGGGCAATAAATGCTGGCCTATAATGATCATCTTTATTGTCACAAGCAGGCTTACATTAACACTACAATGAAGTTGCTGCGAAAAGCCCCTCGTCGCCACATTCCGGCACACAGGTACACAGAAGAAATCAGAATGTCCAAATTACCTAATAGCATGTCTTTCGGGAGTGGTGGGAGGAAACCGGAGCACCCGGAGGAAACCCACACAGACACGGGGAGAACGCGCAGGCTCCGCACAGCCAGTCACTCAAGCCGGGAATCGCACCTGGGACCCTGGAGCAGGGGGGCAGCTGTGCTAACCACTGTGCTACCGTGCTGCCCAAGTCAAGGCAGGCCAGGACGTCCGGAAGCGATAGGGGAAAGGGGCATGTTGAAAGCAAGGGCGCAGATTCACATAATTCCCCACCCTCTGCATTCGGCAGCAAACTGCGTCCTCGGTGTGATCATGAGCCTGAAATGTGGGCCGGATGGGTATAACCTCATCTTTCTAAACCTGTTTTGCCAACTGAAAGAATCAGGAGAGCCAAACGAAAAGATCCCAGTGTTTCAGGAGCGGGTTTTCAAATCTCCCAGCTCTCCTTGCAGCCGCGAACAATCCACATTCCATTCCAGTGAAGCTGAGCTGGGTTCATTACTATGAAATATGCGCCTGTGAGCGAAACTTAAGTTCAATGATAATAATAAACCTGACGATAACAGCTGTAATATTTCATTGACGCTGTTCAAATTAAATCCAACATGTTAGATCCACACGGACACAACCTTGAGTTCAGCTTTCAAAATTACAATCATAACAAGGTGTTCAAATATTTATGATTGGAGCCACGTCTTCAGCATTAAAGGGGTTTATGTCCAGCTTAAAAATAACAAAGCTGAGGTCCACAAGGCACATGAGGCGGAAGAAAATAGGCAAAAAAAAAATACTGGCCAGTTAAGGTAACATGTGTTCGAAAAGCATGAAGGTTAACAGGAAGGGCAGAATTATCCAGAGATTTAAGCACAGGAGCAGGTCATCCAGCCTCACTACTCCATGCCGGCATTATTGCCCCACGAAAGCCCCCTCCCACCCCTTCCGTCTCGCCCTATCAGTGCAACCTTCTGAGGAGTCGACATTCTGGAACATTTTTGGCCCCTGGATGGCGGGTGAAGTATTCAATGGTTTGATTGCTCTGTCTTCGATTGCGTTCGTCTGGTGACTGATCTACACTTGCTGTGCTCGATTTGTTGAACCTGGGTGTTGACTCAGGGCGGAAGTGAACATGGAAGCTGCAGGAAACTCGAAGCCGAGCAGGAATCAGCATGGGGGCAGGCATTTTGTGATCGGAGGGCTATTTTGAAAGCACTCAGAAATAAAATCTGTTGCACATTTAGAAACTGGCGTCATCCCTACATTTGTTCTTAGATATAAAAAGTATAAAACAAACTGGTTATTGTGGCTCGAGACAAACACTGGCGACGTCCAGCTGTTAACAAAGGTTTTACTGACGAAAGGGAAAAGCAGGTAAGTAACACTATATAACAGGTCTGATCACTTCAGCTCCGGGGTCCACACTGCCCTGGGTCCTGCTTTCACAGCCCCATACACACTCCCTCTTGGCCGGCGTGCACTCGCTCCCACGCGATTGGCCCCCGAGGTGGTCACGCGGTACCACACTGGTGAATACGCAACAGGGGGCGTGGAAGCCAGGGTGTGGCTGGGAGGTTTCCCAGTGGAGGTAGGCATAGAATTTACAGTGCAGAAGGAGGCCATTCGGCCCATCGAGTCTGCACCGGCTCTTGGAAAGAGCACCCTACCCAAGGTCAACACCACCACCCTAGCCCCATAACCCAGTAACCCCACACAACACTAAGGGCAATTTTGGACACTAAGGGCAATTTATCATGGCCAATCCACCTAACCTGCACATCTTTGGACTGTGGGAGGAAACCGGAGCACCCGGAGGAAACCCACGCACACACGGGGAGGATGTGCAGACTCCGCACAGCCAGTGACCCAAGCCGGAATCGAACCGGGGACCCTGGAGCTGTGAAGCAATTGTGCTATCCACAAGGCTACCGTGCTGCATCCAATTAGCATATTCACAGATCCAATTAGAACATAGATGAACATGCAAGAAAGGAGCAGGAGTCGGCCATTTAGCCCACTCGAACATACACCACCATTTAATAATGTTATGGGCCAGGGTTTAGAGAAGCCCAAAGTGTATCATGGAGTTCACCTGACCCACAACTTTTAATAGATTGCGGTATGGGGAGCACACGGCCCACTCTACAGGTGTGGTACAGCAGAAATGGAAAAGTATTTTTTAAAGCAAAACAATGTTTATTTTATGAACTCAAGTTAACCTTCCTAAAACAAACAGTGAACATCTTAGCAACCATTGAATCAAATACACCCCCCCCCAAAGAATACAACACTAAGTAATCTGTATGCTGTCCTTTCAACACCCTGAAGACTTAACAAACCTTTAAACAGAAGCACATCAGGGTTTACATTCAATACTGAAAACATTTATAATTCTGAATTCACCAAATGATCAAGAGATAGTCCTTCATGGCAGAGAGATAAACAGTACACCTGCTTTGGCTGATTTCAGCTGCAACACACTGAAAAACGAAACCAAAAAGACAGACACACCCAAGCTTTTCTCAAAGTGAAATTAAAAAACAGAACCGGAGCTCAGCTCCACCCACACTCTGACATCACTGCAGTAACATGAGCAGCCAAACATTTCTTCAAGCGACATTCTCATGACAATAAGATCATGGCTGATCTGATTGGAACGTCAGCCTGCCACCATGTGTCTGCTCGAAATCCCTCCAGGGCCCCAACATAGGGGCCCTGAAGCTCGCAGAAACATTCACCCCGTTAATTCTGTTTTTGTCTGTCTCCACAGATACTGCCCGACCCACTGATTATTTCCAACATTGAGTATTTCCCTTTCAGTTCACCCCTCGGTTCCATTTTCCCTTCATATGGTTATCCAGCCTTCCCTTCAAAGCATCTATGTCACTCGCCCCAACCACCCCTTGTGGAACCGAATTCCGCATCCTCGCCTCTCTCTGTCTGAAGAAGAGGAAGCATCCTCTTGCGTCTACCCTATTAAACGTCGCCCGCAGCCCGACAGCCACACCCCGCAGACCCGGTTCTCAACCACCGCTCCCCACCACCTATAATTTCAAGGCAGCTATCGGGTCAACCTTCAGCCTTCTCCTTTCAAGAGAAAAGATCAACAGCCTGTTGAGTCTATCCAGATGGTGGAGCGATTAAAAGCAGGGATACTCAAGAGTGTGGAGTTAGAGCAGCCCACATACCTCGGAGCATCGTATCGCTCTGGTGGTGATCACAGAGATAGGGAGGGGGATGGGAGGGAGGGGGGGTGGAGGGGGGCGCGAGGCCAGGGAGAGAATGTGGAAACAAGGATGAGAGTTCTAAAATTGATGTGTTTCCTGGCCAGGGAAGGCTGGGAGCAAAAGGGGAACTGGTCTTGTTGTGACCAAAGGCACAGGAAGAGAGCTGTTGCTACAGAGGGGAAGGCAGGCAGGGGGTTTGGGTCTCCCGAACCTGATGTATTACTACTGGGCGGCGAATGTGGAGAAGGTGCAGAGCTGGGTCAGAGGGGTTGATTCCCAGTGGGTCAGAATGGAGGAGTGTTTGTGAAGGGGGCCGGGATTGAAAGCACTAGCAACAGCGCCGTTCCCGATAGCCCCAGGGAAATACTCAGGGAGTCCGGTAATAGTAGCTTCATTGAGAATCTGGAGGCAGTTTTGCCAACACTTCGGGTTGGGGGCAAGGTCAAGGGAAATGTCCATTCGGGGGAACCACAGATTTGAGCCAGGGAGGTGGGATGGAAATTTTCCGAAAAGGGAGGAGAAGAGGATTAAGACACTAAAAGATTTGTTTCTTCGGGGTCGATTTGCAGGACTGAAGGAGCTGGAAGCGAAGTATGGGTTGGAGCAGGGGGAAATGTTTAGATACATGCAGGTTCGAGATTTTGCCAGAAAGGAGATACAGAGCTTCCCGGTGGAGCCGGCCTCCACATTGCTGGAGGAGGTGCTGACGACAGGGGGACTGGAGAAGGGGGTAGTGTCAGCGGTTTACGGAGCTATTTCGGAAGAAGATGAGGCACCACTGGAAGGGGTCAAAGCAAAGTGGGAGGAAGAGTTGGGAGAGGGTATGGAGCAGGGGTTCTGGTGTGAGGTGCTCCGGAGAGTGAATGCCTCCACCTCGTGCGTGAGGTTGGGGCTGATACAGCTGAAGGTGGTATTCAGAACACACCTCACAAGGATGAGCCGATTCTTTGAAGGAGTAGAAGATGTGTGTGAGCGTTGAGGGGGGGGCGGGGGGGGGGGCGCTAATCACGTTCATATGTTTTGGTCCTGTCCAAAGCTAGAGGATTACTGGAAGGAGGTTTTTAGGGTAATTTCTAAAGTGGTGCACGTGAAACTGGAGCCGTGCCCCTGGGTGGCCATATTCGGGGTGTCGGACCAGCCAGGGTTAGAAACGGGTGCGGAGTCAGATGTTGTAGCCTTCGCCTCGTTGATCACCCGAAGGCGGATCCTGATGGGATGGAGAGCAGCCTCTCCACCCTGTGCCCTGGCGTGGCGGGGGGACCTGTTGGAATTCTTGACTCTTGAGAAGGTTAAGTTTGAACTGAGGGGACGGACGGAGGGGTTCTACAATTCATGGGCATTATTCATTATGCACTTTCAAGAACTGGATAACATCGAACATTAGTTGGGGTGGGTGGGTGGGAGGGTTGGGGGGAGGGGCGGTGTGCGATTCATAGAACATAGAACGATACAGCGCAGTACAGGCCCTTCGGCCCACGATGTTGCACCAAAACAAAAGCCATCTAACCTACACTATGCCATTATCATCCATATGCTTATCCAATAAACTTTTAAATGCCCTCAATGTTGGCGAGTTCACTACTGTTGCCGGTAGGGCATTCCACGGTCTCACCACTCTTTGCATAAAGAACCTACCTCTGACCTCTGCCCTATATCTATTACCCCTCAGTTTAAGGCTATGTCCCCTTGTGCCAGCCATTTCCATCCGCGGGAGAAGGCTCTCACTGTCCACCCTATCCAACCCCCTGATCCTTTTTGTCATTTGTTTATGTAAACATGTGGGCTGATGTTTGGGGGTTGGTGGGAGGATGGGATCGTTGTTATTGATATGGGGATTGACATATTTGTTACTGATTATTGTTTGTTGTTGGTGGGTGTAAATTTGGGAGAAAGTGTGAAAAAGGAGAATAAAAAATATTTTTTAAAAAAGACACGGGCAGAGGAGCTTTGGATGACAGAGGATAGAACCAGGAAGCCAGCCAGGAGCGCACGGGTTCAGCGAAAGGTCCCAGGAGAGCCAAGCCAAGAGATCCCAGTGTTTCAGTAATAGGTTTTCAAAATCCCCCTTACTGTGTATTCGACAACAAACAGTGGTCGCCACACCACCAGAAGGATGTGGAGGCTTTAGAGAGGGTGCAGAAGAGATTTACCAGAATGTTGCCTGGTATAGAGGGCATTAGCTATGAGGAGCTGTTGAATAAACTCTGTTTGTTCTCACTGGAACGACGGAGGTTGAGGGGAGACCTGATAGAGGTATACAAAATTATGAGGGGCATAGACAGAGTGGATAGTCAGAGGCTTTTCCCCAGGGTGGAGGGGTCAATTACTAGGAGGCATAGGTTTAAGGTGAGAGGGGCAAGGTTTAGAGTCGATGTACGAGGCAAGTTTTTTACGCAGAGGGTAGTGGGTGCCTGGAACCCGCTACCGGAGGAGGTGGTGGAAGCAGGGACGATAGTGACATTTAAGGGGCATCTTGACAAATACATGAATATGATGGGAATAGAGGGATACGGACCCCGGAAGTGTAGAAGATTGTAGTTTAGTCGGGCAGCATGGTCGGCACGGGCTTGGAGGGCCGAAGGGCCTGTTCCTGTGCTGTACATTTCTTTGTTCTTTGTTCTTTGTGTTCCATTTCAGTGCTGCCTAGGTGGGTCCATGGCTCTGATACATGTGCCAGATGGGTATAACCTCATCTTTGTAAACCTGTTTTGCAACTGAAAGAATCATGCAATCCTTGAATAGTACAGCAGTGAAGGACGTTCTTCCACCCGTCATTTCTGCACCAATTCTTGGGAAGGGCAATCCAGTTAGTCCCACTCGCCTGCTCTTTCCCCCTGTTCCTCCAGGTTTTGGTATGAGTGGAACACTTGTTTCAATTCTGAACACAACATCCTGCTCTTATTGCTGTATCTAATTTGTCTCAGTGACCTTACATGGGGGTGCCAGGGAATTAGGGTGTGTACATGGAACTAAGGTTTTCGACTCTTGCATTGAATGGTAAACAGGCTCACAGGCCTACCTGTATTCCTACAAGATGAAGATTAATGCCGAATGAGACTGTAATCCCTGAAAACAACATCTCAAAGTGGCCTCCTCGACCTTACTGGTACATGTACCCTCAAGTTAGTGTAGGACGTATGCGGAACAGGTTTAAAGCGTGGCGATCACACCCAAATTGCACAGAGGGGTGGGAGGGGCGGGGGGGCGCAAAGAGAACCACCATTGAACTCACCGACGCTTTCCATCTGCTTAGCTAACAGGATAAACTCTGTACTCGGATTCTAAGCTGAACATCCATGCCTGAGCCTACTTCCTGTCTGGCTTCAGACCTATCCAAACCTATCCAAAACTCTGCTGCCTGAGGCTTAACTCACACTAAGTCCTGTTCACCCATCATGGCTGAGCAAGCCTCTCAGTTCGAGGGCAATTAGCGGTGGCAATAAATGCTGGCCTTGCCAGTGACCCACGTGCCATGAAAGAATAGGAAAGCAAGGATGGGCTGAATAGCCTATATCTGTTGGGTGAAACTCGGTTCTGCAGACACCTCACCCAGCAGAACCAGAGAGACATGGCGCTAAAGAAGCCCAGAGGTGATGGAAAGGTTGACCACAAAAGTGTTAAAGGGCTTGCCACTGAGATAATAGTGGGTGACGGGAATGGTGTAGGGTTGCTGATTCACTGTTGGCGGCTGCAGATTCCAGTGTGTGGGTCAGCGCGTCTCACACATGGACCCGGATTCTCACGACCGAGGAAGGTAGCTCCAGTGGGGAAATTCCTGGGCTCACCACAGCCACCTGCGTAGAAAGGCACCCAAATGGTGGGATCGTCACTCTAGGGAGATGGCTACAGGATCGAGGTGTAGCCACCGCCCGCGAAGTAGACTAAAGGCAGCTGCGATAGAAGACGAGTGACGAGCCGGATGGCTAAAAGGTCTGCTTCGGTTCTCAGGGGCTTTGTCCTAATTGTTGGGTTACATTTACCCTTGTATCCCTCACCCCTCACATTCCATCAGTCCGCAAGCACTCCAGTCCTCCCATGCCAACTCCTGCCAGCCCATGCCAAATCATGCCAACCAGTCCCAAGTCATGTCGACCCACACACCACCCTTTGTGCTAACACCGGTAATGCCAACTCACCCAGTATCCACCATGGGCAGACCTCAGAAGGCATGTTGAGATTAAATAAATTAAAGTTCAAAAATGTAATGCCTTCACTATATTAAAAAAAGATACCCATTCTTGAAAATTCTTTCAAACCTTTTAAATTTTAACTGATTAATCACTTAAAAAACAAACTACTTTGCAAAAGCCCACATCAAAGAAATATTCCTTAATAGCTCTTCGAGTTGTCAATCAAACTGTGAACTCAGAGCCCCATACTGAGATAATTATAGCTTCTTTTTCTTTATTTGTTCTTGAGATGTGGGTGCCGTTGGTAGGGTCAGCATTTGTTGCCCATCCCTGATAGCTCTCGAACTGAGTGGTTTGATAGGTTATTTCAGTTAAGAGTCAACCACATTGATATGCTCCTGGATTCACATAGAGGCCAGACCAGACCAGGCAAGGATGGTAGATTTCTTTCTCTTAGGGATATTAATGAACCAGTTGGTTTCAAACAATAATCAATGATCGTTTCTTGGTCACCATTTCTGAGAATATTTCTGACAACCAGGGGCTGGTTTAGCACAGTGGGCCAAACAGCTGGCTTGTAAAGCAGAACAAGGCCAGCAGCACAGGTTCAACTCCCATACCAGCCTGCCTGAATAGGCACCAGAATGTGGCGACTAGGGGCTTTTCACAGTAACTTAATTTGAAGCCTAATTGTGACAATAAGCCATTTTCATTTCATTTTTCATATTCCAGGTTCATTAATTTCATTTATGTTCCTTCTGTCATGGTGGGATTTGAACTGATATCCCCAGGGAATTTGCCGGGTCTGTGGATCACTAAAATATTGTCATTACCACTACACCGCTGTCTCCCCTATTTTGGGCATTTTGGAAATCAGAGAATTACAGAAGTGCAACAACACAGAAATTGGCAATTCAGCTCACCATGTCTGCACCAGCTCTCCAAATGAGCATCAAAATATTCATGAGGAGTCATCACATAAATGGCACCAAATAACTATTGAAAATGCTGGAGATTAGTTGTTTTTAAATGTGTCTGACAATGGCAGCCTATTTTTCATGTTTAAAAGGCTGGGGATTTAAATAACTACACATCATGACATTATCCACCCTTTGAGAGCCTTTATGTCTACTCCATAAATTCATGAGTCCCACGCTACAAATTAAGGGCCTTGCAACAGACAAAACTAGATCTGTTTGAACTCCATGCTGAGTTTGAGTTTCTCTTGTGTGTGAATCTCTCCTCATTACGCTTCCTCTATAGGCAGGGTTGTGCCGTGGCCCCCATTTTGGAAGCTCCGTAGAGTCTCTACATGACTCAACGCAAATATGGGTCATGCTGCCCCAATGTACAACACATCTCTCAACTTACTCTCCTCTGCACTAAAGACTCTAGGATTCCCATTCTTAGTCTGCCCCACCTCCCCATCCCGCCAGCCCTGCCCCTCCTCCCACACCTGTTGCTAAAGGAAAGACAACATCGCAAAGGTTGGCACAGTCATGGATATTAACTCTGACAGGAGAATCTTCGCTCAGACGAATGCAAACAAATCAAAATGGACTCTTCTGTTCAGTGATTCAACGAGGATATTGTAATTCTCATTGGTTCTTCAACGATTACCGATGATTGGAGAGAATGGGAGACGGACAGTGGAACAGATACACATGAATGGAGCTTAATTACTCAACACTATGTCCACCGGTTGCTGAAAACACAGAGAAGGCTTGTGCCAACCGTTTTGCAGTCGCAGGTCAAGTTTACCAATATGACCAATTAAACCAACCTCATTTCTTTATTTGCTTAGACGGGTCATTCGGCACTTGATTCTGCTAATGACTGAAAAGTGAATTGATCCTTTCATGGAGCTCAGGTGTGGGAGTTATCGCATCATTGTTCCGAATAACACACCATCCGTCAAACGCAGGTCACAGAGACAATGGGCAGGGTTCTCCCTTTGAGGGACTAAATGCTGACTCCGGGACGGAATCGCGAGAGTTCTACGTTGACGAAAGCGGTGCCGATCCCTGAGCGATTCGGGTATAGGTTAATGGGCTGGCACCCCGGCTACGTCCAATTCTAATGAATGGGGTGGGGATTGGCACTGGAGAGCCGGACAGGCTCCAGCCGCAGATAAACACCACGCTCCCACCCCCCCCTCCCCCCCGCACACACACACTCATTCCAGCCAAGGTGAGCAGCCCCGAGATTCGCAGATGCAAAGCTGGAGACCTTGTTGTCTGGCGTGGAGGAGAGGCGTGACACCCTGTTCCCCGGGTCGGCAAGGCGGCTGCCCACCCACGGATGCAAACTGGGCTTGGTGCAGGTGGTAGAGGCTGTGAGCACCGTGGGCCCCAACACCAGCACTGGACAGTGCCGCAGGAAGGAGTTGCACAGCCTCCTCAGCCTGGGTGAGCCACCACCTCTGTGCCCCTGGCACCAACCACGTCCCACAGCGCCCCCTCCCCCCACGCTGCCCCCACCAGGCAGACAGGAAGGCAGCGGTGGGTGAGGGTGAGCGACGTCCCAGGCCAGCCTGGGTGAGCCACAT
Organism: Scyliorhinus torazame; assembly: GCF_047496885.1. Taxonomy (NCBI): domain Eukaryota; kingdom Metazoa; phylum Chordata; class Chondrichthyes; order Carcharhiniformes; family Scyliorhinidae; genus Scyliorhinus; species Scyliorhinus torazame. Next base: position 30,887,693 of record NC_092712.1, on the reverse strand, counting down.
CCATCACTGTGCCTCTGGCACCAACAGCCGTCCCACACACATAGCCGCCCGACCCCTTTCGAGGGAGATCGAAGCCCACCCACCGGCAGTCCTTGCACACCCCACCCTGCATCACATGCCAGCACCCATACCGCCCACCGTGGCCGGATGTCCTGCACACACAGACCACCCACTGCGGATCCCCTGCGCTGCCCGCGTCCGCCGGACCAGCGGCTCCTCAACGCCGCAGAGCAGAGGGCGTTGGACCCGGTCGGTGGGCCTGAAGAGCGGGCAGTCGCCACGGCAGAGGTTGGCATCTGGGAAGCAAGTGAGCTCCCGATGGACTGCCCTGACCCTATGGCACAGGAAGCACCCCGACTTCACACCACCCACTCACACCACTCAGCCGCTGCCTGTGCAGAGTGCTCCAGGTGTTGGACATCCTGACCCATGGCCAATACCTTTGCACCCAAGGCCTCCATCGCGGGCGCCACCCGTGCGTTGTTGGCCTGGGTGGTCGGCACCACCTCCTGCCCCTGCAGGCAATTGGACTCCTCTGACTCCACCTGCGCTGGATGGATGCTGGCAGCCCCTCATGTTGTCCCTGGCTCTGGAGGTGGTGGGGGGGGTGGGCCTGGTGGGGGTGATGGCGGTGGAGGGGTTGGTGGGGGCTGGTGCGGGTGTAGGGGGCGGGGGTCGTGATGAATTTATGCTTCCTCGAGCATGCATAAATGAGCCACACCATCAGCCTGACACGGTATTCTTACAAATCTGCCCTGCTGAGTGCAAAATGAAAAACTTTGACTGTGTTGTATAAAGGGCCCCTCCCATTCACAAATGTGGGGAGCAGTAACCGACCGTCGGCCCACTGTGATCATTCTCTAAAACAGGGCAGACCATGGGCTCACTGTGGTAATACGCTGCCTCCTTTAGCAAGAACGAAATAGATCACTCCCTCACTGCTGCAGGAGCCTCGCAGTCTCTCCCGGGACCAGTGCCACTCTGCTGCTCAGGCTACTGCGTCCTCACCCACTGTCCAGCTGATCCGACAATCACAGGCTCTATTAAAAGGCTCACTAGTGAGATGCAGTTGACCCCATGAGCAGCGAGCGCAAGCCTGCGACTGGAGGAGCAACAGGGAAGTGAGCAACAGGGAGGAGCAACAGGGGCTGGTTTAGCACAGTGGGCTAAACAGCTGGCTTGTAATGCAGAACAACACCAGCAGCGCGGGTTCAATTCCCGTACCGGCCTCCCCGAACAGGCACCGGAATGGGGCGACTAGCGGCTTTTCACAGTAACTTCATTGTAGCTTACTTTTGACAATAAGTGATTATTATTATTAAGGCGGCACATTAGCTGACTAGTGGACCTGCACAATATTGTGCCTGTGAATATTAAGTGCAAAGTACTCCATAAGTTGTTGTGTGGCCCCACAATTTAAAGGGAATGTATGCGGTCTGTCCCTATTCGTATCGTTGAGCTTTTAATCTCTATCTATTCTATTTTTGTCTCTCTGATGTGCATCATTTTTTTCTACTGCTATCGTTATCCTAGCAAGCCAACCTACTACATCTCCCCCTTTTTTGTCCTTCAGTCTTTCATGAGATGTGGGGGTCACTGGCAAGGCCAGAATTTGCTGCCCGTCCCTAATTGCCCTTGCACTGACCTTTCTCGGCCATTTCAGAGGGCATCTGGACTCACATGTAGGCCAGACCGGGTAAGGACGGCAGAGTCCCTCCCTTAAAGGGCATCAGTGAACCAGGTGAGCTTTGATGACAACTAATGATAGTTTCATGGTCATCATGACTGAGACTAGCTTTAGAGTCCGGATTTATTAATTGAATTTAAATTCCAGCAGCTGCCATAGTGGGATTTGAATGCCCGTCTCTAAAGCATTAGTCTGGGTCACTGGATTACTAACTCTGTGACATTTTACCACTCCGCTACCATCTCCCCTCAGCATTCACTCCGCGACCATCCACCCTCAGGGCTGAGGTGGAGATGGTTAGCAGTTTCAAATTCCTAGGGATGCACAGCTCCAAAAATCTGTCCTGGTCCACCCACATCGATGCTACCACCAAGAAAGCACAACAGCGCCTATACTTCCTCAGGAAACTAAGGAAATTTGGCATGTCCGCATTAACTCTTACCAACTTTTACAGATGCACCATAGAAAGCATCCTATTGGGCTGCATCACAGCCTGGTCTGGCAACTGCTCGGCCCAGGACCGCAAGAAACTTCAGAGAGTCATGAACACAGCCCAGTCCATCACACAAACCCGCCTCCAATCCATTGACTCCATCTACACCTCCCGCTGCCTGGGGAAAGCGGCAGCATAATCACAGACCCCTCCCACCCGGCTTATTCACTCTTCCAACTTCTTCCATCGGCCAGGAGATACAGAAGTCTGAGAACACGCACGAACAGACTCAAAAACAGCTTCTTCCCCACTGTCACCAGACTCCTAAACGACCCTCTTATGGACTGACCTCATTAACACTACACCCCTGTATGCTTCATCCGATGCCGGTGCTTATGTAGTTACATTGTGCACCTTGTGTTGCCCTATTATGTATTTTCTTTTCTTCCCTTTTCTTCCCATGTACTAATGATCTGTTGAGCTGCTCGCAGAAAAATACTTTTCACTGTACCTCGGTACACGTGACAATAAACCAATCCAATCCAATCCAATTGACAATGTGACAAGTGCTGGAGGGTATTGATAGCTTCACATATCTGGACTCCACAATTACCAACAATCTGTCACTTGATGCTGAAATCAATGCACACATCACAAAAGCTGCAGATATTGGCCGGAATTCCGCAGCCATTGCGAATCACTTCCCCCGCTGGCAGCACAGCCCCCCGCCCACGGGTTTCCTGGCAGTGTGGGGTAGCTTCAGTACGAAATCTCATTGACAAGCGGCAGGAGTGTAGAACACTGCCACCAGCGAATGGCTCACCACCGAGAAACAAACGGCTGAGGCACCGGTAAATCCCACCCGTCACGTTTGAGCTGAGTAAGAGAGTGTGGAACAACAGCAACCAGACAGAGACTATCAAACTGTGGGTCCATCAAAACTGTATCCTCAGTGCACCCCTCCACAGGTCAACATCTCGTCAACATATGCCAGTATGGAGAAGAGGACGAAGTTTCCACCTTCACAATCTCTGATACATCCTCAGCATCTCTAGCAGGACAAGGTCACCAACCCAGAGGTTCCGGAATGTTCTAATTCCATCAGTGTAAACTCATTTTACCAACCAGCCAACCAACCAACATCGGAATTATTACAGAATTATCATAGAATCCCTACAGTGCAGAAGGAGGCCATTTGGCCCATCGAGTCTGCACTGACCCTCTGAAAGAGCATCCTACCTAGGCCCAATCCCCCACACTTTCCTCGTAGCCCCAACTAGGGGCAATATATCATAGAAAATCCACCTAAACTGCACATCTTTGGGCTGTGGGAGGAAACCGGAGCACCCGGAGGAAACCCACGCACACACGGGGAGGACGTGCGGACTCCGCACAGTCATCCGAGGTCGGAATCGAACCCGGGTCCCTGGTGCTGTGAGGCGGCAGTGCTAGCCACTGTGCCCCTGGTTCGGTCACGTTCGCCGGATGGATGGTGGCCGACTGCCCAAAGGCCTTGTGCACGGTGAACCGACCATCGGCTCACGACCACCTGGGTGTCGATACCTTTGCCACAAGGCCAACTGCCCGTGAGATATGAAGATGGGCGGGCATTGACGTCGACAATTGGGAGACAGTCACTGACAGCCACGGCCTCTTAAGGATAACGGTTTGGAAAGGACGTTTGGAAGAGACGAGTAGAAGCGAAAAGCTTAGCTGGCTGGGAAAAGGGCCCAGAGAAAACAGAGGCCAGCGAATCACATGCCTTCTCAACCCACAGTCTCCCCTCTGCAGCAGAGACTGGGGTCAGGCCAGAGTGGGCCTCCTGAGACACACGCAGAGTGGGCCAACGCGACGCAAACCATCGTCTTACAATGGGGGGGGGGGGGGAGGAAGAGCAGGGGGAGTGGGACCAATTGGATGGCTCTTTCAAAAGGGGGCAAGTACAAGCGCAGTGGATTGAATGGCCTCATCTTGTTGGGCTGTCATTCCGCTACGGGCATCTTTTAAAGGGATGATGCAGAGGAAATTCCATTTTTGTACACTGCCTGCCATTTATCTTTGTGGTTATCGAGGGGGTCAGACCTCCTCTCTGCCTCATCTTTTCCGGCAGAGATTTGCTCTTTCTGCGACACTGCTGCTAAGTTTTAATTGCTGATCACCGGACTAGCTCATTGGCCCTCTCAGCGCCTTGCCACGTTAATTATAAAAAGTCATTACTTCGACGCCTGTCCAATCAAGAGCAAAGATTTTTGATACCAAGAGTATCGTGAACTGACTGCGAGATTCCCACAAGTCAGGCCTGTTACTATGGCGACCGCTGGGCTCTCAAGATGCAAGGAGTTAAACACCACTCGACTGCACCATAAATAATGTTTCATTCCCATATTTTGGGCGTGTCGAAACACGGGGGGGAGAGACGATCTTTGTGCGGGAGGGCAAACCGGCCCGAGTCACAAAGGCTCGTACTGACCTTCCCTCGGGGGTTCAGCTCTCCGAGCGCCTCGCTACGGGGGTAAGGTCCGGAGGAGGTCCCTTGACGGGGAGGTAGGGTCGTTCCTGCCCGTGCCGGGACACAGGTTTCACTTGCCAGCCGGGCAGGATAATCTGGGCCGGCCGACGCATTCCAGATACTCATTCATATTCCACACCAGTCACACGTCCCTCAGATGAACGATTCTGCTTGGCCAGACTGACACCTGGGGCTCGCCTGCCTGTAAAATAAATGAGGTGGTGTGAGTGGTGAGGGTCGGGGGATGAGGGACAGGGGGGGGGGGGGGGGGGGAGTTGTCTCTATCAGGCTGTCAGTACATTTACAGACGCTCAAATGCAAGCACCAGACTGACCTCCCTTTGGTCGGTATTTGTTGTGTAAGTTAAGGATGGAGTAGGACCCCTGTGGGCGAACCGTAAACCAAAATTACCTAATGGCCTCCGTAGGTGAGAAATCCAGGGGCAGCAGGGTGGCGCAGTGGGTTAGCACTGCTGCCTCACGGCGCCGAGGTTCCAGGTTCGATCCCGGCTCTGGGTCACTGTCTGTGTGGAGTTTGCTCATTCTCCCCGTGTCTGCGTGGGTTTCACCCCCACAACCCAAAGATGTGCAGGGTGGGTGGATTGGCCACGCTAAATTGCCCCTTAATTGGAAAAATGAATTGGGTACTCAAATTTATAAAAAGAAAGAAATCACCACCAGTTTCCCTTTGTGCAGATTTAACTGAACACAAATTAAACAATTGATGCTTCAAATATATGGGCAATCTTCACTTTGAACAGTCGATCCAACAAAGGGTACATCTTACGCTGATGCAAACAATTGCACCCAGTCCCCACGCAAGCGTGGGACTACGAAGAGAGACGGTTACACAATCTGTTGTTCTCTATTCATTCAGGGTAGGTCAAGAGTCCTGTTCAACAATAGCTTGAAGCTCAGATTTCCCACAGACACGATTATCATCAGCGAAGTGCACTTCCACAAACGCTCTGTCCCTCGGGGCGCGACCTCCTGCCGGTGGAACTTTCCAGATTTCCTTTTCACCCGACCAACCGACACCACCCCAGGTCATGGGCGGGATTCTCCCGTTTGGGAGAATCGCCGTTCGCGCCGATCGTTCGCGCGACACCGGTTCGGCGCCGTCCCGCCATACTCCCAACCGGCGAAAACGCCGTCACCGAGGTCGGCACCCCGCCTGCCGGAGAATCACCCGAGGTGCTAAGTATGGCGATTCTCCGCGCCCCCCCCGCGATTCAGCGGCCCGGGTGAGCCGAAGTCCCGACGGCGCGACCCCAGATCACACCGTCGCCGTTCACCCCTGCTAAATAAATTTGTCAGCCAGTCGTGCAGCATGTTGTAGCGTCCACGGCCGGTCCTGGCGGGGAGAGGGGTTTGGGGGAAGGGTGCCGCCATGCACGGGGGGGTGGGGGGTGGGGGGGAGGAGGGGGGGGGTGTCATAATATACACCAGTATACCATGGTGCAGACACACACTGATGGACACACACAGTGGGACCAATCAACATACACAACACCGCAGCCAATCACCAGTGAGAGTACACGCACTATGAAGACAGGGGACAGGAGAGTTCCCACTCATTCTAGTAGCAGCCAGCTCGGAGCACAGAGCTCACAGCCTGCAGCACAGACATTCACCATGTGCTGAGTGCATCAACTGTTTAGGACAAGGCAAAGGTCTTCAGTTAAAGCTGGTATCATATTTACCCACAGTTCAAGTAGGTTTAAATAGTTAACCTTTTAATAAAATAGTGTTGCACTACTGCAAGTGTTGGTGACCTGTATGTGATCCAGAACACCCAACACATCATGATACCAGGCGTGGTTGCATACTAGCACTTCTTAGACCTACCTGCAAGTGATCTGCCTTCCGCCAGCATTCCGTCATCCTGCAACATGGACAACATCAGCCCGCCGCCGCCGCTCCGCATCGCCGGCAACCTCGGGGCCAACTGGAAGATTTTCAAACAGCACTTCAAGCTCTATCTCGAAGCCAGGGACAGGGAGGGCGCCTCGGACACCAGAAAGATTGCTCTTCCCTCTCCACGGCCGGGGACCATGCCATCCACATTTTCAACTCTCTCACCTTTGCAGATGACGAAGACAAGACGAAGTTCAAGACGGTTCTCCTCAAATTTGACACTCGCTGCAGCGTAGAGGTGAATGAAAGTTTCGAACGCTATGTGTTGAAACCGCAGGGTAAGGACGAACCTTTCCAATCCTTTTTAACACACCTCCGCATCCTTGCGCAATCTTGCAGCTACGGGCCCACTTCTGACTCCATGATACGCGACCAGATCGTTTTCGGTGTTCAGACGGACCCCCTACGTCAGCAGCTCCTCAAAGTAAAGCAACTCACTCTAGCGACCGCCATCGAGACCTGTGTCCTACATGAAAATGACACCAGCCGGTACTCCCATACACAAGCAGCTGAAACGGTGCGGCAAGGTCCCCACGAGACGGAACGGGTCCAAGTGATTGAACAACTCCAGGGCCTCAGCCTGGATGAGGGCGGCCATTTTGTGCGCTTTTCGTGGACTCCAAACGTACGCACCAAACGAGGGGACGGCAACATGGAGGAATGCAATGCGCAGGCGTGCAAATTGCTAAACCTCGTTCAAAGAGTTCACTCTCTCTCTCTCCTGATGATGCGTCTGCCTTCCAGGATGCTGACTTTAGTACGCAACTCAACGCCATCATCGACCAGCACCGCGATGCCTTCGAAGGCATGGGCACGCTTCCATACACTTACAAGCTCCTACTCAAACAGGACGCCACGCCTGTGGTGTATGCACCTCGCAGAGTCCCAGCACCCCTCAAGGACCACCTCAAGCAGCAGCTGCAGGACCTCCAAGACCAAGGAGTGCTCTCCAGAGTGACGGAACCAACCGACTGGGTCAGTTCCGTGGTGTGCGTAAAGAAGCCTTCCGGCAAGCTCAGAATCTGCATTGATCCAAAGGATCTGAATCGCAACATAATGAGGGAGCATTACCCTATCCCCAAGCGTGAAGAAATCACGTGCGAGATGGCTCGGGCCAAGCTCTTCACCAAACTTGACGCCTCGAAAGGATTCTGGCAAATTCAACTAGACCGATCGAGCAGGAAACTGTGTACCTTTAACACCCCTTTTGGCAGATATTGTTACAACAAGATGCCGTTTGGGATCATATCGGAGTCAGAAGTATGCCACAGGATCATGGAACAAATGATGGAAGGCATTGAAGGTGTTCGCATCTATGTTGACGACATAATCATTTGGTCCACCACCCCGCAGGAACATATCAGTCGCCTCCAGCACGTGATCAAACGCATACGTGAGCAGGGCCTCCACCTCAACAGAGCCAAATGCTCCTTCGGCCAGACGGAACTCAAGTTCCTCGGGGACCACATCTCCCAGTTGGGTGTGCGGCCGGATGCGGACAAGGTGGCTGCTCTCACAGCCATGAAAACGCCAGAGGACAAGAAGGCGGTCCTCCGATTTCTGAGCATGGTCAACTTCCCAGGGAAGTTCATCCCTAACCTCGCCTCTCATACCACAGCTCTCAGGAACCTGGTCAGGAAGACGACAGACTTTCAACGGCTTCCTGCCCTCAAGAGCGAATGGACAGAACTTAAAACCAAACTTACCACGGCCCCAGTATTGGCCTTTTTTGATCCAGCGAAAGACAAAAATTTTGACCGATGCCAGCCAATCTGGCATTGGGGCGGTGCTCCTGCAACGCGATGAGGCCTCATCATGGACCCCCGTTGCATATGCGTCACACGCCATGACCCCCAAGGAACAGCGCTACGCGCAGATAGAAAAGGAGTGCCTGGGCCTGTTGACCGGTATAGTCAAATTTCATGATTATGTGTACGGCCTTCCCCAATTCACCAAACCGACCATCGCCCACTGGTCAATATAATACAGAAAGACTTGAACGACATGACGCCTCGCCTCCAGCGCATTCTGCTCAAACTCCGGCGATACGACTTTCAGCTCGTATACACCCCAGGAAAAGACCTGATCATAGCCGACACTCTGTCCAGGGCAGTCAACACCCAGGGTGACCCAGCGGGATTCGTCTGCCAGGTTGATGCCCATGTGGCCTTCGTGGCCTCCAATCTACCGGCCATGGATGAACGCCTCGTCCAAATTCGCCGCGAGACGGCAGCTGACCCCCTGCTACAGCGTGTCATGTGCCACCTAACAGACGGGTGGCTCAAGGGCCAATGCCCTCAGTTCTATAACGTCAGAGACGATCTGGCAGTCGTCGATGGTGTCCTCCTGAAGCTGGACCGGATTGTTATCCCGCACAGCATGCGCCAGCTCGTCTTGGAACAGCTACACGAGGGCCATCTTGGCGTGGGAAAATGCCGCCGACGGGCCCGAGAGGCAGTGTACTGGCCCGGCATCAATGACGACATCGCCAAGAAAGGTTGCTCTTCCCCCTCCGCGGCCGGGGACCATGCCATCCATATTTTCAACTCTCTCACCTTTGCAGACGACAAAGACAAGACGAAGTTCAAGACGGTTCTCCTCAAATTTAACACTCACTGCAGCGTAGAGGTGAATGAAAGTTTTGAGCGCTACGTGTTCCAGCAGCATTTGCAGGGCAAGGACGAACCTTTCCAATCCTTTCTCGCGCAGCTCCGCATCCTTGCGCAGTCTTGCAGCTACGGGCCCACCTCCGACTCCAGGCGGTAATGCTGATGGGCAGAGGCCATCCCCCGCACCCACACGCCTTGATCTTGGGTGAGCCCAGCCCCCCCCCCCCCCCCCCACACACACACACAGGAGCCACAGCACCCAGCCCCCATGGGGCAAGACCAGCCCACGGTGGCGCAATGAGGAGGGACGGGGTGAACTGGCCGGTGGACAGTGACTGTGGGCAGGGGTCAGGGTGCCTGCGTGTCTGCAGCGAGACCAGGCAACCGGGGCACATATGTATCCCATGGCACCTGGCTGTTGAGGTGTCAGTGCGCCATCGTTAAACACGTTGCATCTTCCCCCTCTTGCAGATGGTCAAGTTTGCGCACCAGGCAGCGATGTTTGCTGCCGCGGCGGGAGCCGCTCCCCTGCAGGTCGACGCAGGCGGCTCAGAGCAGCTGCGGCAGCGGCGGCTGCAGCAGAGGGAGTGGCCGCAGAGGGCCCCGTGCCAGCCGCTCAGGCTGCAGGCCCGCCCGCCCGACAGGGGCAGGAGGAGGCGGAGGGGGACAATGACCACCACATCGTCGGGGATGCACAGGATGAGGATTCTGATCTTGATGGGGCGCAGGGGGAGGAGGAGGGGCAGGTGGTGGTGCCAAGGCGCCGGAGGTGCCCCATGAGGCCTCGAGTGTACCGTCACCGCATGGCCTTCGAGGACCTGCCGGACAGGGCATGCAGGAGGAGACTCCGATTGAGTAGGGAGACCGTCGCACATATATGCCACCTCGTGGTGCACCTGGCACCACGTGGAACGGGGAGAGGACATGCTATCCCGGTGACCATCAAGGTGACGGTAACCCTCAACTTCTACGCGACGGGGTCGTTCCAGGCGCCGAGTGGGGACGTGTCCGGTATCTCCCAGGCATCGGTGCATCGGTGCATCTGAGCAGTAACCGACACCCTGTATGCCATCGCCGACAGGTACATACAGTTTCCAGAGGATCACGCACACCAGGATGCCCGGGCAGAGGGATTCACCACCGTGGCCAGGACACCGATGGTCCAGGGGGTGATTGGTGGGGTGCACGTCGCCATGCGACCACCATTGGAGAACAGGGACATGTTCATGAACAGAAAGGGGACCTACTCCATAACATTCAGGTGGTCTGCGCCCACCGCATGACGATCATGCACGTGTGCGCCCAGTACCCCGGCAGTGTGCATGATGCCTTTATACTGCCGCAATCCTTCATCCCCGCCATGTTCGAGGGCCACCCCCCTCGGCTGAGGGGCTGGTTGCTGGGTGACAGGGGGTACCCCTTGCGGTCGTGGCTGATGACGCCTATACGGAGGCCACAGACCAACGCGGGGACACGCTACAATGAGGCCCATGCAGCAACCAGGGGTGTGGTCGAGAGGTGCTTTGGCCTCTTGAAGATGCGCTTCAAGTGCTTGGACCATTCTGGAGGGGCCGTCCAGTACCATTCGGAGAGGATCGGCCACAAAGTTGTTGTCTGCTGCGTGCTGCACAACATTGCCCAGCAGAGGGGTGATGTCCTGGAGGAGGAGGCACAGGTGGAGCCCGATGATGGCGACGCATCTGCACATGAGGAGGAGGATGGGGAGGGAGGGGGGGAGCACAGGCACGACCTGGGTGCTGCCTATGGCCGGGAGGCTGCACGAGCCCGCGAGGCGCACGTTTCATGAATTAGGGGGAGCGCAGCACTGAGCAAGGCACTTGCACCACTGTTCTGCACAAACGCACCAGCCAGCACCCCCCCCCCACCTCCCGCACCATCCAACAACCCTAGCGCCCACACCACCACCTTTACAGCAACTTACATCTGCGGCACAATGGGATGGTATCACACAGTTGCCTGTGTAAGCGGACGTGATCAGTGACGGGGTGGAGGCGGCAGTGTGAGGGGGTGGAGTGTGAGGGGGGGACTAGGGGGTGGAGGGGGCAGTGTGAGGGGGTGGAGTGTGAGGGGCGGTTGCGGGGTGGAGGGGGCAGTGTGAGGGGGTGGAGTGTGAGGGGGGTTAGGGGGTGGAGGGGGCAGTGTGAGGGGGTGGAGTGTGAGGGGGGTTAGGGGGTGGAGGGGGCCGTGTGAGGGGGTGGAGTGTGAGGGGGGGTTAGGGGGTGGAGGGGGCCGTGTGAGGGGGTGGAGAGTGAGGGGGGTTAGGGGGTGGAGGGGGCAGTGGGAGGGGGTGGAGTGTGAGGGTGGGTTAGGGGGTGGAGGGGGCCGTGTGAGGGGGTGGAGTGTGAGGGGGGGTTAGGGGGTGGAGGGGGCAGTGGGAGGGGGTGGAGTGTAAGGGTGGGTTAGGGGGAGGAGGGGGCCGTGTGAGGGGGTGGAGAGTGAGGGGGGTTAGGGGGTGGAGGGGGCAGTGTGAGGGGGTGGAGTGTGAGGGTGGGTTAGGGGGTGGAGGGGGCCGTGTGAGGGGGTGGAGTGTGAGGGGGGACTAGGGGGTGGAGGGGGCACTGTGAGGGGGTGGAGTGTAAGGGTGGGTTAGGGGGAGGAGGGGGCCGTGTGAGGGGGTGGAGAGTGAGGGGGGTTAGGGGGTGGAGGGGGCAGTGTGAGGGGGTGGAGTGTGAGGGGGGGTTAGGGGGTGGAGGGGGCCGTGTGAGGGGGTGGAGTGTGAGGGGGGGTTAGGGGGTGGAGGGGACCGTGTGAGGGGGTGGAGAGTGAGGGGGGTTAGGGGGTTGAGGGGGCAGTGGGAGGGGGTGGAGTGTGAGGGTGGGTTAGGGGGTGGAGGGGGCCGTGTGAGGGGGTGGAGTGTGAGGGGGGACTAGGGGGTGGAGGGGGCACTGTGAGGGGGTGGAGTGTGAGGGTGGGTTAGGGGGAGGAGGGGGCCGTGTGAGGGGGTGGAGAGTGAAGGGGGTTAGGGGTGGAGGGGGCAGTGTGAGGGGGTGGTGTGTGGGGGGGACTAGGGGGTGGAGGGGGCAGTGTGAGGGGGTTGAGTGTGGGGGAGGGTTAGGGGATGGAGGGGGCAGTGTGAGGGGGTGGAGTGTGAGGGGGGTTAGGGGGTGGAGGGGGCAGTGTGAGGGGGTGGAGAGTGAGGGGGGTTAGGGGGTATAGGGGGCACTGTGAGGGGGTGGAGTGTGAGGGGGTTAGAGGGTGGAGGGGGCACTGTGAGGGAGTGGAGTGTGAGGGAGCATTAGGGGGTGGAGGGGGCAGTCTGAGGGGGTGGAGTGTGAGGGGGGTCAGGGGGTGGAGGGGGCAGTGTGAGGGGGTGGAGTGTGAGGGGGTCAGGGGGTGGAGGGGGCAGTGTGAGGGGGTGGAGTGTGAGGAGGGTTAGGGGGTGGAGGGGGCCGTGTGAGGGGGTGGAGTGCGAGGGGGGGTTAGGGGGTGGAGGGGGCCGTGTGAGGGGTTGGAATGTGACCGGGGGTTAGGGGGTGGAGGGGGTAGTGTGAGGGGGTGGAGTGTGAGGGGAGTTAGGGGGTGGAGGGGGCCGTGTGACGGGGTGGAGTGTGAGGGGGGTTAGGGGATGGAGGGGGCAGTGTGAGGGGGTGGAGTGTGAAGGGGGTTAGGGGGTGGAGGAGGCAGTGTGACGGGGGGCAGTGTGAAGGGGGTTAGGGGGTAGAGCGGGCAGTGTGAGGGGGTGGAGTGTGAGGGGGATAGGGGGTGGGGGGGCAGTGTGAGGGGGGCAGTGTAAGGGGGGTTAGGGGGCGGAGGGAGCAGTGTGAGGGGGTGGAGTGTGAGGGGTGGTTAGGGGGCGGAGGGAGCAGTGTGAGGGCGTGGTCTGTGAGGGGTAGTTAGGGGATGGAGGGAGCAGTGTGAGGGGGTGGAGTGTGAGGGGGGTTAGGGGATGGGGGGGCAGTGTGAGGGGGGCAGTGTGAGGGGGTGGAGTGTGAGGGGGTTAGGGGGTGGAGGGAGCAGTGTGAGGGGGTGGAGTGTGAGGGGTGGTTAGGGGGTGGAGGGAGCAGTGTGAGGGGGTGGAGTGTGAGGGGTGGTTAGGGGGTGGAGGGAGCAGTGTGAGGGGGTGGAGTGTGAGGGATGGTTAGGGGGTGGAGGGAGCAGTGTGAGGGGGTGGAGTGTGAGTGGTGGTTAGCGGGTGGAGGGAGCAGTGTGAGGGGGGCAGTGTGAGGGGGGTTAGGGGGTGGAGGGAGCAGTGTGAGGGGGTGGAGTGTGAGGGGTGGTTAGGGGGTGGAGGGAGCAGTGTGAGGGGGTGGACTGTGAGGGGGGTTAGGGGGTGGAGGGTGCAGTGTGGGGGGGGGGAAAGGTGGGGGCTGAGGGAGTGTAGCCAGGCAGGGGAGTCTCACTTGGTCCTGCGCCTCCTGGCATGGTGCTACCTCCCGGGTGGCGGCTCCCCCAGCGAGGTACAGAGCCCTCTGTTCATGGACGGTGAGGGGGTGCAGCACAGGTGATCTCCCTCCGGTTCTTGCACGCTCACGCTGGTTGCGGGCTGTCTTGTCCTGCGGGGGGGGGGGGAGCATCAGAGTCAGGCGGTCAGCAGCAAGATGCGCACATGTTGGCAAGATTATGACTGGGGGGTGGGGGTCCCTGGGCCCCACGCCATGGCAGCTCGCAAGGGGGGTGTGGTGCCTATCTGGGTCGGGTGCAACATGGTGCCCCCCCTCTTGCGTGGGCGGGGGGGGAACGCGCGACACGTGGTGTGGGGGGAGGGAGGGGTGGGGTGTGGGAGGGGGAACTCTCGGGGTACTTACCCTGGCAGCCCTCGTGAGGTCGTGGAGCTTCTTCCGGCACTGCTCTCCCGAGCGTGGGGTGTGCCCCATAGCGCTGACGACAATGCCCACTTCACGCCAGCTGCGCTTGACTGTGCTGGCCGGGTACCTATGGCCACGTCTTGGGCACAGGATCGCCCTGCGCTCTTCAACTGCGTCGAGCAATGCCTCCAGGTCATTGTCCCGGGACCTGGGAGCGACACGGCTCAGCCATCTCTCTCTGTCGGGGCCTGGGCGCGGATCGCGCACATGAAATGATGCGGCGCGGCGTCATCGGGCGTCGTGCGATGACGCCGCTGCTCTGGCGCCACGCCCACCGCGTTTCTCGCGGCCCCGCTGCTGGCCCCTCTTCGGGGCCTGAATCGATGCTGCCGGCGACCCGTTCGCACCGTGGTGAAACGGTGGCGCGGACACTCTGACGCGCCATCGGAGAATCCCGCCCCATGTTTTCCCAGAGGTGGCCAAGCCACCCAGCCCTTTAGCATCATTGAGGTGTTCACACAGCTATACAGCTTTTAGACCTAGAAAACCAGCTCACAAAGCACCTGTGTCCTCTTCTGCTGAACAGAATAAGTGACATCTCCCTCAAAATACTTCTCCTCACAAGAATTCTGTGTTCCTCGTTCCGTCTCTGTCTGCTCTCTCTTTGTCCCTGCATCTGCATGCTGACTGCCTTCGTCCGCCAGTTTCTCTGCTTATAGATCTCCTTTGTGACTGGAGATCTCCTTCGTGGCTGCCACGCAACTTTCCTTCCTGTTGGTACCTCCTCCAGGTCAGGGGTCACCAGGCCACATGGACCAATATTTCTTCTTATCCAAAAAAAGCTACAAATGATCTCTTTACAATTCATGCAAGCTCCTAAAATTCCTTTCCAAACATTCTGAAAAACAATTCCAGATTCCAGAGACATTTTAAAGAAACGACAAAGTGTCCTGACTGACCTGCTTCTGGGTCAAAGGACATCACAGACCATAAAAGGAAATAGAAATGCAGGAACAGCTAAGAGGGCCATTGGGTATCTGAAATAGATTACGGGTGCTAAATGGCCCCTTAGTGTCCAGGGATGTAGGGATGTACAGGTTAGGTGGGGATAGGGCAGGAGAGTTGGCTTCTTTCTTTCAGGGGGTCAGTACAGACTTGATGGGCCGAATGCCCCCCCCCCCCCCGTCCACCTTCTCCTTCCTGAACTTAAGCTGCAAAGGCCCAGGATGAGATTCTATGATTCTAAGAGCAGGGGAACGCTCCCTGATGCCCTGCTCCATATTTATTCCTTCACCAACATCAACTGGTCATTATTGCACTGCTGTCTGTGGGATCCTGCTGTGCGCAGATAGGCTGGTGCATTACCGACACTACGCCAGTGACTGCACTTCAAAAAGTGCTCCAGTGCCGATGGCGTGCTTTAGAATG
Organism: Scyliorhinus torazame; assembly: GCF_047496885.1. Lineage (NCBI taxonomy): Eukaryota > Metazoa > Chordata > Chondrichthyes > Carcharhiniformes > Scyliorhinidae > Scyliorhinus > Scyliorhinus torazame. The sequence continues at coordinate 30,872,345 of NC_092712.1, read as the reverse complement.
TCCGGGCACCACGAAACCTGCTGCAGCACAAGGACCCGAACTCCCTCCCTAACTGCACTCTGGGTGTACCTACACCACGTGGACTGGCAGCGGGTTCAAGAAGGCAGCTCGCCGCCGCCTCCTCAAGAGCAATTAGGGATGGGCGATAAATGCCGGCCTAGCTAGCGACGCACACATCCCATGAATGAATTAAGAAATATATAAATACAATGATGGCACAAATGCTCCCCTCCATTCCCAAAACACATTCAGAAAAACACAATCAGGTGATGAATAACAGAGAACCGTTCCAGTACTTCAATCTGCAGCAATTAACCCAATAATTATTAATTAAAGTCAGAATAATGCAGTGCTCACTTCAGCCACTTACTCATCTTATTAAAATGCATTCAAAATCAAAATACTGTGACTAAAACTCTGCCTCATGACCCACTCATTCTACGTCCAAGCTAAGTTGCCCAATTAATGACAGCCTCAGTGAATAACGGGCTTTCAGTCGGAACCGAGATAAAGCAGCCCCGCTTGATTGACACACCATCCGGCACCTTCACACTCACTGCCCCCACCACCGAGGCGCAGTAGCGGCAGTGTGTGCCCTGTGCAGAACGCACTGGACCACCTCAACAAAGCTCCTTCAACGCCACCTTCCAACCCCACGACCGTTACTGCTGGAAGGACAAGGACACCAGACGCAGACCCCTCCTGCTACATTCCCTCCAAGCCACTCACCATCCTGACTTGGAATTATATCGCCGTCCCATCATAGTCGCTGGGTGGCACAGTGGTTAGCACCGCTGCCTCACAGGGCCAGGGACCCGGGTTCAATTCGGACCTCGGGTGACTGTGCGGGAGTCTGCACGTTCTCCCCGTGTCTGCGCGGGGTTCCTCCGGGTGCTCCGGTTTCCTCCCACAAGTCCAAAGATGTGCAGGTTAGGTGGATTGGCCATGTTAAATTGCCCCTTAGCGTCCAAAGATGTGCAGCTTGGGGATAGGTAGGTCAGGGATGTGCAGGTTAGATTACGGTGATGGAGTGGGGGAGTGGCCCTGGGTGGGGTGCTCTTTCGGCGGGGGGGTGGGGGGGGTCGGTGCAGACTCGATGGGCTGAATTGCCTCCTTCTGCACAGTAGGAATTCCATGGAAATACTGGAACTCCCTCCCCAACAGCACTATGGGTGTACACACACCTCGTGGACTTCAGCGCTTCGAGAGACCATCTCAAGGGCAATTAGGGATGGGCAATAAATGCGGACTCAGCCCACATCCCGTAAAGAATTATTTGAAAACAAACTCCGCAGGCATTAATAACAGTTGATACAAATAAATGTATTTCGGAGTTGACATCATTCATATCCTTTGATGTTTAAAATCCCCAGGCAGTCTGTACGCTCATCGTGTGGGACTTTATGCTGTAAGAGAAGGTGGGAATGGTCAGTGAGCACACACACCCACACACACACACACACACACACCAAGGGTGAGACTGCCCGTGGCTCTACTCCCTTTTTTCCCTCATGGCAAATTATCATTTCCCTGAAGAACACATCGCTGGTGCCATGGTAACCTTCTCCTTCCTGTACTTAAGCTGCAAAGGCCCATGATGCAAAGCCTGGAAATTTATTATGCCCCTTTGAAGTTATCGAGATGCCTCGAGTCAGCCCTAAATCACAGGAACGTATGAACCAATGTTTGTGAGCAGGGTTTGTTTGCAACCTGTGGTACAAACTGGGTGCAATCCACATTATAGGAGGGATGTGACAGCACTGGAAAGGGTGCAGAGGAGACCTACCACGATGTCGCGAGGGCTGGAGAGTTTTAGCTATGACGAGTGATTGGATAGAATGGGATTTTTTTCCTTGGAGCAGAGGAGACTGAGGGGGGACATGATTGAGGTGTATAAAAATATGATGTAGACTTGGGAGTCCTAGTCCAGGATTCTCTAAAGGTAAACTTGCAGGTTGTGTCTGTAATTAAGAAAACAAATACAATGTTGTCATTTATCTCAAGGGGCTTGGAATATAAAAGCAGGGATGTACTTCTGAAGCTTTATCAAGCACTAGTTAGGCCCCATTTAGAATACTATGAGCCATTTTGGGCCCCACACCTCAGGAAGGACATACTGGCACTGGAGCGGGTCCAGCGGAGATTCACACAGATGTTCCCAGGAATGGTAGGCCTAACATACGATGAACGTCTGAGGATCCTGGGATTACATTCATTGGCGTTTAGGAGGTTGAGGGGAGATCTAATAGAAACTTACAAGATAATGAATGCCTTAGATAGGGTGGACGTAGGGAAGTTGTTTCCATTAGCAGGGGAGACTAGGACCCGGGGGCACAGCCTTAGAATAAAAGGGAGTCACTTTAGAACAGAGATGAGGAGAAATTTCTTCAGCCAGAGAGTGGTGGGTATGTGGAATTCATTGCCACAGAGGGCGGTGGTGGCCGTGACGTTGAGTGTCTTTAAGACAGAAGTTGATAAATTCTTGATTTCTCGAGGAATTAAGGGCTATGGAGAGAGAGCGGGTAAATGGTGTTGAAATCAGCCATGATTGAATGGTGGAGTGGACTCGATGGGCCGAATGGCCTTACTTCCTCTCCTATGTCTTATGGTCTTACAGTAGACAGGGAGACATGTTTCCCCTTGGTGGAGGTACCAATGATCCGGGGACGTAGATTTAAGGTAAGGGGCAGGAGGTTTAGAGAGGGTGTGAGGAAAAACCTTTTCACCCAGAGGGTGGTGGGAGCCTGTGTTGTGGGCCAGGGTTTAGAGAACCCCAAAGTGTATCATGGAGTTCACCTGACCCACGACTTTTACTAGATTGTGGTGTGGGGAGCACGCGGCCCACTCTACAGGTGTGGTACAGCAGAAATGGAAAAGTATATTTTAAAGCAAAACAATGTTTATTCTATGAACTCAAGTTAACCTTTTTGAAACATACAGTGAACAGCATAGCAACCATCAATTCAAATACAACCCCCAAAGAATACAACACTAAGTAATCCTTTAAGCTTTCCTTTTAACATCCATACGACTTAAAGCACCTTTTACTAGAAGCACATCAGGTTAAAGTCACGACTGTTATTAGTTTTAAATCACCAGGATCGATTTACAGTCTTTAGATTACAGAGAGAGATTCATGCACCTTCTGGCTGTGACTGCAGCTATCCAGCTCTGAAAATGAAACTAAAACACAGCCTGCAGCAAACCGCCTAAAATGAAAGTAAAAAGCTGACAGGCAGCCCAGCTCCACCCACACTCTGATATCGCTGCAGCAATATGAGCAGCCAAATATTTCTTAAAGCGACATTCTCATGACATCTGGAACTCGCTGCCTGAAAAGGCGGTGGAGGCAGAGACCCTCATAGCATTTAAGAAGTATTTAGACGTGTACTTGTGGTGCCAAGGCTATGGGCCGAGTGCTGGGAAATGGGATTGGAGCAGTTAGATGGTTATTTTTGACTGGCGCAGCCACAATGAGCCGAAGAGCTTTTTCTGCGCTGTAGACCTCTATAACTCTGTGACTCTAAATTGACATTTGCTTCTAGCCCAGGTGAGAGTCAGGAGCAGAACTCCACTAATTTCTTAAATTGCAGGGAGCAGATAATGTAGTTGAGTCTTAGCTGCCTGTAAAACGGCCTTGTAAACCATTCAAGTTCAAGAGTCATTAGGGATGGGCAATAAATGCTGGCCTTGCCAACAAAGAATAAAGAACAAACAGTGCAGCACAGGAACAGTCCCTTCGGCCCTCCAAGCCTGCGCTAATCATAATGCCTGTCGAAATAAAACTTTCTACATTTCCAGGGTCTGTATCCCTCTATTCCCATCCTATTCTTGCATTAAGTTAAGACGCCTCTTAAACGTCGCTATCATATCTGCTTTCACCACTTTCCCCGGCAACGCATTCCAGGCACTCACCAGCCTCTGTGTAAACAACCTTCCTTTGTACATCTCTAATCTTAGCCCCTCGCACCTTAGAACATAGAACATAGAACGATACAGCGCAGTACAGGCCCTTCTGCCCACGATGTTGCACCGACATGGGAAGTCAAAAAACAAAAGCCATCTAACCTACACTATGCCATTATCATCCATATGCTTATCCAATAAACTTTTAAATGCCCTCAATGTTGGCGAGTTCACTACTGTTGCAGGTAGGGCATTCCACGGCCTCACCACTCTTTGCGTAAAGAACCTACCTCTGACCTCTGTCCTATATCTATTACCCCTCAGTTTAAGGCTATGTCCCCTTGTGCCAGCCATTTCCATCTGCGGGAGAAGGCTCTCACTCTCCACCCTATCTAACCCTCTGATCATTTTGTATGCCTCTATTAATTCTCCTCTTAACCTTCTTCTCTCTAACGAAAAGAACCTCAAGTCCATCAGCTTTTCCTCATAAGATTTTCCCTCCATACCAGGCAACATCCTGGTAAATCTCCTCCAAAGCTTCCAAAGCTTCCACGTCCTTCCTATAATGAGGTGACCAGAACTGTACGCAATACTCCAAATGCGGCCGTACCAGAGTTTTGTACAGCTGCAACATGACCTCATGACTCCGGAACTCAATCCCTCTACCAATAAAGGCCAACACTCCATAGGCCTTCTTCACAACCCTATCAACCTGGGTGGCAACTTTCAGGGATCTATGTACATGGACACCGAGATCCCTCTGCTCATCCACACTTCCAAGAATTTTACCATTAGCCAAATATTCTGCATTCCTGTTATTCCTTCCAAAGTGAATCACCTCACACTTCTCTACATTAAATTCCATTTGCCACCTCTCAGCCCAGCTCTGCAGCTTATCTATGTCCCTCTGTAACCTGCGACATCCTTCCGCACTGTCGACAACATCACCGACTTTAGTGTCGTCTGCAAATTTACTCATCCACCCTTCTGCGCCCTCCTCTAGGTCATTTAGAAAAATGACAAACAGCAACGGCCCCAGAACAGATCCTTGTGGTACGCCACTTGTAACTGAACTCCATTCTGAACATTTCCCATCAACCACCGCCCTCTGTCTTCTTTCAGCTAGCCAATTTCTGATCCACATCTCTAAATCACCCTCAATCCCCAGCCTCCGTATTTTCTGCAATAGCCTACCGTGGGGAACCTTATCAAACGCTTTACTGAAATCCATATACACCACATCAACTGCTCTACCCTCGTCTACCTGTTCAGTCACCTTCTCAAAGAACTCGATAAGGTTTGTGAGGCATGACCTACCCTTCACAAAGCCATGCTGATTATCCCTAATCATATTATTCCTATCTAGATGATTATAAATCTTGTCTCTTATAATCCCCTCCAAGACTTTACCCACAACAGACGTGAGGCTCACCGGTCTATAGTTGCCGGGGTTGTCTCTACTCTCCTTCTTGAACAAAGGAACCACATTTGCTATCCTCCAGTCCTCTGGCACTATTCCTGTAGCCAATGATGACATAAAAATCAACGCCAAAGGCTCAGCAATCTCTTAAACCTATGTCCCCTAGTAATTGACTTTTCCACCCTGGGAAAGGGCGTCTGACTATCCAACGATATCCGCATCCCGTACAAAGTACAAAGAAAAACAAGACAGGAATAGGCGATACCAAATTTGCATTTGAAAAGCTGGAAGATTGTATCAATTATGGACTGGGTTCTCCAGCCCCCAGCCGCTGGTGGCTGGATTCTCTGTCCCCGCTGCTTGTCAATAGGATTTCCCATTGAATACACCCCACGCCGCTGGGAAACCACGTGAGGTGGTGCACTGCCGGTGAGATTTCTGGCCATCGGGAATTAGGAATTTGCAGCGCCTTTGAACAAATTCTTTGTGACTTCACTGTAGAAAACACAAGTAAATATATCTGGAAGCAGTGGGAAACTAAGGGTCTAAACAAACCAATGCAAATGAAGACATGGGCGTGATGCAACTAAATGGAAACAAAGTTCCTTGCGAGTGCGATTAGCCACTTGTAATAAATAAGGGGCCTCAGCAGGATTCGCGCGGCCGAGATCATGCACAACTCCTGTTTTCTACACCGAGGAGCTTAGTACTCCTCAGTGTAGCGAGAAATCAGGATACCATTCTGAAATGGCATTGCAACCTCTGAAGCTCCCAACGCGACCCCCGAAGCCTCCAAGCCCCAACATACTTGGGGAAGGTCACAGCCCCCTCCTTGCACCCTCCCACACCCGCGTAGGGCACCACTGGCCCGATCGCCAGCACAGACAAAATGCCAACTTGGCACCTTGGCCATGCCAGGCTGGCACCCAGGTGGCACAGTCAGGGTGTGAGGCTGGCAGCACCAGAGTGCCCAGGTGTTGTAAATCCCACAATGGGCGGGATTTACACCGCAACTTCTCGTGAGATCGCGTTAGATCTCGTGAACCGTTGCGAAGCAGATAGATTCTGGGAGCGGGGTCTCCCGGGTTTTAACGACCACTCTGTGCCACGGCGCGCTGCTTTTTGGGTGCAGCGTGGCTGTTGGATCGCACCCATAGTGCTGGAGATGCTGGGCGGGTTTCTCCAGTCCGCCAGCCGTCTGTTTCTCAGCGCCGCGCCATTCGCGATTCCCTACCCCCTCCGTTTGTCAATGGGGTTTCCCATTGAAGCCACTCCACTCCTCCCGGAAATCAATGGAAATGATTTTGGACACATTTATCAAAGCTTCTTGAGGATATAAATAGTTGGACAGAGAGGAGGAGCGAGTGGATATGCATATTTGGATTTTCAAAAAGCATTCAATAAGGTCTCACCTCACAAGATTATTACGCAAAATTCGGACTCATTTGAATGGGGATAATATATTAGCATGGACTGCTGCAAAAATATCAGGTCAGCCCCAAGCAATTACCTACAGTAAAAGGGAACAACAATTTAGACTGCATGAGGAGAGCGTGCTGACTGGTTGGCACGTGGGCTCTGATCGGTGGAGGCCTTGCCATGGAGAATGCAGCATGGAACAGTTAACTGCCAAACCTTGTTCAAATTAATAATCAATTTAATCAATAACAAACGATTGTGAGCATGGATTGAGGAGGGTTGGTGCAGACTCAAAGGGCTAAATCTGCACTGCAGTGATTCTGTGATCCTGTGATTATCAAAAGTGCTGAATAAAGGCAGGTCTTTCTTTTTTTTCCCCTGTACAGTACAAAGATAGGATAACGCCATTAACCAAACTGTATCGATAAATCACAGCCTATCAATTATATTGTGTCACTGGCTTTTAAAACGGATGGGAATAGAGGGATACGGACCCCGGAAGTGCAGAAGATTTTAGTTTAGACGGGCAGCATGGTCGGCACAGGCTTGGAGGGCTGAAGGGCCTGTTCCTGTGCTGTACTTCTCTTTGTTCTTTGTTGTTCTTTGACTATTGAATAATCGCACTGTTTATGTTAAACATATTAAAGTCTGTGTTGCAATGCAGGAAAAAGCAATGCCATACAAGCATATTCTTATCGCACAACACAATCAGATAGCTATTAAAATAATTATGCCTGGACTTAGTCATAGAATCATAAAATCTTGCGGAATAGAAGGAGGCCATTCAGTCCATCGGGCCTGTGCCTATGCTGACTCTTTTAAAGAGCTACCCCTCTTTTCCCGCAGCCCTACAATCTTTCCTTCTCAAACATTTGTTCAATTCATTTTTGAAGATTGCTATTCAAGCTGCCCATTCAGGAAATGCATTCCAGATCATAACAACTCGCCCTGTTATGAAAAAAAAAGCCCCTTCATCTTGCGTCTGGTTCCCTTGATGAGAAAGGCGGGACTTCAATAAAGTGCGTGGAGCGAGCGAGGCGGGACTTCAATAAAGACTGGGGTGAAACTGAAGAGTGACGTCACAGGAGGGCAGGCTTAGATTAGCCAAGGGAGGACCTGCTGGTAAGTAGTGGTGACTGGTAAGTAGTTTGTCTTTTCATTTGTCTATTTTTTTTGTTTTGTTTTTTGGCATTGTAGTTGTATAAGTTAACCTACATTTTAAATCATGTCAGGGGATCCCAAACCCATGTCATGCTCCTCATGTGCGATGTGGGAGCTCAGCGACACGTCCACTGTCCCTGGCTCCTTCACGCGCAATAAGTGTGTCCAGCTGCAGCTCCTGTTAGGCCGCTTGACGGCTCTGGAGCTGCGGATGGACTCACTTTGGAGCATCCGCGATGCTGAGGACATCGTGGGTAGAACATTCGCTGAGTTGGTCACACCGCAGGTGAAAATTACTGAGGGAGATAGAAAATGGGTGACCAAAAGACATGGCAAGAGTAGGAAGGCAGTGCAGGCGTCCCCTGCGGTCACCTCCCTGCAAAACAGATATACCGCTTTGGATACTGTTGAGGGAGATGGCTCACCAGGGGAAGGCAGCAGCAGCCAGGTTCATGGCACCGTGGCTGGTTCTGCTGCGCAGGAGGGCAGGAAGAGGAATGGCAGGGCTATAGGATAGGGGACTCAATTGTAAGGGGAATAGACAGGCGGTTCTGCGGACGCAATCGAGACTCCAGGATGGTATGTTACTTCCCTGGTTCAAGGGTCAAGGATGTCTCGGAGTGGCTGTAGGTCATTCTGCAGGGGAGGGTGAACAACCAGCTGTCATGGTGCATATAGGCACCAATGATATAGGTAAAAAACGGGATGAGGTCCTACACGCTGAGTTCAGTGAGTTAGGACTTAAACTAAAACGTAGGACCTCAAAGGTAGTAATCTCTGGATTGTTATCAGTTCCACAGGCTAGTCAGACTAGGAATGTCAGGATAGATAGTATGAATGCGTGGCTCGAGAGATGGTGCAAGAGGGAGGGATTCAAATTCCTGGGGCATTGGAACCGGTTCTGGGGGAGGTGGGACCAGTACAAACTGGACAGTCTGCACCTGGGCAGCACTGAACCCGATGTCCCAGAGGGGTGTTTGCTAGAGCTGTTGGGGAGGGTTTAAACCAATGTGGCAGGGGGATGTTAACCGATGCAGGAAGTTGGAGGGAAGTAAAATGGGTCACAAACAAAAAGCAGTAAGGGGAAAAGTGTAAGGCAGAGAAGCCACAGTCACAAATTAAAAGGGGCCACAGTACAGGGTACAGTGACTGAGGGGAGCTCAGTGAATAGGGCAGTAATACTAAAAGGAATAAAACGGGAAGTAAAAACATAAATGGAAAGCGACGCAACAGGTTGTTACAGGAAGATATGGGTTCAACTAGGAGAAAGGTTAAAAAGAAAAATAACTTAGGAGAGGTTACTGATAGAAGTGTTAATATTCAAAACAGAGGTATAAACGCCGGCATAAAGGTACTTTACCTGAAAGCTCGTAGTATTCGGAATAAGGTAAATGAGTTGATGGTGCAAATCATTGTGAATGACTATGATTTAGTGGCCATTATTGAAACATGGTTAAAGGATGGTCACGACTGGGAGTTAAATATCCAAGGGCATCAAGCTATTCGGAAGGACAGAGTGGATGGTAAGGGAGGTGGTGTAGCTCTGTTATTTAAGGATGACATCCGGGCAATAGTGAGGGATGACATCGGTGCTATGAAGGATAAGGTTGAATTCATTTGGGTGGAAATTGGGAATAGTAAGGCAAAAAAGTAACTGATAGGAGTAATCTATAGGCCACCAAATAGTAACATTATGGTGGGGCAGGCAATAAACAAAGAAATAACAGATGCATGTAGAAATGGTACAGCAGTTATCATGGGGGATTTTAATCTACATGTCGATTGGTTTAACCAGGTCGGTCAAGGCAGCCTTGAGGAGGAGTTTATAGAATATATCTGCGATAATTTCCTAGAACAGTTTGTAATGGAACCTACGAGGGAACAAGCGGTCCTAAATCTGGTCCTGTGTCATGAGACAGGATTGATTCATGATCTCATAGTTAGGGATCCTCTCAGAAGGAGTGATCACAATATGGTGGAATTTAAAATACAGATGGAGGGTGAGAAGGTAAAATCATACACTAGTGTTTTGTGCTTAAACAAAGGAGATTACAATCGGATGAGAGAAGAACAAGCTAAGGTAGACTGGGAGCAAAGACTTTATAGTGAAACAGTTGAGGAACAGTGGAGAACCTTCCAAGTGATTTTTCACAGTTCTCAGCAAAGGTTTATACCAACAAAAAGGAAGGACGGTAGAAAGAGGGAAAATCGACCGTGGATATCTAAGGAAATAAGAGAGAGTATCAAATTGAAGGAAAAAGCATACAATGTGGCAAAAATTAGTGGGAGACTAGAGGACTGGGAAATCTTTAGAGGGCAACAGAAAGCTACTAAAAAGCTATAAAGGAGAGTAAGATTGATTATGAGAGTAAACTTGCTCAGAATATAAAAACAGATAGTAAAAGTTTCAACAAATATATAAAACAAAAAAGAGTGGCTAAGGTAAATATTGGTCCTTTAGAGGATGAGAGGATGAGAAGGGAGATTTAATAACGGGAGATGAGGAAATGGCTGAGGAACTGAACAGGATTTTTGGGTCGGTCTTCACAGTGGAAGACACAAATAACATGCCAGTGACTGATGGAAATGAGGCTCTGACAGGTGAGGACCTTGAGACGATTGTTATCACTAGGGAGGTCGTGATGGGCAAGCTAATGGGGCTAAAGGTAGACAAGTCTCCTGGCCCTGATGGAATGCATCCCAGGGTACTAAAAGAGATGGCTAGGGAAATTGCAAATGCACTCGTGATAATTTACCAAAATTCACTAGACTCTGGGGTGGTCCCGGCGGACTGGAAATGAGCAAACATAACACCACTGTTTAAAAAAAGAGGTAGGCAGAAAGCGGGTAATTATAGGCCAGTGAGCTTAACTTCGGTAGTAGGGAAGATGCTGGAATCTATCATCAAGGAGGAGATAGCGAGGCATTTGGATGTAAATTGTCCCATTGGACAGACGCAGCATGGGTTCATAAAGGGCAGGTCGTGCCTAACTGTGGCGCACAAAGACTCCGTGAGACGAATAGAGTGAAGTCGATGAGGCTTTATTAAGCGTGTCTGTTCCCCAGCAGCCTGATAGTAAACTGGCCTGCGGGGGAAGGCACCGGCTTCTTATACTTCGCCTTCAGGGCGGAGTATGAGGTCAACGGCCAACCAGGACCCGGGATCTGTCAGCCAATGACATTAGGGCTTCCAGTCCCACATGACCCCCAATACCTACTACCACACTAACTAATTTAGTGGAATTTTTTGAGGACATTACCAGTGCGGTAGATAACGGGGAGCCAATGGATGTGGTATATCTGGATTTCCAGGGAGCTTTTGACAAGATGCCACACAAGAGTTTGCTGCATACGATAACGATGCATGGCGTTAAGGATAAAGTAGTAGCATGGATAGAGGATTGGTTAATTAATAGAAAGCAAAGAGTAGGGATTAATGGGTGTTTCTCTGGTTGGCAATCAGTAGCTAGTGGTGTCCCTCAGTGTTGGGCCCACAATTGTTCACAATTTACATAGATGATTTGGAGTTGCGGACCAAGTGCAATGTGTCCAAGTTTGCAGACGACACTAAGATAAGTGGTAAAGCAAAAAGTGCAGAGGATACTGGAAGTCTGCAGAGGGATTTGGATAGGTCAATGGGGTAGGGTCTGGAAGATGGAATACAATGTGGACAAATGTGAGGTTTTCCATTTTGGTAGGAACAACAACAAACGGGATTATTATCTGAATGATAAAATATTAAAACATGCTGCTGTGCAGAGACCTGGGTGTGCTAGTGCATGAGTCGCAAAAAGTTGGTTTACAGGTGCAACAGGTGATTAAGAAGGCGAATGGAGTTTTGTCCTTCATTGCTAGAGGGATGGAGTTTAAGACTAGGGAGGTTCTGCTGCAATTGTATAAGGTGTTAGTGAGGCCACACCTGGAGTATTGTGTTCAGCTTTGGTCTCCTTACCTGAGAATGGACGTACTGGCACTGAAGGGTGTGCAGAGGAGATTCACTAGGTTAATCCCAGAGCTGAAGGGGTTGGATTACGAGGAGAGGTTGAGTAGACTGGGACTGTACTCATTGGAATTTAGAAGGATGCGGGGGGGGGGGGGATCTAATAGAAACATGTAAAATTATGAAGGGAATAGATAGGATAGATGCGGGCAGGTCGTTTCCACTGGCGGGTGAAAGCAGAACTAGGGGACATAGCCTCAAAATAAGGGGAATTAGATTTAGGACTGAGCTCAGGAGGAACTTCGTCACCCAAAGGGTTGTGAATCTATGGAATTCCTTGCCCAGTGAATCAGTTGAGGCTCCTTCATTAAATGTTTTCAAGATAAAGATAGATAGTTTTTTGAAGAATAAAGGGATTAAGGGTTATGGTGTTCGGGCCGGAAAGTGGAGCTGAGTCCACAAAAGATCAGCCATGATCTAATTGAATGGCGAAGCAGGCTCGAGGGGCCAGATGTTCTTATGTTCTTATTACTCTAAATCTGGGTACGAACCCACCTGTCAATGGTATCTCCACCCCCACTACGATCCATTGAAAGCAATGGTACCAGATTGCCTGCTATTGCTACTCCCTCCAGAGGTAGCACTGTAGCCCAGCTCTTCCTGTTACAGATAAAGGTAATGTCACTGGGCTGGATCCTCCGGTCCCCCAGCCGCGTGTTTCCCGGCAGCGGGAGCACCGCGCCATTCGCTGGCAGCGGGATTCTCTGTTGATTTATGCTGTTGGTTTGTGCTGACCACTAATTAACCTCAAGACCTGCCTCAGACCAATTAGTCGATAAGTGACCTCAATGTCTGCCTCTGGCCAATTAGTCGCGAAGTGGCTTCAAGATCTGTCTCGGAAAGATTTGACCTCAAGATTTGCCTCAGCCAAATTGGACTCTAATTGACCTGAAGATCTGCCTCAGAACAATTGATCTCCAAGTGCCCTCAAGATCTGCCCCAGCCAAATGAGGAGGTATTGTGCAATAAATATTGGGCAAGAAATGCAGTCCCAGGCAGTGGCGCTAACATGCCATGAATTGGGCTCTAATTGACCTGGAGATCTGCCTCAGAAGAATTCATCTTGAATTGACGTGAGCCAAATGGGAGGCGGTGGGGTAGGTGTTGTAACCTACATGCGACTCACGGGGCGATTAGGCACACCATGAGTCTCCTGGAGTACGAGCTTCCCCGCTGAGGAGTGGAGCCCCTTCATCAGCGGGGGGAACCAGGGCCGAGCGTGAGCCAAGTGCGGGTAATCTCTTCTGGGACCTGTGTATACAATACTTTCGTACCTCTGTAAACAAACCCTTTTCGGTCCCTACGCTTCCCGTGTGGTTGCGTCTGTGAACTCAACAGTAGGCCTAGTTGGATTTTCACTGGAGCAGTAATCCTGCTAGTAATTGACCCCAAGACAATTAGTCTCTAACTGACCTCAAGGTCAGACTCAGACCAATTAATCTCTAATTCACCTCAAGATAGGAAAGATAATTAAAACCTGTGCCTTAACATGACACCAGCTGCACCTTCACCGCGGAATAACGCATCGCCTGTGCTCTGGTGGAAGGGCTCTGTCATTGCAAAACAGCAACTTATTGTGAACAAATCCACGGGGGATCGGCTAGTATCTCTTTGCAAACAGAGACGGGCTGCACTTTTTTTCCCCCTAAGATTGAGTGCAATTCAGCCTCCGGAACAGCTCAAAAATACTCAGGGAAGAAAATTATAGATTGCACCAACTGCGTCATCATTGTGGTAACTGATGTGTGCAAGCAACACCATGCAGAGCAGAGACAGATTACCACCACAGGCATTCGGAGAGAATAATGAGAGCCGTTGAGGCAGCAAAGTTTCAAGTCCTGTTTTTTTCATATATTTTTCCTCACGGTGGGAGGTGAAGATCGAAAGAAAGAAAGAAACAACAAAAATAAAACCGATAACAAACGCCGAAAGAAACAGCCGGCGTGGCGGCTTTTCCCAAAGTGTTTTGAGCATACACCAACAACAGTCCGTGGAACACAACTGGTCCTCACCAGTGTTTTTGCTGGATTTAAGACTCCTTCCATCCTCTTTCTTTAGCCTCATCTAGATTATGTTAGAAAGTACGTGCTTTTGGCAATCATCTTTTTCCATGGCCACCCCGTATTTGAAAGACGTTTGCCAGTTCCCATGGTCCCATGATCGATGATCCCAAGATCCCAGGGTTGTCAATATCATTGCCTTGGAGCGACCTCATTGTGTAGCAGCCAAAGCTGGTCACAAACACGGGGAAGCGGTGGAAACGCACAGCAGTCTCTTTCTCCACCCCCCCCCCGGCCGAAACAGATCAGATCAGGTTCGAATCTTTCGTCAATAAATTAGGGGTGTCCATAATCCTCGGTCACTCCCAATAGGCTCAAGGTGTTCAGCAGAATGAGTCTCCTTGATGTTTTAACAGGATAATGCTCTGGGGACCCGGGTTTGAACCACAGATTCATGGAATCCCGACAGTCCAGAAGGAGGCCATTCGACCCATCACTGCTGTGGTGATATGCATCACTGTAATACACAAGGGGTTAATGTAAATACACTACAACTAAGTAAACACTAGAGGGAGCACCATCATGACACACAGACATACAGACAATGGGTCATTACAACAGGACACAACCAATGGGTAGTCAAGACACCCAGAGGTGGCATTACCACAAGGGGGCATTGTACAACCCATATAAAAGGACAAGGCACACATGCTCTGTCTCTTTCCAGAGGCGACACTCAGAGAGAAGGACAGGGGCAGACCAGAAGCATCACACCCACCACGTGGCTTAGAGCAGACTGGTTAGTCAGACTGAGTTACAATAGCAAGATTAGCAGGAGAGTCGAACTCATAGAGAACTGTGCTAATGGTTCAATAAATCACATTGAACTTACTTCAAAGTCTGGAGTATCTTTTGGTCAAAGCTGCATCGAGTTGCAGCCTGTGTTATCCCAGAGTACATAACACAACCGACTCATCAGCGACCCTCTGAAAGGACACCCTATCCAGACACACGCCTCCCCACCCTATCCTTGTAACCCACTAATCCCACCATGGTCGATGGTGAAATTTAGTTCTGCAAATATCTGGAATTAAAAGTCTTCATGATGACCATGAACCCATTGTCGATTGTCGTAAAAACCCATCTGATCCACTAATGTCCTTCAGGGAAGGAAATCGGCCGTCCTTATCCGGTCTGGCCTACATGTGACTCCAGACCCACAGCAATCTGGTTGACTCTTAACTGCAGCACGGTAGCATTGTGGATAGCACAAATGCTTCACAGCTCCAGGGTCCCAGGTTCAATTCCGGCTTGGGTCACTGTCTGTGCGGAGTCTGCACATCCTCCCCGTGTGTGCGTGGGTTTCCTCCGGGTGCTCCGGTTTCCTCCCACAGTCCAAAGATGTGCAGGTTAGGTGGATTGGCCATGATAAATTGCCCTTAGTGTCCAAAATTGCCCTTAGTGTTGGGTGGGGTTACTGGGTTATGGGGATAGGGTGGAGGTGTGGACCTTGGGTAGGGTGCTCTTTCCAAGAGCCGGTGCAGACTCGATGGGCCGAATGGCCTCCTTCTGCACTGTAAATTCTAAGAAATCTATGAAATCTAAGTTGCCCCCCCTTCTGAAATGGCCGAGCAAACCTCTCGGTTCGAGGGCAATTCGGAATGGACACTAAATGCTGGCCCAGCCAGCGAGGCCCGCAGCCCATAAAATAAAACCCTCCTGTGAGCAAGTTTGTCTTGTTTTGTCTGACGTAGTAGAATCCAACTCATCCAGCAGTGAGATCATGATCTGCTGATCCGTGCGATTGACTGCGTCACAGGTTTTAGATTACTGAGGCCGTGTTTCACCCTCCCCCTGTCTCAATAGCCTCCTGCCCCCGACAACCCTTCAACAGCGGAGTCTTCCAATTTTGATCTCCTGCACATCCCTAATTATTTTTAAAATTCTTTCACGGGATGAGGCCGTCGCTGGCTGGGCCAGTACCTGTTGCCCATCCCTAATTGCTCTCGAGCTGAGTGGTTTGCGCGGCCATTTCAGAGGACCGTCGACCACGTTGCCGCGGGTCTGGAGTCACATGGAGGCCGGACTGGGTAAGGACGGCAGGTTTCCTTCCCGAAAGGAACATTAGTGACAGGGCAGCACGGTAGCACAGTGGTTAGCACAGTGGTTAGCACTGTGGCTTCACAGCGCCAGGGTCCCAGGTTCGATTCCCGGCCTGGGTCACTGTCTGTGCGGAGTCTGCACGCTCTCCCCATGTGTGCGTGGGTTTCCTCCGGGTGCTCCGGTTTCCTCCCGCAGCCCAAAGACGTGCAGGTTCGGTGGATTGGCCATGATAAATTGCCCTTAGTGACCAAAAAGGTTAGGAGGGGTTATTGGGTTACGGGGATAGGGTGGAAGTGAGGGCTTAAGTGGGTCGGTGCAGACTCGATGGGCTGAATGGCCTCCTTCTGCACTGTATGTTCTATGTTCTAGTGAAGCTGATGGTTCTTTTGTGAAAATCAGTGACAATCATTGGACTCCATGAATGAGACTGGCTTTCAATTCTGATTTTATTCACTAATTTTAAACTCCACCAGTTGCCATAGTGAGATTGGAATGCATATCCCCAGTGTATTAGCAGAGGCCTCCAGATTATTACTCTGGCAATATTACTATTACAGCACCACCTCCTCCCATTTTCCTTTCCCTACCATTGGTGGCTGTACCTTAGTCCATGTGAGCACGGAACTTCCTCACTAACGTTCTCCACCTCTCTCCACCTTCTTTAAGAATTCCTTAATTCCCTGTCTCTGCCAAAGCTTAAAGTTCCTACTTTAATGCCTCCTGACAGAAGGCATGGTAGCACAGTGGTTAGCACTCTTGCTTCACAGCTCCAGGGTCCCAGGTTCGATTCCCAGCTTGGGTTACTGTCCGTGCGGAGTCTGCACGTTCTCCCCGTGTCTGCGTGGGTTTCCTCCGGGTGCTCCGGTTTCCTCCCACAAGTCCCCGAAAGACGTGCTGTTAGGTGAATTGGCCATTCTGAATTCTCCCTCTGTGTACCTGAACAGGCGCCGGAATGTGACAACTAGGGGCTTTTCACAGCAACTTCTTTGCAGTGTTAATGTAAGCCTACTTGCGATTATAAAGATTATTAAAATTAAAATCTTGTCTGTATACACTCCTGTGAAGTAGATTGGGTGTTTTTTCTCGTGTTGTGACCATATTGTCTTTCTGATCACGCAAACGTTTACTGGCACAAAGTATATGGAATCGAACGAATATTCGATCTGACTTTTTTTTGTTGCAATATCAACAAAATTATTTTGTACTATTTATAAACTGTCTGAATACTCCTCACAGGAGTATTATAAAATAAAATAAGACACCGAGCTATATAAGTGGAATACATTTTTATACATATTATATTATGTGCCTGTCACAGTAATGTTATTAAAATTACTTAGGTTAAGGTATCCAGATTATGTATCTGTTAAAGCTGTGATTAAGGGGTTAACAGCTAGGCAGGCTGTGATGTCGCTCATGGAAGGGGCTGGGTCTGTTTTTTAGTTTCCTTTTCGGCCCTGCCCCGTGTCTGTTGTTTTTAGTTTCATTTTTGGAGTTCCGCTCTGGTTTGTGAGGAAAGGAGGTGTGTTTCTCAGACGGACTTCTTAAAGCTTCTGTCCCAAGAACTTTGCGAATAAATCTGTAAGCCACTGAGAGTTACCTTTATTAATAAGTGGCATTTTATCTGTGTGTGTGGATTTTGCTGAATTGAAATTTTGGAAGTAGATGGAAAAGTAAGCTCAAAGTCCTTTCTTTATTTAAAAAAAAAAACCTGTTTAAATGTTAATTGGCACGCTGTCATTTTCCCCGTGGATGTTAATGGAGTTACTCCTGTGTTAATAATGTTTCTTTCAATATAAAAGGAAGGACTCATTTGGCAAGGAAATATTTAATGAACGGCATGACACTGGGAAGTTCCTGAGGAACAAAGGGACCTTGGAGCATTGGACCAGAGATCTCTGAAGGCAGAAGGGCAGGTTAATCGGGTGGTGAAGGGGGCTTATGGGACACTTGCCTTTATCAATCGAGGCATAGATTACAAAAGCAGGGAGGTCATGTTGGAATCGTATAGAACTTTGGTGAGGCCACAGCTGGAGTACTGTGTGTAATTCTGGTCGCCACACTATAGGAAGGATGTGATTGCACTGGAGAGGGTGCAGATGAGATTCACCAGGTGTTGCCTGGGATGGAATATTTAAGTCATGAAGAGAGGTTGGATAGGTTTGGGTTGTTTTCGTTGGAGCAGAGAAGACTGAGGGGCGACCCGATCAAGGTGTGCAAGATTATGAGGGGCATGGACAGGGTGGATATGTTCCACCCTGAAGGGTGTTGAAGGGTCAGACATGAGGGGACACAAGTTCAAGATGAGGGGCAGGAGGTTTAGGGAGGATTTGAGGAAAAACTTCATAACCCAGAGAGTGGTGATGGTCTGGAAGTGAGGAAGTAACAAAGAAGTTAGACAAAGGAGAACCAGTGGACGTGATTTATTTAGATTTGCAGAAGACCTTTGACAAGGTGCTGCATAGGAGACTGTTAAATAAGTTAAGAGCCCATGGTGTTAAGGGTAAGATCCTTGCATGGATAGAGGATTGGCTGACTGGCAGAAGGCAGAGAGTGGGGATACAGGGGTATTTTTCAGGATGGCAGCCGGTGACTAGTGGTGTCCCTCAGGGGTCTGTGCTGGGACCGCAATTTTTCACAATATACATTTATGATCTGGAAGAAGGAACTGAAGGCAGTGTTGCTAAGTTTGCAGATGATACAAAGATCTGTAGAGGGACAGGTAGTATTGAGGAAGCAAGGGGGCTGCAGAAGGACTTGGACAGGTGAGAGAGTGGGCAAAGAAGAGGCAGATGGAGTCCAATGTGGAAAAGTGTGAGGTTATGCACTTTGGAAGGAGGAACGGAGGCATAGACTATTTTCTAAATGGGGAAATGCTTAGGAAATCAGAAGGACAAAGGGACTTGAGAGTCTTTGTTAATGATTCTCTTAAGGTTAACATGCAGTTAGGAAGGCAAATGCAATGTTAGCATTCATGTCGAGAGGGCTAGAATACAAGACCAGGGATGTACTTCTGAGGGTGTAAAAGGCTCTGGCCAGACCCCATTTGGAGTATTGTGAGCAGTTTTGGGCCCCATATCTAAGGAAGGATGTGCTGGCTTTGGAAAGGGTCCAGAGGAGATTCACAAGAATGATCCCTGGAATGAAGAGCTTGTCGTATGAGGACAGTTTGAGGACTCTGAGTCTGTACTCGGAGTTTAGAAGGTTGAGGGGGGATACTGCGAGGCCTGGATAGAGTGGACGTGGAGAGGATAATAAATAATAATAAAATAAATAAATAATAATAAAATTCCACTAGTAGAAAAAACTAGAAGCAGAGGACACAATCTCAGACTAAAGGGATGATCCTTTCAAACAGAGATGAGGAGGAATTTTTTCAGCCAGAGGGCGGTGAATCTGTGGAACTCTTTGCTGCAGAAGGCTGTGGAGGCCAAATCACTGAGTGTCTTTAAGACAGAGATAGATTGGTTCTTTATCAATAAGGGAATCAGGGGTTATGGGGAGAAGGCAGGAGAATGGGGATGAGAAAAGTATCAGCCATGATTGAATGGCGGAGCAGACTCGATGGGCCGAATGGCCTAATTCTGCTTCTATGTCTTATGCCTTTTGGAACGCACTGCCTGGGAGGATGGTAGTGGCAGGCTGCTTCACATCCTTTGAAAAGTACCTGGATAAGCACTTGGCATGTCTTAACATTCACGGCTATGGGCCAAATGCTGGTAAATTAGGTGGGCAGATCGGCGCAGGCTCAATGGGCCGAGGGGCCTCTCTTGCGCTGTATGATTCCGTGATTCTGTGATCCCTAGCTGTCGGTGGAATCACTCCTGGAGTAAAGTGTCCTTTCCTCACAGTTTGCAAATTGAAAAATTGTCGGGACCTTGTCCGGGTTCCTGCACCCCCCCCCCCCCCGCCCCAACACACACCGCCCAGGGTGGGTTCAAAGGCAAGGAGGAAAGAAGAGGGCGGGGCGGACTGGGGGAGCGTGTGACCAGGCGGGAGAGCGTGTTGTGGACATGTTTCCCCCGGGGCAGGAAGGCCTACTGGCCATCATGAATATATAATAATCATGAGACATAGATAGGATGCAGAGCTGGGCTGAGAAGTGGCAGATGGAGTTTAACCCTGAAAAGTGTGAGGTTGTCCATTTTGGAAGGACAAATATGAATGCGGAATACAGGGTTAACGGTAGGGTTCTTGGAAATGTGGAGGAGCAGAGAGATCTTGGGGTCTATGTTCATACATCTTTGAAAGTTGCCACTCAAGTGGATAGAGCTGTGAAGAAGGCCTATGGTGTGCTCGCGTTCATTAACAGAGGGATTGAATTTAAGAGCCGTGAGGTGATGATGCAGCTGTACAAAACCTTGGTAAGGCCACATTTGGAGTACTGTGTACAGTTCTGGTCGCCTCATTTTAGGAAGGATGTGGAAGCTCTGGAAAAGGTGCAAAGGAGATTTACCAGGATGTTGCCTGGAATGGAGAGTAGGTCTTACGAGGAAAGGTTGAGGGTGCTAGGCCTTTCCTCATTAGAACGGAAAAGGCTGAGGGGTGACTTGAGGGGTTTATAAGATGATCAGGGGAATAGATAGAGTAGACAGTCAGAGACTTTTTCCCCGGGTGGAACAAACCATTACAAGGGGACATAAATTTAAGGTGAATGGTGGAAGATAGGGGGGATGTCAGAGGTAGGTTCTTTACCCAGAGAGTAGTGGAGGCATGGAATGCACTGCCTGTGGAAGTAGTTGAGTCGGAAACATTAGGGACCTTCAAGCGGCTATTGGATAGATACATGGATTACGGTAGAATGATGGGGTGTAGATTAATTTGTTCTTAATCTCGGACAAAAGTTCGGCACAACATCGTGGGCCGAAGGGCCTGCTCTGTGCTGTGTTTTCTATGTTCTATGAGTAAATTCACCAGGCAATTGGGAAGAAGATACTTTACTCAGAGAGTGGTGAGAATAATGTGGGATTTGCTACCACGAGGTGCGGTCGATGTGAATAGCATGGATACATTAAAGGGGAAACTGGACAAACACATGAGGGAGAAAGGAATAGAGTTATGCAGGTAGAATTAGATAAAGTCGGCAGATGGAAGTTCATGAGGTGCGTAAACAGCGTTACAGACCAGCTCGGTCGAATGGACTCTTTCTGAGCTGCAATTTCTATATGAGCACAGCGAGGCGACTCCTTATTCAGTACTTCCCGCTGGAGATATTCCTGCGGAATAATCAGAAACGTGGGTGATGGGAGTGTGGATAATAGAGATTCTGTCGCACAGTTTCTACACATCTCAGGTGACATGTTTGCACAGGTAGCAGTCTGATTACCTCGCGGAGAGGCGTCGATGACTGCACATGACAAGCTTTGAAACAAGCAAGTACACGATTTCAATTAGAAAACTGACAATGATTCCTGGAATGGTGGGGGGGGGGGGTGGGTGCTGCTGGTGATGTGTGTGGGGTTACAAAGTTCTTCCTTCTGCTTAGTATAATCTAAAGGACTTCATTAACAGCATGTCAGAACCCGTTCCCTGCAACAACATGAAGATGTCGGTCTGGTCGATGGGAGATTATCACATTTGGCTGCATTAAGACAGGCATCCATCTTTAACTGGAAATGCAAGAGATGTGGCAGCTGCCCTTTGACCCGCCGCGCCGGCCTGTCTGGGACATCGGCAGCACCAGAGCCTGCGACCCCGTGCCGAAGGAAGCTGACCCCAGGATATTAAAGTCATCACGGCCTGGGAGAGGGGAGCCCGAACTGCCTCTTAACGCCTGTCTCACGGGTGCGGAGGGTGGTCGGGGGCCTGGGTGTTGGACACTGGCAGGTGGGTGTGGGGGGCTAGTGGAGGCTGGGGTCGGGCCAAGCACCCATGACACATGGATGTCCCACATGGTGACACCCTCACAGCGAAGCAGCAGGTCATGGGGGAGGCCGTGTGAGCCCCTCTTGTGTGACAGCATCCCCTGTGAGCAAGCCCTAAACGTTCACCATCTCCCTCAACACCGCACCCCTCTCCCCCTACCACCACCACCACCACTACCAACAGTTTTATTGTGCCATGAGATGGATTTGCCAGCACACATGCAGTGATTACCTGGACAGGCAGGGAAATGTGGTCCCAAAGGCAGGAATCAGACTTTCTCAAACAGTGAGGTTGTGATATGGTACGAATTAAGTAATGGCATGATGGGAAAACTGGTCAATGGGAAGACTGGTCAAAAGGTTTGATACAATACCAGAAAGACTGAAATTACTCATTCCAGCTCCCCATGCCCAGGTAAAGAATGCTGCCCTAACCATTTTCAGACTAGTATGGCCATAGGCCAACTCTGCATAACTGGAAGTCTGAAAAGATCAGCGAAGGTCGAGCCATTCCAAAACACCGGACCTCGGCAACTCCTGATAAAACTAACTCGTCATAATCCAGGGCCGTAGGAATTTAAAACAAGATAAGTTCAGGAAGAAACAAGTCTATTCCGACCTTTCAATGTTCCCTCCGAGGACTAAATAATGGTATGAGTGATATGACCAAACATGGTCTGGTCTTTGCTTCCATTTGTATTTCCGATCAAACGCCTGACCATACTGTTGTCACATAATCTTGATAAAGATAATGTATAAATATTGAGCTAATTCTCCGCGAAAGCGTGGAACTTGTGAAAGACTGAGCAGTTTTGTTGACTGCTCTCAGACTTCAAGTTTCAGCCATTAGTGCAAGCAGTTGTTTTCGAAAATAAAGCTTGTTATTCTGTCTTAACAAGTGTGTTGTATCTTTCTACTACAGAAGCGGGAAAATATTGACTTTGACAAGGTGCATCAGAGCTCACCTCGCAGTGAGTCTTCATCGCCCTCCGTCCCATGGACAAGACCCGTTGACCCTGCCTTCCCAGGGTCAACACCCTGTGGTGATGCTGGTCTGACCCTCGGAGGGAGCAGGGCGATGTGGGGTAATGGGAAGGAGTGAAAGCTAGGGGGAAGGTGGAGCAAAGGACTGAGGGAGGAGGAAGGGTGGGAAGGACTGAGGGAGAGGGTGAGTGATTCAGGGGAAAGGGACTCTGTGTGGGGTGTGGGGGATGGAATGAAATAAGGTTGGGGGGGAGCGGTGGGACAGGGCAGCGGAGCTGTCGATGGCTAGGCCTCTTCGTCGGCAAATCGGGAGGTGAAGAGATTGTCCCATGTGCGGTGGCCGTGGATCACACATCGGGCCCGGATCCTCCTCGAAACCCTCCTAATGCCCCTCGTCAGATGAGGCCTGACGTTATTCCTCCTCCTCCGGCATGTTCCCCTCTTTGCTGTGTGATGTTGCACAGGTCACAGCAGGCCAGCACTTCCTGGGGCTATATTGGAGCGCCCCACCAAAGCGGGCCAGGCATCGGAAGCGCGTCTTGAGAACACTGATGCACCGCTCGATGGTGCTCCTGGTTGCTGCATGAGCATCGTTATAACTGTTCTCCGCCTCGGATGGGGGTCTCTGCACAGGTGTCATTAGCCATGACCTCAACGGGTAATCCATGTTGTTCAATAGCCAACCCCTCACCTAAGGGAGCGCCTCAAAGGTACCAGGAACTCACAAGTGTGGGAGGATGGATGCATTGTGCGTGCTGCCTGGATATCGGGCGCTGACGTGTATGATGTGGTGGTTCCACATTAAGGGAGTAGAAACCCTTTGTTATGGGAGAGGCGTTTTCAGAACCCCAAAATGTATCATGGAGTTCAACCAACCTCCCCCCTTTAATGCTATTGTTGCTTTTCCGAGCACACGGCTTGTTCTCCAGGAGTGGGATTTCAATTATGGACACGTGGGTTTTTAAACACAAAACAATGTTTATTCCATGAACTCAACTTAACCTTTTAAATAAACATTGGATCTCTTAACACCCCTTACTTCAAAGATAACCCCGAAAATATTACAACACTAAATAATCCTTCAGTTATTCCTTTCCACATCCAAGAGACTTAACACCTTCAAACAGAAACACATCAGGTTAAAGGCATTACTTTTATGAGTTTAAATCACCCAAATGATCCAGAGATAGTCTTTCATGGCACAGATCACAGCAGATCCAGCTCACTGCAAACACAGACACACCCCAAGCTCTTTTAAACTGAAACTAAAAAACTTCAAAATGGCTGAGCTAAAAGCCCAGCTCCACCCACACTCTGACATCACTGCATTTCTTAAAGGTACATTGCTTAAACATCCATTTCTTAAAGGCACTCTCACATGACACCCTTCCTATTGATGAAAGGCACCCCTTCTCTAATTGGTGCCCGGAAAGCAACATGCGTGCCATCGATCACTGCGAGAGGACACCTCAGAGGGCAGTGAGGCTATATGGGTAGAGATCAGGAATAAGAAGGGTGCAGTCACAATGTTGGGGGTTTACTACAGGCCTCCCAACAGCCAGCGGGAGATAGAGGAGCAGATAGGTAGACAGATTTTGGAAAAGAGTAAAAACAACAGGATTGTGGTGATGGGAGACTTCAACTTCCCCAATATTGACTGGGACTCACTTAGTGCCAGGGGCTTAGACGGGGCGGAGTTTGTAAGGAGCATCCAGGAGGGCTTCTTAAAACAATATGTAGACAGTCCAACTAGGGAAGGGGCGGTACTGGATCTGGTATTGGGGAATGAGCCGGCCAGGTGGTAGATGTTTCAGTAGGGGAGCATTTCGGTAACAGTGACCACAATTCAGTAAGTTTTAAAGTACTGGTGGACAAGGATAAGAGTGGTCCTAGGATGAATGTGCTAAATTGGGGGAAGGCTAATTATAACAACATTAGGCGGGAACTGAAGAACATAGATTGGGGGCGGGTGTTTGAGGGCAAATCAACATCTGACATGTGGGAGGCTTTCAAGTGGCAGTTGAAAGGAATTCAGGACCGGCATGTTCTTGTGAGGAAGAAGGATAAATACGGCAATTTTCGGGAACCTTGGATAACGAGAGATATTGTAGGCCTCGTCAAAAAGAAAAAGGAGGCATTTGTCAGGGCTAAAAGGCTGGGAACAGACGAAGCCTGCGTGGAATATAAGGAAAGTAGGAAGGAACTTAAGCAAGGAGTCAGGAGGGCTAGAAGGGGTCACAGAAAGTCATTGGCAAATAGGGTTAAGGAAAATCCCAAGGCTTTTTACACGTACATAAAAAGCAAGAGGGTAGCCAGGGAAAGGGTTGGCCCACTGAAGGATAGGCAAGGGAATCTATGTGTGGAGCCAGAGGAAATGGGCGAGGTACTAAATGAATACTTTGCACCAGTATTCACCAAAGAGAAGAAATTGGTAGATGTTGAGTCTGGAGAAGGGTGTGTAGATAGCCTGGGTCACATTGAGATCCAAAAAGACGAGGTGTTGGGTGTCTTAAAAAATATTAAGGTAGATAAGTCCCCAGGGCCTGATGGGATCTACCCCAGAATACTGAAGGAGGCTGGAGAGGAAATTGCTGAGGCCTTGACAGAAATCTTTGGATCCTCGCTGTCTTCAGGGGATGTCCCGGAGGACTGGAGAATAGCCAATGTTGTTCCTCTGTTTAAGAAGGGTAGCAAGGATAATCCCGGGAACTACAGGCCGGTGAGCCTTACTTCAGTGGTAGGGAAATTACTGGAGAGAATTCTTCGAGACAGGATCTACTCCCATTTGGAAGCAAATGGACGTATTAGTGAGAGGCAGCACGGTTTTGTGAAGGGGAGGTCGTGTCTCACTAACTTGATAGAGTTTTTCGAGGAGGTCACTAAGATGATTGATGCAGGTAGGGCAGTGGATGTTGTCTATATGGACTTCAGTAAGGCCTTTGACAAGGTCCCTCATGGTAGACTAGTACAAAAGGTGAAGTCACACGGGATCAGGGGTGAGCTGGCAAGGTGGATACAGAACTGGCTAGGCCATAGAAGGCAGAGAGTAGCAATGGAAGGATGCTTTTCTCATTGGAGGCCTGTGACCAGCGGTGTTCCACAGGGATCAGTGCTGGGACCTTTGCTCTTTGTAGTATATATAAATGATTTGGAGGAAAATGTAACTGGTCTGATTAGTAAGTTTGCAGACGACACAAAGGTTGGTGGAATTGCGGATAGCGATGAGGACTGTCGGAGGATACAGCAGGATTTAGATTGTTTGGAGACTTGGGCGGAGAGATGGCAGATGGAGTTTAATCCGGACAAATGTGAGGTAATGCATTTTGGAAGGTCTAATGCAGGTAGGGAATATACAGTGAATGGTAGAACCCTCAAGAGTATTGAAAGTCAAAGAGATCTAGGAGTACAGGTCCACAGGTCATTGAAAGGGGCAACACAGGTGGAGAAGGTAGTCAAGAAGGCATACGGCATGCTTGCCTTCATTGGCCGGAGCATTGAGTATAAGAATTGGCAAGTCATGTTGCAGCTGTATAGAACCTTAGTTAGGCCACACTTGGAGTAAAATGTTCAATTCTGGTCGCCACACTACCAGAAGGATGTGGAGGCTTTAGAGAGGGTGCAGAAGAGATTTACCAGAATGTTGCCTGGTATGGAGGGCATTAGCTATGAGGAGCGGTTGAATAAACTCGGTTTGTTCTCACTGGAACGAAGGAGGTTGAGGGGAGACCTGATAGAGGTCTACAAAATTATGAGGGGCATAGACAGAGAGGATAGTCAGAGGCTTTTCCCCAGGGTAGAGGGGTCAATTACTAGGGGGCATAGGTTTAAGGTGAGAGGGGCAAGGTTTAGAGTAGATGTACGAGGCAAGTTTTTTACGCAGAGGGTAGTGGGTGCCTGGAACTCGCTACCGGAGGAGGAGGTGGAAGCAGGGACGATAGTGACATTTAAGGGGCATCTTGACAAATACATGAATAGGATGGGAATAGAGGGATACGGACCCAGGAAGTGTAGAAGATTGTAGTTTAGTCGGGCAGCATGGTCGGCAAGGGCTTGGAGGGCCGAAGGGCCTGTTCCTGTGCTGTACATTTCTTTGTTCTTTGTTGTTCTTTGATCACCCCCTGCATCTGGGCCATGCGAGCGATGGCGGCAAACCCTACTGCACAGGCATCCTGGTGGGCTTGGTCCAGGTTGAAGGCGTTGTGACCTGATGTCTGGCAAATAGGGCATCCGTGACAGTGTGGATGAACCTGTGTGCGGTCATTTGAGAAACCCCACACAGGTCCCCACTCCAGCCCTGGAGTGAGCCAGAGGCGCAAAGTTTCAGGGTGACCGCCACCTTGATGGCCATTGGAGTGGTTGTCCCCCTCCATACCCCCACGGTGCCAGGTGCTCCAGCATCTGGCACAACTGGAGCATGGTCTACCTGGTGAGCTGGTGTCGGCGTTGGTGCATGCAGTCCAGCGGCTCATTGAAGGACAGGCACCAACGGTCTACGGGTTCCCTGATGCGGCGCCTCCTTCACAACTTCTCCTCGGCCTGCTGGACAGCTGACACACGAGCCTCACCGGCTGGTCCCTGCTCTTCTGGGCCAGGCTCCTCTTGTTCCCCTGGGCTGGTCCTGGTGCTCTAGACTCTGTCGAGACTTGAACTTCCTTCTCATGTGCATCCTCCTATTGCAAGCATAACATGCAGAGGATGTGGTGGAAACAGGTACGATAGCAACATTTAAGAGGCATCTGGATCGATACATGAAGTAGAGGGAGGAGGGAGAGGGATACGGACCGAGTAAGGGTAGAAGGTTTTGTTTTAGTTAGGGCATTATGATCGGCACAGGCTTGGAGGGCCGAAGGGCCTGTTCCTATGCTGTACTTTTCTTTGTTCTTTGTTCCCTGAATTTATAATAATAATCTTTATTTGTGTTAAGAGTAGGCTTACATTAGCACTACAATGAAGTTATTGTGTAAATCTCCTAGTCGCCACATTCCGGCGCCTGTTCGGGTACATGGAGGGAGAATTTAGAATGTCCAATTCACCCAACAAGCTCGTCTTTCGGGAGTTGTGGGAGGAAACCGGAGCATCCGGAGGAAACCCACGCAGACATGGGAAGAATATTCAGCAACAGTGTGAAGCAACAGTGGTAACCCCTGTGCTGCCGTGCCGTCCCACATCTCCCTTGGGGGTGATCTCCCCCACACTGGTACTGGGGCTCCTGGTCTGTGGAAGAAATTCCCTATATCTCTGCACTTTCATTGCTTTCTGCACCTTCATCACTCGCACCACGACTGCTGGCAGCTTCCCGCCAAACTTGGTGGATCTGTCCAGCTTTCACCCACTGCATTTCATCATCCCCCTTTCCACGCCTAGGTGACCTTTAATACTTTCTTTAAGGTAATCTCTGCCTCTGCGAGAAATTTATTTTGCATGGCGGTCTTGTTAATACCACAGACTAACCTGTCTCCCAACATGTCATTGAGTGCAGAGCCGGAGTCAGCCTTTTTTTTTGGCGTGCCATGAACGCATGCTATCATCTCCCCTGGGACTCTTGTCAACAAATTTAAGTTGCATCATTGCATTATCACTGAGCGCTATGGGTGGTAATGTCTCTTGACAAATTCCACAAGCTCCTCAAAGGTTCTGGAGTTGGGGGGCATCTGGAGAAGTCAGACTCCTAATCAGGTTATAAGCCAGGACACCACAAACTGTTAATAGGATTTCCTGCTGCTTCTCCTTCCCCCCAAATTGCATTGGCCTTAAAGAAATAGTACAGGCTCTTGCCATGTAGCATCCACTGCTCCGTGCTAGGGTTGAATGGCTCAGGTTTCCCACAAAGGGGCATTTTGACACTCACAGACTGCTGAAGAGGTTTGCTTCAAAGGAAAGGCTTCCACGCGAGCTCTGCTCCACTGATTTCTGGAGCAGTAGGAAGACACTCTGATTGATCCTCGTCGGCAAAATGTAGTGTTGGGAAATAGAAAAACATAATAGAAATACTGGACAATCCCAGAAGGTCAAACAGCGTCTGTGGAAAGAGAAGGGAGCCAATGTTTCGGGTCTGGGTGAGTCTTTGTCAAAGCTAGTAATATCTGCTGGTAAAAACCTGGGGCTGGTTTAGCACAGTGGGCTAAACAGCTGGGTTGCAATGCAGTAAATTGCCAGCAGCACGGGTTCAATTCCCGTACCGGCCTCCCCGAACAGGCGCCGGAATGTGGCGACTAGGGGCTTTGCACAGTAACTTCATTGAAGCCTACTTGTGACAATAAGCGATTATTATTATTATCTTGAAGGAACTGGTGATCACCAAGCAGATTGACGAATGAACAGTTTATTAATGCAAATAACTATTACAGAGAGTGAGATCAAGGCCACCGTACTCCACGACTCCAAACTCCCAACTGACAGTAAATCCCTGACGGAGCTCAGGATTTGCGCGCTTCAACCTGATTGGTCCGACGGGTTACATGACCCCCCCTCCCTCCCCCCGAGGACCCGCCCCCTTAAAGGGGCACGTTATTTAAGACCGGGATTGCTTGCGTCTTGTCCTGGTCTGACAACGCAGGCAACAGGTTGTACTGGTCTGACAACACAGTCAACAGGTTAGTTTACAATTCAACCAGTGGTTTGCCAAGCCATGGAACATCAGTCACATCACAGAATCACAGAATTATTACAGCGCAGAAGGACTTAGTGCTGTCCCCCTAATTTTTCCCCATTCCTCGGCACATTGTTTCTATTCAAATAAGCATCCAACGCCCGCTTGAATGTTTTGCGATTGGAGTCACTTGCAGACAGACACAGACAGGATAACAGGAAAAAGATTCTCTTCCCTGAGGTGAACTAGCTGAAACCTTACAGCAATTCAGCCATTTTGATCACTCATTTTTCTTGGTGCATGAGGAGATTTCCAGAATTTGGTTTCACAACTTGGATAGATCAGTGTTTTTTTGCAGTGCTAATCCGTTGTCCGGGAGACAGTGGCATTGTGTCAATGTCACTCAACTAGTAATCCAGCGGCCCAGGCTGGTGCTCAGGCAGAATGGGTTCAACTCCCATCATAACAGTTGGTGGGATTTAACTTCAATTTCGGGCAGCACGGTAGCACCGTGGTTAGCACTGTGGCTTCACAGCTCCAGGGTCCCAGGTTCGATACCCGGCTTGGGTCACTGTCTGTGCGGAGTCTGCACGTTCTCCCCGTGTGTGCGTGGGTTTCCTCCGGGTGCTCCGGTTTCCTCCCACAGTCCAAAGGCGTGCAGGTTAGGTGGATTGGCTATGATAAATTGCCCTTAGTGACCAAAAAGGTTAGGAGGGGTTATTGGGTTACGGGGATAGGGTGGAAGTGGGGACTTAGGTGGGTCGGTGCAGACTCGATGGGCCGAATGGCCTCCTTCTGCATTCTATGTTCTAAATAAAATCTGGAATTGAAAGCTAGTCCTATGGCGATCACAAAACTATCACCGACTGTTGTTACAAACCCATCTGGTTCTCTCATGTCGTTTAGGGAGGGAAGTCTGCAGACCTTACCTCGGCCTGGCCTACATGTGACTCCAGACCCACAGCGATGTGGTTAACTCTTTACTGTCTGCTGAAACGGCCAGGGAAGCCACTCGGTTCCAGGGCCGGGGCAGCAAATTCTGGCTTTTCCTGTGACGCCCGTGTCCCACGAACCAAAAAAATCCACTAAACCCGGTGCAGGCTGTGGGTAACTCTGTTAAATTCTTGCCCCTCAGTCGCCAAACTGTGACTTCAAATCCAGCTCCAGATTGACCACCTGGACCTCACAGTGAGGCCTGGCGGGAGTGCCGTGCCTTCGAAGGTGGCGTCTTTTGGGTGAAATATTAAAAATATTATCGGGTGAGATATCAAGCGGATAAGAAAAATCTCACACTGTTATTTGAAGAAGGGCAGGGAGAGAGTTCTGTCAATATTTACCACATCAGTAACAAACGAGCTGAGGTGATTGTTCGCTAATGGCTGTCTGTGGGAAACTGTGCTCGAATTGGCCTCCCTGTTTCCTACACTCGGAGATCCTTCAGTTGTACCAATGAGGGTTCGCTCTTCCTCTCTGCAACTATTTTGTGCACTAAATTTGTTCGAAGGCTTCTTTGACTCTTTGGCACCTTGGCAAAATGGAAGCATTAATCCTCTGGTTCACCTGCTTCTTTGGAGAGCAGTGGCCTTCAGTAAGTTGCCTCTAGCTGTTCCTGTGCTGAAAAGCAACAGTACTAATTATACAACTGCACATATTAAAATGCTTCAACTTTCAATTGCAAGGTTGCTGGGAGTCATATCCGATTGATAGCGGGGTAGCTGTAGGAACATGTGGATTGGATTGGCGTAAATCCACGGCAAAATAGGTTGTGTCTAAAACGTCCGGTTCAAAGCCTCCCATCAATGTGTGCTCAAGTGTTGGTCTGAATTCAGTCAAAGAGGGAAAGGCGCCCGGGCTCTTACAGATCAGGAAACTTCCATCCAATGGTTTCCCCATTCTGAGAGTCACTGTGTGGTACTCAGGCCACTGTGTGGTACTCGGGCCACCCCTGTCACTGGGCCGGCCCCAGCTGTAACACTGTGCCCAATTCTGGCCACCACACAATGCGAAGAATGGCAATCGTAGGCTTATGTAATCAGAGACTGGTCACAACAGAGCTGGAGGTTATCCATCCTGTTGTGTCATAGCATCCCTACAGTGCAGAAGGAGGCCATTCAGCCCATCAAGCCTCCACCGGCCCTCCGAAACAGCACCCGACCTAGGCTTACTGTAACCCCGTAACCCAACCTGCACATCTTTTGGACACTGAGGGCCAATTTGGCATGGCCCAATCCACCTAATGTGCACATCTGTGGGAGGAAACCGGAGCACCCGGAGGAAACCCACCCAGGCACAGAGAGAACTTGCAAACTCCCCACAGCCAATCACCCGAGGCCAGAATCAAACATGGGTCCCTGGCTCTGTGAGCAAACAGCGCTAACCACTGTGCCACCATGCTGCCCACAAAACTTTTACCATCTGCCATGGTGAGTTTTGAACCCATGAGCATTAGCCTGGGTCTCTCGATTGCAAGTCCAGTCACAATGCCACTCCACCACTACCTCTTTTACCAATCACCTTAAATTGGTTTCCTCTGGTCCCCAATCATTCCCCCCTTGGAAAAATATTCTCCCTCTCTACTCTGTCCAGAGCTCCGATGGTTTTGAACATGTCTTCTCTTGATCTGCTATTCTTTGAAGAGAACAACCGTTTATTTGCCAATCTGTCCATGTAACTGAAGCCCCTTATCCCTGTAGCTATTCCAGTAAGTCTTTCCTGCACCACCCCTAATACCTTCACAACCCTCCTGATGAACAATGCCCAGAATTGGACACCAGTTAAGGCCAAACAAATTTCAGGCTCAAAGGGCCGAATGGCCTATTCCTGCTCCTGGTTCCAATTATAAAGGTTCCACATAACCGCCTTGCTTTTGTACTCCATAACTCGATTGGTGAAAGCCTTTGACGAATCCTTGGAGATGGTGCAGTGAGGATTTCCCAGAGTGGAGGCAGGAATGGAAGACTTCAGCTACATAGGGAGCCTGACACGAAATCGGGTTCTTCTCCTTGATGCTCGTTCGATAACTCCAGAAGCGAGATTGGAGACAATTGAAGGCTTTATTACACTAGATGTTTCCCCTAGCAGCGCAGGTACAGAAGGCAGCTGTGGGGGCGACACGGGTTCTTATACCCCGCCTTGCTGGGCGGAGCCAGCGGACAGGCTTGACCAATGAGAAATGAAATGAAAATCGCTTATTGTCACAAGTAGGCTTCAATGAAGTTACTGTGAAAAGCCCCAGACAATTGTCTGTGAAAACAGAGTACCTTCTACACCAATGGTCTTCCAGCATTACAGAGTACCGTAATACCTCTAATACTGATAACACACTCCTCAGCAACGAAAGCAGAACATCTGAAATAGGAAGAAAATGTGCTGGAAAATCTCTGCACCTGTGGAGAGGAACGGTTAACATTCCAGCATTGACGACTTTTCATCAGAACAGTTCAATTGGTGTTATGATGAGGAGTTTTGATCGGGTTCAGTAGGGAGAAGCTGTTTTCAGTGTCAGGAAACGCAGTAACCGGGAGACACCGATTTAAAATAATTAGCTAACGAATCAGAGGAGAAGAAGTTGTCATGATCTGGAAGGCACGGCCTGAAAGGCCGGTGGAAGCAGATTCAATAGTAATTTTCAAAAGGGAATTGGATTTCTTCTCTCATTGTCACCCTAGTCAGAGTGGGATGAATTGACATCATCAGGCTTTCTTCAACCCTCTCTCAGTCTGTGACTCAATCTTATCCAGCCATCTGATTTCTCCTCTCCCTCGCTGTTATCCTCCCCCAATTTCACCTTCAGTTGTTGCCAGGGCAAGGCTGTTGGGCTCTCAATGTGCTTGCCTGGTGTTCTGCAACTGCACTTTTTTTCTTTTAATTTTTACAATTAAGGGGCAATTAAGCATGGCCAAACCACCGACCGTGCGCATCTTTTTGGGTCGTGGGGGTGAGACCCACGCAGGCATGGGGAGAATGTACATACTCCACGCAGACAGTGACCCGAGGCCGGTATCGAACCCGGGTCCTCGGAGTCGCGAGGCAGCAGTGTCTAACTGCACATTTAACAAACCTTTCACTTCCTGAATTCCTGCTCTTCATCTCACTCATTTGCCTTTCTGTCCATCCAGCTGATTGGGAGCATCCCCTGACGTACCCACAATTCTAAAGTTTTATCCTCCTCCTCATCGTCCTCCCTCAGAGTTCAACTCTCACATCCAATGGATATTATAAGACCATAAGACCATAAGACATAGGAGCAGAATTAGGCCACTCGGCCCATCGAGTCTGCTCCGCCATTCAATCATGGCTGATATTTTCTCATCCCCATTCTCCTGCCCTCTCCCCATAACCCCTGATCCCCTTATTAATCAAGAACCTATCGATCTCTGTCGGTGATTTGGCCTCCACAGCCTTCTGCGGTAAAGAGTTCCACAGATTCACCACCCTCTGGCTGAAGAAATTCCTCCTCATCTCGGTTTTAAAGGATCGTCCCTTTAGTCTGAGATAGTGTCCTCTGGTTCTAGTTTTTCCGACAAGTGGAAACATCCTCTCCACGTCCACTCTATCCAGGCCACGCAGTATCTTATAAGTTTCAATAAGATCCCCCTCATCCTTCTCAACTCCAACGAGTACAGACCCAGAGTCCTCATACGACAAGTTCTTCATTCCAGGGATCATTCATGTGAACCTCCTCTGGACCCTTTACAAGGCCAGCACATCCTTCCTTAAATACGGGGCCCAAAACTGCTCACAATCTGTTATATAGGTATTAAGAGACGTTTGGCAGTGCAGAACTTGACTATTGCTGTAAAAATCCAAAAGTGGAGGAGGGTGGGCTTTAGGTTCCGAGGACACTGAGACTGGTTCTAGGGCACCGTACAAACCGGACGGGTTGTATCTGAACAGAGGCGGGACTGAGTTCCTTGTGGCCCGTTTTGCTAGTGCTGTTGGGAAGGCTTTAAGATAACTCGGCAGGTGTGCGGGAACCTAGCGGGAATATTAAGGAGGAATACCAGGATGCACATAACACTGGGATCACACTAGGATCGAAGATAGTAAATTAACAAGTGAAGTGGGAGTAAGGGAGAAAGTAATGATGTCTAAATCAGGGTTACCGTACATGTGTGTGAATGCACAGAGATCGGGGAGTTACAGGTGCAGATTGCATTGTGGAAGTACAATTTTGTGGCAATAATCGAGACCTGGCTGAAGGAAGGACAAGACTGGGTGTTAAATATTGCTGGGTACAAGGTGAAGAGATAGGAAAGTGAGGAAAAGGGAGAAGAGTGGCAGTCTGGTTAGGGCGACTTTAGAACCTTAGTTAGGCCACACTTGGAGTATAGTGTTCAATTCTGGTCGCCACACTACCAGAAGGATGTGGCGGCTTTAGAGAGGGTGCAGAAGAGATTTACCAGAATGTTGCCTGGTATGGAGGGCATTAGCTATGAGGAGCGGTTGAATAAACTCAGTTTGTTCTCACTGGAACGAAGGAGGTTGAGGGGCGACCTGATAGAGGTCTACAAAATTGTGAGGGGCATTGAGAGTGGATAGTCAGAGGCTTTTCCCCGGGGTAGAGGGGTCAATTACTAGGGGGCATAGGTTTAAGTTGCGAGGGGCAAGGTTTAGAGGAGATGTACGAGGCAATTTTTTTACACAGAGGATAGTGGGTGCCTGGAACTCGCTGCCGGAGGAGGTGGTGGAAGCAGGGACGATAGTGACATTTAAGGGGCATCTTGACAAATACATGAATAGGATGGGAATAGAGGGATACGGACCCAGGAAGTGTAGAAGATTGTAGTTTAGTCGGGCAGCATGGTCGGTACGGGCTTGGAGGGCCGAAGGGCCTGTTCCTGTGCTGTACATTTCTTTGTTCTTTGTTCTTTGAGAGCGTTGCAGTGCTGGAGAAAGAGGCTATCCCAGAGGATTCAAGGACAGCGTCAATTTGGCTGGAGCTAAGGAACAAAAAGGGGCAATTACATGACTTGGTGTCATCTATAGACCGTCAACTAGTGAAAGGGATGCAGAAGAGCAAATCTGCAGAGAAATTACAGAGAGATGTGAACGTTATTGAGCAGTTTTAATGGGGGACTTTAATTACCTGAATGCAGACTGGGACAGGGGGAGGAAAACGGCGGGACGGGACATAGGTTCCTGGATTGTGTCCAGCAACATTTTCCACAACAGTGTGTCTCGTCCAACAAGAAAGGGTGCACTGTTGGACCTGGTTCCTGGAAATGAGGTGGGCCACGTAGATCACGTGTCCATGGGGATCATTAAGGAAACAGTGATCATTGTATTGTAAGTTTAAGGATGATGATCGAAAAGGAAAATGCGCACATCCGGAAAAAAAAACTGGGGGAGAGCTGACGTCAAAGGGGCAAGAACGGAGCTGGGCTGGTTAGACTGGGATGAAAGGTTGGCAGGAAAAACTGTAGCCGGACAATGCTTTGGAAACAGAAATGGTCCAGACACAGTCAAGGTATATTCCATTGAAAGGGAAAGGTGGAGCAAACAAATTCAGAGCTCCTTGGATGAAAATGGAGTAGAAATGAAGATAAGGAAGAAAACGTGAGCTTATGACAGGTGTCAGGTAGAAAATACAACACAATATCCTGCAGCTGCTCTATGCCCTGATTGACCCTGGCACTAGGCAGGCAACATACCATCATGGACTCACATCTACAGCCACAGAAACGTCTGCCAGTTCCCCTCACTAATGAATCCCCGAACACTATTGCTCTTCCCTTCTTCTTCCTCCCCTACCGTACAGCTGAAATAGTCATAGAATCATAGAATTTACAGTGCAGAAGGAGGCCATTCGGCACTGTAAAACACCCTCCACCCTATCCCCATAAACCCACCCAACCTTTTTTGGACACTAAGGACAATTTAGCATGGCCAATCCACCCAACCTCCACATCTTTAGACCGTGGGAGGAAACCGGAGCACCCGGAGGAAACCCACGCAGACACGGGGGAGAACGTGCAGACTCCGCACAGACAGTGACCCAAGCCGGGAATCGAACCTTGGACCCTGGAGCTGTGAAACAACCACAGTGCTAACCACTGTGCTGCAATACTCAATACTCTGTAATACCAAATGTCTATTAATATCTATCACCCCCCCCCCTGCACCACCCCCAGATTTTCTGCGTCCCCCATTCCCCCAAGTATGGAGGTGACCTGACCCTCCCGCCCCCCCCCAGAGAACTCTAAATTTGGGGGGCCCCACACAGACCACCTAAATAGGGGAGCCCCCAGAGACCCCCTAAATAGAGGGATTCCCCCCCCAGAGACGCCCTAAATAGGGGGACGCCCCCCCACAGAAACCCCCAAAATAGGGAGACCACCACAGAGACACCTTAAATAAGGAGACCCCCCCCCCAGAAATGTGACCCCTGTCTGGAAACTAGAGAACAGTCTAGACAGCGGCAAGGGAATAATGCCTGGGTATACAGCTGCAGAGGAAGCACCACGTGACCATTACTACAAGATGTAAACCAGCGACCTGTGTTTAACCCCCTCAGATCTTTGAATGATGAGCCATTCATTATTTCCCTTTGTGGGCTGTGATTGACACCTTCCACAGACATACCTGTTTGCCTTGCTCCATTCAACTTTTTCATGGTTCAGTAACTCAGAAGTGTTGTAACCACAACGTTTACAAACATCAACCACTTCAAAAAGAGTTGAGTGCATTCCAATTGCCCCACTTCACGCTTGAATTATTTTGAAGTGCTCAGCTGAAAATTGATAGCACTTAACTCTCACTATCGGGGCTGGGGGGGGGGGGGCGGGTCTCTTTATTTAGAGGGTCCCTGGGGAGAGCCGTTGGGGGCTCGGTGAGGGTGCTGGTGGGGGTGGGGTTGGCAGGTCCGGCATTGTGGGTGGGGGGAGGGTAGCCTTCAAGTAGAATTTGGGGGAGATACCCTTAAGGGCCACGTTGATAAATACCAGTGGTGATCCTTACCCACGTGATTTCCAATCTCGAAGACCGGAGATTCACGCCCATCCGGAGATTCTGGTGTGCGGGCCGCGAGTCGGATGAAAATGGGCCCTAATGATCGTTCGGATTTTTGCATCCTCGCGCTGGTGAAAACCCCGACCCCCCGCCAGAGCGGGGCCATAGCATCGCAAGCGGATCGGCGCCCAGCGCGGATCCTGTTTTTACCCGGGACGCCCGATCCCCCGCCTCATCGAGCGGCGGAGAATCCAGGTCCTTGAGTTCAGGGGCAAGGCCATCGGAATGGGCAGAGCTCAGCAACGTGTCCTACCCGGCGGAGCAGCCTGGCCAAGCACAGCTGTGTGGGTAGTATCAGAGACTCAGATAGACAGCCTAGTATTGGCAAGATAGTTTAAGGATCCAGAGTTGTTTTGGACAACAAGATTCCAAATAAAATCGGGTTGAACCACGAAGCCACTCTTGTCCTTTGTTCTTCTCAGGAATAAACGTGCCTGGTGTCATGAGAATGTCGCTTTAAGAAATGTTTGGCTGCTCATGTTACTGCAGTGATGTCAGAGTGTGGGCGGAGCTGAGCTCTGGCTCTGTTTTTTAGTTTCACTTTGAGAAAAGCTTGAGTGTGCCTGTGTCTTTGGTTTCGTTTTCAGAGCTGGATAGCTGCAGTCACAGCCAGAAGGTGTATGAGTTTCTGTCTGTAATCTAAAGACTGTCTCTTGATCATTTGATGAATTCAGAATTATAAATGTTGTCATGTGAGAGTACCTTTAAGACATGGATGT
The DNA here is from genome assembly GCF_047496885.1 of Scyliorhinus torazame. Taxonomy (NCBI): domain Eukaryota; kingdom Metazoa; phylum Chordata; class Chondrichthyes; order Carcharhiniformes; family Scyliorhinidae; genus Scyliorhinus; species Scyliorhinus torazame. The sequence continues at coordinate 30,834,170 of NC_092712.1, read as the reverse complement.
TTAAGCAATGTACCTTTAAGAAAACTGTGATGCCAGAGAGTGGGTGGAGCTGGGCTTTAGTTCAGCCATTTTGCAGTTTAGTTTTGCAGTTTGAAAAGAGCTTGGGAGTGTCTGTGTTTGCAGTGAGCTGGATCTCTGCCATGAAAGACTATCTCTGGATCATTTGGGTGATTTAAACTCATGATAGTAAAGCCTTTAACCTGATGTGATTCTGTTTAAAGGTGTTAAGTCTCTTGGAAGTTTGAAGGAACATTTTGAGGAATTATTTACTGTTGTAATATTTTCATAGGTATCTTTGAAGTAAGGGGTGTTAAGAGATCCAATGTTTATTTAAGATGTTAAGTTGAGTGTCCATAATTGTAATCCCACCCCTGGGGAACAAGCCGTGTGCTTCAAAAGCAACAATCCATTAAAGGGAGAGGTTGGTTGAACTCCATGATACATTTTGGGGTTCTGAAAACGCCTCGCCCAAAACAATGCTCTGAGTAGTGACTTTAACCTAATTTGCTTCAGTCGAAAGGTGTTTCTTCTGTCTTCTGAATGCTGTTTGGGAAGTTATTAAGGATTACTTAGTGTTGCATTCTTTGGGGGTTGTATTTGAATTAATAGTTGCTAAGATGTTCACTGTATGTTTTAAAAAGGTTAACTTGAGTTCATGGAATAAACATTGTTTTGCTTTGAAAACTACTTTTCCATTTCTGCTGTCCCACACCTGTAGAGTGGGCCGTGTGCTCCCCGTACCACAATCTAGTAAAAGTTTTTGTTTTTTAAAAAATAAATTTATTCAAATTTTTTGACAAATTTTCAACCACCCCCCCCCCTCCCCCAACAAAAAGAAAGAAACAAGAACACAACAATCAGAAATTATACATTGGATTGCCCCCATATACAATAACCCCCCATATAACATTTAAAAACACAAATAGGGAAACCCCCCCACCTTCACCCAAACGCCACCCCAAAAGAAACCCCCCCCCCCTACGTCCCCCCACCTCCCCCGCCCCCCCCCCCCACCCTTGGGCTGCTGCTGCTGACCTCCTCCTAACGCTCCGCGAGATAGTCTAGGAACGGTTGCCACCGCCTGGGGAACCCTTGCACAGACCCTCGCAAGGCAAACTTTATCCTCTCCAGCTTGATGAACCCTGCCATGTCATTGATCCAAGCTTCCACACTAGGGGGCTTCGCATCTTTCCATAATAGCAAAATCCTCCGCCGGGCTACCAGGTACGCAAAGGCCAGAAAACCGGCCTCTTTCGCCCCCTGCACTCCCGGCTCGTCCGTTGCCCCAAATAATGCCAATCCCCAGCTCGGCTTGACCCGGGCGTTCACCACCTTGGACATAGTCCTCGCAAAACCCCTCCAAAACCCATCCAGCACGACCAGAACATATGGACGTGATTTGCCGGGCTGACCGAGCACCTCCCACATCTGTCCTCCACCCCAAAGAACCTACTCAACCTCGTCCCTGTCATATGCGCTCTGTGAGTAACTTTGAACTGTATTAGGCTGAGCCTGGCGCAAGAGGAGGAAGAATTAACCCTACGCAGGGCATCAGCCCTCAGACCCTCATCTATCTCCTCCCCGAGCTCCTCCTCCCACTTGCCCTTTAACTCCTCCACCGAGGCCTCCTCCTCTTCCTTCAGCTCCTGGCAAATCGCCGAAACCTCGCCTTCTCCAACCCATACACCCGAAATCACCCTGTCCTGAATCACACGTGCCGGAAGCAGCGGGAATTCCCTCACCTGCCTCCTCACAAACGCCCTCACTTGCATGTACCTGAAAGCGTTTCCCGGGGGTAGCCCAAACTTCTCCTCCAGCGCCCCTCGCAAACGTCCCATCGATGAACACGTCCCACATTCTTCTAATCCCTGCCCGATGCCAGCTCCGAAACCCCCCACCCATCCTTCCCGGGACGAACCGATGATTCTCCCGAATCGGGGACCAAACCGAGGCTCCCACCTCGCCCCTGTGTCGCCTCCACTGCCCCCAGATCTTCAGCGTCGCCGCCACCACCGGACTCGTGGTGTACCTTGTCGGCGAGAGCGGCAGCGGCGCTGTCACCAGCGCCCTCAGGCTCGTGCCCACACAGGACGCCATCTCTAGCCTCTTCTACGCCACCCCCTCTCCCTCCATTACCCACTTACGGATCATCGCCACATTGGCTGCCCAATAGTAGCCACACAAATTCGGCAGCGCCAGCCACCCCCCAGTCCCTGCTACGCTCCAGAAACACTCTCTTCACCCGCGGGGTCTTAGTCGCCCACACAAATCCCCATGATGCTCCTGCTTACCCGTTTGAAAAAGGCCTTGGGGATCATAATGGGAAGGCACTGGAACACAAAGAGAAACCTCGGGAGGACCGTCATTTTGACCGACTGCACCCTACCCGCTAGTGAGAGTGGCAGCATATCCCATCTTTTAAAATCCTCCTCCATCTGCTCCACCAACCGCGTCAAATTGAGCTTGTGTAGGGCCCCCCAACTCCTCGCTACTTGGATCCCCAGGTACCGACAGCTCCTTTCCGCCCTCTTCAGCGGAGGCTCGTCTATCCCCCTTCCCTGGTCCCCTGAATGCACCACAAAGAGCTCACTCTTCCCTTCATTGAGTTTATACCCCGAAAAGTCCCCAAACTCCCTAAGGATCCGCATGACCTCCGCCATCCCCTCCACTGGATCCTCCACATACAACAACAGGTCGTCAGCATACAACGACACCCGGTGTTCCTCTCCCCCCCGGACCAGTCCCTTCCGTTTCCTGGACTCCCTCAGTGCCTTGGCCAGCGGCTCAATTGCCAGTTCAAACAACAAGGGGGACAAGGGGCACCCCTGCCTCGTCCCCCGGTACAGCCGAAAGTACTCCGACCTCCTATCTAGTAAAAGTTGTGGGTCAGGTGAACTCCATGATACACTTTGGGGTTCTCTAAACCCTGGCCCATAACACTGGGTAAACGAGTTTTAATATAAACTGGTTGGAGTGTCTAACATCTCAGTGACACAAAATAGCGACAATGCACAAATAAATCCAATTCCCTTTTGAAAATTATTATTGAATCTGCTTCCACGGCCCTTTCAGGCAGTGCCTTCCAGATCACAACAACTTGTCGTGTGAATTCTTTTTCTCCTCTGAATCCTTCGTCAATTATTTTAAATCGGTGTCTCCTGGATGCTGCCTTTCCTGCCACTGAAAACAGCTTCTCCCTACTTACACCATCAAAACTCCACATAATAACACCAATTGAGCTGTTCTGATGAAAGATCGTTAATGCTCGAACGCTAGCCCTGTTTTTCTCTGAGGGTTTTCCAGCATTTTCTGTTCCGATTTCAGATATTCAGCATCTCGTTGCTAAGGAGCAGAACCCGAGTTTCCAATTAGGCTCCGAATGTAGCTGAAGTTTTTCATTTCTGCCTCCACTCTGGGAAACACTCACTGCACCATCTTCAAGGATTTGTCAAAGGCCTTCTCAATGGAGTTGTAGAGTACGAAACATAGAATTCTGACAATGCAGAAGGAGGCCATTCAGCCCTCTGAAAGAGCATTCTACCAAGGCCCACTCCCCCGCCCCGTCCCCGTAACAATGCCTAACCTGCACACCTGTGCACATTAAAGGTCAATTTATCATGGCCAATCCACCTAAGCTGCACACCTTTGGACTGTGGGAGGAAAACGGAGCACCCGGAGGAAACCCACGCACACACGGGCAGAACGTGCAAACTCCACACAGTCACCAGATTGAACCCTGGTCCCTGTTGCAGGGATGTAGCAGTGCTAAACACTGTGCCAGCATGCCACCCAAGGAGGAAGGCGGTTGTGTGGAACCCGTATAATAGAAACTTGGAGCATGAGTAGGCCATTCGGCCCGTCGAGCCTGAAATCTGTTTGGCCTTAACTGGTGTCCAATTCTGGGCATTGGTCTTTAGGAAGGATGTGAAGGTATTAGAGAAGGTGCAGGAAAAATGTACGGGAATAGTTACAGGGTTGAGGGGCTTCAGTTGCATGGATCAGTCTCACAAACCCACTCTCCCCACCCCCTAACCCCTTGGTGTCAGTCTGAAAGCCCAAATTGTCGAGGTAGGGCAGCACGGTGGCGCAGTGGGTTAGCCCTGTTTCCTCACGGCGCCGAGGTCCCAGGTTCAATCCCGGCTCTGGGTCACTGTCCGTGTGGAGTTTGCACATTCTCCCGTGTCTGTGTGGGTTTCGCCCCCACAACCCAAAAGATGTGCAGGGCTAGGTGGATTGGCCACGCTAAATTGCCCCTTAATTGTAAAAAATGAATTGGGTACTCTAAATTTATAAAAACAAAAAAAAACAAAGAAATTGTCACGGCGGAGCTAGAAGACCAGCCAATGACCTTGTGGAATTGCGGAGCAGGTTCAAAAGGCCAATGGCCTACTTCAGCTCATGTTCTGGTGTGTCGCTGACAGAAAAAAAGGAAAACAAATGACCGCCTGGTTATTACCATCCAATCTGAGTCCAGCTCAGGGTAAGAGGAAACCGCATGAGCTCCTGTAGACATCCGTTGTTGCCATGGCGAGTGTGATCGGGGCCTACGCTCTCTCCCTTATCCCCAGCGCTCACTCGTGTGGTAGGTTATATTAGGGGTATCGCGGTACCGAGGTGGGATGTACCTTGTACTGTAGTATGAGTGGTGGAACCTGCCTGCTGGTTCCGCCCAGCAGGCGGAGCATTAGAGTCTGTGTTTCACCCACAGCAGTCATTCTGTACCGGAGCTGCTGGGGTAACTACTTGTTCATTAAAGCCTTCAATTGGACTACAATCTCGCTTCAGTAGTGATTGAACATAGAACATAGAGCATACAGTGCAGAAGGAGGCCATTCGGCCCATCGAGTCTGCACCGACCCACTTAAGCACTATCCCCGTAACCCAATAACCACTCCTAACCTTTTTGGACACTAAGGGCAATTTAGCATGGCCAATCCACCTAACCTGCACGTCTTTGGACTGTGGGAGGAAACCGGAGCACCCGGAGGAAACCCACGCAGACACGGGGAGGACGTGCAGACTCCGCACAGACAGTGACCCAGCGGGGAATCGAACCTGATCGTGCATCAACTCGTCAATTCACTTCCTTGGCTCGCTTCACATAGGCAGTTGTTGTGTGTAGGCGGGACGGTCTCCACATTTCCCAGAGAGCTCAAGGAATTAGAATTCCAAGCAGTACGATTGGCTAGGAAAGCCAGCTCTCACAGAGAGCAGGCAGTGACTGCACTGGCTGATAATCCAACAATAATGGAACAGAAGACAGGATTTGAATTACAGAGCGTCTTTCATCACCCCAGGACTTTCCCCCACCTACCCACCTTCCCCACCCACGTTTTACAGACAAAAGAAACACCGGGGTCACAGCTGCAATGCAGGAAGTGCGGCAGACAATACGTCCACAGCAAGATCCCAGAAATGGCTCGATGATGTCGGCCAGGTAATTTGTTTCCATGGGCGACGTTTGTCGAAGGATAATTATGGACCAGGGCACGGGAAAACACGGCCGTGGTTAGAATCAGCCTCACCGGCCTTAACGGGTCTTTAGCAGCAAAGGCCACTAAGACGCGGGCATGTACACCCAGAGAGCTTCAACATCTTTGGACTGTGGACAAGCGTTTCCTGAAACTCTCCTCTGTATCAGTTGCAATGCATAGGGCCGCATTGCTCAGTAAGGCTCCCAAACAGACTGAATAAAATATGCATGCAGACAAAAAAAAACACAACTCTTGAATCCACTGCCATTGATCTTCCACGAGGTTGGCACTCAGGTCTCTCTGTGGCACTGCCATCACAGCGTCTGTATCGCTTCCAACCCGACAACCTTCTGGGACCCTGGCACTCCAATTCAGGCACCATGAGTCACCAAAGCTGCCCGGCGAGCCCACACGGGTCTGATGAGTGCACACATCACCGTGTGAGGCAGCGCCTGTGTGGTAATCACCGCTGATGTATATATTAGGTGATTTGTGGTAAGGCCTTGTACTGCAGGTACGGGGGTAATTCCCTGCCTGCTGGCTCCGCCCAGTAGGCGGAGTACAAATATGTGTGCTCCCCGTACAGAAGCCATTTCGCCAGCTGCTGCAGGAGGCCACACATCTTGGTGTAATAAAGCCTCAGTGGCATTCAACTCTCGTCTTTGAGTAATTGATCGTGCATCAGCCTGTTTGCATGTGTTAGCTCCAGAATTGCCGCAGCTGGCCAAGTAAGGCGTGGAGCGGTCAAAGGCACTCCTTGAAACCTGCCTCCTAGGCGAAGGCTTTGGTCGAATTCATTCTCGTGAAGTGCCTTGCGATGTTCGGACCTGTCAAAAAGTGTGATATAAATGCAAGTTGCCCCTGTCCCTTTCGCCACCCTTTCAGGGTGCCCATGGAATACTCACGAAGGCTAAAGTGGCCAAGGTGTTTCTCACAGACCCAAAGCGTCAACTTGTTTATTCAGATGCTGATGCTGCGCTGCCGGTGTTACCCCATGGTCAGTGCAAACAACATGGATTTATACTGGACATTGCAGAGAACCAGTAATTAAAGGGAAATAAATCCTCACACACTTGGAAGCTCTCCAGTCAATAGTCATTGGCGCTGTGTGTCACACCCGAGATGTGAGCATTGATTGTTGAGGAGCACATCAATCAATGACAGACAGAAGGCAAAAGGCACACACGTCTTCTGAGAGGCATACACAGTGGTACTAACCATGTTCCTGCATCAAAAGACAAAATAAAGAACACACATCCCTAATTTTTCTTCCACGGGATGTGCGGGTCACTGACAAGGCCAGTACTTGTTGCCCATCCCTAATTGCCCTTGAACTGAGTGGTTTGCTTGGTCACCTCAGAGGGCAATTAAAAGTCAACCACATTGCTGCGGGTCTGGAGTCACATGTAGGCCAGACCGGGTAAGGACGGCAGATTTCCTTCTCTAAAGGACATTAGTGAACCAGATGGGTTTTTACAACAATCGATGGTAGTTTGTGAGACCAGCTTTCTTAGAATCACCACAGAATCACTACAGTGCAGAAGGAGGCCATTCAGCCGATCGGGTATCCACCCATCCTCCAAAAGAGCAGCCGAACCAGGTCCATTGCCCCAGCCACACTGCCCTATCCCCGTAATCTAACCTGCGCATCCCTGCACACCAAGGGGCAATTCATCATGGCCAATCCACCTAACCTGCACATCTTTGGACTGTGGGAGGAAACCGGAGCACCCGGAGGAAACCCACGCACACACGGGGAGAACGTGCAGACTCTGCACAGACAGTGACCCGAGCCGGGAATCGAACCTGGGACCCTGGAGCTGTGAAGTAACGGTGCTAACCTCTGTGCAACCGTGCGGCCTATGAGCTGCCACATTACTCCAAATTGTCCATCAAAAGTATTGCCCTGGCTGTAAAACACTTTGCGATGTATCGCTGGCTTTTGAAGCAGACCAAGGCAGGCCAGCAGCACGGTTCAATTCCCGTACCAGCCTCCCCGAACAGGCGCCGGAATGTGGCGACTAGGGGCTTTTCACAGTCACTTCATTTGAAGCCTACTTGTGACAATAAGCGATTTTCATTTCATTTCATGTTCAATGGTGATGAACATCACTATTCAAATGCAAGTCTTTCTATTTTCACAGAAGGAAGCTATTTGGCATATTAGATCTATAAAAGAGCAGAGAGACCCGCCCGGGCCATCTCGTTCACTGTGGCCTCAGTCTAATCATTCATTCATTGTCAGCTTTCTTTCTTTCAAGTTAGTTCTGACATCCGATCCCCTTTGATGTGCTCCACATTCATAAGCCCCTTGCTGTCTATTGCTAGTTTACTGCTTGACAGCACGACCCCCTGACGGCACTTCATCCATGGTTCTTCCATAGTCCTGGGATTCCTTCCTTGGTTCATTGATTATCACGCTGCTGGAATCTCAAAATAGCTTGTTGGAGCGCTCTTCAAAATGCAAAGAAAAAAGAGGACGTGAGTGTGTTCGAAGATCAAAGCCAACTGCTTCTACCGCCCCCGGAGCAAGGTGCGGCGTGACCGACCCAGGAATCCCGCTCCCAATAGCTTGATTGCTAACTGCATTGTCCTATGTGGAATTGAGCGCCAACAACCCATGTAGACCCGGATGAGAATCACACAGGCCATCCTAAGGCAATCGGCCTGAGGTACTCCATCACCGCCCTCCTGGCATCTTCCGTCTTCCTTTTAAATGGTTCCGATGTTTTATTCTCTGTTCCTTACCCTAAACTCCGAATGATAGTTCAGACCTTACTTTTCTCTTTAGTAGATTTGCGCAGGTGAAGGAGACACATCCTGAGTGAGTGAGACACATCCAGAGTGGGAGTTGGAACTTTGTAATTTGGTGCAGTGACACAATTCGGTGCAGAGTGGGAGAAGGTACTTTTTCCCTACTGTTCTGTTCTCTTTCTTCTGGCCTGTAACTGTTAATCTGCAGGGAGAGAACCAGAGAGCATCCTGGGAAGGTAAGTGATTTTTTTTTATTACCTTTTCAAATTGTGTGGGGGGGAAACTGAAGTGGCATCACAGTAAAGCTGTGACCTGATTGGCTGGTTGGGAATTTGTTAAATTTGAAAAAAAATAATATTGCAAAACAAATCTAATTGATTAACTAGATAGTGGAGTAACTAAACCTGAGGGCAGTGATCGGTATTTACCATTTAACCTTACAGTAAAAATCATCTAGTGTCAGGGCCATATAGTTAATTGTAACTCAATCTAACAATAATTCAAGTGGTTATTTTAAATTAAAAATTTGTGCTTAAATTTCACTCAGGGGAAAACAGCAGCAGCCAGAGCAGTGGCACCACGGCTGGCTCTGATGTTCAGCTGGGAGGGTCAAAGCGCAGAAGAGCAATAGTCATAGGGGACTCTATAGTCAGGGGCATAGATAGGCGCTTCTGTGGACGTGAAAGAGACTCCAGGATGGTATGTTGCCTCCCTGGTCCCAGGGTCCAGGATGTCTCAGAACGGGTGCATGTGCCGTGGGACAGAGCATCTGTGGGCTCGTTGAGCTTCCCAGGATGATACACGAGATCGTAATTATAGGTGGAGAGTTCGATCGTCCACCTCAAGATCTTATCGTTCTTGATCTTGCCCCGCTGTGTATTGTCGAACATGAAGGCTACCGACCGTTGGTCGGTGACGAGGGTAAACCTCCAACCAACGAGGTAGTGTCTCCAGTGCCGTACAGCTTCCACGATGGTTTGAGCTTCTTTTTCATCTGAGGCGAATTCAGAGGCGTTGAGGGTACAGGAGAAAAATGCTACGGGCCTGCCCGCCTGATTGAGGGTGGCGGCGAGGGCGACCTCTGACGCGTTGCTTTCCACCTGGAAGGGGACGAACTCGCCCACCGCGAGCATCGCGGCCTTGGCAATGTCTGCCTTGATGCAGCTGAAGGCCTGGCGGGCCTCAGCCGCCAGTGAGAAGATGGTAGCTTTGATCAGTGGGCGGGCTTTGTCCGCATAGTTGGGGACCCACTGGGCGTAATAGAAAAAGAACCCGAGGCATCTTTTCAGGGCCTTGGGGCAATGGGGAAGGGGGAGTTGCAGGAGGGGGCGCATACGGTCAGGGTCGGGCCCTGGAACTCAGTTTCCCATGACATAGCCGAGGATGGCTAGTCTGGTTGTGCGGAAAACGCATTTCTCCTTGTTATAAGTGAGGTTGAGGGCTTGGGCGGTTTGGAGAAACTTCTGGAGGTTGGCATCGTGGTCCTGCTGGTCATGGCCGCAGATGGTGACATTGCCCAGGTGTGGAAATGTGGCCCGCAGCCCGTACTGGTCCACCATTCGGTCCATCGTTCTTTGGAAGACCGAGACCCCATTGGTGACGCTGAAGGGGACCCCGAGGAAGTGGAAGAGCTGGCCGTCTGCCTCAAAGGCCGTGTAGTGGCGGTCCTCCGGGCGGATTGGCAGCTGGTGGTATGCGGACTTCAGATCCACCGTGGAGAACACCCGGTAGTGCGCAATCTGATTTACCATGTCCGCTATCCGGGGGAGCATGTACGTATCGAGGTGCGTGTACTGGTTTATGATTTGGATGTAGCCTACAACCATCCGGTTCTTTTCCCCGCTCCTGACGAGCACAACCTGAGCTCTCCTGGGGCTATTACTGGCCTCGATGATCCCTTCCCGCAAGAGTCACTGGACCTCGGACCTGATAAAAGTCCTGTCCTGGATACTGTACCGCCTGCTTCTGGTGGCAGCTGGTTTACAGTCGGCGGTGAGATTTGCGAAGAGCGGGGGAGGGTCGACCTTCAAGGTCGCGAGGCTACATAAGATGAGAAGGGGTGGGGGCCCGCCGAACTTCAGGGTCAGGCTCCTGAGGTTACACTGGAAGTCCAGTCACAACAGAAGAGGAGCGTAGATATCGGGGAGTATGTATAGCTTAAAAGTTGCATATTCGACGCCCTGTATCGCGAGGTTCGCGACTGTGTACCCCCGGATCTGCACTGAGTGCGATCCGGAAGCGAGGGAGATTGATTGAAGTGCGGGGAAATTTGGAGCGAACAGCACCTTACTGTGTAGGGTGAATGAAGCTATCCGTGCTCCCGGAGTCAAACAGGCAGGGCGTTTCGTGTCCATTGACCCAGACGGTCATCATGAAGTTCCGGAGGTACTTTGGGCGTGACTGGTCGAGGGTGACCGCGCCAAGTTGCGGGTAGCGGCGTGGTCAGAGGTGGTGGGGTGGTCCCAAGATGGCTGCCTCCGTCGGTCGCACGTGTCGGGCGGCGTGGGAGACGGTGGCCAAGATGGCGGCCCCCGTGAGTCGCACGTGTTGTGTGGAGTTGACGATGGCTGCCCCCACGGACAACACGAGGCAGATGACACGTCCGGAGGGGGCGGAGCCGGCAGCCACACTGCAGGGTCTGCGGGCCTGTGAGTCCGAGAGTCGGGTCTGCGATTTGGAGGACTTGGACCTGGCCAGGCAAACTTTGGCAAAGTGTCCTTTCTTGCCGCAGTCGCTGCAGTTTGCGTTCCGAGCCGGGCAGCGCTGCCTGGGGTGCTGGTGCTGGCCGCAGAAATAGCAGGGTAGCCCCCCGGGTTGGGTGGGCAGCCGCGCGGCACAGGCCTGGGGTACTCTCTGGTCGGGGGTCCACGAGGGGGTCACGTGATCGGACGCGAAAGTGTTGAGGCTTTGGAACGCTACTTCTAGGGGGGTGGCTAGTTTTACCGTCTCTTCTCGGTCGAGGGCGCCTTTCTCGAGCAGGCGCTGTCTGACGTAGTTGGACCAGACTTCAGCCACGTAGGCGTCCCGGACGGCGGGTTCCATATGTTGAGAGGCCGTGACGGCCTGGTAGTTGCAGCTTCGCGCGAGGACTTTGAGGTCGCGTAGGTACTCCTCCAGCGATTCCCCGGGGCGTTGGCGGCGAGTGGTGAGGAGATGCCGCGCGTACACTTTGTTCACCGGCCTCACGTATAGGCGCTTCAGGATCGCGAGCGCCTCTGCGTATGTGCTCGCTTCCTCGAGTTGTACGGAGATTCGATGGCTCACCCAGGCATGGAGGAGGCTCAGCTTCTGTTTGTCGGTGACGGAGGGCGAGGATTAGGTGGCGAGGTAGGCCTCGAAACATCGGAGCCAGTGTGAAAAAATCCCTTTGGCTTCCGCGGCCTGTGGGTCGCGTTCCAGTCGGCCAGGTTTGAGAGCTGCTTCCATCGCGATGATGTAGTTGATTAAATTGATGCGACCATCAAGTCACACGAGACAGAGAGTTGAAGTGAGCAGTGGCTTTAATCAACTAGAACAGTGCCTGCCTGCGACTGCTCTGCTGGTGAGAGCCGCCTACAGGGCAGCTGCTCTTTATACCACCACTCAAGGGGGTGGAGCCAGGGGCGGAGCCCACAAGGGCACCAACAGGATGCAATCAGTGTAGTACAGTACAATGGTCCATAGGTGGAGCCCACATAGGCAACAGCGTAGTACAACGTAGCACAGTGGTGAATGGTTACTATAATACGTTCACCACAGTGGTGTTCCGCAGGGATCAGTGCTGGGACCTTTGCTGTTCGTAGTATATATAAATGATTTGGAGGAAAATGTAACTGGCCTGATTATTAAGTTTGCGGACGACACAAAGATTGGTGGAATTGCGGATAGCGATGAGGACTGTCAGAGGACACAGCAGGATTTAGATCTTTTGGAGACTTGGGCGGAGAGATGGCAGATGGAGTTTAATCCGGACAAATGTGAGGGAATGCATTTTGGAAGGTCTAATGCAGGTGGGGAATATAGAGTGAATGGTAGAACCCTCAAGAGTATTGACAGTCAGAGAGATCTAGGTGTACAGATCCACAGGTCACTGAAAGGGGCAACACAGGTGGAGAAGGTAGTCAAGAAGGCATAGGGCATGCTTGCCTTCATTGGCCGGGACATTGAGTATAAGAATTGGAAAGTTATGTTGCAGCTGTATAGAACCTTAGTTAGGCCACACTTGGAGTATAGTGTTCAATTTTGGTCGCCACACTACCAGAAGGATGTGGAGGTTTTAGAGAGGGTGCAGAAGAGATTTACCAGGATGTTGCCTGGTATGGTGGGCATTAGCTATGAGGAGAGGTTGAATAAACTCGGTTTGTTCTCACTGGAATGATGGAGGTTGAGGGGCGACCTGATAGAGGTCTACAAAATTATGAGGGGCATAGACAGAGTGGATAGTCAGAGGCTTTTCCCCAGGGTAGAGGGGTCAATTACTAGGGGACACAGGTTTAAGATGCAAGGGGCAAGGTTTAGAGGAGATGTACGAGGGAAGTTTTTTTACACAGAGGGTTGTGAGTGCCTGGAACTTGTTGCCGGAGGAGTTGGTGGAAGCAGGGACGATAGTGACGTTTAAGGGGTGTCTTGACAAATACATGAATAGGATGGGAATAGAGGGATACGGACCCAGGAAGTGTAGAAGATTTTAGTTTAGTCGGGCAGCATGGTCGGCACGGGCTTGGAGGGCCGAAGGGCCTGTTCCTGTGCTGTACTTTTCTTTGTTTTTGTTCTTTGTTCTAGATAGAACCTTCTTGTCCCAACAATCATTTGGCGCTCCCGAACGTCGGTATTACTGAAAAAGGGGACACGCTGTCAGAGTTTTCCATCTTACATTTATCAAGACGGGTTGTCAAGAATAAAACACGCAATAAACACGTATTGGGCACGTATAACGCCGTGTTTCTCGGCGCCTGCAGCTCCGAGAACGACCCCGCTACCTAAGGGGACTCTGACGTTATTTTTGGCCTCGTTCGGGAATGGCCCATCCAGGCCGCACTTACCTCATTTCCTCCACTGACAAGCACTCTTTTGTTCATGCAGCACACATTACTGTTCCCATGCAAATAGCTCACCTCCTGACTCCCCAAAGCCTGTCCACAAATCTACAAGGCTCAAGACAGGAGAGTGATAAGAGAATAAGACAGAGGAGCCATTCAGCCCCTCGAGTCTGCTTGACCCATTGAATGAGATCGTGGCTGATCTTCTACTTCAACATGGGCAGCGCGGTGGCACAGTGGTCAGCACGGCTGCATCACAGCGCCAGGGTCCCGGGTTCAATCCCAGCCTCGGGTGACTGCGTGGAGTTTGCACTTTCTCCCCGTGTCGGCGTGGGTTTCCTCCGGGTGCTCCGGTTTCCTCCCAGAGTCCACAGATGTGCAGGTTGTAGCACCGTCAATATGACGCGAGGCAGGTTGAGGTAATGTCAAAATAAAGGCTTTATTAAGCAGAGCTTTATCCCCAGCAGCGTGGTTACAGAATACAACTGCTGAGGGAAATGGAGGGAAAAACTGGGTTCTTATACCGGCATTTCTGGGTGGAGTCCAGTAAGTGGCAGATCCTATCAGGACCTGGCATCCCTCCACCGATAGCCTGTCGACACGTGGTGTACTGTATTACCCCTAATACATACCACCACATTCACCCCTTGGTGAAAATAAACCCGGCGGGATGGTGGTTCGCATGGTGGTAGGGGTTTACAGAGTCGGTACTGTGCCGTAACTTTGAACAAAACACAAAATTAGTGCTTCAACTGGGCCAACGGGCCAAACAGGGTCGGCATGATGCCATAACTATAACAAGACACAATAACTGAAAACGTTGAGAGTTAAAGTGATTCGATGAGCCGGATGGGCGCCCTGGTCGTCCTTTCCGATCACCTCGGGCGTGGTGGTGATGGCGCTGGCTCGAGTCCCGTCGACTCTGGGAGCGTAGCGCTGTCCCCTGTGTCCTTACTCCTGGGCGGGTCTGGGAGGAGAACCGAACCCCCCGGGAAGGGGGTGGCTGCGGGATGAACCGGCGGGAGTGAGGAGGTGGTGATTGGCATTGGGGGGGTGTGGGTAGCTCCGGCGGGCGCCAGATCTCGCAGGGAGACCGTGTCCTGTCGCCCATCGGGGTATTCCACATAGGCGTATTGCGGGTTGGCGTGAAGGAGATGCACCCGTTCCACCAACGGATCTGACTTGTGCGCCCGCATATGTTTCCGGAGCAGAATGGGTCCCGGAGCTGCTAGCCAGGTCGGAAGTGGCGTTCCAGAGGAGGACTTCCTAGGAAAGAGGAGGAGGCGCTCGTGAGGCGTTTGATTCATGGTGGTGCACAGCAGGGACCGGATAGAGTGAAGGGCATCCGGGAGGACTTCCTGCCAGCGGGAAATTGGGAGGCTCCTAGACCGGAGGGCCAGCAGGAAGGCCTTCCAGACCGTTGTTCCATTCTCCCTTTCTACCTGCCTGTTCCCCCGGGGGTTGTAACTGGTCGTCCTGCTCGAGGCTATGCCCCTACTGAGCAGGAATTGATGCAGTTCGTCACTCATAAAGGAGGACCCCCTGTCGCTATGGATATAGTCGGGGAAACCGAACAGTGTAAAAATGGTACCGAGGGCTTTAATGACCGCGGACGCTGTCATGTCGGGGCAGGGGATGGCGAAAGGGAAACGGGAGTATTCGTCAACGATGTTCAGGAAGTACGCGTTGCGATCGGTGGAGGGGAGGGGGCCTTTGAAATCCAAACTGAGGCGTTCAAAGGGTCGAGAGGCCTTAACCAGGTGCGCTCTACCTGGCCTGAAAAAGTGCGGTTTGCACTCAGCGTTTCTGGTGACTGTTCGGACGTCCTCGACGGAGTAAGGGAGGTTGCGGGCCTTAAGGAAGTGGTAGAAACGAGTGACCCCCGGGTGGCAGAGGTCCTCGTGGAGGGCTTGTCGACGGTCCACTTGTACATTGGCACATGTGCCGCGAGATAGGGCATCGGATGGCTCATTCAGCTTTCCAGGACGATACAAGATCTCATAATTGAAGATGGAGAGTTCGATCCTCCACCGCAAGATCTTGTCGTTCTTGATCTTGCCCCACTGTGCATTATCGAACATGAAGGCAACCGACCGTTGGTCAGTGAGGAGAGTGAATCTCCTACCGGCCAGGTAATGCCTCCAGTGTCGCACAGCTTCCACTATTGCTTGTGCCTCCTTTTCCACTGAGGAGTGGCGGATTTCTGAAGCTTGGAGGGTTCGGGAGAAGAAGGCCACGGGTCTGCCTGCTTGGTTGAGGGTGGTCGCCAGAGCTACATCCGATGCGTCACTCTCGACCTGGAAGGGGAGGGACACGTCGATGGCGTGCATCGTGGCCTTTGCGATATCCGTTTTGATGTGGCTAAAGGCCTGGCATGCCTCTGTCGACAGGGGAAAAGTAGTGGACTGGATTAGTGGGCGGGCCTTGTCTGCGTACTGGGGGACCCACTGGGCGTAATAAGAAAAGAAGCCCAGGCAACGTTTCAGGGCTTTGGCACAGTGGGGGAGAGGGAACTCCATGAGGGGGCGCGTGCGTTCAGGGTCGGGGCCTATCACTCCATTACGCACTACGTAGCCCAGGATGGCTAGACGATCGGTGCGGAACACGCATTTTTCTTTGTTGTAAGTGAGGTTCAGGGCGTAAGCGGTCTGGAGGAATTTTTGGAGATTGGCGTCGTGGTCCTGCTGGTCGTGGCCGCAGATGGTGACGTTGTCGAGGTACGGGAACGTGGCCCGTAAACCGTGCTGGTCAACCATTCGGTCCATCTCTCGTTGGAAGACCGAGACTCCGTTCGTGACGCCGAATGGAACCCGTAAAAAGTGGTATAACCGCCCGTCTGCTTCGAAGGCAGTATAGTTGCGGTCACCGGGACGGATGGGGAGCTGGTGGTAGGCGGACTTGAGGTCCACGGTGGAAAAAACCTTGTACTGTGCAATCCGATTGACCATGTCGGATATGCGGGGGAGAGGGTACGCATCTAGCTGAGTGTACCTGTTAATGGTCTGACTATAGTCGATGACCATCCTCTGTTTCTCCCCGGTCTTAACAACTACCACCTGGGCTATCCAGGGACTGTTGCTAGCCTGGATGATGCCTTCCTTCAGCAGCCTCTGGACTTCGGGCTGGATAAATGCTCGGTCCTGGGCGCTGTACCGTCTGCTCCTTGTGGCGACGGGTTTGCAATCCGGTGTGAGGTTCGCAAACAAGGAAGGCGGTTCAACCTTGAGGGTCGCGAGGCCGCAGACAGTCAGTGGGGGTATAGGGCCGCCAAATTTAAATGTTAAACTCTGGAGGTTGCATTGGAAGTCCAACCCTAGGAGTGTGGGCGCACAGAGATGGGGGAGGACATACAGCCGGTAATTTCGGAACTCCCTCCCCTGCACCGTTAGGTTAGCGATGCAGAACCCTGTGATCTGAACGGAGTGGGATCCCGCCGCCAGGAAAATTTTCTGGGTGCTTGGCCGAATTACGAGGGAACAGCGCATTACCGTGTCCGGATGAATGAAGCTCTCCGTGCTCCCAGAGTCGATAAGACATGGCGTCTCGTAGCCATTCACTAGGACAGTAGTGGTTGCAGTCTGGAGAGTCCGGGGTCGCGACTGGTCGAGGGTCATCGAAGCCAGACGTGGTTGTTGAAGTTGAGCATCGTAATCAGGCAGTATGTGGCCGTCTGTGTCGGGGTCCTTCAGCCAAGATGGCGGTGTCCATGGATCGAGCGCGGTCGGGGGTGGACAAAATGGCAGCGCCCATCTCTCCCTCGTGGCGTCCGGGGTCCGTTGGTCACACGTGGATTGCTGGGGGGGCTGGGTCTGTGGTCCCGTTTCTTCCCCGGAGATAGCGGCGACCCCGCGGGACTTGCACACCATCGCGTAGTGGCCTTTCTTCCCGCAGCTTTTGCAGGTAGCCGCGCGAGCCGGGCAGCGCTGACGAGGGTGTTTCGGCTGGCCGCAAAAATAGCAGCGGGGCCCCCCGGTTGGTCTGGTGTTTTGGCAGCGCAGGTTTGTGGGGGTGGGGGGGGGGTCGGAGAGTCGACCGCAGCGGGGGTCCACGGAGCCCAAGGGGCTGTAGTGCGGTCGGGGGCGTAGGCGCGGGCGTTACGCGAGGCCACATCGAGGGATGCCGCCAGGGCCTGAGCTTCTGTAAGTCCCAGAGATTCTTTCTCCAGAAGCCTCTGGTGGATCTGGGAAGAGGCCAAACCTGCCACATACGCATCACGGACCAGGAGCTCTGTGTGTTCATTCGCTGTTACCGCCGGGCAGTTGCAGTTTCGACCCAGGATCTGCAGGGCGTTATAAAACTCGTCCAGCGATTCCCCCGGAAATTGCCGTCGTGTGGCGAGCTGGTAGCGAGCAAAAACCTGGTTGGTGGGCCGGATGTAGATATCCTTCAGCGTGGCGATGGCACCGGTGAAACCGTCCTCGTCCTCGATAAGGGAGTAGACGTCAGGACTCACCCTGGAATAGAGGACCTGCATCTTTTGTTCGTCAGTCGGTGTGCCGGGGGCCGTTCGGAGGTAGCCCTCAAAGCATGCCATCCAGAGCTTGAAGATAGAGGCCGAGTTAGCTGCTTGGGGTGCGATGCGCAGGCACTCCGGGGTGATTCGGAGCTCCATGGTCCCACGTCGTTTTCTTCAATTTAAATTCTGCTTAATAAATTGTAGCACCGTCAATATGACGCGAGGCAGGTTGAGGTAATGTCAATTGAAGGCTTTATTAAGCAGAACTTTATCCCCAGCAGCGTGGTTACAGAATGCAGCTGCTGAGGGAAATGGAGGGAAAACTGGGTTCTTATACCGGCATTTCTGGGTGGAGTCCAGTAGGTGGCAGATCCTATCAGGACCTGGCATCCCTCCACCAATAGCCTGTCGACACGTGGTGTACCGTATTACCCCTAATACATACCACCACACAGGTTAGGTGGATTGTGTGGTGTTGGGTGCTCTGGTGCACAGATGAGCCAACACAGTTGTATGTGGTACAACTCTATTTTATTATAACTCTTATAATACAGTTCGTTCTGGATACTCTGCACGTGCTGTCTCCCTGAGTGTGTTTGGTAACAGATGTGTCCTGATTCTCCTCTGCAGCTAATACTGACCACCAGGGGTCGTGTCTGTGCTTTTATATCTTTCTGTCATTGGTTGTGGTGTTGTGTGTTCTGATTTGTCTGTTGGTGTGTCTATCATGATGTGTGTGTTTGAATATCATGACATCCCCCCTTTTTACAAAGATAAGTGCCTACGTGGTTATAAATATAATTGTGTCGTGAGTGCATCTAAGAGTGTGTGTGTGTGTTGTGTACAGCGTGTGTTTATGACGTAACTATTTACATGGGGCGATGTCGGGTGTGTCACACTAACAAGGTTGTACCATAACAAAACTTGGATGCGAGAGAAAAAAAAAACTTGAACATTGGTCCGGTCAGACGATATCTGGAACAATAAACAACAACAAGTTATAATACAGAAGTGTTTGACTTTTTGAACGTATGAACAGCGTTATAAGTCCAGTCTAATGGGTGACCGCCTCAAGAATGGGCTGGTCCTCAAGCCGGTTCAGCTATGGAGATTTGAGGTCACACTGGTTCACCTTGGACTGTTGGAGGTGATGCTGTTGCCGAAGTCTCTACTTTACCATTTGTTGTACTTCGTGCAGTGCTTGGTTTTTTCATTCGTGCAAATATAACATTCAACATCTTTGTTAGTGGTGCCTTGGCTGTGGTTTGGTTCTGGTGGCGATGGAAGGGGCATGATCCGTGGCATCTCCATGAAGTCATCCTTGGGAACCAGTGGAGGATCCGGCGTGTGCGTACGGTTCAGTTGCGAGCGTGGAAGGCGGCACAAAGCCCGCTGATTGCGCCTACGCACCAATCCATCCGCCCTGCATGCCAGGAACAAGGTGGAGTCTGTTTTCTTTTTATGTTTGTGGTGGACGGCATCTTGTAGCCGATGGGTCGTTGCCATCGAAGTAGCACCATCACTAATATCATGCAAGGCGATGACTGTGCCAGATGTGGAAGTTGGCCGAGACCGTGTACGCTGGTTCCGGCCACCTGCTGTGCCGGAAGGGCGACTCCGCAGAGAAACGTCGAAGCATGTCGCCTTGGAGAGAGAATTGTTGCTCGCATCAACGTCTGGCGATGGCGCGAATTGGTGTGTCCATCTTGGACCGCCGGTGCTGGTTGCCACTGCCGACCCAGTGGGACTGCCACGCGATCCATTCCCTGTCGCCGTGGCATCCGCCGTCACCCTGAGCGTGCCATCACCGAGGCCGCGACACCGCCCGTCCGGAGCAAGGTCTGGCGTGCGCAAATCAGAGTCGGCGCTTGGCTGCTCCCCATCTGGAGTCCGGTCTGCCTTCCGTCGATGCCCCCCGTCCGGAGTCCCAACAGATTCACTGGAGGCAGCCGAGATTCCCTGAAGCTGCACTTCTGGAGTCGGAACATGCAGGAATGCACCAACCAGTGGAGAGGCTCGAGCCATCGAGGGTGGAAGCGGTGCGCCGCCACCGCAGTCGTCAGTGGTCCCACCGTGATCGTCGAGTGCCTCGGTACGCACTAGGCGAGGTCTGTCACCTTGCACCTTTTGCATGGGAAGTGGGATGCTGTCGTCACTCGTCTCACATCCCGTGGATAGATCCTCATTAGCAGCTTGCTGTTCACTAGGGTTGGGTAAATTGTCAGAGTTTTCATCTGGTGGTGCACACCATGTCGGTGGACTGTCATTGTCTTGCCGTTGTCCTTCATTTGGGCTTTTCTTCTTTGGAATTTTAAATCTTCCCCCAGACATTGCAGAACCTTGTTTATTACCCCCAAATTCTCCCATATGTATGGTCTCGAATATAGGATCCAATGTTTCTATCGACATTGTACTATTTTCCAAAGAACATTCCGTTTCACTTTTCTTCTCAGGTACCTCATATGTAACTTTGTCTAATGTACATGCCTTCATGGTCTCTGGGTCTGATTTTGCTGGGACTGGCATGGTCACAGTCTCTCTTTTACTGTTCTCAATTGCCCACATTATACTCCCCATACATAACTGCTTAATCACTGGGGTTAGTGTGGTACAATGGATAATCGGGTCGACCTTATCTGCATCTTCACCATTAGTGGAAAGCACACTTGGTTCACTTGAAACTGCTGTGGGTTTTAAATTCGTTATCTGGCTACTCGATGTCGGTGTCCTCAGGATTCTTGCTCCAATGTTCTGCTCAATAATCAGTGGAGTGTGTATAGGTTCAATGCAATTAATGTTCCCCTCAAGGTTTGAAGAGTCATTACTGACTAACTGCTGGTCTCCGAAGTTGGAATTTTGCGGCGTTGTGTTGAAGGGAGACATTTGTCCCTGCTGTAGATATGATTCAGGTTGTGTTATTTCCATTACCTGAGGATCAATGTCTTGTCCATTTTTTCGATCCGTACTAAAACACTGGCAATTCTCAGTCTGCTCCTTGCAAGTTAAACATTCAATTAATTTCGTTAGCAAATCCTCAGCATCCTTCTGTGGCCGTGCAGCATTATTAATCTCTGTTCGGCTATAATGATCCTGAAGGTCAGCGCATAAACCTTTTTTCTTCGGGCTTGGACGAGGCGATTCCTTTGGCTTGTCTTCAGTTGGGCTTGAACAGTCTTCAGCGCTGTGCCCTTCATTGTAGCATGAGAGACCGTCATGGTCATGCTGCTGTGTAGTGGAGCATAGTAGACTTGCATCGTCTGCCGCTGGTTGGTCAGGAGAGGTTGCTAGACCCTCATGGTCTTGTTCCTGCAAGGACTGCACATTGGAGTCTTGCGTTGCTTCTATCGTGGAGGCTGTCCACGAGCTCTCTGTGGAGGCTTGTGACACTGGAGTCACTTCTTGTTCGTGCAAGGACTGCGCTCTGGAGTCTTGCGTTGCTTCTATCGTGGAGGCTGTCCACGAGCTCTCTGTGGAGGCTTGTGACACTGGAGTCACTTCTTGTCCGTGCAAGGACTGCGCTCTGGAGTCTTGCATTTCTGCAATTGTGGAGTCTGTCCACGAACTTGCTGTGGAAGCTTGTGACACTGGAGTCACTTCTGGTTCATGCGAGGACTGCACTCTGGAGTCTTGCATGTCTTCTTTCATAGAGTCGAGAACGTTGAGCGGGACGTGGACCACGCTCTGTGTGGCAGCAGGGCGCTCTCCGTGTGCTTGCACCGCTCCCTGTCTGTTAATGTCAGGCTGCAGCATCATCCGGTACTGATAAGTTGGAACGTCATATCTGCTGGATTGAAGATCCTCAAATCCGAAAAATGAATCCGCATCTGCGTCGGATTCAATGTGGGGGCCGCCAATGTGCAACACGAAAGGTTCGTCCGAGTCATAGTCGTATAGGACCACGGAGCTATCATTGGGCTCGCGAGGTCCGGAAACACTGTAAAGATCGTCATCAAAGTATTCGAGGTCGGAATCATCGGCTTGTGCGTAGGTAACTGCTTGTCGGAGGGTTCTTCGGAGGTCAAATTCATCTCCTGGGTCAATTTGCGGCACTGTGCTGTCATTCCAGGTGAGGGAAGGTTGTTTTACAGCTTTAACAGATTTTTGTTTTTTTGATTTGGGACGTTTCCCTTTTAAATTGGATTTGGGACGTTTCCCCTTTAAATTGGTGCAGTCTGGGGCCTCTGACATCCTGACGCTCGGTATGTAGCACGTAGGAAGCGACTGCGCATGCTCAAATCGCTGTTCCTTTACCGATGGCCGTTTTCTTGACTGCGCATGCGCAGCATCTCGCGCATGCGCAAACGAAACTTCCGGTTCTGCGCACTGCTCGCGCAACTGTGCTAGCGTTATACCTTTAGCAAGATGGCCGCCGACCTCGACCCAGCCCTCTCTCAGGCCCGGGATTTCGGCCTCTGGGAATTCGGGCTCCGGGATCCCAGCCACGAGGTGAGTACTGCAGCTTTTCTTACCTTTATTTGCCAATTGGATTGTGTTTTCTTCACAGTACTTGGAGAATTTGTCCAGGACTGCCTGGTAATCGTACCTTTGCTGCCTCCTGAAGAACCTGAACCTTGTGAATATTTCTCTTGCCCTTGCACCGGCGATGGTGAGGAGAAATTCAATTTTTTCGCTATCATCCAGGTCTTGGAGTTCAGCTGCCACCAGGAACAATTCGAACATTTGCCGGAATCGCCGCCAGTTTTCGCGGAGATCGCCGTAGCACTGGAGCGGCTGCGGAACCGGGAGCTCTATCATTTTGCCTGGGCACTGCTGGTTGTCTCTGTACACTGAGGTATGCCGGCAGGTATCGATCCACTCCTGTACCATGTGGTGTTGGGTGCTCTGGTGCACAGATGAGCCAACACAGTTGTATGTGGTACAACTCTATTTTATTATAACTCTTATAATACAGTTCGTTCTGGATACTCTGCACGTGCTGTCTCCCTGAGTGTGTTTGGTAACAGATGTGTCCTGATTCTCCTCTGCAGCTAATACTGACCACCAGGGGTCGTGTCTGTGCTTTTATATCTTTCTGTCATTGGTTGTGGTGTTGTGTGTTCTGATTTGTCTGTTGGTGTGTCTATCATGATGTGTGTGTTTGAATATCATGACAGATTGGCTGTGCTAAATTGCTCCTTAGTGTCCAAAAGGTTAGGTGGGGTTACAGGGGTAAGATGGGGGCCTGACCCCAGGTACGGTGCTCTTTCAGAGGGTCGGTACAGACTGAGTGGGCCAAATGGCCTCTCTCTGCACTGTAAGGGATTCAATGTTCAACATCATTTTACTGCACTCTCCCCGTATCCTTTGATGTTTTTAATGTGTAGGAATCAATCGATCGTATCTTGAACATACTCAATAACTAAGTTGGAATAATCTCTTGCCTGGATGAGTGCAGCTCCAATGACACTCAAGAAGCGCAACACCATCCAGGACAAAGCAGCCCCGCTGGATTGTTAATCCGCTCACCACTTGAAGCATTTGCTCCTCTACCACCAACGCACAGTAGCAGCCGTGTGCACCATCTACAAGATGCACTGCAGCAACTCGCCCAGGCTCCCTCGACAGCACCTTCCAAACCTGTGATCTCCACCACCTAGAAGGATAATGGCAGCACGGTAACACAGTGGCTAGCACTGTGGCTTCACGGCGCCAGGGTCCCAGGTTCGATTCCCGGCTTGGGTCACTGTCTGTGCGGAGTCTGCACATCCTCCCCATGTGTGCGTGGGTTTCCTCCGGGTGCTCCGGTTTCCTCCCACAAGTCCAAAGATGTGCAGGTTAGGTGGATTGGCCGTGATAAATTGCCCTTAGTGTCCAAAATTGCCTTTAGTGTTGGGTGGGGTTACTGGGTTATGGGGATAGGGTGGAGGTGTTGACCTTGGGTAGGGTGCTCTTTCCAAGAGCCGGTGCAGACTCGATGGGCCGAATGGCCTCCTTCTGCACTGTAAATTCTATGATAATCTATGAATGGCAGCAGATACATGGGGAACACCAGCACCATGCAAGTTACCCTGCAAGCCATTCACTCTGCTTACTTGGAAATATATTGCCGTTCCTTCGCTGTCGCTGGGTCAAAATCCTGGAATTCCCCCCAAGAGCACTGTGGATGTATCTACACCACATGGATTGCAGCCGTTCAAGAAGGCGGCTAACCCCATTTCTGTCTCTACAGATGCTGCCCGGCCTGCTGAGTATTCCCTCCGCTGAGCGTGTTTAATACTCCAGCGCTTCAGGGAGGCGACCCACGACTGTCTTCTCAAGGGCAACTAGAGATAGGCAACAAATGCTGGCCTAGTCTGTGCTGCTCACATTCCGTTGCCAAATAAAAGAAGGGCAAAGTCTGATCAGAAAGGTTAGCACCGGATAACTGGCGGGTTCAATGGAAGTCTGTGGGAATTATAGATATTTTACTACCTCAGCCGACTTGGAATCTGCCCTTACATAAAAACACCCGACTCAAAAAAAAATCCATCACCTTCAATTTCCCTGTCATCATCCATCAAGGGGCGGACTTTCACTGTCAGCCTCTCGCTGAGTTCACTGACAGTCTGTGTTCAACATGTGAACTAAGATTGTAATGATTAGTCACAGTGACTGAGGGATTCCAATCACACAGTGTGTAGAACCTTAGTTAGGCCGCACTTGGGGCCTAGTGTTCAATTCTGGTCGGCACACTACCAGAAGGATGTGGAGGCTTTGGAGAGGGTGCAGAGGAAGTTTACCAGGCTGTTGTCTGACATGGAGGGCATTAGCTTGAGGAGAGGTTGGAGAAACTTGGTTTGTTCTCACTGGAACGACGGAGGCTGAGGGGGGGCCTGATAGAAGTCCGCAAAATGATGAGGGGCATGGACAGAGTGGATAGTCAGAAGCTTTTTCCCAGGGTGGGAGAATCAATTACTAGGGGGCATGGGTTTAAGGCGCGAGGGGGAAAGTTTAGAGGAGATGTGCGAGGAATGTTTTTTACAATATGCAGGTGGACTGGGAAAATCAGGTTGGTAGTGGATCCCAAGAAAAGGAATTTGTGGAATGTCTATGAGATCGTTTTTTTGGAGCAGCTTGTGACAGAGCCTACTAGGGAACAGCCAATTCTGGATTTGGTGATGTGTAATGAGGCAGACTTGATTAGGGAACTTAAGGTGAAGGACCTCTTAGGGAGCAGTGACCACAATATGATAGAATGTACCCAGCAGTTTGAGAGGGAGAAGCTGGAATCAGATGTAACGTTATTACAATTAAATAAGGGTAACTACAAAGACATGAGGGAGGAGCTGGCCAGAGTTGATTGGAAAAGGAGCCTAGCAGGGAAGACAGTAGAACAGCAATGGCAGAAGTTTTGGGGGGTTATTCGGGAGGCACAACAGAAATTCATCCCAAGGAGGAGGAAACATGCTAAGGGGAGGACAAGGCATCCATGGCTGATGAGGGAAGTTAAGGACAGCATAAAAGCAAAACAAAAAGCATACAAAGTGGCGAGGATAAGTGGGAAGCCAGAGGATTGGGAATCCTTTAAAAGCAAGCAGAGGACAACTAAAAAAGCAATAAAGGGGGAGAAGATGAAGTGTGAGTGTAAGCTAGCTGGTAATATAAAAGAAGATAGGAAGAGATTTTTCCAATATATAAAAGGTAAGAGAGAGGCAGAAATAGACATTGGACCACTGGAAAATGTGGCTGGAGAAGGAATAATAGGAAACAAAGAAATGGCAGAGGAAATGAATAGTTACTTTGCATCAGTCTTCACGGTGGAAGACTCCAGTGGGATGCCAGAGCTCCAGGAGAACAAGGGGGCAGGGGTGAGTGGAGTGGACATCACGAAGGAGAAGGTTCTGGGGAAACTGAAAGGTCTGAAGGTGGATAAGTCACCAGGACCAGATGGAAAACACCCCAGGGTTCTAAAAGAGATAGCTGAGGAAATTGTGGAGGCATTGGTGGTGATCTTTCAGGAATCACTGGAGGCAGGAAGGGTCCCAGGGGACTGGAAAGTAGCTAATGTAACACCACTGTTTAAGAAGGGAGGGAGGCAGAAGACGGGATAATATAGGCCGGTTAGCCTGACTTCGGTCATTGTAAGATTTTGGAGTCCATTATTAAAGATGAGATCACAGAGTACTTGGAAGTGCATGATAAAATAGGCCTTTGTCAAAGGGAGGTCGTGTCTGACGAATCTGTTAGTCTTTGAGGAAGTAACAAGCAAGTTAGACAAAGGAGAACCAGTGGACGTGATTTATTTAGATTTCTAGAAGGCCTTTGACACGGTGCCGCATAGGAGACTGTTAAATAAGTTAAGAGCCCATGGTGTTAAGGCGAAGATCCTGGCATGGATAGAGGATTGGCTGACTGGCAGAAGGCAGAGAGTGGGGACAAAGGGGTCTTTTTCAGGATGGCAGCCGGTGACTAGTGGTGTGCCTCAGGGGTCTGTGCTGGGACCACAATTTTTCACAATATACATTAATGATCTGGAAGAAGGTACTGAAGGCACTGTTGCTAAGTTTACAGATGATACAAAGATCTGTAGAGGGGCTTGGACAAGCTAGGGGAGTGGGCAAAGAAGTGGCGATGGAATACAATGTGGAAAAGTGTGAGGTCATGCACTTTGGAAGGAGGAATTTAGGCATAGACTATTTTCTAAATGGGGAAATGCTGGGGAAATCAGAAGCACAAAGGGACTTGGGAGTCCTTGTTCAAGATTCTCTTAAGGTTAACGTGCAGGTTCAGTCGGCAGTTAGGAAGGCAAATGCAATGTTAGCATTCATGTTGAGAGGGCTAGAATACAAGACCAGGGATGTACTTCTGAGGCTGTATAAGGCTCTGGTCAGACCCCATTTGGAGTATTGTGAGCAGTTTTCGGCCCTATATCTCAGGAAGGATGTGTTGGCCTTGGAAAGGGTCCAGAGGAGGTTCACAAGAATGACCCCTGGAATGAAGAGATTGTCATATGATGAACGGTTGAAGATTCTGGGTCTGTACTCGTTGGAGTTTAGAAGGATGAGGGGGAATTTTATTGAAACTTACAGGATACTGCGAGGCCTGGAGAGAGTGGACATGGAGAGGATATTTCCACTTGTAGGAAAAACTAGAAGCACAATCTCAGACTAAAGGGACGATCCTTTAAAACTGAGATGAGGAGGAATTTCTTCAGTCAGAGGGTGGCGAATCTGTGGAACTCTTTGCCGCAGGAGGCTGTGGAGGCCAAATCACTGAGTGTCTTTAGGACAGAGATAGATAGGTTCTTGATTAATAAGGGGATCAGGGGTTATGGGGAGAAGGCAGGAGAATGGGAATGAGAAAAATATCAGCCATGATTGAATGGCGGAGCAGACTCGATGGGCCGAGTGGCCTAATTCTGCTCCTATGTCTTATGGTCTTATGGTCTTAGACAGAGAGTAGTGGGTGCCTGGAACTTGCTGCCAGAGGAGGTGGTGGAAGCAGGGACGATAGTGACGTTTAAGGGGCATTTTGACAAATACCTGAATCGGATGGGAATAGAGGGATACGGACCCCGGAAGTGTAGAAGATTTTAGTTTAGTCGGGCAGCATGGTCGGCACAGGCTTGGAGGGCCGAAGGGCCTGTTCCTGTGCTGTACTTTTCTTTGTTCTTTGTTCTTTGTTCAGGCAGGCTGCAACAATGATCTGAAATTCCACTGCCCTCAGTTTAATGGGCGAAAATGAACTGACTTTAACGTCCAAAAAAACGGGTTAAGGGGTTCATTATTGAAACATGAAGATCCTGAGGGCTCTCTGCAGGGTGGACATTGAGAGGATGTTTTCTCTTTAAAAAAAAAAAATTTAGAGTACCCAATTAATTTTCCCCAATTAAGGGGCAATTTAGCGTGGCCAATCCACCTACCCTGCACATCTTTGGGTTGTGGGGGCGAAACCCACGCAAACACGGGGAGAATGTGCAAACTCCACACGGATAGGGACCCAGAGCCGGGATCGAACCTGGGACCTCAGCGCCGTGAGACTGCAGTGCTAACCACTGTGCCACCGTGCTGCCCTGAGGATGTTTCCTCTTGTAGGAGAATCTAGAACTGGGGGTCACTGTTTAACAATAAGACATCACCCATTGAAAATGGAGATGAGGAGAAATGTTTTCTCTCAGTGTGTCTGGAATTCTCTCCCGCCAAAGGCAGTGGGAGCAGGGTCTTTGAATATGTTTAAGGCAGGGCTCAATAGATTCTCGATTAACAAGGGCGGGAGAAAGGTTATCAGGGGTGAGGCAAGAATATGGGGTTGAGGTTATCAGACATGAACTTATTGAATGATGGAACAGACTTAAGGGGCCAAATTGCCTCCTCCTGATCTTCATTCGTGTTATTATCATAGAATTTACAGTGCAGAAGGAGGCCATTCGGCCCCTCGAGTCTGCACCGGCTCTTGGAAAGAGCACCCTACCCAAGGTCAACACCTTCACCCTATCCCCATAACCCAGTAACCCCACCCAACACCAAGGGCAATTTTTGCACACTAACGGCAATTTAACACGGCCAATCCACCTGACCTGCACATCTTTGGACTGTGGGAGGAAACCGGAGCACCCGGAGGAAACCCACGCAGACACGGGGAGAACGTGCAGACTCCGCACAGACAGTGACCCAAGCCGGAATCGAACCTGGGACCCTGGAGCTGTGAAGCAATTGTGCTATCCACAATGCTACCGTGCTGCCCTATTATTAAGCGTGCCTTCTTAATTTGTAATAAAATTTAAATTTTAAGCTTTTGTATCTTTAGGGCGCTGCAGAATGTTCATCTGCGAGTGTTTCATGTGTAAGCGCTTGTTGTAGACAGATACGGCAGCCAGTAAACGCATAGCAAGATCCCAACAAACACTAATGGGACAAATGGACGGCAAAATCTGCTTTTGATGTTGACTGATCGAGGGATAAATGTTGGTCACGGGAAATAATCCTGGATTGGATTTGTTTATTGTCACGTGTACCGAGGTACAGGGAAAAGTATTTTTCTGCGAGCAGCTCAACAGATCATTAACTACATGTTACAGAGGGACATAGATAAGCTGCAGCGCTGGGCTGAGAGGTGGCAAATGGAGTTTAATGCAGAAAAGTGTGAGGTGATTCATTTTGGAAGGAATAACAGGAAGACAGAGTACTGGGCTAATAGTAAGATTCTTGGCAGTGTGGATGAGCAGAGAGATCTCGGTGTCCATGTACATAGATCCCTGAAAGTTGCCACCCAGGTTGAGAGGGTTGTTAAGAAGGCGTACGGTGTGTTAGCTTTTATTGGTAGAGGGATTGAGTTTCGGAGCCATGAGGTCATGTTGCAGCTGTACAAAACTCTGGTGCGGCCGCATTTGGAGTATTGCGTGCAATTCTGGTCGCCGCATTATATGAAGGATGTGGAAGCATTGGAAAGGGTGCAGAGGAGATTTACCAGAATGTTGCCTGGTATGGAGGGAAGATCTTATGAGGAAAGGCTGAGGGACTTGAGGCTGTTTTCGTTAGAGAGAAGAAGGTTAAGAGGTGACTTAATTGAGGCATACAAGATGATCAGAGGATTGGATAGGGTGGACAGTGAGAGGCTTTTTCCTCGGATGGTGATGTCTAGCACAAGGGGACATTGCTTTAAATTGAGGGGAGATAGATCTAGGACAGATGTCAGAGGTAGGTTCTTTACTCAGAGAGTAGTAAGGGTGTGGAATGCCCTGCCTGCGACAGTAGTGGACTCGCCAACACTAAGGGTATTCAAATGGTCATTGGATAGACATTTGGACGATAAGTGAATAGTGTAAATGGGCTTTAGAGTGGTTTCACAGGTCGGCTCAACATCGAGGGCCGAAGGGCCTGTACTGCGCTGTAATGTTCTCTGTTATACGTTCTATGAAAATACAAGAAAATAAAAATAAAATACATAATACGGCAACACAATAATACAATGTAACTACATAAGCACCGGTATCGGATGAAGCATACAGGGTATAGTGTTAATGAAGTCAGTCCATAAGAGGGTCATTTAGGAGTCTGGTGACAGTGGGGAAGAAGCTGTTTTTGAGTCTGTTCGTGCGTGTTCTCAGACTTCTGTATCTCCTGCCCGATGGAAGAAGCTGGAAGAGTGAGTAAGCCGGGTGGTCAAAGGAGCAGCATGCCTGGGGGCGGGGGAACCTCGAGGCCCGGAGAATCCCAGTGCAGTTTGTGTCTCTGCAGTCCCATGGCCAGAGCTGATGGGGCCCTAGACAGAGGGGAATCGGAACCAGGCACCCTCAAAGAGTCCCGAGTGGAGGCCCCAGCGGTGTCTGCGCCTGACACTCTCCCTCCCTTTGGGTGCCCAGGCACCTCGGTCTAACTCCTCGAGAGAAAGGTGGGAGGTCAAGGTGCCCCGCTCCCCCTCTCTTGCAGCCACTGAAAAAGCTGGCTCACGGCCACAGTGGTGAAGTGCCAACGTTCCTGCGCCTCCGCAAGAGACTGAACATTCTGCTGGACGGGATTCTCCGTGGAATCCGACATGCACACACGTCGACTCCATTTCACCAGCCAGCAGGGACGCAGACCCCTCCACCTCACTCTGCTGAGGGCCTCTGACACATCTGCCAGATGTTCCACCAGCTCTCATTGCACCTCCAGTATCTTGTCCAGGACCACTCAGAGGCTTGTCGTCTGACTCGGGCTCAGCTACTTAGCTGACGCCTCTACCCCAGCATTCCGCCAAGTGTCGGTGAACTTGGCTGTTTCTGCCTCCTCCGGCTGGCAGGGACACGTGTCAGTGGGGTGACCACCAGAGTGTGGGGCTCTGCCTTGTATAGGTCTGGCACCCATCGAGGTGTGTTACCTCTGGGCTGGTGCAGGTGATTGCGGTGACGCCTCTGCAGGTGCAATGTCTTCATCGTCCTCATCATCCTCGCTCCCCTGTGGGCTGGAGCTGGACTCGAGTCAGGGGTAAGGTCTCACCCTCTTTTTGCTGGCACCTGTAATCGAGAGGGCGGAGTGAGTGACAGCACGGGCTGACTCCTCCATGTGACAGAGCACAACCGTTGGGTTTCCCTGTTGAGACAATAAACACCGGGCAGGCTTCTCCGGCTCGCCTGCCCACAATGGGGTTTCCCATTGTGGGCAGCCCCATGCCGTCGGGAAATCCCCCGGGCGAGGGTGCGCTGCTGGCGCAACGGACAATCGCGCCAGGGCAGAATCCAGCCCATTGTTCCCCATGGGATGGAGGCTGGCCGCCGACCTTGCCACCTGCACCAACGGCCCTGACCCTCCCCTGCCCACTCTGCAGCACGCTCTTCAAGTGAGCTGCCAGAGGGCAGCCATGCCCGCACCCCCATCCTCGCTCACTTCCACAGTGCTTGTGGTGCATTCACGTGTCCTACACAAGGAGAAAAGACGGTTTGAGAGCAATTAGGGATGCAGGCGGCATTCACATGAGACAGAAGAGCAGAATTAGGCCATTCGGCCCATCGATTCAATCATGGCTGATATGTTTGTCATCCCCATTCTCCTGCCTTCTCCCCATAACCCCTGATCCCCTTATTGATCAAGAACCTATCTATTTCTGTCTTAAAGACACTCAGTGATTTGGCCTCCACAGGCTTCTGCGGCAAAGAGTTCCACAGATTCACCACCCTCTGGCTGAAGAAATTCCTCCTCATCTCTGTTTTCAAGGATTGTCCCTTCAGTCTGAGACGGTGTCCTCTGCTTCTAGTTTCTCCTACAAGTGGAAACATCCTCTCCACGTCCACCCTATCCAGGCCTCGCAGTATCCTGTAAGTTTCAATAAGGTTCCCCCCTCATCCTTCTAAACTCCATCGAGTACAGACCCAGAGTCCTCAACCGTTCCTCACATAACAAACTCTACATTCCAGGGATCATTCTTGTGAACCTCCTCTGGACCCTTTCCAAGGCCAGCACATCCTTCCTTAGATACGGGACCCAAAACTGCTCACAATACTCCACATGGGGTCTGACCAGAGCCTTATTCAGCCTCAGAAGTACATCCCTGCTCTTGTATTCTAACCCTCTCGACATGAATGCTAACATTGCACTGGTCACTCTGTGCCATTTGAAAGATGCACTACAGCTAGTCCACAAGGGCCCTTTGGCAGCATCTGTCGGGATCTATATATCTGCTGGTATGTAAAGGGTTAACAACTGTATCATAGTGTTAGACAACTACTAGATGGCAGCAGTTGATTCATGTATATAAACGGAACTCAGATGATCTTCCCTCTCTTCGAACCAGACGTGACTATACAACAGAGTGATAGAGAGATATAGCTAAGTTGGAGATATAGCTTAGTTGGCACGTGTAGTTAAACATAGTTAATACTTCTGATTTACTTTATCATCAGTTATTGTTGTGGAGAGTGAACAAACTCATTAGTATTTATATTTGTTATTCATTAAATGTTATTTGCTTTAAATTGAAGACTGATAGTTTCATTGGACTACAAACATCAGACTAGTCTGGGAGTAAGCAAAGAGTAACGGCGTATTACGATCACGTAATATAACAGCACCCGCCATAGCTCTTACAGATAGACTGTTAAGGCTGGTGGAGGCATGGTATCTGCTGCTGCCCTCTACGCCAATCTCCACCCCCCTCACCTCCACCACCACCCCCCTCCACACCGCACACACATGCACACACACCCACACACACACACACACCATGTGGCACGGTCAGAGCCCCGTAGTCGCCTCTCTACGTACAGGCTATATGGATTGCAGAGGGGCTATGAGGCATTACTGGATCAGGTGGGCATTGCTTATATGAATGGGCAGCACAGATGATGGGGTTGGGGGGCGGGGTCATGCCACCGAGGCTCCTGTCCCAGTTCCCATTCAGTGAGGTGAGTACAAGGGGTAGAGGGGGTTCACTTACCCCGGCGGCAAGGATGAGGTCATCCATCCTTTCCCTGCGCCACAGGGCTGCCCTCTGGTGGCTGCAGTTGGTGCTCACCACCCTAGTGACTGGCTCACCTGCAGGGTTGGTGCGTCGGGCAGGCCTCATCCTTCCATCCCGCGGGCAGAGGACATCCCGCATCTCTCCCCCCCCCCCCCCCCCCGCATTCGGCAGTGCTGCCGTCGATCATCGCTGAATCTGGGTACTGTAATGATATGTATATTGACTGGGATGTAAAGAGTTAACAAGTGAATAACAATGCTTCTTACCACTAGAGGGAACCACAGAACAGCCATATATATATCATGTGACTTCTGGGATTCTGGGGAGAAGGTGGTGAGGCATGAGAGAGAGCAGTTATGTACTTGAGAGTTCTGTTAGTTAGAGATAGCATAGTTTAATATAGAAACTTCTACTTTAGGAATGTGAAGAAATCTTAGTTAGTAGTGTGATAAATTTATAGTTTTGTTCGTCAACAAAGCTTTGTGTTCCTTATTCAACACTACGCATTCAAGCCATCCAGATAAAGCAGAATAGAGAACACAACAGGTACTCCTGGGATTCGGCATCCCATGTCCAGGTGCTTGGTTAAGACCGTCATAAAGCAGTAGCTGTCGGGGCATCTTTTAAATTAGGTGCCACATATGACAGCAGATAGTATGACGTCCACCCCGATGCAAACAATGTCAGGTAATCCTTGGTTGCATAATGAATGAGCCCAGCATTGCGTGATCTTGCACGATCAGGGAACCCCTTTCTCTGTGCGTATAACAGGGAGTGTCAGATCCTCTGCAGTCCCAGTGTAGACAGCAAGCTGAATGCACCTGGCTGTTCGGCTGTTGGGTTTGTAAATAAAAGGAATTCTGTTGAAGGGACTTCTACCTCTGTGAACTTATTACAGAACCAAGGCAGCAATGAGGTCAGGAACTGAGTGACCCTGACGGAATCCCAAACTGAGCGTCCGTGAGCAGATTATTGCTGAGTAAGTGCCGCTTGACAGCAGTGTTGATGACCCCTTCCATCATTCTACTGATGGTGGAGAGTAGACTGAGAGGGTGGTAATTGGCTGGGTTGGATTTGCCCTCTTTCTTGTGGACAGGGCTTACGTGGGCAATTTGCCACATTGCCGGGTAGATGCCAGTGTGGTAGACATACTGGAACGTGTGATGCATCGATGCCCATTTAGCCTGTACATTGCCACCAAAAAACTGACGCTAATTGTATGCGAGGAGAGGAAAATTGGCCGCAACGTCTCTCTTTAAAGCTCAGGTGTGTGTGGGGACTGCGAATCCAACGCCTGGGCCTCAGTGGGTTCAATCGATTTGACCCTCTCGGGACATTTCAAACGACTGAATGATAAATTGACATCCTCTAGGAATACCTTTATTAAATTCACTGCGGCAAGCTACCAGGAAAGGGGGGGGGGGGGGGGGACATATAACACAGCAACGATTGGAATATCAAGGCAAATGAAAATATCACAAATTCAGCAAGACAAAAAAATTAAAGTTAAAAACACAGCTACCAATCTATTTATACATCTCCTGCACTGAAACAGCGAAACTCTTGTCAAAATAAATCTAGCCTCCCATTCATTTAAGATTCTTTTTGATTCCTGTATTGGTAAAATTCACAGCTGCGCTTTCAAATGCTTCCTTTAAAACGCTGGAGGATTTAAGGTGGACAAGGACACTGTCTGGATAGGTGTAATATTTAACCATTGTTAACACCTAACTGCATCACTAGACAATGCAGGAATCTGGACTTACCCACTATTAGTTCTCCATCGCAGTGCCTGCTGGTCTCTCCTGTTTACTGATATGCGGAGGGTGATGTATTTTGTTTACCTTTAAGTCTGTCACTGCTGGATTTGTCAAACCTGCTTTCTGTCTTTCTCACTCTCCCTCTGAGCAAAAGAGCTACCAATCAATCACAATGCTGACCTGTACCTCACCCCAAGTGGTCATATTATTTGAGGGAGGGCGGCTGGCGCAGTGGTTAACACTGCTGCCTCACAGCGCCAGGGAGCCACATTAGATTCTGGCCTCAGATGACTGTCAATGTAGAGTTTGCACGCGTGTTTGCACCCCGTGTGTGTGTGTGGGTCTCCTCCGGGTGCTCCGGTTTCCACCCAGTCCAAAGATGTGCAGGTTAGATGGATTGGCCATGATCTTTGCCCAGGGTTGCAGGGTAACAATAATAATAATCTTTATTACTGTCACAAGTAGGCTTACATTAACACTGCAATGAAGTTACTGTGAAAAGCCCCTAGTCCCCACACTCCGGCGCCTCTTCGGGTACACGGAGGGAGAATTCAGAATGTTCAATTCACCTAACAGCATGTCTTTCGGGACTTGTGGGAGGAAACCGGAGCGCCCGGAGGAAACCCACGCAGGCACTGAGAGAACGTGCAGACTCCGCACAGACAGTGACCCAAGCCGGAATCGAACCTGGGACCCTGGCGCTGTGAAGTGGGGGAGTGGGCCCAGGTGGGATGCTCTTTTGAAGGGTCGGTGCAAACTCGATGGGCCAAATAGCCTCCTTCTGCACTGTCGGGATTCTATTCTACATTCTATGAATGTGGAAAAATGTCCACACAAAACAGGCAGCTTGTCTTAAAGGACTCATGGCCCTTCTCGGTCAAGCTTAAGAACAAAGAACAATATAGCACAGGAACAGGCCCTTCGGCCCTCCAAGACTGTACCGGTCATGATACCACCTTTGGCCAAAACCCTCAGCACTTCCTAGTGCTGTGTCCCTCTATACCCATCCTATCCATGTCCACTCTACCCATGCCCCTCATAATCTTGTAGACCCCTATCAGGTCACCCCTCAACCTCCGTCTTTCAAATGAAAACAGACCGAGTCTATTCAGCCTTTCCACATAGCCAACACCCTCCAGACCAGGCAACATCCTGGTAAACCTCGCCTGCACTTTCTCCAAAGCCTCCACATCTTTCTGGTTGTCTGCTGACCAGAATTGTCTGCAATATTCCAAGTGCGGCCTTACCAAGGTTCTATATAACTGTAGCATGACTTGCCAGTTTTTATACTCGATGCCCCATCCAATGAAGGCAAGCATTCCGTATGCTTTCTTGACTACCTTGTCCACTTGTGTTGCTATCTTCAAAGATCTGTGGACCTGCACACCCACATCTCTCTGATTTTCTATTTTTCTAAGAGTTTTGCCATTTACGGTACATTTCCCCTCTCTGTTAGACCTTCCAAAATGCATTACCTCACATTTGTCCGGATTAAACTCCATTTGCCATTTCTCTGCCCAAGTCTCCAACCTATCTATGTCCCGCTGTATCATCTGACAATCCTCAACACTATCTGCCACTCCACCAACCTTGGTGTCATCCATGAACTTACTAATCAGACCAGCTACACTTTCCTCCAAATCATTTATGTACACTACAAACAACAGAGGCCCCAGCACAGATCCCTGTGGAACACCGTCAGTCACAACCTTCCATTCAGAACAACACCCTTCTACTGCTGCCCTTTGCCTTCTGTGACCGAGCCAGTTCTGTATCCATCTTACCACCTCACCTCTGATCCCGTGTGACTTCACCTTTTGTACCAGTTTGCCATGAAGCACCTTGTAAAATTCTTTACTGAAGTCCATGTAAACAACATCCACCGTCCTCCCCTCATCAATCATCTTTGTCACCTCCTCAAAAAACACGATCAGGTTAGTGAGGCAAGACCTCCCCTTCACAAAACCGTGCTGCTTATCGCTTATGAGTCCATTTGTTTCCAAATGGGAGTAAATCCTGTCCCTGAGAATTCTC
The DNA here is from genome assembly GCF_047496885.1 of Scyliorhinus torazame. Lineage (NCBI taxonomy): Eukaryota > Metazoa > Chordata > Chondrichthyes > Carcharhiniformes > Scyliorhinidae > Scyliorhinus > Scyliorhinus torazame. The sequence continues at coordinate 30,797,821 of NC_092712.1, read as the reverse complement.
TGCAATGATTTATCCACTACCGACAGAGGCTCACCAGCCTATAGTTTCCCGGATTATCCCTGCTACCTTTCTTAAACAGCGGTACCACATTAGCTATTCTCCAGTCCTCTGGGATCACACCTGTAGCTAATGAGGATACAAAGATGTCAGTCAAGGCCCCAGCAATTTCCTCCCTTGCTTCCCTCAGTATTCTGGGGTTATGGGGGAGGGGGACAGGCATAAAAATTGAGTAAAGGCCCAAAATCAAATCAGCCATGGTCTTATTGAATGGGGAAAAGTGCAGGGAAGGCTGAATGGCTTACTCCTGCTCCTACTTCAGGAGATCATACGATCTTATCCACCAATAAGCAGTTGGGGGAAGAAAGTTAATAGAAGTTATCCAACCTACGGACGATATTGTAAAACTAAATCATGATAATACATTCCATTGGTTGAGAAATTGGGAGCAAGGGGCCCAAAGAGGCCAAAACATTGTGTGATTTCAAGAAGGCATTAGATATAGCTCTTGGGGCTAAAGGGACAAGGGATATGGGCGGGAAGGTGGGATCCAGGTATTGAGCTCGATGATCAGCCATGATCAGAATGAATGGCGAAGCTGGCTCGAAGGGCCGAATGGCCTCCTCCTGCTCCTGTTTTCTATACCCGTTTCTGTGTATAGATGCAGGACTATTAAAGGGTGAAGATTGTTTTGTTCATAACAGGTATGTGGAAACGAGAATAATTTACTCCAAGTAGCTGGTGAGTCATAGAGTAAAGCACGATTTCAAAAGGAATTGGATGTGCATCTGGAGTAGACAGGTATTAAAGAATGTGGGGCATAGGTAGCAAAGTTGGATTAAAATAGATCATTCCAGTTGAAGATCATGACGTGCAATTTGGGACACATTTGCTTTGGTGTCTGGGATTTTATGAAGTATCTGTGAGTTCATCTTTGGATCCATATCATCTCCACCATCTACTTGCACCACAATGTCATCCATCGCTGCTTCTGGTGAAACCTTCATCCATGTATTTGCACCTCCAGACTTAGACCATAAGACATAGGAGCAGAATTAGGCCACTCGGCCCATCGAGTCCGCTCCGCCATTCAATCATGGCTGATATTTTTCTCATCCCCGTTCTCCTGCCTTCTCCCCATAACCCCTGACCCCCTTATTAATCAAGAACCTATCTATCTCTGTCTTAAAGACACTCAGTGAATTGGCCTCCACAGCCTTCTGCGGCAAAGAGTTCCACAGATTCACCACCCTCTGGCTGAAGAAATTCCTCCTCATCTCTGTTTTAAAGGATTGTCCCTTTAGTCTGAAATTGTGTCCTCTTCTTCTAGTTTTTCCTACAAGTGGAAACATCCTCTCCACGTGCACTCTATCCAGGCCTCGCAGTATCCTGTAAGTTTCAATAAGATCCCCTCTCATCCTTCTAAACTCCAACGAGTACAGACCCAGAGTCCTCAACCGTTCCTCATACGACAAGTTCTTCATTCCAGGGATCATTCTTGTGAATCTCCTCTGGACCCTTTCCAAGGCCAGCACATCCTTCCTTAGATATGGGGCCCAAAACTGCTCACAATACCCCAAATGGGGTCTGACCACAGCCTTATACAGCCTCATAAGTACATCCCTGGTCTTGTATTCTAGCCCTCTTGACATGAATGCTAACATTGCATTTTCCTTCCTAACTGCCAACTGAACCTGTGTGTTGACCTTAAGAGAATCGTGAACAAGGACTCCCAAGTCCCTTTGTGCTTCTGATTTCCTAACCAGCTCCTATCTACTTGTGCCACCTGCAACCCGCCCCCCCCCCCCCCCACATCTCCTGCTATACCTGCATCCTCCCCTAAACTTGAGCTCACCCAAACATTTGTTGTCCATTCCATGTCTCCAATTACCTTCCACCCCAGCCTACATTGGATCCCGATCAATCAACCCCTCTCATTTTGGCGAAGACCTCTTACTGGGACCATTTGTGCTTGATTTGGTCTTTGACCCATCGACCCTTCCCAGCCCTGAGCACATAGTAAATCATATGAAAAACACATTTGCAGATTGTTTCATTGGTTCAAGGCATGCGGGTATCACTGGCTAGGCCAACATTTATTGTCCATTCCTAACTGCCCTTGAGAAGGTGGGAGTAGATGGGATATTCAACTGGGCGGCTTCGTCCTAGATGGTTTTGAGCTTCTAGAATCCCTATGGCCCATCTTGTCTGCACCGACCCTCCAAAAGAACACCCTACGTAGGCCCCCTCCCCAGCCCTGTCCCCGTAACCTGCACATCCTTGGACACTAAGGGGCAATTGATCATGGCCAATCCACCTAACCTGCACACCTTTGGACTGTGAGAGGAAACCGGAGCACCCGGAGGAAACCACGCAGACACGGGGAGAGCGTGCAAACTCCACACAGACAGTCACCCGAGGCCGGAATCAAACCCGGGTCCCTGGGGTTAGTGAGGCAGCAGTGCTAATCACCGTGCCATCGTACCACCCTTGGGGCATCTTCTTGGACTGTTTCAGTCCATGTGCTGTTAGGGAGGGAGTTCAATGTTTTTGACCAATGACAGTGAATGAATGGCAATATATTTAAAGTCAGGTTAGTGAGTGGATGGGAAGGAGCAGGTGGTGCTGGTCCCTGGAGGCAGGGTCAATAAATATTTCTTAAAGCTGAACTAGATAGATTTTTGATAAGCCAAGGGGGTGAAAGGTGGAGAGGAACGTGGGGTTGAGGTTGTTATACTTCCTCAGGAAACTAAGGAAATTCGGCATGTCCACATTGAGTCTTACCAACTTTCACAGATGCACCATAGAAAGCATCCTATCGGGCTGCTGGTATGGCAACTGCTCGGCCCAAGACCGTAAGAAACCTCAGAGAGTCGAGAACACTGCCCAGTCCATCACACGAACCTGCCTCTCATCCATTGACCCCGTCTACACCTCCCGCTGCCTGGGGAAAGCGGGCAGTATAATCAAAGACCCCTCCCACCCGGCTTACTCACTCTTCCAACTTCTTCCATCGGGCAGGAGATACAGAAGTCTGAGAACACGCACGAACAGACTCAAAAACAGCTTCTTCCCCACTGTCACCAGACTCCTAAATGACCCTCTTATGGACTGACCTCATTAACACTACACCCTGTATGCTTCATCCGATGCCAGTGCTTATGTAGTTACATTGTATATATTGTGTTGCCCTATTATGTATTTTCTCTTATTCCCTTTTCTTCCCATGTATGAGCTGCTCGCAGAAAAATACTTTTCACTGTACCTCGGTACACGTGACAATAAACAAATCCAATCCAATTCATTCTGATAAAGATCCTCCTGCACCCTGTGAAGGACACTCGCATCCTTCCTAAGGTGTGGTGACCAGAAATGGATGCAATGCTCCAGAACCTAAGAGAAGGCCGATTTTAGACTGGTACGTCCAGCATTGTTGATGTGAGTTTAACTGCTAGGCCATGACTTGGAGCATCAACTCATTTTGTGGGGGTGGGGTGAGCAGCTGTGTAATGATGGGCAAGACCCTCATCATCAGCATCTAATTAAAATGGATGTAATTGTTAAATGTGTGCAGTGATATTTGGTGAGAATGCTATTTATTTCATTGTAATCCATCTGTGCGATATCTAATGCAAGGCTGATCATTGCTAATTAAGGCTGTCGTCAGCTTTAGGCTATTTGCTTCCAACCAGGAGAAGTTTTGTTGTTTGTTAATCCCTTGAGGACAGTCTTAGAAGAAAGGGACTACCTTCTTTTGCTATCAGGCCTGGGAAATGGTGGCTGAGGTGTTGGGTGCTCTGAGGTACAGACGAACCAACACGGTTGCGATTGGTACAACGCAGTTTTATTCCAACCAACTATTTACACATCTGACTTGGTACTCAGCACGTTGTGACTGTGTGAGTGTCTTGCTAATGAGGTCCTGGCCCTGTGCTGTCTCCAGATGGACTGCCCAGGAAGTGTTGTGTTTCTTGTCTTATACTGTGTCTGCTCTTGTCTTTGATTGGCTGTCATGTTATGTGTGCTAATTGGTCCGTTGGTCTGTCTATCATTATGTATGTGTTATGACATATCATGACATCCCCCCTTTTTTACAAGATTATGTGCCTACGTGGTTATAAATATAAATGTGTCCTGAGTGCAGCTAAAGGTGTGTGTGCGTAATATTTACATCATGTACATGGGGCTTAACTATATACAAGGGGCGATGTCAGGTGTGACATGCTAACGAGGTTGTACCATAACAAAAGAAGAACAACGTTGAAGTTTGGAACGATCAAACGAGGCCTGGAACGATAAAACAGTGACATGTTACAAAACAGTAGTTGCTAAAGTTTGACGTGTGAACAGTCTCATAAGTCCAGTCTAGTAGGTGGGCGACGAATTCGGGTTGACCGCCTCAAGGGTGGGTCGAGAACCACCGGCTGAGGTGCGAGCCTGGCCACGGGCGGCGACAGAAGGGGAATGGTATATGGCAACTCCACGAAGTCACTATCAGGAACCAGTGGAGGACACGGCGTCTGTGTAGGGTCCCGTTGCGAGCGTGGAAGTAAGCGAAGGGCTCGGCGATTGCGCCTACGCACGGATCCATCCGGCATGCGTACCAGGAACAAGCGGGGAGCCACGCGTCGGAGAACTTCGGCAGGTGCTGACCAGCCACCGTCTGGTAGGTGGATGCGGACGTTGTCTCCAGAGGCCAGGGAAGGAAGATCAGTTGCCCGTATGTCGTACGATCTCTTCTGGCGATCGCGCTGCAGTTGCATCCTATGTAGTACCGGAGCATGGTCTATTGTTGGTGCCAGGATGGAAGGCACAGTGGTTCTGAGGGCGCGACCCATCAGCAGCTGGGCTGGTGAGAGGCCAGTGGATAGTGGGGCCGAGCGATAGGCCAGCAGGGCGAGGCAGAAATCCGATCCCGCAGCCTTGCAGAGGAGCCGCTTGGCAATGTGAACGCCCTTCTCCGCCTTTCCATTGGACTGGGGATGCAGAGGGCTGGACGTCACGTGTGTGAAGCCATACGAAGCAGCAAAGGACGACCATTCATGGCTGGCAAAACAGGGCCGATTGTCCGACATGACAGTCATCGGAATGCCGTGGCGAGCAAAGGTGTCTTTGCAGGCCCTGATGAAAGCAGATGATGTCAAATCGTGCAGGCGTATGACTTCTGGGTAGTTTGAGAAGTAGTCAACTATGATGACATAGTCCCTGCCGAGCGTGTGAAATAGGTCGACACCCACCTTCGCCCAGGGGGACGTCACCAGCTCATGGGGCAGAAGCGTCTCAGGAGGTTGCGCCGGCTGAAACCTTTGGCAGGTTGTACAGTTGAGCACCATGTTGGCAATATCGTCACTGATGCCCGGCCAGTATACCGCCCCTCAAGCCCTCCGTCTGCACTTCTCGACCCCCAAGTGGCCTTTGTGTAGTTGGTTGAGAACCAGCTGGCGCATACTGTGCGGAATGACGATCCTGTCTAGCTTCAGAAGGATCCCATCAATGATGGCTAGGTCGTCTCGTACATTGTAGAACTGCGGGCACTGCCCTTTGAGCCATCCTCCCGTCATGTGGCGCATCACTCGCTGCAGAAGGGGGTCGGCCGCAGTCTCTCGGCGGATACGGGCCAGACTGGAGTCGTCAGCCGGCAGATTTGCCGCTGCAAAAGCCACCTGTGCCTCGACCTGACATACGAACCTCTCCGCATCTGGCGGCGTGCTCACTGCTCTGGATAGGGCATCCGCCACAATGAGGTCCTTCCCTGGAGTGTAGACCAGTTGGAAGACGTACCTCCTGAGTTTAAGTAGGATGCGCTGGAGGCGAGGGGTCATCTCGTTCAGGTCCTTGTTTATTATGCTGACCAGGGGGCGGTGGTCAGTTTCGACTGTGAACCGTGGAAGACCACAGACATAATCGTGGAACTTGTCTAAACCGGTTAGCAAGCCCAGGCATTCTTTTTCGATTTGCGCGTAGCGCTGCTCTGTGGGGGTCATGGCTCGCGATGCATAGGCCACTGGGGCCCATGATGCCGTGTCATCCCGCTGCAGGAGCACTGCCCCAATGCCGGATTGGCTGGCATCAGTTGAGATTTTGGTGGCACGAGACGTGTCGAAAAACGCCAACACTGGTGCCGTGGTGAGTTTGCGTTTGAGCTCCTCCCATTCCAGCTGGTGTGTGTGTTGCCACTGGAACTCTGTGGATTTTCCGACGAGGTGGCGCAGAGTCGTTGTGTGGGAGGCAAGGTTGGGAATTAATTTACCTAGGAAGTTGACCATGCCTAGGAAGCGTAGGACAGCCTTCTTGTCGGCCGGCTGCGGCATGGCTGTGATGGCGCTCACCTTGTCTGCATCCGGACGGACCCCTGACCGGGTGATATGGTCCCCCAGGAACTTCAACTCGGTCTGGCCAAAGGAGCACTTGGCTCGGTTGAGGCGCAGGCCGTTTTCCCGTATGCGGGCAAAAACGTGTTGGAGACGATGTATGTGCTCCTGTGGTGTGGTGGACCAGATGATGACATCGTCCACATATACGCGCACCCCTTCGATGCCTTCCATCATCTGCTCCATGATTCTATGGAAGACGTCGGATGCCGAGATGATGCCAAATGGCATCCGGTTGTAGCAGAACCTGCCGAAAGGGGTGTTGAAGGTACATAGCTTTCGGCTGGACGGGTCCAGTTGGATCTGCCAAAATCCTTTAGAAGCATCCAGTTTCGTGAATATCTTCGCCTGGGCCATTTCACTGGTGATCTCCTCCCATTTGGGTATGGGATAATGTTCCCTCATAATATTATTATTGAGGTCTTTGGGGTCTATACAGATGCGGAGCTCGCCAGAGGGCTTCTTGACACACACCATGGAGCTGACCCATGGCGTGGGTTCCGTGACCCTGGATAGGACCCCTTGGTCCTGGAGATCCTGCAGCTGCTGCTTGAGGCGGTCTTTAAGTGGCGCAGGAACCCTGCAAGGTGCGTGAACGACCGGGATGGCGTCCGGTTTGAGGCGAATTCGGTAGGTGTATGGCAGTGTTCCCATGCCTTCGAATGCCTCCTGTTTGTGGGCGAGGAGCGATTGGAGCTGTGCGTAGAACTCTGCATCCGGGAAGTCCTGGTACCATGTGGTGTTGGGTGCTCTGAGGTACAGACGAACCAACACGGTTGCGATTGGTACAGCGCAGTTTTATTCCAACCAACTATTTACACATCTGACTTGGTACTCAGCACGTTGTGACGGTGTGAGTGTCTTGCTATGAGGTCCTGGCCCTGTGCTGTCTCCAGATGGACTGCCCAGGAAGTGTTGTGTTTCTTGTCTTATACTGTGTCTGCTCTTGTCTGTGATTGGCTGTCGTGTTATGTGTGCTAATTGGTCCGTTGGTCTGTCTATCATTATTTATGTGTTATGATGTCCTAGCCAGTGCTGGGCACCCTTCGCACTGAAGAGTGGCAACAAAGGCGGGTTTGGTCGCCTCGTTGTCCCAGGGCTTCCTGTGCCCATTGGGATTAGCTATCACACTGCTGGCCAACTATTGTAACTCATTCACTTCGAAAGCCTTTGCAACCAGACAGCCCAAAGCACAGAGCTGTAAATTAATTATTTTGTGAAGTGCCGTCACTGTTGTGAGGGGGTCCGGTGTCACAGTGGGCAGTGTCCCTACCTCTGGCCAAGAGATTCTGGGATTCAGGTCCCACTGTGATGGCCTCAAAGGTGTAGCCGTGGCCCGGCCCAGCTGATTAGTTACCAGCCATGTGCCTGATGTTAGGCGGTAAGAGTGGCCCCAGTCAGCCGTACCTACAGAAGGCAACAGCAAACCATTGTAACAATTTGCCAAGCACCATCATCGACCAACCCAGTGGAGGTCCATGCTCACCAACATCCTCTTGGGAGATGGGCAGCACGGTGGCACAGTGGTTAGCAATGCTGCCTCACAGCGCCAGGGACCCAGGCCTTGGGTGACTGTCTGTGTGGAGTTTGCACGTTCTCCCCGCGTCTGCGTGGGTTCCTGCAGGATGCTCTGATTTCATCCCACCGTCCAAAGAGGGGCTGTTTAGCACAGGGCTAAATCGCTGGCTTTGAAAGCAGACCAAGGCAGGTCGGCAGCACGGTTCAATTCCCGTAACCAGCCTCCCCGAACAGGCGCAGGAATGTGGCGACTAGGGGCTTTTCACAGTAACTTCATTTGAAGCCTACTTGTGACAATAAGCGATTTTCATTTCATTTTTCATTTCAAGATGTGCGGGTTAGGTGGATTGGCCATGCTCAATTTTCCCTTAGTGTCTAAAGATGTAATAATAATAATCTTTTACTGTCACACGTGTGAAGTTACTGCGAAAATGTGTGGGTTAGGTGGAGTTACAGGAATATGGAGGGGGGCGTGTGCCTAGGTCGGGTGCTCTTTCAGAGAGCCAGTGCAGACTCGATGGGCCGAGTGGCCTCCTTCTACACTGTAGAGATTGTATGGACAGGGTACCGAGAGGAGTTGTTGTCATGTAGGAAACCTGGCAAGCACATTGTGCACTGCAAGATCCCAGAAACAGCCATGCTGACGTTGGTTGGGTAATAAGTATTTTCTGACCAAACCATCCCCTGCCCTTGTTGGAATTGTGCCGAGGGTTCGGTTACTCCCTGCTAGGCCTTGGTTTAACGTGCCTTATCTGAAAGATGGCACATCCGACCCACCTCAGATCTCCACTGCAATCTGTGCAACGTCACCCTGGTCATTAAAACAGACCTGGGTAAAAGATGTCCTTGATTCGCGTCGAGTCTGGACACTGAAACAGGCCACTCGCCCTTGGGTTAGTGCGCCACGTCAGCCTCCTCCACCCTGCTTCATCACTTCCTTCCAACCTTTCTTCCTCACGGGCTTATCTTGGGCGGCACAGTGGTTAGCACTGCTGCCTCACAGCGCCGAGGACCTGGGTTCCATCCGGCCCCGGGTCACTGTCCGTGTGGAGTTTGCACATTCTCCCCGTGTCTGCGTGGGTTTCACCCCCACAACCTAAAGATGTGCAGGGTAGGTGGATTGGCCACGCTAAATTACCTATTAAATGGATTAAAAAATTAACTTATCTTCCTTCCTCTTGAATAGCAAGTCCCACAAACTCTTCATTTCTTGAAGCTGCCTCACAGGTCAATCCCCACCCTTCTCTTTCCTCAATAAAGGAGTCCCCAGCCTGTGCAGCATTTCCTGAGAAGTATATTTCTCAGTTCTGGTACCATGCTTGTGAATCTTCTTTGCACTCTTTCAGTTTCTCCCGATCCTTTTTTGACAATATGGAGACCAGAACTGCGCGCGGTCGTCCAAAAGCAGAACGTGACCATCAGCAGCTAAAATATCAATAATTGGTCTGGTGCTGTATATAAGACAAAAGTAAAAGACTCAATGTCTCAATCGAATTGCCTCAAGATTGCAAGAAACTGCAGTGTTATGAACTCAGCCCAGCGCATCACACAAACTTGCCACCCCCACATTGATTCTGTCTACACCTCCCGCTGCCTCAGGAAGGCAGACAGCATTATCAGAGACCCCTCCCACCCAGGCATTGCCTTCTTCCAGACCCTTCCATCAGGCAGAAGGTACAGAAGTCTGAAGACCCGCACATCCAGACATAGGAACAGCTTCTTCCCCACAGCTACAAGACTCCTCAACGACTCCCCCCTCAGACTGATCTGTTCCCTGTACGAACACTATTCACGACGCCCTGTGCTGCTCTTGCTGATGTATTTGCTTTGTTTGGCCCCTTGTTCCGCACTGTAACCAATCACTGTTTGTCGATGTACCGTTTGTCAATGTTCTCTGTTGATTATTCTTGTGTCTACTATGTACGTACTGTGTACGTTCCCTCGGCCGCAGAAAAATACTTTTCACTGTACTCCGGTACATGTGACAATAAATCTGATCAAATCAAAATCAAATCAATCCAGAGATTGACAGTTGTGTCAGCATTCCAACTGGACAATTACACTTTCAGGAAATACTCCTAAGTTTCCTTCTGCTCAATGCAACTTACCCATGACCTGCACCCAGAATACTCGCATATCACCCAGGATGCCCATCTATCTGCTTGAATGCTCTGTTTTCTTTGGCTTATTGACCACATCACCATCTATGTTTCACGCCATTGGAGATACGAAAGGGACCCGAAAAGTCCGATGGAAATTTTAAAGCATCGTAACAATCACTACGATCGATTTAGTATCATTAACGTTTTTAAAATTTGCAGAAAGGTTTTGTAGATTCTGATGCTACCCAACAGCAGGTGCTGGGTTCCAATACCTGCCGACCAAATCGAGTCAATAGTTTATTCACTAGTCTGAGCAGCCCGATGTGCTTGCTCCGGGGAGACTGGCCGCATTCCCGTCACGTCATCACATGACCACTTGGTCAACTTATCAATCAAATTAAACACAGAAATAGGTATCACTCACCAATGGGGGCAGCACGGTAGCATTGTGGCTAGCACAAGTGCTTCACAGCTCCAGGGTCCCAGGTTCGATTTCGGCTTGGGTCACTGTCTGTGCGGAGTCTGCACGTCCTCCCCGTGTGTGCGTGGGTTTCCTCCGGGTGCTCCGGTTTCCTCCCACAGTCCAAAGATGTGCAGGTTAGGTGGATTGACCATGCTAAATTGCCCTTAGTGTCCAAAATTGCCCATAGTGTTGGGTGGGGTTACTGGGTTATAGGGATCGGGTGGAGGTGTTGACCTTGGGTAGGGTGCTCTTTCCAAGAGCCGGTGCAGTCTCGATGGGCCGAATGGCCTCCTTCTGCACTGTAAATTCTATGTCTAATGGGCAACCTTTGAATGGACGGCCACAAGGAAGACTTCTGAATGACCTCATTGAAAACCCTAAGCTGGTCGTCCTGTCTGAAACTTGAAAACCTGTTCATATAAATACAGATTCTGGAAGAAAGGTTCAAGTGAAACTGGCGTAAGAGTTTCTGCTGGAAGACATTGGAAACATCTATTAACCAGAGAAAAGCTCACTACACAATGGAGCGACCCTCAACAATTAAAGGAATTTACCAATGACATATCCTTAAAAGGATGATAACAAAGGGTGAGACCTTAAACAGAGGGGCAACACCACATTTGCTAAAGATGATCTAATCAAGTAGAAACTGTATGAAGATAAAGGGCAGCACGGTAGCATTGTGGATAGCACAATTGCTTCACAGCTCCAGGGTCCCAGGTTCGATTCCCCGCTGGGTCACTGTCTGTGCGGAGTCTGCACGTCCTCCCCGTGTGTGCGTGGGTTTCCTCCTGGTGCTCCGGTTTCCTCCCACAGTCCAAAGATGTGCAGGTTAGGTGGATTGGCCATGCTAAATTGTCCTTAGTGTCCAAAATTGCCCTTAGTGCTGGGTGGGGTTACTGGGTTATGGGGATAGGGTGGAGGTGTGGACCTTGGGTAGGGTGCTCTTTCCAAGGGCCGGTGCAGACTCGATGGGCCGAATGGCCTCCTTCTGCACTGTAAATTCTATGAAATACCTTTACCACTGAAAACTCAGAAGGATTGAAATCCTCTCATCAGCCCTTCTCACAAGGACCAACTCAATAGACGGACCCTTCTAAGCTTGATTGAGAGGGGCTGTCCCACTCGGCAGGCAGCTTGCTGCTGGAGGATTTAAGGTAACACTTTGGGTGGGATTTTGCAGTTCCCCCCCGCCCCCCCCCCCCCCCCCTCCCAACCCCCTTGTCCCCACCAGGGGTGTGATAGAGAGGTGCTTTGGGCTGCTAAAGATGCGTTTCAGGTGTCTGGAGGGGCCCCCCAGTACCCACCAGATAGGGTCGGCCGCATCGTTGAGGTGTGCTGCATCCTGCACAACATAGCCCAGCAGAGGGCGATGTGCTGCAGGCAGAGGGGGGAAGGGGAGGAGCAGCAGGAAGAGGCGCAGTCCTCCCCAGATGAGGAGGATGACGGCAATGGTCAAGACAGGCGGGCTGGACATGGACGGGAGGCTGCCCACCGTTACCGGCTAGGCCAGCGGGCACGGGACAGGCTGATAGACGCCCGCTTCACTGACTAGGGGGTGTGGGAATCGCTGAGCATGGGCACAGACTGCACACCATGGCAACAGCCGACCACCCTCAACCACCCTCACCCACCCCCCCACCCACCAACCACCCCCACCCCACCCGCATGCACACCACCCCTCCATTGCGGATCCACCTGCTGCACAACAGGCCGGGCTCACACGGTCGCCGGTGGAAGCGTGTCTATTGCAGGCCATGGAGGATGATGACGACCCGCTCTGCGATGGGTTCCTGGCTCTACAGCGTTGGACAATACCTGACCCATGGCCACAGTACCACCATCCACCCGGACCATCCCTGCATGCGGCTGTGACACTGCAGCGCACGGTCCTGTCTTCTGCCCGGGGGGATTGCGAGGACGACCCGGGGGAGGGGGGGGCACACTCACCTGGGGCCAACGTAAGACCACCCCTCACACACACTGGCGCTCAACGCACACGACACCCCCGCACGCATCAGGCAGAGCACAAAGGCATCTTCTGTAGGTGTGAAAGTGATTTTAATAACAAACAGTCCATACATGTCCCCTAGCCCCTAAAACCCGTCTGTACCCTGCACCCGTGCCAACTTACTCAGTGTCTAATTGTTTGGCCTTACGGGCCCTTTGACTACGTCTAGGTTGTTCCTCAGACGGTACAGCAGAACTGGAGGTGGACTCCTGTGACTTCTGCCCTGTGACTCAGGATCCCTTTGCCGGCCGTTTCCTGGGGCGGCCCGGCCTAGATGGGCCAGGCTGCGGCCCGGGCGACTGGGATGGCGAGCTGCCAGCCTGTCCTGCCCGTTGCCCACCAGATGCACCTGGGATGGAAGGGGGGGGAGTCCGAGGTGTCGCGGTGTTCCGGGACCTCCCCTACAGTGGGACCCTGGACGGGCCCCAGCACCTCCTCCTCCCTCGGGGTGCCCGATGGCCCCCGGGCCTCTACATGGGTCGGGGGTGTGAACGGACCGACCATCCGATGCCCCCGACAGCTGGCGCTGCCAGTCCTGGAGGCCCGCCCTGGTATCAACAAGGGTCTGCAGGTTTGCAGCCATGGAGCTCAGGGAGTTCGCCATCCCTGTCTGTGTCTGGGCGACGTCGGGCAGCACCTGGGCAATGGCATCGATGCCCTCAGCGATGGCCAGCTGGGACTGGGCCACTGCCTGCAGAGACTGGGCCAAGGCCTGCTGAGACTGGGCCATGGCGTTGAGCGCCTCTGCCATCTGCCGCTGGCTCTGGCTCATGGCTTCCTGTGAGAGTGCAGCCATGTCCTGGGCCGCAGATGCTGCCTGCACGGAAAGCCCCAGGCCTTGCATACTGCTCCCCATGTCTGACACCGTCGCACCCATTGCGTCCACCGCTGAGGCCAGCCTTGTGGTTTCAGCCTGGGTGGCACGCATGACCGGCACCACTCCCAGCTCCTGGACTCCTCCACCTGCGACTGCAGCTGCCGCAAGCCGGCCGTCACCCCCTTCGATTGTTCCTGGGCCCGTGACTGCATCGGGTCTATGGGTGGGTGTGGTAACTCCAGGAACCCGGGATCCGTCTGGGCGGCAGATGGTTTCCTGTGCCGGGCTGCCCTCTGACCTCCCGGCCCCTCGGCTGCTCCTACCTCCACCTGCTGTACCGGGACGGCTGTGTTGTGCGCACCAGTGAGTGTACCAGAAGCCTCATCACTAAAGTGTCCAACCGAGGTGAGCGTCTCTGCGATGATGGAGGATGTAGGAGACAGCAGTGGCGTTGTGTCGTGCTCCTCGTCCGACCCAAAGTCCATAGTCCCCTGGGGTGGTGGTTCCTGTCCACCCGTCCCCTGTGTGTCAGTGTTGTGTGTGTCAGTGTACTGGGTGTCATGATATACACCAGTATATCATGGTGCAGACACACACTGATGGACACACAGTGGGACCAATCAACACACACAACACCGCAGCCAATCACCAGTGAGAGCACACGCACTATAAAGACAGGGGGCATTAGAGTTCCCGCTCATTCGAGCTGCAGCTTCCTAGTAGGACAGAGCTCACAGCCTGCAGCACAGACATTCACCATGTGCTGAGTGCATCAACTGGTTAGGACAAGGCAAAGGTCTTTAGTTAAAGCTGGTATCGTGTTAACCCACAGTGAGAGCATGTTAAACAGTTAATAACTCAATAAAATAGTGTTGCACTATTTCAAGTGTTGGTGACCTGTATGTGATCCACGGATCCAGAACACCCAACACATCATTATACCAGTAGTTGAGGGATACTAGCACTTCTTAGACCTACCTGCAAGTGATCTGCCTTCCGCCAGCATTCTGTCATCCTGCAACATGGACAACATCAGCCCGCCGCCGCTCCGCATCGCCGGCAACCTCAGGGCCAACTGGAAGATATTCAAACAGCGCTTCCAGCTCTTCCTTGAGGCCACAGACAGGGAGGATGCCTCGGATACCAGGAAGATTGCTCTCCTCCTCTCCACGGCCGGAGACCATGCCATCCACATTTTCAATTCTCTCACCTTTGCGGATGATGGAGAGAAAACAAAGTTCAAGACGGTCCTCCTCAAGTTTGACACTCACTGCAGCGTAGAGGTGAATGAAAGTTTCAAGCACTACGTGTTCCAGCTGCATTTGCAGGGTCAGGATGAACCTTTCCAATCCATTCTCATTCACCTCCGCATTCTTGCGCAGTCCTGTAATTACGGGCCCACCCTGATATGCGACCAGATCGTTTTCGGTGTTCAGTCAGACCCCCTACGACAGCAGCGCCTCAAAGTAAAGCAGCTCACCCTAGCGACCGCCATCGAGACCTGTGTCCTACACGAAAACGCCACGAGTCGGTATTCCCACATCCAAGCGGCTGATACGGCGCGGCAAGGTCCCCACGAGGCGGAACGGGTCCAAGTGATTGAGCAACTCCAGGGCCTCAGCCTGGATGAGGGCGGCCATTTTGCGCGCTTTTCGCAGACTCCCGCACTTGTACGCACCAAACGAGGGGACGGCGACATCGAAGAACATAATGCGCAGGCGCGCACCACGCACGACCGCACCGTGCATGCGCGGTGGCGCAGCGAATATGCTGACGCTACGACGTGCGGCAACTGTGGCTCCGCCCATTTAAAACGGCAATGCCCTGCCAAATCTCGACAATGCCTACGATGTGGCAGACTTGGCCACTATGCTGCCTTCTGCCGAGCAGCTCAGCCTGCCAATTCATATCGCTTCAGCCAGCCTCGCAGGAATGTTCGGGCAATTCAACCCACGGTCACCGAGTCCGATTCTGACCTCCCACACAGCAGTGACACCGAGGACCCGAAGGCGCCTTTTCGAGTCGGTGTCGTGACAAAAAACAGGCTGTCCCCGAAGCAAAGACACCAGCCGCTGTCGGTATACAGCATCGATCCAGGCGATGAGTGGTGTGCCACCCTGACGGTCAACCGGTCCCAAATACGATTCCGCCTGAACACTGGTGCCTCCGCCAATCTCATGGCGTGGTCTGCTTTCCAAAGCCTTCGGGTCAAACCAGCCATCCTTCCATCAGCCTGCCAGCTTTTGGATTATAATGCCATGTCATTGCTGCTAGCGGCGCGTGCCAACTTGAAGTGACGCACAGGTCACGCAAAGCCATCCTTCCTTTTGAAATCGTGGGCTCCTTGAAAGACTCCCTGCTTGGCGCGCAGGCATGCAAGCTGTTGAACCTAGTTCAGAGAGTTCACACTCTCTCTCCTGATGACACGTCTGCCTTTCAGGACACTGACTTCAGGGCGCAACTCAACGCCATCATCGACCAGCACCACGATGTCTTCGAAGGCATGGGCACGCTCCCATATACCTACAAGATCTTCTTGAAACAGAACGCCACGCCTGGGGTGCATGCACCTTGCAGGGTCCCAGCACCCCTTAAGGACCGCCTCAAGCAGCAGCTGCAGGGCCTCCAGGACCAAGGAGTGATCTCCAGAGTCACGGAACCAACCGACTGGGTCAGATCCATGGTATGTGTAAAAAAGCCTTCCGGCGAGTTGAGAATTTGCATTGATCCCAAGGATCTAAATTGCAATATCATGAGGGAGCATTATCTAATTCCCAAGCGCGAAGAGCTCACATGTGAGATGGCTCGCGCCAAGCTCTTCAACAAACTCGACGCCTCAAAAGGATTCTGGCAAATCCAGCTCGACAAATCCAGCAGGAAACTGTGTACATTCAATACCCCCTTTGGCAGATATTGTTACAACAGGATGCCTTTTGGGACCATATCTTCTTCAGAAGTGTTCCATAGGATCATGGAACAAATGATGGAAGGCATTGAAGGTGTTCGCGTCTATGTCGACGACATAATCATTTGGTCCACCAGCCCGCAGGAGCATGTCAGTCACCTCCAGCGCGTGTTCAAACGCATACGTGAGCAGAGCCTACGCCTCAACAGGGCCAAATGCTCTTTTGGTCAGACAGAACTCACGTTCCTCGGGGAGCACATCTCCCAGTTGGGTTTGCTGCCGGATGCGGACAAGGTGGCTGCTATCACAGCCATGAAAACGCCAGAGGACAAGAAGGCGGTCCTCCGATTTCTGGGCATGGTCAACTTTTTAGGGAAGTTCATCCCTAACCTCGCCTCTCATACCACGGCTCTCAGGAACCTGGTCAGGAAGACGACAGACTTCCAATGGCTCCCTGCCCACGAGCGCGAATGGAGAGAACTCAAAACCAAATTCACCACGGCCCCGGTCTTAGCTTTCTTTGATCCAGCAAAAGAGACCAAAATATCGACCGATGCCAGTCAATCCGGCATTGGGGCAGTGCTCCTGCAACGTGATGAGGCCTCATCATGGGCCCCCGTTGCATATGCGTCACGCCCACGGAACAGCGCTACGCGCAGATAGAAAAGGAGTGCCTGGGCCTTCTGACCGGTGTGGTTAAGTTTCACGATTATGTTTACGGACTTCCCCGATTCACCGTCGAGACCGACCATCGCCCGCTGGTCAATATAATACAGAAAGACTTGAACGACATGACGCCTCGCCTCCAGTGTATTCTTCTCAAGCTCCGGCGATACGACTCCTAGCTGGTATACACCCCAGGCAAAGACCTAATCATTGCCGACGCTCTCTCCAGGGCAGTCAACACCCTGTGTGACCCAGCGGGATTCGTCTGCCAGGTTGATGCCCATGTGGCCTTCGTGGCCTCCAATCTACCGGCCATGGATGAACGCCTCGTCCAAATTCACCGCGAGACGGCGGCTGACCCCTTGCTACGGCGTGTCATGCGCTACCTAACAGACGGGTGGCTCAAGGGCCAATGCCCTCAGTTCTATAATGTCAGAGATGATCTGACAGGAATAGACGGGGTTCTTCTGAAACTGGACCGCATTGTCATCCCGCATAGCATGCGCCAGCTCGTCCTGGAACAGCTACACGAGGGCCACCTTGGCGTGGAAAAGTGCCACCGCCGGGCCCGAGAGGCAGTGTACTGGCCCGGCATTAATGAGGACATAGCCAACACAGTGCTCAACTGCCCCACTTGTCAGCGCTTCCAGCCGGCCCAACCACGTGAGACCCTGCAGCCCCATGAGTTGGTCACGTCACCATGGACCAAGGTGGGCATCGACCTGTTCCACGCGCTGGGTGGAGACTATGTCCTGATTGTGGACTACTTTTCAAATTACCTGGAGGTGATACGGTTGCACGATATCACATTGTCTCTCGTCATCCGTGCCTGTAAGGACACCTTTGCTCGACACGGCATCCCACTCATTGGTTATGTCGGACAATGGCCCCTGCTTCGCCAGCCAGGAATGGTCCAATTTTGCCAGGCGGTACAATTTTGCCCATGTGACATCCAGTCCCCTGTACCCCCAATCCAACGGCAAAGCGGAGAAGGGCGTCCATATAGTCAAATGGCTCCTCTGCAAGGCTGCCGATGCTGGGTCCGATTTCTACCTCGCCCTGCTGGCCTATCGCTCGGCCCCACTGTCCACTGGCCTGTCGCCAGCCCAGCTGCTCATGGGTCACACCCTGAGGACGACGGTGCCGTCCATTCACGTCCCAGACCTCGACCACGTTCCGGTCCTTCGCCGGATGCAGCTGTCTCGTGCACAGCACAAGGCGGCTCATGACTCCCGTGCAGCTGATCTCCCTGCTCTGGCTCCAGATGACAATGTCCGTGTCCATCTTCCGGATGGTGGCTGATCTGCAACCGCTGTGGTCCTTCGGCAGGTGGCTTCCCGCTCATTCCTGGTTCGTCTACCGGATGGCTCCATTCTGCCCTGCAATCGACGCGCCCTTCGTCTCGTTCCACGCTCGCTACGTGATCCTCCACTGTCGCTTCGCCCTCCTGCTGACCCTGACCTGGACTATGCAGAGATCCCGGTCACTCTGCATCCTCCTCACTCTGACGCAGTGTAGCCCGCTCCTCAGCCGGTAGGGGTGTCCTAGGTAGCAGTGTCCTGGGTAGGGGTGTCCTGGGTAGGGCTGTCCTGGGTAGGGGTGTCCTGGGTATGGTGCACTGGGTAGGGGTGTCCTGGGTAGGGGTGTCCTGGCTCAGCTGGGACGGGGGACTGTGGTTTCCCCCCTCGTCGCTGCGTGTTGCCCGCCTGCGTCGCCGCAATCGCACGAGACGGGGGCATCGTCTCCCTGGTGCTCTGGGTCTGTCCCTGTCTCGTGGCCGCCCTGGGACATCCTGGGGGCGTCAGATGTCGGAGGGGCCGGGTCTGTCCCTGTCT
Source organism: Scyliorhinus torazame (assembly GCF_047496885.1). Classification (NCBI taxonomy): domain Eukaryota; kingdom Metazoa; phylum Chordata; class Chondrichthyes; order Carcharhiniformes; family Scyliorhinidae; genus Scyliorhinus; species Scyliorhinus torazame. Next base: position 30,779,136 of record NC_092712.1, on the reverse strand, counting down.
CATGGCCACCCTGGATCGTCCTGGGGGCGGTCGGCATCCACGGGGATGGGTGCCTCGACGTTTGGTCCTGAATACACAATACAGCATGCATGGTTAGACACGCAGACGGTGATCGGGGGATATGGGGGATGGGGGATCGGGGATATGGGGGAGGGGGATATGGGGGAAGGGGGATATGGGGGAAGGGGGATATGGGGAAGGGGGATATGGGGGAAGGGGGATATGGGGGAAGGGGGATATGGGGGAAGGGGATATGGGGGAAGAGGGAAATGGGGGATATGGGGGAAGTGGGATATGGGGGAAGGGGGATATAGGGGAAGTGGGATATGGGGAAAGGGGGATATGGGGGAAGTGGGATATGGGGAAAGGGGGATATGGGGGAAGTGGGATATGGGGAAAGGGGGATATGGGGGAAGTGGGATATGGGGGAAGGGGGATATGGGGGAAGTGGGATATGGGGAAAGGGGGATATGGGAGATATGGGGGAAGGGGGATAAGGGAGATATGGCGGAAGGGGAGAAGGGGGCAGGCCGTGGGGGGTCTCACTTGGTGGTGCGCCCCCGACCTCTGCATCCGCAACCTCCTGGTCCTCGGGTCCGCCTGGGAGTTCCAGGGCCCTCTCCTCATGAACTTGCTGCACGATCAATTAAACTCAAAGACGAGGTTGTAACATAACTGAAGGCTTTAATAGACTAGAACTGTTCCCCAGCAGCTTCGGTACAGAACCTGAGGGCTGCTGGGACGGCACCGATTCTTATACCCCGCCTGTCAGGGCGGAGCTACATACCAAACAGCCAATGGTAAACTCCTAGGTTTACCCAATGGTCTACAGCCTCTCGGGTGCTGCAATACCTGATACTACCACATTCACCCCCTGTTAAAAAAGAGTCCGGCGGGGGTGGTGGCCAGTGGTTACAATTGCATTTAACATGGTATGATCAGATATGGAGGTACCGTGATACCTCCTTACAGTGTTGTCGAGAATATTTACAAGCGTGGAAGATATATACAGTCAGTGTTCATTTACAGTTACAGTGACAGTGAAGCAATCAGTCGGTCGGGTGTCCTGGTCGTCCTCCTGGATCGTCTGAACCTCGGTGGTGATTCCGGTGGGGGTCCGGGCGTCTGCGACTCCGGGAGCGTGGCCTCAGCTTCCATGGCTGCTTCGTCACCCCGAGACGGCGCTGGTGGGGCAAACGGTTGACACGAGAGGGGGGCGCCTGTAGTGGGCATCAGTGGGTGGGATGGCCTAGGTAGGAGCGGCGGGAGGACCGACCCTCCAGTGAGGTGCTTGGGGGGGGGGGGGGGGGGGGGGTGGAGGTAATGGTTTGGGTGCATGTGTGGTTCTGGTGGGCGCTAGGTCCCGGAGGGAGACTGTATCTTGGCAGCCGTCAGGGAATGCTACATAGGCGTCCTGGCAGTTAGCGGCAGCAGGTGGACCCTCTCGACCAACGGGTCTGACTTGTGCGCCCGCACGTGTTTCCGAAGCAGGATGGGTCCGGGCGTCGCTAGCCAGGTTGGGAGCGAGGTCCCGGAGGAGGACTTCCTGGGGAAGACAAGGAGACGTTCATGGGGTGTCTGATTTGTGGTTGTACAGAGCAGCGACCGGATGGTGTGGAGGGCCACCGGGAGGACTTCTTGCCAGCGGGAGACGGGGAGAGTCCTGGACCGTAGGGCCAGTAGAACAGTCTTCCAGACCGTTCCGTTCTCCCTCTCCACCTGCCCATTTCCCCGGGGGTTGTAACTGGTCGTCCTGCTCGAGGCGATGCCCTTGCTGAGCAGGAATTGACGCAGTTCGTCGCTCATAAAGGAGGACCCCCTATCACTGTGTATGTACGCGGGGAACCCAAACAGTGCAAATATGCTATGGAGGGCCTTGATGACGGTGATTGCGGTCATGTCGGCGCAGGGGATGGCGAATGGGAACCGGGAGTACTCGTCAATCACGTTCAGGAAATACGTGTTGCAGTCGGTGGAGGGGGGGGGCCTTTGAAGTCCTTTGCAATGTCTGCTTTGATGCGGCAGAAGGCCTGGCGGGCCTCCGTCGACAGGGGGAAGGTTGTGGACTGGATTAGGAGTCGGGCTTTGTCTGCGTAGTTGGGGACCCACTATGCGTAATAACTGAAAAACCCGAGGCAGTGCTTCAGGGCCTTGGGGCAGTGAGGGTGGGGGAACTCCATGAGGGGGCGCATGCGTTCAGGGTCGGGGCCTATAACTCCATTTCACACTACGTAGCCGAGAATGGCTCGGCGGTCGGTGCTAAATACGCATTTATCCTTATTATACGTTAAGTCCAGGATTTTCGCGTTCTGGAGAATTATCCGGAGGTTGGTGTCGTGGTCCTGCTGGTCATGGCCGCAGATGGTGACGTTATCCAGATACGAGAACGTTGTGCGTAAGCCGTATCGGTCAACCATTCGGTCCATCTCGCGTTGGAAGACCGAGACCCCATTAGTGACACCAAAGGGAACCCTTAAAAATTGGTAGAGCCGCCCATCTGCTTCGAAGGCAGTGTACTTGCGGTCACTAGTGCGGAGGGGTAGCTGGTGGTAGGCGGACTTGAGATCCACCGTGGAGAAGCCCTTGTATTGCGCGATCCTGTTTACCAGGTCGGCTATACGGGGGAGAGGGTACGCGTCCAGCTGCGTAAACCTGTTGATGGTCTGACTGTAGTCAATGACCATCCTATGTTTCTCCCCGGTCTTTACCACCACTACTTGAGCTCTCCAGGGACTGTTGCTCGCTTCGATGACCCCTTCCCCAGCAGCCTTTGGACCTCTGACCTGATGAAGGTCCGGTCCTGGGCACTGTACCGCCTGCTCCTGGTGGTGACGGGTTTGCAATCCGGGGTGAGGTTCGCAAACAGGGAAGGCGGGTCGACCTTAAGGGTCGCGAGGCCGCATACAGTAAGGGGGGGTATAGGGCCGCCGAATTTAAAGGTGAGGCTTTGCAAGTTACATTGGAAGTCCAACCCCAGGAGTGTAGCCGCGCAGAGGTGCGGCAGGACATACAGGCGGAAATTGCGGAATTCCCTGCCTTGGACAGTGAGGTCTGCTAGGCAGAATCCCTTTATCTCCACCGAGTGTGACCTGGAGGCCAGGGAGATTCTTCGGTTTACAGGGTGGGTAACAAGTGAACAGCGCCTTACCGTGTCGGGGTGTATAAAGCACTCTGTGTTCCCAGAGTCGATCAGGCAAGACGTCTCGTGACCATTGATGAACTCCGTCGTCGTTGCTGTTGCGAGTGTCCGAGGTCGATTTTGGTCCAGTGTTACCGAGGCCAGATGGAGCAGTTGCGGGTTGTGATCGGGCAGCGTGTAGTCGGCCGTGATGGGGGCCTGAGGCCCCATCCAAGATGGCATCTCCCATGGATCGCACGTGGTGGTCGGGGATGGACAAAATGGCGGCAGGAATGGACAAAATGGCGGCGCCCATCTGTCCAGCGTGGTGTCCGAGGGGCAAGATGGCCGTGCCCGTGGGTCATACGTGGCCCTAGGATAGGGGGGGTGGCGGTGAGTGCTGGCCGCCTGGGGCCCAAGGGGAAGATTGTCACGGCGGTCCGGAGTCGCTGGAGACCGCGGCCACGATTCGTGCCTGGCAGACCCCCACAAAATGACCCTTCTTGCCGCACCCTTTGCAGGTGGAGGTGCGGGCCGGGCAGCGCGTGCGGGGATGCTTCACCTGCCCGCAGAAGAAACAGCGGGGCCCGACGGAGTTAGCGGGCCATCTTACAGCGCAGACCTGCGGGGACACGGGGAATGTCTGTGGGCTGCCGCTGCGGGATGCCACCTGAGGAAGGAGCAGCGCTCCGAAAGCTAGTGATTTGAAACAAACCTGTTGGACTTTAACCTGGTGTTGTCAGACTTCTTACCTAACTGCAGTAATCCCTACTCCTGATCTCAAATCCACTCGCAGTGAGGGCCAACTGCTGCTCACAGAACATGGAACTGTACAGCACAGTACAGGCCCTTCGGCCCACGATGTTGTGCCGAACTAGTCTGAAACTAAGATCAAATCAACCTACTCCCAATCATTCTAGAGCACTCCATATGCCTATCCAATAACCGCTTGAAAGTTCCTAAAGTGTCCGACTCCACTATCACAGCAGGCAGTCCGTTCCACACCCTAACCACTCTCTGAGTAAAGAACCTACCTCTGACATCCCTTACGTTCTTCTTTTCAAAATACTTGGGCCAAATGACCCGTTTCCGTTCTGTTATTTTCTTTGTCTCTTATTCATTCATGGGTTGTGAGTATCAATGGGCTGCAGGGTCGGATTTGAGAAACCATCCACTCAGTGTATTCGTCTGAGAAACCAGTCTTTGTAGAGTTTGATATAAAAGCAGGAAATGCTAAAGGTCCTCTGGGGAGGTGGTGGCGTAGTGGTATTGTCACTGGACGAGAAACCCAGGGTAATGATCTGGGGACCTGGGTTCGAATCCCACCGGGGCAGATGGTGAAATTTGAATTCAATAAAAATCTGCAACTCAGAGTTGAATTGATGACCAGGAAAGATTGCTGTAAAAATCCATCTAGTTCACTAATGTCCCTTTAGGGGAGGAGATGCCAGCACTTCCCTGTAGCGTGGGGCCCTGGTTACATTTGCCTGCTTGGTCCTCCCACTCTCACTTGCTTTGTCACTCAATGCATGGGTTGTTCTTCAGAGGCCCTGGAGCTCACACCAGTACTGCTTTGTCCTGCCATCGACTCAGTTGTGAGATGCTGTTTGTGTCTCTGGCCCTCTCTTCCTTAGTCCAGAAGGCTCCGCCTTTAGTGCTTCACACAGTCCTGTTGATGGATAGATTTGTTTATTGTCACATGTACCGAGGTACAGTGAAAAGTATTTTCCTGCGAGCAGCTCAACAGATCATTAAGTACATGAAAAGAAAATACATAAAAGGGCAACAAGGTACACAATACATCGATAGTGGCATCGGGTGAAGCATACAGGACTGTAATATTAATCAGGTCAGTCCATAAGAGGGTCGTTTAGGAGTCTGGTAACAGCGGGGAAGAAGCAGTTTTTGAATCTGTTCTTGCGTGTTCTTGTATCTCCTGCCCGATGGCAGAAGTTGGAAGAGTGAGTAAGCCGGGTGAGAGGGATCTTTGATTTTGCTGCCTGCTTTCCCCAGGCAGCGGGAGGTGTAGATGGAGTCAGTGGATGGGAGGCAGGTTCGTGTGATGGACTGGGCGGTGTTCACGGCTCTCTGAAGTTTCTTGCGGTCCTGGGCCGAGCAGTTGCCAGACCAGGCTGTGATGCAGCCCGATAGGATGCTTTCTATGGTGCATCTGTAAAAGTTGGTTCGAGTGGACATGCCGAATTTCCTTCATTTCCTGATGATTGCTTGCTTGCTGACAGCTACAAAACGGAGGAAGCTCTCCTCTGTAACTTTGCACCCAGTGTACATGGCGTCAGTGTACCGGGCACGTGATCTGATCTCTCCCGCTGCTTCTGACAGGAAGACTAATCGATTTTTAAAAAAATCTGCTTCTGGAACAGCCCACTGACTGTACGGAGGAAGCAGTCTGCCCGCTAGGCTCCAGGCCGGCGCACTGCTGCATCCGGCCGAGGGGGCATACACGCGCGGGACGGCCAGCATTCTGAAAGTCGTTTGCGGGCAGAATTTTTAAAGCCGGTCGGGACCGTTAAAGGGGGGAATGTCAAGGTCAGGAGAGATTGAATGACAATGGAGATTTGGGGGGGGAAGGAGAGCAGAGATGGGAATGCAACAAGAAAAAGGTGCAGCAACAGGAGTTAGAAATGTCAATGTTTCCTGTTTGCGTTTCGGATTTCCACAGGATCTTGTTTTCGTTTTGAAGATTCAGACACGTGTCCCAGCTCTTAAGACAGCACAGTAAAGACCTAACTGCTACTTAGACTGTGGGCGCTGTGTGTTTCTGCCAATGGTACACAGCTTGCCTTTCTTTAATTCCCTTGATTCTGAATGAGCAATATTATTCTCGCCAGCGCATTCTGCCGTTTTCCCGGCTGGATTCTGACTAATTTACTCCTCGCTCGGAATATCGTTGCTCTGACTTCATGGCCGGGGGGTGGGGAGGGGTAGGGAGGGGAGGGGGGGGCAGCAATCGGAGGCTCGGCGTGTGCTGAGCTGCGTAGTTGGCATGGCGACAGCGAGGACCATGACCGTCCAGAGTTGGTGCCTGCCTTTCTTTCTGACGGCATGAGAGGGTTTTCAAATGCGTTCAATGATGACTATAATGCAAGCTTAGCTGGAGTTCATCTGCAGGTGCGGGTGGAATGTCAACTTTGTGCGGCAGTGCTGCCATTTTCCTTCCCAGCACTGTGACATAATTATAGGCTGCAAGGTGCATCACCCACGGAGATAATAACCACGGCAATAATAAAAGGGGACAGAAAGCATCAAACACGCCCGTCACTGCCACATCTCTCTGCTTTGTTTTTAAGTGGATGCTGGTAAGGGTCATTGAAGCACATTACAACAACAACTTGCATTTATGTGCTGCCTAACTTTCACGCGGTAGATTTTCCCAACGCCCTTCAAAGGACCTTCAGCTGGCAATATTTGACTGCCATGGGATGGGCTGCAATTATTACACAGCGATTACAGGAGAAGATCGCCTTTAGGAAGGAAGTTTTCCAGCCCCATCCCGCCGCTGGCATCACTGCCGGCGGGCACGGAAAGTCTGACGGATCATTGAAAGGCCTGTTGACCTCGGGGGAGAATCTCCGGTCTGGGGGCAGGCAGAACTGGGAAATCCTGTTCTCCAGACCAGCTTTCCGAGCTGTAATTTAATACAGCACTAAGTGAGGCTCATTCTGATTGGTGCAATAATCAGCAATAAGTGTTGCCTGGAAGGTAAGAAACTAAAGGAGCAAGGATGGCTGGAAAAACGGATATATGAAACACTGAAATTGGAATGTGAGCAATGAAGACAAAGTACTGCGGTTCACCTCTCGATGAAATGAATACAAAAACAGGGAAGTGGTGCCAAATTTATACGTAACGTTAGATAGGCCATGCTTAGGGTGCCTCAACGGCCTCATCACACCCGACTTGGTGTCGGGCCGAGGCTGTTGCATCTTGCGAGACGTCGCGATCTGGATCTCGCTCTCGCTGGGCGAGATCCGGGCCGTATACGTAAATGAGCTGAGCTCGCCAGTGCAGGAAGTGACAGAAAGAGTGGCCACGATTGGGGCCAATAAAAACGGCCAAGTGCCGTTGAATAGCGGGGTGCTTCTCCGCGCCACAGGTGCTGATAAAAAACACCCCGCAAAACGCCATTCGGCGGACTTCGAGAATGCTGAACTTAGAGTGTAGATTTCTGCTCTCCGTATCAGGAAGAAAAGGAGATGGAAGCACCAGAGAAAGTACAGAAAAGGTTGGGAACGGTGAGCTGGAACGTCTGGTGCGATATGTAGGAGGGGAACGCCTCGGCACCTAAGATGGCGATGACAGAGCTGCAGGCAGCAGCAGCCCCAGTCACGCTCGACACACTCTCGGACGCCTTGGCCAAAGAATTTAATCAACTATTCAACTTACACTTCAAGAAGCTGTGGAAGTTGATCTCCGACAGAATCCGCAAGTCAATAGAGGAGGCGCTGGGACCGGTCTGGGCGGACTCGACAAAGCTGTTGGAATGGTAAAAAATCATGGCGAGACCCTGAAATGTGTCAAGGAGGTGCTTACAAGACACAAGGACCAGCTTGCGTCGCTTGAGGCCCAGGTTACGGTGGTGGCCGATGGAAGGATGAGCTCGATTTAGGCTAAGGGGAGGCAGGTTTAAAACAGACATGGGGAGGTGTGAGACATGTGGTGAATCTGTGGAATTCTCTGTCCCAGAGTGCAGTGGACACCGGAAAACTGAACAAATTTAAGGAGGCGTTAGGCTGGTTTTTGGTTAGTTGCGGTATCAAGCATTATGGGGAACACTCAGGAAGAGGGGTATGAAATTAGCCACGATCGTATTGAATGGCGGAGCAGGCTCGAGGGGCTCAATTGCCTAATCCTGCCCCTAGTTCTTACGCCACCAGAATTGAAGTGATGCAACCATCAGGAAAGGTTTTGCAGTCTGAGGCTCTATTCTTCAGAAGAGGAATGATGAAGACGAGGTCTCCAGAGGTCTTGCTAATGATGATGGGATCCAGCAGAGGGAATGTAGGGGAATGGTCGCCAGCGGCGAGTGAGTCCGGACTAAGTGGGTCATCAGCAAGAGGAAGCTGCAATAGATCTAAGGAAGAGTTTATGGGGATATTACTGAAAACAGAGGCGAGCTGACAACGTTTTTCATCTCAAACTCACCAGGACAAACGCAAGAAAGCAATGGGGAACCATCGGTTCCCCAAGCTCCCCGGTAATTCAGAAAAAGTGCAAGGCTCGAACACATTCATTTTTTGCAAGAACAGTTCCCCGGATATGAAAGAAAAACCGAAAATACTGGACAATCTCAGCAGGTCTGACAGCAACTGTGGGGAGAGAAGAGAGCTAACGTTTCGAGTCTGGATGACTATGTGTATGAATGTATGTCTCTTCCAGCAAGCTTAAATACGCCATGTCACAGGCTCAACTGATTATTTTAAATTGGTTGTTAGTGTAGTTATTAGCACACTCAGGATTGTTCAGCAAGTTCATTTTTGAATTACCTGGGGTTGGAGAGCCTGCAGTTCTCTGTGGTTTTCTCCACGTTAATGCCTCGGCCAATCAAAATACACTTGGCAATGATCAGCGCCCCTTTTGCCTGTAGTATAAATTGTGATTGTTTGAAATTTGGTATTCTTGTGTTTGCCCTAATGAGTACTAGATGAAAAGCTTCAGCAACATGCCTATCTTTTCAGTAAGTATTTAGGAGGAACTTCCGTTTAGAGGGAATCCGTAACTTCCTGCGTTTCAGAGGAGTCTTGACGCATGCGCGAGGGAGAGGGGAATCAAGGGATATGTGGATGCGCAGGGTGGGAAGAGGTAAGGTAGAGCAGGGCTAAATGTCAAGGCTTTAGGCTGGAGGCCCCAATGGGGGTAAATCCCAGTCAGCAAGACTGCCAGCTGCTGTCCGGACTCCCAGGTCCTGCATGGGGGCACGCCCCGCCTCCAGGAGCTGGTGGCCAATCAGAGGCTGGCTGCTCTCCAGTGCCAGCAGCGCCACTGGGGCCAGTGGCCGTTGCCTGTACTGCAGTAGGCCCGAGGACAGTGGTGGGCAATCTGCGGCCTACGCGGTCCACCTGGGTTCTGAGTGCGGTCCACGGGACATTTTGTTGACTGTGTCTGGGGGTAGGGTTTCCACATTCCACTCATTTCCATCTGTGTAGCTATGTTCCTATCGGTATGGTTGAAGAACGAGACCCGTAAAGCAAACGCATGTGTGTCCAATCAGAATTTATTTTGCTTTCACCCTTTGAAGTTGATGACAGTTCTATCAATAAGGGAATGATTAAATATGTTCTATGACTTGTTGTGAAATGTGCAGCGTGCATTAAATGTAATCAATCTTATCCGTGAGGTCATGGTTAGTGAACAAGTCCGATGTCAATCTTGTGGCCCACTCATTAGTCGAGGTTGCCCATCACTGCCCTAGGAGGTGGAGCATCACTGGGGCCTTGGGACACAGTCAAGTCGCGTGGGATTGTTGGGATCAGTCGGGCAGGCCCCTGGAAGGATCAGGATGAGCCCTTCAGGAGGGAGTGGGGGATCATAGAACCTACAGTGCAGAAGGAGAACATTTGGCCCATCGAGTCTGCATCGGCTCTTGGAAAGAGCACGCCACCTAAGCCCACACCTCCACCCTATCCCCGTAACCCCACCTAACCTAAGGGCAATTTAGCACAGCCAATCCACCTAACCTGCACACCTTTGGACTGTGGGAGGAAACCGGAGCACCCGGAGGAAACCCACGCACACACGGGGAGGACGTGCAGACTCCGCACAGACAGTGACCCAAGCCGAGAATCGACCCTGGGACCCTGGAGCTGTGGAGCGACTGTGCTAACCACCGCGCAGCCCAATCTTTGGGTCATTGTCAAGGGCCGGGAGTGTCTCTGGGTGGGGGCATCTCTTGCTGCTGGCAGGCCGTTCTGTTGGGGGGGCAGGCTGCCCATGCAGGAGGGAACCCAGCACCATGGGGTAGGCCCATCAGGGTTCACCTGGCGGCTCCCCACATGGCATTGCCCCTGGCCACTGCTGCTTAATTACCAGTAATGGGTGGATGAGGCCTTTAGCTGGTCCTTAAGTAGCTACTCAACGCTTCCTGCCCCGGGAGAGTGAGGTGCCTCTCACCCCACTCCCAATAGGTTGGAGGAGGTTCGAGTAGAGAATAAACAGTGGCTCAGACGAGTTTGTCCTGCACCTTTGCTGCCGCATGTTCATGTAGCCACCAAGGAAGCCAGTGGCAGGAAGGATGAAGATTTATTTTACTTTAACATAAAGTCTGCCCACAGTAGTAACCATATCCAATCACAGCCCTCACAGACCCATGGAGGTTTGCAGCATGAAAACAGGCCCTTCGGCCCAACTTGTCCATGTTGGGCCAACCACTGTTCTGGCCCCTGCTCGGGCCGGCTGTTATGCCTGGTTCTAACGAACCCCAGCTGGATGGGCGTCCGCCCCCTACCAGGGATGCCCGCTCTCCATGAGCCCTGTGCGGAGATTGATAATGGTTTCCCCCTGGGCCCCGTGAATGTCATTACAGTTTTAAAGTCATTTTGTGTAAAACTGAGGCAAATTAAAGATAAATGGAATGAATCACATATTGAATCATTGATTGAACTGTAATTTGCGACAGATACTTTTGTTTGTGTACAAAGGACAAGATTTCAGTGAGAACCTTTAGCTCCAACAGCAAGCTAATTAGCGGTCAATTATGCCCCATTACTTTTGAGTGTGGATGTTAATGAAGGTGTCAGCTATTGTAACCAGACTAATCTTGAGGAAGTGTGAATCAAGTGTGTCATTCGATTAGGAACTTGACATCTGCCCATGTAAAGAAGAGGTGGATTCCTTTATCGTAGAATCATAGAATTCCTGCAGTGCAGTAGAAGGCCATTCGGCCCATCGAGCCTGCACCAACCCTCTGAAAGAGAACCCTACCAAGGTCCAATCTCTAACCCTATCCCAGTAACCCCACCCAAGGGGTGATTTAGCCTGGCCTATCCACCTAACCTGCACGTCTTTGGCCTGTGGAAGGAAACCGGAGCACCCGGAGGAAACCCAACAGACATGGGGAGAAAGTGCAGACTCCGCACAGGCAGTGACCCAAGATCGGAATTAAATCCAAGTCCCTGGTGTTGTGAGCCAGTGGTGCTAACCACTGTGCCACCGTGCCACTGGCAGGAGGGAAGCCTGCAACCTGATAATAGGACACTTGACGCAAGAAAGGATAAATTCATACCAGTCTCCACCATCACTCAACGCACAATTTACATCATACCCGTGGCTGGATATGGTTGCCGATCTCTTTAACTTTCTTAGTGTTGGAATAAATCACACTTTTCTTAGGCCCTATTTTGTAAGGTACAATGTTACCTGATTCATTGGATTGCTATATTCTAGCATCCATCATCATAGCCTGTCTCCACCCTTCGTTTACACACAAAATAGAATCAGGAGTCAGCCTTTTGAAATGAAATTAAAATGAAATGAAATGAAAATCGCTTATTGTCACAAGTAGGCTTCAATGAAGTGACATGTGAAAAGCCCCTAGTCGCCACATTCCGGCGCCTGTTCGGGGAGGCTGGTACGGGAATTGAACCGTGCTGCTGGCCTGCCTTGGCCTGCTTTAAAAGCCAGCTATTTAGCCCAGTGTGCTAAACCAGCCCCTTCTCTTTATATCAGAGTTACCGCCGGCTCGCACTCTGACCGATTTTTAGGCCGGCAACTGAGTTCGAAAAGTCCATCAAAATTGGTGTTAAAATCCCTTGTGGACTTCCGAGAGCTCATTGAGAAGGCCTTCGATTTGAAATCGGGACCGTACCTCAAAGTGGCACTTTCCTGGGTATTTTCAAAGTAGCTACCGCTGCCAGAAAACGTTCTAAAAATCGTGCTCCCCTCCAGCCTTCTCCACCATTCAATAAGGCCATGGCTCATGTGTTTGTATTGAGGTCCACATTCTCCATTGACCCCCCCGCCCCGATGACCTTTGACTCCCTCTCCCAACAAGAATCTACCTCGGCCTTCAAAGTAGTCAATGAGCCCGCCTCCACCTCCTTCTGAGGTAGGGAGTTCCGAAGTCGCACACCCCTCTGAGAGAAAACATTGCTCCTCACCCCTCTCCTAAAAGGACGACCTCGAATTTTAAAACAGGACGAAACATCCTTTCCATGCCCCTGACGTTCTCTGATTTTCGACTCACTGTGTATAGTTACCCCTCCCTCTCTCTTCATCCCACCAGGTCCTCCTGTTGGGAATTCGCTCCCCAAACCACCTCCACTTATACACGCTGACCTCCCCTTTAAGAGCAGGGACAAACACAGCGTTTCGAAAACTTTTTTAGTCATCTCTCTCTCAGTCTGACACTTATTACTTCATTTTTCTTCTCCACCAGAGCCTGTTTTAGGAGCCAGGGAATAATTTCCACCATCAAACCACCATATAAATCAGGGGTGGACAAACCTACTGAACCTTCGAGCCACATTCGACAAGCTTCAGACATTCGAGAGACACGGGAACAGGAAACCTTTCCAGACATATCTTTATCACTATTCTTCACACACCTTCATGATGGAAATCTGATAAACTATTCCAATAGTAATATCCGTTAGAGCTGGATTCTCCGTTTCAGCGGCTCAGTGTCAGCTGAAGCGGAGAATTTGCGGGTGTTTTATAATGGCAAAATTGGCGGCGAACCATCACCGATTTCGGGACCAGTGAGGGGCTAGCAGCGGCCCTGGGTGAAACTCCCGGCTCCCGTGCCAAAAACAGCCGGGTCCACGATCACGCATGCGCGTGGCTGGCGACCTGAAGCGGTCACGCCGTACAACATAGCGCCGGCCATCCGCGACCCCACAGGCCACCCTCTGGCCAACTCCTGGCCATCCCCCACCAGTCCCCTCAGATGACCCCAGCAGCACGGCTCCCGGCCGAGTGTGGCGGCGCTGGACACAGTCCGCAGACGCGGCTTTACCAGAACGTTGCCTGGGATGGAGGGTATTAGCTATGAGGAGAGATTGCTGGTTCTCGACCGCTCAGCCCACACGTCAACCGCGCGGTCGGGAACCCGGCCCATCGGGGAGGAGCATCGCGGGAGGGCCATCCGGTGACGCGCCAACGCCATTCCAACAGCGTGTGGCGCGCGACGTGATCACGCCCACTTCTGTGGGGGCGGAACATGGCTGACCGGCGTCAAACCGGTGCCGCCCCTGATTTGGGCATCAGAATGGATTCTCCGATTATGATATCGGCGTAGGAGGAACGGTGAATCCCGCCCCAGAGCTAGCACGTGCTCACCACTTAACCAATTTTGTCAGCCTTGCTCTTCCAAAGTGGAAAATCAATCTCAGAGTCTTAAAAAAAAGGACTGATTATTCTGACGGGGGTTTCCAGGCTGGCGTGGAGAGAGATATTGTAACCATCGTCTGTACAACAAATCTGCATCAGAATACCTGGTTCTTAATACAGTAGGTTCTTACTTTGTTCCGTGTTAAACTGCTTCTTCCCTTTTCGGGATAGAGGCTGCAAGTTGGAGGGTCAGCGGTGAGAATGTGTGTTAGGGAGCCAGGCAGGTCACTCCATTGTACCACGGTCCTGCGCCAGAGTGGCAGCAAACTGTGTCCAATTCTGGTCACCGCACTACCAGGCGGGCGTGGAGGCTTTGGAGAGAATACAGAAAAGGTTTACCAGAACGTTGCCTGGGATGGAGGGTATTAGCTATGAGGAGAGATTGAATGAACTGGGATTGTTCTCCCTAGAAAGACGGAGGCTGAGGGGGCGACCTGATAGAAGTTTATAAAATTATTAGGGGTATAGATAGGGTGAACAGTTGGAGGCTTTTTCCCAGGGCGCAATTGAAATTTAGAAGGGGCACAAGTTCAAGGTGAGCGGGGGGGGAAGGTTCAGTGGAGATGTGTTGGGGAAGTTTTTTTACACAGAGGGTGGGGGTGGATTGGAATGCACGGCCAAGTGAGGTGGTTGAGGCAAATATGTTAGCGACCGTTAAGAGTTATCTGGATAGGCACATGAACAGGAGGTGTATGGAAGGGTACAGGCAGTTGGTCTAGATAGGCCACGTGATCGGCGCAGGCTTGGAGGGCCGAAGGGCCTGTTCCTGTGCTGTATTGTTCTTTGTTCTTTGTCCAAACACCTCTCAGTGCCCTCAGCTTCTGTCCTGTGGAGCTGTTGGTGGTCATCGCTGACAGGGCTGTAAATCGGTTGGGAGACGCGGGCCATGTTTGAAAGGGCCGTATGTGGCTCGTAAGCCATGGTTTGGCTACCCATGATTTTAAATGTATGTTGCTGTGAGGAAAAAAAGAACAGGAGGAGATCATTCAACCCTCAAACCTTTACCCACATTTCAGCAGTCCCAATCTCTTCGCCAACTGTATCCGTTTGTTAAATCTGTATCTCCTCTTCACTGACTGCTTGCCCACCTATTTTTGTATCATCCACAAATTTTGCTACGTTACATTCAGTCGCTGCTTGCAGATCATTTATTCAGATTGTGAACAGTTGAGGTCTGGGCACTGACCCCTGCGGCCCCCGTTAGTTACAGTTCGCCAGCCAGAGAAGGATCCATTTATCCCGACTCTCTGCTTTCTGTCAGTCAGCCAATCCTCAATCCAATCTAGTACTCTACTCCCAAACCCCTGCGCTCTCACCTTCTGGATCAGCCTTTTATGGAGCACCATGTCAAACGCCTTCTGGAAGTCTAGATATACCACATCCACAGGTTCCCCATTATCCACCTTGCTGGTTATGTCCTCAAAGAACTAAAGCAAGTTTGTCAAGCACGACTTACCCTTTATAATACTATGCTGACATTGGTGGATTGAGCTTTGTCTTTCCAAATGTTCGGTCATCTCCTCCTTGAAGATTGATCCCAGCAACTTCCCCACCATAGAGGTCAAATTAACTGGTTTATCGTTTCCTACTTTTTTGCCTCTCTCCCTTTTTGAATAGGGCCGTCACATTAGCGTGTTTCCAATCCACCAGACTCTTCCAGAATCCAAGGAATTCTGATATATCATAACCAATGCATCCACTATCCCTGCTGCCGCCTCCCTTAATACCCGAGGGTGCAGGTCATCCGGTCCCGGAGACGTATCTGCCTTTAATCCCATCAGTTTATTCAATACTGTCTCTGTCGTGATGGTTATTGCACCAAGTTCCTCTGCATTAATTGTAGTTTTTGGAAAATGTTTATTGTCTTCCACCGTGGAGACAGAGGCAAAATATTGGTTGAGTGCTTCCGCCACCTCTGTGTTCCCCGTTATTACCTCGCCAGTATCATCTCTAAAGGATTATTAGCCACCACTATGCCACCATATTTCCGAAACGTAAATCTATCCATCACAATTTTGAGAGCTGTAGTGAATCAGAAGCAGGCCGCTCGGCCCATCATGACTGTACCACCTCTCCAAATGAGCATTCTGACTCAGAGCCATTCTGCTGCCTCTTCCCTGCACCCTTGCGCATTGTGGACCCAGTGTTCAAAGCTTGCTCACGGGGATGCTGAGCGGGGGGGGGGGGTGGTCCACATTCCCTTGACCCTCGTTCTCCTTCCTGATGGTGCTGGAGGCTGAGGCATGACTGGTAGCGACGGGGGCCGAAAGCTCTGGAGGCCAGAGTCAGAAACACCGTGCGTTTTGGAAGGATTCTTTTTGATTCATTTACGGGATGTGGGCGTCGCTGGTTAGGCCGGCATTAATTGCCCATCCCTAATTGTCCTTGAGAAGGTGGTGGTGAGCTGCCTTCTTGAACCGCTGCAGTCCCTGAGGTGTAGGTACACCCACAGTGCTGTTAGGGAGGGAGTTCCAGGATGTTGCCCCAGCGACAGTGAAGGAACGGCGATATATTTCCAAGTCGGGGTGGTGAGTGACTGGAAGGGGAACCTCCCGGCGGTGGGGTTCCCAGGTATCTGAAGGGGTTTAAAATGTGTTCAGACGCCATTTCTTCACTGTCTTCAGACCGTGGAAAAGAACATCTTGCCATTTTTTCTTGTTAAAAACGTCGTTATTTTTTCCTTGCGATCTGCACTTGTCAATCGTGATTTCCAGCATTAACCCTTTCTGTCCTGATGAGTGTTTGAGTTTTGCAACACTCAGTCCCTGTGCAATTTGGTCTCTGAGCACTGAATGTCTTAAAGCAGCATTGTTACTGGTGTTACAGTAATCTCAAATTTTTTAAATAATTATTCTAATTTGGTGTTGTCTTCACCTTTCAAGTAATTAAAGCAGTTATAGATTTGTCTATCTTCATGTCCTGCTGCTATTTTCAGTTCTTCTGAGGCCGTGCCCAACTCATTAGCTACGATATACAGTTCAAACGTTTGTTTAAAGATTTTCCATCTATGACTTAAATTACCAGTTATTTTCAGCTGCGGTGGATTTCCAACGAGTTGCATCGACTCAGCGAAGTCTCCGCACATCCGGGTTTTCTTCTGTTTTCGATCGTGCTTTGTCTGCACCTTGTGTAACTTTTCGATTGAGCATTCTGAAGTCACCTGGTCCTGGTACCATGTATTATTCCTTGTGTCTGAATAAAGCTCATAGTCTGACAGTTGAAGTAGATGCTTTATTTCTGTGAGTTCGTTCTCTCTCCAGCGCTTAGACTATGTTACATCTGAGCTGCCTGTCTGTGTCCTGCTCACCAGCTGCTGTTCCTGTGAAGAGAGAGAGACTGACTTCCTGTTTGTCTATGTATATATACATCTCTGGTACTCCCTCTAGTGGTTACTGAGTTGTAGTGTATTTACCTTAACCCCTTGTGTATGTACAGTGATGCATATCACTACACTCATCCAGGCAACATAGAACATAGAATATAGAACAGTACAGCACAGAACAGGCCCTTCGGCCCTCAATGCTGTGCCGAGCATTGTCCGAAACCAAGATCAAGCTATCCCACTCCCTGTCATTCTGGTGTGCTCCATGTGCCTATCCAATAACCGCTTGAAAGTTCCTAAAGTGTCCAACGCCACTATCACAGCAGGCAGTCCATTCCACACCCTAACCACTCTCTGAGTAAAGAACTCACCTCGGACATCCCTCCTATATCTCCCATCCTGAATCTTATAGTTATGCCCCCTTGTAACAGCTACATCCACCCGAGGAAATAGTCTCTGAACGTCCACTCTATCTATCCCCTCATTATCTTATAAACCTCTATTAAGTCGCCTCTCATCCTCCTCCGCTCCAAAGAGAAAAGCCCTAGCTCCCGCAACCTTTCCTCATAAGACCTTTCCTGCAAACCAGGCAGCATCCTGGTAAATCTCCTTTGCACCCTTTCCAATACTTCCACATCCTTCCTATAATGAGGTGACCAGAACTGCACACAATACTCCAAATGTGGTCTCACCAGGGTCATATATAGTTGCAGCATAACCCCACGGCTCTTAAACGCAAGCCCCCTGTTAATAAACGCTAACACACTATAAGCCTTCTTCACGGCTCTATCCACTTGAGTGGCAACCTTCAGAGATCTGTGGACATGAACCCCAAGATCTCTCTGTTCCTCCACATTCCTCAGAACCTGCCGTTGACCCTGTAATCTGCATTCAAATTTTTTCTACCAAAATGAATCACCTCGCACTTATCAGGGTTAAACTCCATCTGCCATTTTTCGGCCCAGCTCTGCATCCTATCAATGTCTCTTTGCAGCCTACAGCAGCCCTCCACCTCATCCACTACTCCACCAATCTTGGTGTCATCAGTAAATTTACTGACCCACCCTTCAGCCCCCTCCTCCAAGTCATTGATAAAAATCACAACTAGCAGAGGACCCAGCACTGATCCCTGTGGTACACCGCTGGTAACTGGTCTCCAGTCTGAAAATTTTCCACCACCACCACCCTCTGTCTTCTATGTGATAGCCAGTTACTTATCCAATTGGCCAAATTTCCCTCTATCCCACACCTCCTTACTTTCTTCATGAGCCGACCATGGGGAACCTTATCAAATGCCTTACTAAAATCCATGTATACGACATCAACTGCTCTACCTTCATCGACAACTGCTCTACCTTCACCTACAGGTGGGGAGTATGTCTATAACTTTGCCTCGCTAACGTAATCTTTGTTTCTCTATGTTAAAGGGCGCTGCCCTTGTTCAGGATTCTGTCAAGCTAACTGGAGCTGTTGCCGTTTCATTTTCCGTTACCTCATGGCCCCATTTTCATTCAGGTGGGGCGGGAGGGAGGGTAGGCTTTTTCGGGAATGGGCTCCCTTCACCATGGCAACCGATAATGCTGTCCGTTCCTGACCTGGCTGGAAACGATGCTGCTCGGTTCCCCCTTCAAACACACGGAGCTCCATCTAGTGACCCTGTTGAGAACTGCTGACAATTGAAAACGGCAGAGGGATGAAGGGATTGGAGTGGGCCCTGCGGGGTTAGGGAGTTAAACCCTCGTGGATACCTGACAGGGATTTGTGTTACATTCCTCTCAACTCTCGGGTCGTCGGCTCTGATTGGACATACTTGGGAAATTTCCATGATGTATGACCTCCGACATTTCCCCACGCCCGCCCTCTCCCCGGGCCCCTGGCGTTCCCCCATCTCACCCACCACCCCCTTGGCCTGGCAAACAAATGTACATCCTCAGCCATTCTCTGCTCCGCCTATTCCAAGCCAAGAGAGAGCGGGTGGACCGCTCACTACCTAATTGGATGTTGTTCCTCCGCCAGTCAAACAGCTTCTCCCCTACCCGGTGGGGGAACGGGATTGACTGGATGGCTCTACTGAGAGCTAGCATGGACTGAGTGGGCCTTGCTCTGTGCCACTTTGCTCCCATGATTGTCACTCTATGACTATGACTTCCCCCATTAGGGGCTGATGTAGCACACTGGGCTAAATCACTGGCTTTGAAAGCAGGCCAGCAGCCCGGTTCAATTCCCGTACCAGCCTCCCCGAACAGGCACTGGAATGTGGCGACTAGGGGCTTTTCACAGTAACTTCATTTGAAGCCTATTTGTGACAATAAGCAATTTTCATTTCATTTTTTTTTCATTTACAACATTTAAAAAGTTACTGTATATAAACCTGTTGAGTGCAAATTGGAGAAGTTGTGACTGTTTCACGCACAGGTAAGTGTGGCTACTGGAGTTCTGGATGGAAACCCCTGGCGGGGGGGGCAAGAGGGGGAGTGGGCTAGGTCTCACCGAGCTGTTGCAGGGTCACCACGTTGGATCTGGAGTCATATGTGGGACAGACCGCGTTTGGACCGGTGGCAGCATGGTGGCAGGGACCCTCTGCCTCACAGCTCCAGGGTCCCAGGTTCGATTCCGGCTTGGGACACTGTCTGTGCGGAGTCTGCACATCCTCCCCGTGTCTGCGTGGGTTTCCTCCGGGTACTCCGGTTTCCTCCCGCAAGTCCAAAGATGGGCAGCTCAGGTGGTTGGCCGTGATAAAATTGGATTAGGTTGGCGAGGGAGTGGGCTTAGGTTAGGGTGCTCTTTCGGAGTGTCGGTGCAGACTCGATGGGCCGAATGGCTTCCATCTCCACTGTAGGGATTCAATGACATTTCTAGGGGACCTTTCCAGATTTGTGATTCGATTTAATTTACATTCTCCCAGGTGTCATTGTGGGAAGGGGTTTGAAACCAGGCCTGGAGATCACTAATCCAGGAATATTGCCTGTACCCTGCCATTCTCTTTGTTAGGGAACACCACCATCTGCAAATTCCTCTTCGAGTGACCTACCATCCTGAATTGGAACTGTGACAGCGTTCCTTCATTGTCACCGGGTCACTGGACTGCGGCAGCTCACCGCTCACCTTCCCAGGAACAATGAGGGGTGGACAATATATCATAGACATTCAATGGTCCCAGCACAGAAGGGGGGCATTTGACCCATCATAACTATGATAGCTCCCTGAGGGAGCAATTCACCTAGTTCCACTCCCCTACCTTCTCCCTGTCGCTCTGCACAATCGTCCATTTGGATAATGCTCCAGTTCCCTTTTGAATGCGTCATTTGGGTGGCACGGTGACGCAGCGGTTAGCACTGCTGCCTCACAGTGCCGAGGACCCAGTTCGATCCTGGCCCCGGGTCTGTGTGGAGTTTGAACATTCTCCCCGTGCCTGCGTGGGTCTCACCCCCACAACCCAAAGATGGGCAGGTTAGGTGGATTGGCCACGCGAAATCGCCCCTTCATTGGGAAAAAAAAAAATTGGGCACTTTAAATGTATTTTTAAAATTGATGCCTCAGTTGACCTTGCTTCCACCGCACACTCAGCCAGTGGCTTCCAGTTCCTAACCACTCACTGCGGGAAAAAGGTTTACTTACCTCATGCTTCTCTTGGCAATTACCTTCGCGATTCTTCCGCCGATGGGAACAGTTTCTCCGTATCTACCCTGACCAAATCTCCTCTCAACCTTCTCTTTTCCAAGTAAAACAGCCATGATCTGTGTTATTGAGGTTCTTCGTCCCTGAGACTATTCTCATGAATACAGTCTGTACTCTCTAATGCTTTCACATCTCTGCTGAAGTGTGATGCTCAGAACTGGATGGAGTTGAAATGAAATGAAAATCGCTTATTGTCAAAGTTGGCTTCAAATGAAGTTACTGTGAAAAGCCCCTCGACGCCACATTCCGGCGCGGCTGGTACGGGAATTGAACCGTGCTGCTGGCCTGCCTTGGTCTGCTTTCAAAGCCAGCGATTTAGCCCAGTGTGCTAAACCAGCTGAAGCTCCTGCACCTCCTTCATTTTATGTTGCCTCTCCGTGCCCTTCCCACCAAAATGAATCACTCCACAATTCTCTTCATTAAATTTCATCCGCCACTTGTCCTCCTAATCCACCAGCTTTTCTACGGCCTCCTGAAGTTCGACACTCTCCTCCTCACAGCTCACAATGCTTCCAAGTGTTGTATCGTACACAACATTTGAAATTGTGCCCTGTACACTGAGGTCTAGGTCATTAATATTATCTGGCGATCAGGATTTCCAACACCAACCCCTAGGGGGCTCCAATATAAACCTTCCTCCCATGCAAAAAATAATTGTTAGCACAGAAACATATAAAATAGGTGCAGGAGTAGGCCATTTGGCCCTTCAAGCCTGCACCATCATTCAATATGATCATGGCTGATCATGCAAACTAAGTATCCCACTCCCGCTTTCTCTCCATACCCCTTGATACTTTTAGCCGCAAGGCCCACACCCAGCTCCCTCTTGAATATGTCCGACGAACTGACCCCAACAGCTTTCCATGGTAGAGGATTCCTCAAGTTCACAACTCTATGAGAGAATAGGTTCTTCCTCATCTCAGTCCTGAATGACTTACCCCTCGTTCTTAGGCGTTGACCGCTAGCTCTGGGCCTAATCTCTGTTTCCTGTAGCCATCCATGTTGCTACTGCCCTCTTTGTTCCATGATCTACAACTCTGCTCAAAAGCCTGTTGTGTGGCATTTATCAAATGCCTTTTGGAAGTCAATGTACACCACACCCTCATCCCTCTCTGTTCCCCCCCCCCCCCCCCCCCCCCCCCACTCTTCCTTTACCACCATGTCACTATTTATATATGCCTATAGAAGACTGGGATTTCCATTAGCTGCCAACCTCTTCTCATACTCTCTCTTTGCTTTTCTTACTTACCTCTCCAGTTCCCCTCTGGAACAGCCGCATGCTCCCTGATTCTCATTTGTATTCTATCAGTCATGGCCTTGCCAACAGCACTCACTGGGGCTGGTTTAGCACACTGGGCTAAATCGCTGGCTTTTAAAGATGACCAAGGCAGGCCAGCAGCACGGTTCAATTCCCATACCAGCCTTCCTGAACAGGTGCCGGAATGTGGCGACTAGGGGCTTTTCACAGTAACTTCATTGAAGCCTACTTGTGACAATAAGCCATTTTCATTCATTCATTTCATTCATTCATACCAATAAAAAAAAAGGGTATCAGCATGGCATCACTGGAAGGTAAATCATGTGATCCAGTCATAATTTCACTTTTGCTATGAGCAGAGCACGTACGCACAGCTCCGATGTATACAAACTTTATACCTGTGTATAACTGTTCACATGTGCCTAGTCTTAATAAATGAACCCATAGCATGTTTATTGTGATGAATTTAGGAATTTCAGATGTCTTATAGGTATTTCCGCAGTAAAAGATAAAAGCCTGGGTTAGTAGCATTTGTAAAGAATCCTGGGTTGAAAGAGTTTGAGAACCAGGGGTGTAATTAAAGCATCATAAAAAGCTTGGGCTAATGGATTAAGGGGATTCCCTCCAGGGTTAATTAGATTTCAGCTTGGTAAGGTGACGTAATTACTGAGAGAAGCAAGGTAGAATATTTTCCGCAAAGCAGGTCAGTATTCTATCAGCCATGGCCTTGCCAACAGCACACACATCCCAATAAAAAAAAAGTAAGGGAGTGGGAATGGCGGTGGGTGAGGCAGGGAAGTGGAGGACCTAAAACATTCCTCTTGGAATGTTCCTACTCCTATTGCTCCTGCAAATGGAGGTTAGAAAGATGCAGCTTAACTCGAATGTCCTCTTCTGCTTTCCCAGTCCTCTGCTGCTAGCAGTTTACCTTGAGGTGTGTGCCAGGGGGTGGGGAATGGGGAGGAAGGGCAGGGCTTAATCCACAGAGGCTTAATTGTCAAAGGTTCGAGTTCAAAGGGCAGCTTGGCCCCCATGAATGTCACGCTGAAGCAAGACCAAGAATCTGTGATCAGGCTACAATAACCGGGAGCTCTGCTGACGCTGGGGGTGAAGGGGAGTTTAGGAGAGATTGAGAAACACAAGGTTGGTTACAGAGGTTGGGCGAGAGATGTGAACTGAAGTTGTTTACATAATATTATTTATAGAAAGAAAGAAAGAAAGAGAAAGAGAGAGAGGAAGAGAGCGAGAAAGAGAGAAAGAGAGAGAGAAAGAGGGAAAGAGAGAGAGAAAGAGAGATAGAGAGAAAAAGAGAAAGAGAGAAAGAGAGAGAAATAAAGAGATAAAGAAAGAGAGAAAGAGAGAAAAAGAGAGAGAGAGTAAGAGAGAAAGAGAGAGAAAGAAAGAGATAAAGAAAGAGAGAAGGAAAGAGAGATGAAAGAGAGATGAAAGGGAGAAAGAAAGAGAGAAAGAGAAAGAGAGAGAGAAAGAGAGAGAGAAACAGAGAAAGAGAGAAAGAGAATGAGAAAGATAGAGAGAAAAAGAGAAAGAGTGAGAAAGAGAGAGAGAGAAAGAGATAAAGAAAGAGAGAATGAAAGAGAGATGAAAGGGAGAAAGAAAGAGAGAAAGAAAGAGAAAAAGAGAAAGAAAGAGAGAGAAACAGAAAGAGAGAGAGAAAGAAAGAAAGAGAGGAAGAAAGAGAGAAAGAGAGAGAGAAAAAGAGAAAGAGAGAGAGAGAGAAAGAGAGAGAAAGAAAGAGATAAAGAAAGAGAGAAGGAAAGAGAGATGAAAGGGAGATGAAGGAAGAAAGAAAGAGAGAAAGAAAGAGAAAGAGAGAGAAAGAGAGAGAGAAACAGAAAGAGAGAGAGAGAGAGAGAGAAAGAGAGAGTGAGAAAAAGAGAAAGATAGAGAGAGAAAGAGAGAGAAAGAAAGAGATAAAGAAAGAGAGAAGGAAAGAGAGATGTAAGGGAGCAAGAAAGAGAAAGAGAGAAAGAGAGAGAGAAACAGAAAGAGAGAAAGAGAGAGAGAAAAAGTAAGAGAGAGAGAAAGAGAGAAAGAAAAAGAGAAAGAGAGAAAGAGAGAGAGAAAGAGAAACAGAAAGAGAGAGAGAAAGAGAGAAAGAGAGAGAGAAAGAAAGAGAGAGCGAGAGAAGGAAAGGGAGATGAAAGAGAGAAAGTAAGAGAAAGAGAGAGAGAAACGGAAAGAGAGAGAGAAAGAGAGAAAGAGAGAGAGAAAGAGAGAGAAAAAGAGAAAGAGAGAGAGAAAGATAGAAAGAGAAAGAAAGAAAGAGAGAAAGAGAGAGAGAAAAAGAGAAAGGGAGAGAGAAAGATAGAAAGAGAGAAAGAGAGAGAAAGGAAGAGATAAAGAAAGAGAGAAGGAAAGAGAGAGAGAGAGAAAGAGAGAGAGAAAAAGAGAAAGAGAGAGAGAAAGAGAGAGAGAGAGAAAGAGAGAAAGAGAGAGAAAGAGAGAAAGAAAGAGAGAAAAAAAGAGCGAAAGAGAGAAAGAAAGAAATGAAACATTTAATGAAATGAAAATCGCTTATGGTCACAAGTAGGCTTCAAATGAAGTTACTGTGAAAAGCCCCTAGTCGCCACATTCCGGCGCCTGTTCGGGGAGGCTGGTACGGGAATTGAACCCGCGCTGCTGGCCTGCCTTGGTCTGCTTTCAAAGCCAGCGACTTAGCCCTGTGAAAGAAAGAGTGTGTGCATGTGCACAGTACCTACCACACGCTGCAGAATTTCCAAACATTTTGCAGTCAGCGAAGTCACTGTCAGAGGAAAAGGCGGCAGATAGATTGTGCACAGTAAGATCCCAGAAACAGCAACAGGGAAGAAGGCCACAGGCAATCTCTTTTATTAGGTGGTGCCGCTTCAGGAGTCAACATTGGCCTGGACCCTGGCAACGGCACTGCGCGATCTCTTGACGGGGGCACCCGGTAGCACTTGCAGGGCCTTGGCAAGTAAATGTGCGGTAAACACCGAGGAGAAATTCGGATCAGCCTTCCCCCCTGTCCTGCCCTCCTCCCACCCCGCCCCTGGCGAGATCCTTCACTGGTTCTCGGGCAACCCTGGGCGAGGCGGACGTTTACCAGCTGTGACGGACAGCGCTCGACCCGAAACGTCGCGCTGTGGGATGCTGCCAGACCCGCTGAGTATTTCCGGCATGTTCTGTTTACATGTTAGATTCCCAGCCCCCGCATCATTTTCTCTTTTTTTTTTGTACAAGTGGCAGGTGTTACCTGCTCACTGCTCACATCATTCACGGCTGTTTAATGGAGATTGTTCATTTACAATATATTGTCGTTCATTTGTTTGGAGCTGACAGCTCTGAGTGGCCTTGAGAGAAGGCATTGATTTTTTTTCGGTCAACCCAGGATGAATTTTCATGGGTAGCAGCGGTTCACTCTGCCACCGTGGCTCTGAGGGGTGGGGTGGGATTGGCACACCTATTATTTACTTCAGTCGAGGGAAGGAGAATGGGGCGGGGGGGCGGGAATAAAAATGTGCCCCGACAAACGCAAATTTGTTTTAACTCATTATCAGTTGTTGCTCGCACAGTGACCATTTAATTGCCGTTGACTGAACTTCACTAAACCACTCCACGGGCTATCAAAAGTGCTTGGGGGCATTTACTGGCTGGGAAAGGCAGAATCGCAGAGTCACAGAATTGTTATAGCGCCGTAGGAGGACGTCTGGGGGGAGGGGGGGGGGGGCTGTTGGGGGGAGGAGATGGTTATGTAGTGGCAAATATGTCACTGGACTGGGACTCCAGAGACAACTCCCTCACCTGCTTTGCTGCAAATATTCTACCTTGCTTCTCATCTTACCAAGCTGAAATCTAATTAACCCCCCCACCCCGCCCCCCCCTCCCTGCCTGGTGTAACTTAAATTCAATGAATAAAATCTGGAAATCGAAAGCCAGTCTTGGCGATGGAGACCGTGAAACTGTCATCGATTGTCCTACAAACCCCCCCCCCACCCCCACCTGGTTCACTAATGTCCCGTAGGGAAGGAAATCTGCCGTCCTTAACCCGGCCTGGCCTACACGCGACTCCAGATCCACAGCGATGGTGTCGACTCTTAACTGGCACGGCCGAGCAAGACTCTCAGTTCAAGGGCAATTAGCAAAGGCGACAAACGCTGGCCTTGCCTGCGACGCCTACATCCCCTCGAAGAATAAAATAAAAATCCTGCCTGAGCTGGCTGTCCGAAGCAGCAATTCACCTGGTGGCACCCTGGCCGCCAATCCACCCCCGCCCCCGTCCCCCCCCACCCCCTCCCTACCGCCACCCCCTCCCTACCGCAGCCCCCCCCCCCCCCCACCCCCACCCCCCACTCCCACTCAATGTGTGAGAAAGCTTTCCCTCTTGTCTCTGTGGCTCCTTCTGCCATTTACCTCGACTCGGTGCCCTCTTATTCTCGATCCTTCCACCAGTGGGAAAATCAACTCCCTACCAACTCCGTCCAGGCCCCTCGTGATTTTCAACACCTCCGTCAAATCTCCTCGTCGCCAAGAAAAACGGTCCAGATCTTCTTCAACATATGCTCATTACCAAAGGTGTGAAAGAATTGGGTGACTTTTTTTCCTTCGATGCCCCAAGAGGATGGTCCGGTAGCACAGTGGTTAGCACTGTTGCTTCACAGTGCCAGGGTCCCAGGTTCGATTCCCGGCTTGGGTCACTGTCTGCGTGGAGTCTGCACGTCCTCCCTGTGTCTGCGTGGGTTTCCTCCGGGTGCTCCGGTTTCCTCCCATAAGTCCTGAAAGACATACTGTTAGGTAACTTGGACATTCTGAATTCTCCCTCCTGTACCCGAACAGGCGCCGGAGTGTGGTGACTATGGGCTTTCCACAGTAATGTCATTGCAGTGTAAGCCTACTTGTGACATTTAAGATTAGTTTTTTTTAAAAAGCCTTCTTGAACCATTTTGTGATTTTGGTACAGTTGCAATATGCCTTTCAGGGGTATCAGCATGGCATTACTGGAAGGAAAATGAGTCATGTGATGCAGCCGTAGTTTCACTTTTGCTCTGAGCAGAGCACGTACGCACAGCTCTGATGTCTACAAGTTTTATACCTGTGTATAACTGTTCACGCATGCCTCGTCTCAATAAATGAACCCACATCATGTTTATTGTGATGAATTTAGGAATTTCAGATGCCTTGAAATGAAATGAAAATTGCTTATTGTCACAAGTAGGCTTCAAATGAAGTTACTGTGAAAAGCCCCTAGTCGCCACATTCCGGTCTTCCAGGTATTTCTGCAGTAAGAGTTAAAAGCCTGGGTTAATAGCATTTGTGAAGAATCATAGGCTGAGAACCAGGGGTGCAATTAAAGCATCATAAAAAGCTTGGGCTAATGGAATGCTGTTTGGATTAAGGGGATTCCCTCCGGGGTTAATTAGATTTCAGCTTGGTAAGATGAGAAGCAAGGTAGAATATTTGCAGCAAAGCAGGTCAGTTGAATGTTAGGTGGAGATGTGAGCAGAAGTCAAGCATCGCAGTTCAGTTAAAGATATGTCTGTAGATAGATTAGCAGATTCTTAAGAGCTGAGATGGTTTTTAAAAAATGTTTGAGTGGGAATAAAGATAGCAGTTAAGGGCTGCTATATTCACTGTATTGATTAGCATTGTTTGAGAGGTTGCGAGCTATTTTCTGGTGTGATGTTAAGGGTATTTCAATACTATGTTAGTAATAAAGTCAGCAATTGATGTTGTAAGTCTTACACAATAAATAATAAAACATAATAAGCAATAAGGGGGGAGAAGATGAAGTACGAGTGCAAGCTAGCTAGCAATATAAAGGAAGATAGGAAGAGATTTTTTCAATATATAAAAGGTAGGAGAGAGTCAAAAATAGACATTGGACCACTAGAAAATGTGGCTGGAGAAGTAATAATAGGAAACAAAGAAATAGCAGAGGAACTGAATAGTTACTTTGCATCAGTCTTCACGGTAGAAGACTCCAGTGGGATGCCAGAGCTCCAGGAGAATCAAGAAGGCAGAGGTGAGTGCAGTGGCCATCACTAAGGAGAAGGTTCTGGGGAAACTGAAAGGTCTGAAGGTGGATATGTCACCTGGACCGGATGGACTACACCCCAGGCTTCTAAAAGAGATAGCTGAGGAAATTGTGGAGACATCGGTGGTGATCTTTCAGGAATCACTGGAGGCAGGAAGGGTCCCAGAGGACTGGAAGGTGGCTAATGTAACACCACTGTTTAAGAAGGGAGGGAGGCAGAAGATTGGATTGGATTTGTTTATTGTCACGTGTACCGAGGTACATTGAAAAATATTTTTCTGCGAGCAGCTCAACAGATCATTAAGTACATGAGAAGAAAAGGGAATAAAAGAAAATACATAATAGGGCAACACAACATATACAATGTAACTACATAAGCACTGGCATCGGATGAAGCATGCAGGGTGTAGTGTTAATGAGGTCAGTCCATAAGAGGGTAATTTAGGAGTCTGGTAACAGTGGGGAAGTAGCTGTTTTTGAGTCTGTTCGTGCGTGTTCTCAGACTTCTGTATCTCCTGTATCTCTTGCCCGATGTAAGAAGTTGGAAGAGTGAGTAAGCCGGGTGGGAGGGATCTTTGATTATACTGCCCGCTTTCCCCAGGCAGCAGGAGGTGTAGATAGAGTCAATGGATGGGAGGCAGGTTCGTGTGATGGACTGGGCGGTGTTCACGACTCTCTGAAGTTTCTTGCGGTCCTGGGCCGAGCAGTTGCCATACCAGGCTGTGATGCAGCCCGATAGGATGCTTTCTATGGTGCATCTGTAAAAGTTGGTAAGAGTCAATGTGGACATGCCGAATTTCCTTAGTTTCCTGAGGAAGTGTAGGCGCTGTTGTGCTTTCTTGGTGGTAGCGTCGACGTGGGTGGGCCAGGACAGATTTTTGGAGATGTGCACCCCGAGGAATTTGAAACTGTTAACCAACTCCACCTCGGCCCCGTTGATGCTGACAGGGGTGTGTACAGTACTTTGCTTCCTGAAGTCAATTACCAGCTCTTTAGTTTAGCTGACATTGAGGGAGAGATTGTTGACGCTACACCACTCCACTAGGTTCTCTATCTCCCTCCTGTATTCGGACTCATCGTTATTGGAGATCCGGCCCACTATGGTCGTATCGTCAGCAAACTTGTAGATGGAGTTGGAACCAAGTTTTGCCACGCAGTCATGTGTGTACTGAGAGTAGAGTAGGGAGCTAAGTATGCAGCCTTGCGGGGCGCCGGTGTTGAGGACTATTGTGGAGGAGGTGTTGTTGTTCATTCTTACTGATTGTGGTCTGTTGGTCAGAAAATCGAGGATCCAGTTGCAGAGTAGGGAGCCAAGTCCTAGGTTTTGGAGCTTTGATATGAGCTTGGCTGGGATTATGGTGTTGAAGGTGGAGCTGTAGTCAATAAATAGGAGTCTAATGTAGGAGTCCTTGTTTTCGAGATGCTCTAGGGATGAGTGTAGGGCCAGAAAATGGTGCCTGATGTGGACCGGTTGCAGCGGTATGCAAATTGCAGTGGATCAAGGCGTTCTGGGAGTATGGAGGTGATGGGAAATTATAGGCCGGTTAGCCTGACTTCGGCCATTGGTAAGATTTTAGAGTCTGTTATTAAAGATGAGATCGCGAAGCACTTGGAAGTGCATGGTAAAATAGGACTGAGTCAGCACGGCTTTGTCAAAGGGAGGTCGTGTCTGACAAATCTGTTAGAATTCTTTGAGGAGGTAACAAGGAAGTTAGACAAAGGGGAACCAGTGGACGTGATTTATTTAGATTTCCAGAAGGCCTTTGACAAGGTGCCGCATAGGAGACTGTTAAATAAGTTAAAAGCTCATGGTGTTACGGGTAAGATCCTGGCATGGATAGAGGATTGGCTGACTGGCAGAAGGCAAAGAGTGGGGATACAGGGGTCTTTTTCAGGATGGCAGCTGGTGACTAGTGATGTGCCTCAGGGGTATGTGCTGGGACCACAACTTTTTACAATATACATTAATGATCTGGAAGAAGGTACTGAAGACACTGTTGCTAAGTTTGCAGATGATACAAAGATCTGTAGAGGGACAGATAGTATTGAGGAAGCAAGGGGGCTGCAGAAGGACTTGGACAAGCTGGGAGAGTGGGCAATGAAGTGGCAGATGGAATACAATGTGGAAAAGTGTGAGGTTATGCACTTTGGAAGGAGGAATTTAAGCATAGACTATTTTCAAAACGGGGAAATGCTTCGGAAATCAGAAGCACAAAGGGACTTGGGAGTCCTTGTTCACGATTCTCTTAAGGTTAATGTGCAGGTTCAGTCGGCAGTTAGGAAGGCAAATGCAATGTTAGCATCCATGTCAAGAGGGCTAGAATACAAGACCAATACTTCTGAGGCTGTATAAGGCTCTGGTCAGACCCCATTTGGAGTAATGTGAGCAGTTTTAGGCCCCATATCTAAGGAAGGATGTGCAGGCCTTGGAAAGAGCCTAGAGGAGGTTCACAAGAATAATCCCTGGAATGAAGGGCTTGTCGTATGAGGAACGTTTGAGAACTCTGGGTCTGTACTCGCTGGAGTTTAGAAGGATGAGAGGGGATCTTATTGAAACTTACAAGATACTGCGAGGCCTGGATAGAGTGGACATGGAGAGGATGTTTTCACTTGTAGGAAAAACTAGAAGCAGAGGACATCATCTCAGATTAAAGGGACGGTCCCTTAAAACGGAGATGAGGAGGAATTTCTTCAGCCAGAGGGCGGTGAATCTGTGGAACTCTTTGCTGCAGAAGGCTGTGGAGGCCAAATCACTGAGTGTCTTTAAGACAGAGATAGATAGGTTCTTGATTAATAAGGGGATCAGGGGTTATGGGGAGATGGCAGGAGAATGGGGATGATAAAATATCAGCCATGATTGAATGGCCAAGCAGACTCGATGGGCCGAGTGGCCTAATTCTGCTCCTATGTTTTATAGTCTAATAATAACACAAGAAATGCAACTGAGTGGGTTTTAGTGCTTGTTCAGAGAAAAGTTAAGATTCAAACCAATTGATGTAGAAATCAACACCAACCATAGGTTTAGTCGAGTAACGGCCTTAGTGAACAGATAGAAACATAGAACATAGGAGCAAGTGGAGGCCATTCTGCCCTTCGAGCCTGCCCCGCCATTCATTATGATCCTGGCTGGTTATCCAACTCAGTAACTTGTTCCCACTTTCTCCCCATATCCTTTGATCCGTTTAGCCCCAAAAGCCATATCTAAATCCATATTTTTGACCTCAACTGTTTTCTGTGGTAATGAATTCCACAGGCCGACCACTCTCTGGGTGAAGAAATTTCTCCTCATCTCAGTCCTAAATGGTCTACCCGGTATCCTCAGACTGTGGCCCCTGGTTCTGGACACACCCACCATCGGGAACATCCTTCCTGCATCTACCCTGTCCAATCCTGTTAGAATTTGACATATTTCTATAAAGTCCCCCCCCTAGAATCTTCTAAACTCCAGTGAATATAATCCTAATCTACTCAATCACTCCTCATACGTCATCCCCGCCATCCCAAGAATCCATCTCGCGAACATTCGCTGCATGTCCTCCATAGCAAGAACATCCTTACTCAGACAAGGAGACCAAAACTGCACTCAATACCCCAGGTGTGGCCTCACCAAGGCCCTGTATAATTGCAGCAAGACATCCCTGCTCCTGTACTCAAATCCTCTCGCAACGAAGGCCAACTTACCATTTGCCTCCTTTACCAACTACTGTGCCTGCATGCTTACTTCCTGCGACTGGTGTACAAGGACACCCAGGTCTCATTGCATATTCCGCTATCTCAATGTACAGTCATTCAGATAATAATTTTCCGTCCTAGTTTTGCTGCCAAAATGTATCGGACAACAGCACAGCTTTTACGAGTGCGGAATTCGCCAATTTCCTGAAGCAAAATGGGATCCGTTCTGTACGGACTACACCTTACCACCCATCATCCAACGGATTGGCCAAACGGTCAGTGCAGACATTTAAGCTGGGCAGGCGAAATCAGACCTCGTTATCCCCGGAGACCCGTCTAGCCCATTTCCTTTTCTATTTCTGGACCACGCACCACGTCACTACCGGGGTGGCACTGACTGGGTGCCAGGCTGGCAGTGCCGAGGTGCCTGGGTGCAAGATGAGAGCCTGGGTGCCAACCTGTCCTGTCCCCGACCACCTGAGGGGGAGGGTCTACAATGGCCTAGAAACACCCCCAGATGTCGTTATGCCTGGTCCACAATTGTCCCCATCCCACAAAGATCTCATCCTTTTTTAAAAATAAATTTAGAGTACCCAATTAATTTTTTCCAATTAAGGCGCAATTTACCGTGGCCAATTCACCTACCCTGCACATCTTTGGGTTGTGGGGGCGAAACCCACGCAAACACGGGAAGAATATGCAAACTCCACACGGACAGTGACCCAGAGCCGGGATCGAACCTGGGACCTCGTCGGCGTGAGGCAGCAGGGCTAACCCACTGCGCCACCGTGCTGCCCGGAGATTTCATCCTTGAGGACTCTTCACGGTGACTCCAGCCGCAGATCCAGCTCTGACACGTGGATTCAAGTTGTTGCAGCTGAAGACACATCCTGCCCATATGGTCATCCTGGACACGGGAAGTGTCCCTGACTTCCCACATTGTACAGGAGGAGCATTCCACATGACCAAGCTTGCGTCCATGACTTACCCTTAAATTAATCCCTTTACTTTTACTTCTTCTATTTTAGGGTATGTTAAGGACAATAGAAACACTTACCAGGTCCTACTTATTCTCCGTTTCTGAGACTAAGGGCTGGCACCAATGTAGAATCCGTGGTGCTCCATGACGGGAAAATCGGCATGAATCCCTCATTAATTCCGGTACTGGTGAGGGGCTAGCACCAGAGCCATGTGGAACACCCACGGATCATGTGGCGAACAGCTGGTGAATCGCCGGGTCCCGGGCCTCGCATGCACAGGGCTGACAAGCTGCAGGTTCCCGACTGTTGCGACCACACGTGGCCCGCACCGTCGGGAACTCCGCCCATCGGGGGCGGAGCATCACGGGCGGGTCGGCTGATGACACGCCGATGGCCTTGCGACTGCGTGCGGCGTGCGCCCCTGATGACGACGATTTGGACGGGGTGGAGCATCGCAAACCGGGGTCAAACCGGTGCATGCCCCGAGTCTGCCGTCGAAAACCATTCCATTTTCCGCCCGATCGCCAATCCCGATTTCAGCGTTGGGCTAGGGAGAATCCCACCTCACAGCTTTGAACAAAAGCCCCAAGTGCAATGAATGAAAAGTCTAATTAGATTCAAGCAATCCCTCAGCCAGCCATGTTGTGCTTGCTTTTTTAGAGAGCCGAGGAATGTCCCCGTCATAGAACACCGCAGGCAATATCGAGGTGGAATTCCTGTTTGATGTCTGCTGGAGATCTCCCAGCGACGGTCATTGGCGAGCTCCCTTGCACTGGCGTTGAACAGAAACTCCAGGCGAAAGATAATACAGGCATTTGCCGACATTACAACATCCGTACAACCTAACGCAGAACAGAAACCCGAGTTAATCATCTTCTAGGCGCAGCACCCCAGCCGCACACCGCCCCGCCTTCAAGCAGGGCTACTAAAGCTGATTGCGCAGTCCACGTTGTCACCCCAGCACATCCTGACACTGTAAGGGGAGAGCTCCTTCCTGTCTCGCCCTGAATAACACATCACTCAATTCACTCGAACCGCTGACTGAAATATGCACCAGAAAACATGTATTGAGACCACAATATTTAATAATGACAAGGTCACCAGGGCTTGTTGTTTTTTTTTTTGTTAACTACACAAGCTCATTGTGTTGCGCTGCAGGGTATCCATTTGAAAAATGGTGCAGCAGTTCGATCTAATTTAAAGTTGCCTCCGGTGACATTCGTCTGTGAGAGAGCTAGGCCGCTGTGAGGCATTGGCTCAGGTCCCACAGGACATTTGGCTGTCTCCTCAGTGTCTCTGAAAACTCTCTCCTGTTTTGGGGGCTGGTTTAGCACACTGGGCTAAATCACTGGCTTTGAAAGCAAACCCAGGCAGGCCAGCAGCACGGTTCAATTCCCATACCAGCCTCCCTGAACAGGTATTGGAGGCAATACCTGGCCGGCAGGAGATTCACTCTCCTCACTGACCAACGGTTGGTTGCCTTCATGTTTGTGGTGGTATGTATTAGGGGTTGGACGGTACCTGTGAAGTCGAGAGGCTATTGGCTGACAGGTCCTGGGTCCTGGTTGGATCTGCCGCCTGCTGGCTCCGCTCAGAAAGGCGGAGTATAAGAGCCCGAGTTCTCCCAGCAGCCGCATTCTGTAACTGAGCTGCTGGGGAACAAGTTTTGCTTAATAAAGCCTCGATTGACTTCATCACTTCTCGACTTGAGTGAGTAATTGTTGCGCTTGGAAATTCCGATATCCTGGAAAGTTTCTACGGAGTCCGTGCATGGGGACCTCCACGGGGTTCCATAGCACTTCTTGGAGGGTATGTCCAGTCTCTGACTGTCCGTAACCGGGAGATCTGGGACATATATATTCCCATCACCCGGAAAATTCATCCTTTTTTGAGAATTTCTCGAATTCCGTATTGCTGAACCAGCCTCAACCACCTCCCGCGGGCAGGCAGTGCATTCCAGACCACTCCTCAATGTGTAAGGAATTCTCCTCAACTCCCCTCCTTTCATTCCTCTGGCTGCCCACTCTCCCTGTCACAAGAATTAGTTCCTCATCATTTGCTCCATCAAGTTGCCTCTCATTTTGAAAACCTCTGTTAAATCTCCCAACCACCTCCTCTGGTCTAGAATCATAGAATGTACAGTGCAGAAAGAGGCCATTCGGCCCATCGAGTCTGCGCCAGCTCTTGGAAAGAGCACCCCACTTAAGCCCAGACCTCCACCCTATCCCGTAACCCAGCAATCCCACCGAACCTAAGGGCAATTTAGCACAGTGTCAAGTGAGAGTACCTTTAAGAAATGGGTGTTTATAAATGGGTGTGTATATAAATATCTTTGGTTTACTAAAGCAGTTGAAACACTTGTCAAGAGGAGGAAGGAGGCTTATGTAAAGATGAGTCGTGAAGGTTCAGTTAGGGCGCTCGAGAGTTACAAGTTAGCTAGGAAGGACCTAAAGAGAGAGCCAGGAGGGGACATGAGAAGTCTTTGGCAGGTAGGATCAAGGATAACCTTAAAGATTTCTACAGATATGTCAGGAATAAAAGAATGACTGGGGTAAGAGAAGGGCCAGTCAAGGACAGTAGGGGGAAGTTGTGCGTGGAGTCCGAGGAGATAGGAGAGGTGCTAAATGAATATTTTTCGTCAGTATTCACACAGGAAAAAGACAACGTTGTCGAGGAGAATACTGAGATTCAGGCTACTAGACTAGAAGGGCTTGAGGTTCATAAGGAGGAGGTGTTAGCAATTCTAGAAAATGTGAAAATAGATAAGTCCCCTGGGCCGGATGGGATTTATCCTAGGATTCTCTGGGAAGCTAGGGAGGAGATTGCTGAGCCTTTGGCTTTGATATTTAAGTCATCTTTGTCTACAGGAATAGTGCCAGAAGACTGGAGGATAGGAAATGTTGTCCCCTTGTTCATGAAGGGGAGTAGAGACATCCCCGGTAATTATAGACCAGTAAGCCTTACTTCTGTTGTGGGCAAAGTCTTGGAAAGGTTTATAAGAGACAGGATGTATAATCATCTGAAAAGGAATAATTTGATTAGAGATAGTCAACATAGTTTTGTGAAGGGTAGGTCGTGCCTCACAAACCTTATTGAGTTCTTTGAGAAGATGACCAAGCAGGTGGATGAGGGTAAAGCAGTTGATGTGGTGTATATGGATTCAGTAAAGCGTTTGATAACGTTCCCCATGGTAGTCTATTGCAGAAAATGCAGAGGCATGGGATTCAGGGTGATTTAGCAGTTTGGATCAGAAATTGGCTAGCTGGAAGAAGACAGAGGGTGGTGGTTGATGGGAAATGTTCAGCCTGGAGTCCAGTTACTAGTGGTGTACCACAAGGATCTGTTTTGGGGCCATTGCTGTTTGTCATTTTTATAAATAACCTGGAGGAGGGCATAGAAGGATAGGTGAGTAAATTTGCAGATGACACTAAAGTCGGTGGAGTTGTGGACAGTGCGGAAGGATATTACAAGTTACAGAGGGACATAGATAAGCTGCAGAGTTGGGCTGAGAGGTGGCAAATGGAGTTTAATGCTGAAAAGTGTGAGGTGATTCATTTTGGAAGGAATAACAGGAAGACAGAATACTGGGCTAATGGTAAGATTCTTGGTAGTGTGGATGAGCAGAGAGATCTCGGTGTCCATGTACATAGATCCCTGAAAGTTGCCACCCAGGTTGAGAGGGTTGAAGAGAAGGCGTACACGGTGTGTTAGCTTTCATTGGTAGAGGGATTGAGTTTCGGAGTCATGAGGTCATGTTGCAGCTGTACAAAACTCTGGTGCGGCCACATTTGGAGTATTGCATGCGCAGGGGGGTTCTATTCCGCACTGGCAATGGCGGAGGTTGGCAGCGGCCATTGCGGAGGGAAAGAGTGCCCCCACGGCACAGGCCCGCCCGCGGATCGGTGAGCCCCGGTCGCGGGCCAGGCCACAGTGGGGGTCCCCCCCCAGGGCCAGATCCCCCCCCCCCCCCCCGCCCCCCCAGAGGACTCTGCAGGCCGCCTGTGGGGCCAGGTCCCGTCGGTAAGAACCTGTTGTGACTTACGCCGGCGGGATCGTCCGAAAACGGGCGGCCACTCGGCCCATCGCGGGCCGGAGAATTGCCGGGGGGGTCGGAGAATCCCACCCTAGGTTTCCCATCACAGGGTCTTCGGGTTGGTGACAAGGTGGAGGTGCAGGGACTTTGGTGAAATTCGGGATGGATCCTCATTGTTGCTCAACAATCCTATCATGACTTTGGTCTTTCCAATGCCGGAGTCAAACAGGCGCCGCAGATCCACGCATGCGCGTTACGACCGCCGCGAACTCGCGCATGTGCGCTAGTTGTCTTCTCCACACCGGCCCCGACGCAACATGGCGTCGGGCTGCAGGGGCCGGCGCGGAGGAACATAGGCTCCCACCAGGAGAAGCTCGCCCGCCCGCCGATCGGTAGGCCCCGATCGTGGGCCAGGCCACGGTGGAGGCCCCCCCCCGCCCCCCAGGGTCGGATCCCCCCCTCCTCCCCACCAGGCCGGCCCCAGCAGGATCGACGTGCGGTCCCGCCGGGTAGGACCCTATGTGAACGGCGGCGGTGGGGCTCGGCCTATCTCAGCGACCACTCGGCCCAACGCACGCAGAGAATCGCCGGGGCGGGGGGGGGGGGGGGTGCGGGGGGGGGCGGCGCCGGCGCCACGATTGTCAAAAGAGGAAAGACTAAGTAGGTTAGGATTATATTTATTGGGAGTTTAGAAGAGTGAGAGGGGATCTCATAGAAACTTATAAAAGTCGAACAGGATTTGACAGGGTAGATTCAGAAAGAATGTTCCCGATGGTGGGGGAGTTCAGAACTCAGGGTTATAGTTTGAGGATAAGGGTAAACTTTTTTGCACTGAGGTGAGGAGACATTTCTTGACCCAGAGAGCGGTGAATCTGTGGGATTCGCTACCACAGAAAGTAGTTGAGGCCAAAATGTTGTGTAATTTCAAGGAGGAATTAGATATAGCTCTTGGGGCTAAAGGTATCAAGGGTTATGGGGGGGAGGCGGGATCAGGGTATTGAACTTGATGATCAGCCATGATCATAATGAATGGCGGAGCAGGCTCGAAGGTCCGAATCATGGAATTACTACAGTGCAGAAGGAGGTCATTCGGCCCATCGAGTCTGCACCGACCCTCCGAAAGAGTACCCTACCTAGGCCCTCTACCCCGCTCTATACCCGTAACCCCACCTAGGCTATTGAGTTGGATGGCCAGCCATATCACAACGAATGGCAGAGCAGGCTCGAATGGCTCAATGGCCTCCTCCTGCTCCTATTTTCTATATTACTGACCGGCACATCCTTGGACACTAAGGGACAATTTTTAACATGGCCAATCCACCTCAACCTTCACGTTTTTGGACTGTAGATGGAAAACGGAGCCCCCCCCTCCCCCGGATGATAGGACAGGGGAGTAGGTCACCTTCCCCAAAGTATCCCCTTTTGGAGGCTTCTGGACTTCTCTTCTTCTTGAGATTTGGTTGACCTGGGGATAGAGTATCCTGTTGGCTGCGGGGCCTGGAGCAGGCCTGAGTGCTTTGGTTCAGCGTTGTCCAAGTCTTTCTTCGGCTGGAGATTGGACTGGGTGGGGGGGTAAGTCGGCCTCCTCCAAGTGGATTTATACAGGGATTTCCAGACTGTCCTCCTTCTTGAGATTTGGGCTCCCCGGGATCGGGGCAGTGATGAGGTTATGCTGTGAAGGAACAGTGGTGTTGTTCCAAGCCAGAATGGTGAGTGATTTGGAGGGGAAACTGCAGGTGGTGGTGGTCCTTTGTGTCTCCCAACCTTGTCCTCCCAGGTGGTAGAGTTTGCGGATTTGGAACGTGATGCCGAGGGGCTGGTTTAGCACAGAGGGCTAAACAGCTGGCTTGTAGTGAAGAACACGACCAGCAGCACGGTTCAGTTCCCGTACCAGCCTCCCCGAACAGGCGCCGGAATGTGGCGACTAGGGGCTTTTCACAGTAACTTCATTTGAAGCCTACTTGTGACAATAAGCGATTCTTATTATTATTATGTCGAAGGAGCCTTGGTGAGTTCCTGCAGTGGATCTCATTGATGGTACACACGGCTGCCACTGTGTGTCAGTGGTGGAGGGAGTGAATGTTTAAATAATAGATGGGATGTCAATCAAGTGGGCTGCGTTGTCCTGGATGGTGTTGAGCTTCTTGAGTGTTGGTGGAGCTGCGTTCATCCAGGCAAGTGGAGAGTATTCCATCACACTCCTGACCTGTGTCTTGGAGATGGTGGACAGGCTTTGGGGAGTCAGGAGGTGAGTTACTCACTGCAGGATTCGCACCCACTGAGCTACCCTTGGAGCTGTAGTATTTATATGGCTAGTCCAGTTCAGTGTCTAATCAATGGATGTTGGTGATGGGATGAAGAAATGGTTAGGCTATTGAATGTCAAGGGTAGATATTGTCCCAGTCTTGCTGCACATGTACATGGATTGCTACAGTATCTGAGGAGCCGTAAATGTTGTACATTCCTACTTATAATGGAAGGGAGGTCATTGATGAAGCAGTTGAAGACAGTTCGGCCTCGGACACTACCCTGAGGAACTCCTGCAGTGAAGCCCTGATGTATTGAAGCCAGCCCCAGGAGTTCAGAGGTGCATTAAAATATTTTCCCAAAGCCACGTTGGGAGATTTTAGGACGGGTGGGCAGAAGCTTCATCGCAGGGATAGATTTTAAGGAACATTTCAAGGGGGATGATGTGTTGGGTGTTCTGGATCACAAACAGGTCACCAACACTGGAAGTGCTGCAACTCTATTTTATTATAAGGTTAACTATATTAACATACTTGAACTGTGGATAAATGCAATACCAGCTTTAACTGTTGACCCTTGCCTAGTCCTAACCAGGTGATGCACTCAGCACACGGCGAATGTCTGTGTTGCAGGCTGTGAGCTCTGTGCTCCGAGCTGGCTGCTACTAGAAAGAGCGGGAACTCTCCTGTCCCCTGTCTTTATAGTGCGTGTGCTCTCACTGGTGATTGGCTGCGGTGTTGTGTATGCTGATTGGTCCCACTGCATGTCCATCACTGTGTGTGTCTGCACCATGATATACTGGTGTAGATTATGACATCCCCCCTTTTATATAAAGAACATGTGCCTGCGTGACAATAAATATCGTGTAATGAATGTACCTGACTATGTGTGTGCGTGTTATTTACATGACTATGTACATGAGGCTAATCTATTTGAACGGGAAGGTGCCTGGTGCAGAGAAATAGGTGTCACACCAACAACGAAATGAACATTATATACAAACTACTGGAATGATGAAACAGGATAACAGGACAGATCAAAGAGTCCAACATCGTAAAACTCATAAGTCAAGTCTCTGAGGTGGGCGACGAATTCTGGTTGACCCCCTCAAGGGTGGGTCAGGAGCCACCGGCTGAGGAACGGGCTGGGCCACGGCAGAGTGAGGAGGATGCAGAGTACTCGGAATCCCCACATGGTCCACGTTGGGGACAACAGGAGGGAGTGGCACTGGTGGAGGATCACGTAGCGAGCGTGGAACGAGACGAAGGGCACGCCGATTGCGGCGGCGAATGGAACCATCTGGCAGACGAACCAGGAACGAGCGGGGGGCCACCTGCCGAAGAACCACAGCAGTTGCAGACCAGCCACCTTCCGGAAGATGGATGCGGACGTTGTCATCCGGCGCCAGAGCAGGGAGATCAGGTCGCCCGAGCGTCATGCGCCGCCTTGTGTTGTGCACGAGGCTGTTGCATCCGCTGAAGGACCGGAACATGGTCGAGGTCTGGGACGTGAATGGACGGCACCGTGGTCCTGAGGGTGCGACCCATGAGCAGCTGGGCTGGCGACAGGCCCGTGGAGAGTGGGGCCGAACGATAGGCCAGCAAGGCGAGGTAGAAGTCAGATCCTGCATCGGCAGCCTTGCAGAGGAGCCGTTTGACGATGTGGACGCCCTTTTCCGCTTTGCCATTGGATTGGGGGTACAGGGGACTGGATGTCACATGGGCAAAGTTGTACCTCCTGGCAAAGTTGGACCATTCCTGGCTCGCGAAGCAGGGGCCATTGTCCGACATCACAGTGAGTGGGATTCCGTGACGAGCAAAGGTCTTCTTGCAGGCACGGATGACCGCCGATGATGTGATGTCGTGCAGGCGTACGACCGCTGGGTAGTTCGAAAAATAGTCTTCAATCAGAACATAGTCCCTGCCGAGCGCGTGGAACAGGTCAACACCTACCTTAGACCAAGGGGACGTGACCAACTCATGGGGCTGTAGGTTCTCACGTGGTTGGGCCGGCTGGAACCACTGACAGGTGGGGCAGTTGAGCACTGTGTTGGCGATGTCCTCATTGATGCCGGGCCAGTACACAGCCTCTCGGGCCCTCCGTCGGCACTTCTCCACGCCAAGGTGGCCCTCGTGTAGCTGTTCCAAAACGAGCTGGCGCATGCTGTGCGGGATCACGATGCGGTCCAGCTTCACGAGGACACCATCGACTACTGCCAGATCGCCTCTGATGTTGTAGAACTGCGGGCATTGGCCCTTGAGCCACCCGTCCATCATGTGGCGCATGATATGCTGTAGTAGGGGGTCAGTCGCAGTCTCACGGCGAATGTGGATAAGGCGTTCATCCGTGGCCGGCAGATTGGAGGCCGTGAAGGCCACATGGGCGTCAACCTGGCAGACAAACCCCTCTGGGTCACACGGGGTGTTGACTGCCCTGGACAGAGCGTCGGCTATGATCAGGTCCTTGCCCGGGGTGTATAGGAGCTGGAGATCGTACCGCTGGAGTTTAAGCAGAATGCGCTGGAGGCGAGGGGTCATATCATTCAGGTCTTTTTGTATAATGTTGACCAGCGGGCGATGGTCGGTCTCGACAGTGAATTGGGGGAGGCCA
Source organism: Scyliorhinus torazame (assembly GCF_047496885.1). Lineage (NCBI taxonomy): Eukaryota > Metazoa > Chordata > Chondrichthyes > Carcharhiniformes > Scyliorhinidae > Scyliorhinus > Scyliorhinus torazame. The sequence continues at coordinate 30,737,861 of NC_092712.1, read as the reverse complement.
TACACGTAATTATGAAATTTGTCGACCCCAGTCAACAGGCCCAGGCAGTCCTTTTCGATCTGCGCGTAGCGCTGTTCCGTGGAGGTCATGGCACGTGACGCATATGCAACGGGGGCTCATGATGAGGCCTCATCGCGTTGCAGGAGCACCGCCCCAATGCCGGATTGGCTGGCATCCGTTGAAATTTTTATTTCCTTCGTGGGATCAAAAAATACGAATACCGGGGCCGTAGTAAGCTTGGTCTCAAGCTCCTCCCTTTCGCGCTCGTGGGCGGGAAGCCATTGGAAGTCTGTCGTCTTCCTGACCAGGTTCCGGAGAGCTGTGGTATGGGAGGCGAGGTTGGGGATGAACTTCCCCAGGAAGTTGACCATGCCCAAAAATCGGAGGACCGCCTTCTTATCCGCTGGCTTCTGCATGGCCGTGATGGCTGCCACCTTGTCCGCATCCGGCCGCACACCCAACCGGGAGATGTCGTCCCCTAGGAACTTGAGTTCCGTCTGGCCGAAGGAACATTTGGCTCTGTTGAGGCGAAGGCCTTGGTCCCGTATTCGTTTGAAAATGCGCTGGAGGCGACTGATATGCTCCTGCGGGGTAGTGGACCAAATGATGATGTCATCAACATAGACACGCACACCCTCAATGCCCCCCATCATTTGCTCCATGATCCGGTGGAATACTTCTGATGCCGATATAATCCCAAACGGCATCCTGTTGTAGCGGTATCTGCCAAACGGGGTATTAAAGGTACACAGCTTTCTGCTGGATCTGTCTAGTTGAATTTGCCAGAATCCTTTCGAGGCGTCAAGTTTGGTGAAGGTGTTGGCCCGAGCCATCTCGCACGTGATCTCCTCGCGCTTGGGGATAGGGTAATGCTCCCTCATTATGTTGCGATTCAGATCCTTTGGGTCAATGCAGATCCGGAGCTCGCCGGAGGGCTTCTTTATGCACACCATGGAACTGACCCAGTCGGTTGGTTCCGTCACTCTGGAGAGCACTCCTTGGTCCTGGAGGACCTGCAGCTGCTGCTTGAGGCGGTCATTGAGGGGTGCTGGGACTCTGTGAGGTGCATGAACCACAGGCGTGGCGTCTTGTTTGAGCAGGAGTTTGTAAATGTATGGAAGCGTGCCCATGCCTTTGAAAACATCGCGGTGCTGGTCGATGATGGCATTGAGTTGCGCCCTGAAGTCCGCATCCTGGAAGGCAGACGTGTCCTCTGGAGAGAGAGAGTGTACTCGTTGAACGAGATTTAGGAGTTTGCACGCCTGTGCGCCTAGCAGAGAGTCCTTCGAGGAGCCCACGATCTCGAAGGGAAGGATGGCTTTTCGCGAGTTGTGCGTCACTTCGAGTTGGCATGAACCGGTAGCAGGAATGACGTTGCCATTATAGTCCACTAGTTGGCAGGTCGACGGAAGAATGGTTGGTTTAACCCCAAGGGTCTGAAAGTCTGACCACGCTAGGAGATTAGCGGAAGCACCAGTGTCCAGGCGGAATCGTATCTGGGATCGGTTGACCGTCAGGGTGGCACACCACTCGTCGTCTGGATCAATGCTGTGCACCGACAGCGGCTGGTGGTTTTGATTGGGGGACAGCCTGTTCTTTGTTATAGCAGCGACTCGAAAAGGCTCCCTCGGGTCCTCGGTGTCACTGGTCTGCGGGAAGTCGGAATCGGACTCGGTTTGGGGGTAGGTAACTGCTCGTTGCAGGGTTCTTCGGAGGTTTATTTCATTTCCTGGTTCAATTTGAGGCATTGTGCTGTCATTCCAGGTGAAGGAAGGTTGATTTACAGCTTTAAAAGATTTTTTCTTTGTTTTGGGACGTTTCCCCTTAAAATGGGCGTGGTCCGGGGCCTCTGACGTCATAACGCGGGTGACGTAGCACGTAGGAGGCGATTGCACATGCGCAGATCGCAGTTCCTTTACTGCTGGCCATTTTCATGATTGCGCATGCGCGGCGTTAGCGCAACTGCCCAAGTGCAGTCCCTGTAGAAAGATGGCCGCCGACCAAAATCGTTCTCTACTCCGGGATCTCGGTCTCGAGGTGAGTACTGGCGCTTCTCTTACCTTTCCTTGCTGGTTGGAGTGTGTTTTCCTCACAGTATTTGCCGAATTTGTCCAGGACTGCTGGAAGTCGCTCCTGTTTTGCCCCTTGGAGAACTTGAATTGTTTAAAGATTTCTTCTGCTCTGGCACCGGCGATGGTGAGGAGAAGCTCTGTTTTTTCAGGATCGGCCAGGTCTCCTAGTTCGGCTGCCAGCAGGAAGATTTCAAACTTTTGCCGGAATGCCCGCCAGTTTCCGTGGAGATCGGCGTGGCACTGGAGCTGCTGCGGAACCCGGATCTTGAACATCTTGCCTGGGTATCGTTGCTGGTTGTCCTATACGCTGAGGTGCCGGCGATGCGGAGCGGCGGCGGCGGGTTGATGTTCTCCATACTGCAGGATGCCGGAATGCTGATTAGTTGCAGGTGGGTCTCAGAAGTGCTAGTATGCAACCACTCCTTGTACCATGATGTGTTGGGTGTTCTGGATCACAAACAGGTCACCAACACTGGAAGTGGTGGCAACTCTATTTTATTATAAGGTTAACTATATTAACATACTTGAACTGTGGGTAAATGCAATACCAGCTTTAACTGTTGACCCTTGCCTAATCCTAACCAGGTGATGCACTCAGCACATGGTGAATGTCTGTATTGCAGGCTGTGAGCTCTGTGCTCCGAGCTGGCTGCTACTAGAAAGAGTGGGAACTCTCCTGTCCCCTGTCTTTATAGTGCGTGTGTTCTCCCTGGTGATTGGCTGCGGTGTTGTGTATGCTGATTGGTCCCACTGCATGTCCATCAGTGTGTGTGTGTGTCTGCACCATGATATACTGGTGTATATTATGACAGGGGAGAGAAACAAAAAGGTTCAAGGGCGGACCTGCAAAGCTCAGGACGTCGGCAAAAAAGAAGAAGGGATCAAAATAAACACAGCTACTACTGAAAAACTAGAACAAAATGCTGGAAATGCTCAGCGTGGGGTTTACTTCTCTCTGAGCTGTTTTTTTGTTCAGCACTGGGTTTAATGGTTCATAATAAATCTTTTCAGGGAAGCTGACGCCTACAAACAAAAACATTAGAGGTAGCTTCACTCGCGAATTGCAAATTATTAGTCCCTCTCAGCTGTCAGACTTCGACATTGAGCTTGGCAGGAGCTCATTAGATCACAATTTATCACCCGTATATTCCTTCCAAATTGATTGACTGATATGCAAATGTATTAATTGCAGTTCAGGCATAATCAGATTTCAGGAATCGGAGGAGGGAATCCAGTCAAAACCACAAAAATTGCTCAGATCCCAATTTCTGGAAAATCGCCCATCTGCAATTGTTCTTCTTCTCCATAGCCAGAGAGTAAGGGGTCAGATTAACATGTGGTTCACGACAAGATCATTAAAATTTCAGCATTTCGCCATGCCGACATTAAATTTATTTGGCGCGTTTCAGTGAATGAAGCATGTTGTAATGCAAATAATCCCTACAATGCAAGAGGAGGCCATTCAGCCCATCAGGTCGGCACCCACCCTCCGAAAGGGCACCCTACATAGGCCCACGGCCCCATCCTATCTCTGTAACCCCACACCTTTGGACACTATGGGGCAATTTAGCGTGGCCAATGCAGCTAACCTGCACATCTTTGGACTGTGGGAGGCAACCCACGCAGACACGGGGAGAAAGTGCAAACTCCACACAGACAGTCACCCAAAACGGGAATTGCACCCAGATGCCTGGCGCTGTGAGCAGCAGTGCTAACCACTGTGCCACCATTCCACCCATGAAAATGCAAGTCAATCTGCAGCCAACATGGTCCCACAAACAGCAGTGGGATAAACGAGGGCATAGTCAGCTTTAGTGATGTTGGTTGAGGGATGGTTGTTGTTAATGTTATGACCTTATCACTTTTCACCCTCATGTGAGGGGGGGGTGGCGGCAGCCTAGGGTTGACATCTCATCAGAGAAGCAGTACATCCAGCAGTTCAACAATCCCCGCATGCACTGGACTACCAGCCTCGGCTTTGAGCTCAAGTCTCTGGAGCTGGATTCGAACCCAAAACCTCCTGATGTCAGGGCGCTTCCACTGAACTAAGGATAACTTTGTCAGGAGAGGTTTATTGTGCTTTGAATATAATAGCAAACCTAAAACTAGAGACCACAAGTTCAAATGGGCAAATTGTCATTTTAGGATTATGTCCAGGTAATAGTTGGGCTGTGATTGGCAACTTACACAAAATAGCTGCAGCCTTGATTCATTCATCTCCCTTCATGGATGAGTGACTCTTAAGTGCTGAAACCATTATGTTTGCAAATATCAAACACATCAAAGAGCGGTAGGGGCACTGCAATCACACTGCCCCTGTCTGGGCTTATGCATGAAGAGAGATGAAATAATCAAGGCTGCAGCTGTTTTGTACAAGCTGTCAATCACGGCGCACTACAAAAATGAATGAATGGTTTGCAGCTAATGGATCTGAGGGGTTTAAACACAGGTCACAGCTGTTTTCCTTCCAGGATTGGGCACCAGGAGCTTCCAGGTAAGGGTCAAGGCTGTACTTTTTTATCTACACTGTCTGGACTGCTCTCCAGCTTCCTGACAGGGGTCTCTTTTCTGGTGGGGGGGGGGGCTCTGGGGGGTCACTTTGGTCAGGGGCATCCCTGTGGAGGGTCTTTGTGGAGGTTCCTATAGTTCTGGGATTTCTGTGAGTGTCCCACTAGTGGGGGGTCTCTGTGGGGGGGGGGGGGGGAGACATTCAGTTAAGGGTCCCAGGGGTCTCCCTATTAAGGGGGTCCATGTGGGTTTTCCCTTTCTCTTGGGGGGGGGGCTTCTCCTAATTTGGGGATCTTGGGGGGTGGCGAGGGGTCTGGTAGCGGAGTGCTGGGCAGGTCGTGCTTTGTGGAGAGAGAGGTTGGCCCTCTGATGGACTTTGGGAGAAATCCCTTAAGGAGTTACCCTCTTGGCCTACGCGCGGGGGTCTTACGCCTGGTAAGACCTGGAGTCATCCCCGCCCACGTGATTCCCGGCCCAAGGGACGGGAGAATCACGGAGGGCCGGAGATTAGGGTGCCAGGCCTGCGAAATGGATGCGACTGGGTCATTAAGAGGCATTTATATTCATTTACATCCTCCAGCGGGCGTGCAGGCGTGGACACCGATCCGGCCACCAGTTGGGGGTGGGGGGGGGGGGGGGGGGGGGGGGAATGGGGGGTTGGATTATCGCGTTCAGATCATCGTCTGCCGACGCCCAATTTGTCGATTCTCCATCGTATCGTGGAACCTGCTACCAGGGCGGAGATTCAGGGCCAATGATTAATCCGTGGAGGAAATTTGCAGTTGGCAAAATTGTCTAAGGTACATGAAAGCACCACATGGAGAAGGGATGGGTTAACAACGTTGAAACAAATATAATTCTGCAGCCATAATTAACTTGTGAAAAATTGCAGCGGTTGTTGGGTGATCCCTGGCCTCCCAGATAGATCCCCTGACGCTATTTGAAGAATTAACATGGGAAGTTCTCGCTCTGCAGCTCGTTCCAACGTTCATCCCATGATTGACGCCTAAAATAAGATGCTCTGGTCACTTATTCCATCGGCGCTTGAGGGAATTTGCACTGAGGTAATTAGTGCATAGACATTACAACATTAACCTTTTCAAAGTACTTACTTGGCTGTAAAGCACTCTGGGGCATTCTGGCGTTTCGGAAAGAGCGATACGAATGTCTTTCTCTTTGCAACAGATGTGGAGATGCCGGCGTTGGGCTGGGGTGAGCACAGTAAGAAGTCTTACAACACCAGGTTAAAGTCCAACACGTTTGTTTCAAAGACTAGCTTTCGGAGCGCTGCTCCTTCCTCAGGTGAATGCTCAAAGCTAGTGTTTGAAACAAACCCTGTTGGACTTTAACCTGGTGTTGTAAGACTTATTTCTTTGCAACAGGAGCAGTTCAGGGCGCTGTCCAACACTGTGGTGCTGAAATCAGCAAGCACCGTCCTCACCTCTCGCCTGGTCCGCTTTCTTCAGGGAAAGTCGCCTCTATCGAGCAAGTGGCACAAATCATTTCTCACCACCACGGGAGCCAATTACATAGGCACTATTTCTAATTCATTAAGTGCACCATCGTGCAATTCAGTCCTTACCGATTTACAAGCTCCACCGGTTTCCGACGAACCCACATCCTCAAGGAGCTTCAGTTTCCTGTTTGCACTGTTGAAGGAAGGAGAAGGTGCCTTTACCTGGCACCTTTCTTGATTCCATGCTTCATAGCTAATTAATACTATTGAAATAGAGGCCGGAATTCTCCGGCCATTCGCTGGCGGTGAGATACTCTGATCCCACCGGCAGCGCACCCTTGCCCCAGGGTTTCATGATAGTATGGGGATGGCTTCCATGGGAATTCCCATTGATAGCGACAGGGACAGAGTATCCCACCCCCAGAGAATGGCACGCTGCATCTCGCTGCCAAGAAGCACAAGGCTGGGAGTCCGCAGAATCCCGCCCTACTGTTATAATGTAGAAATCATGCAGCTAAGTCCGATAAACAGCAATATGTCAATGCCGGATAATCAAAGCATTCAAAAAGGCTTTATAGAATTCCTACAGTGCAGAAGGAGGCCATTCAGCCCATTGGGTCTGCACTGACCCTCTGAAAGAGCACCCTCCCAGGCCCACTCCTTGCCCAAGCCTCACAACCCCATCGAACATTTTGGACACGAAGGGGCAATTTAGCATGGCCAATCCACCTAACATGTCAATTACTAGGGGGCATAGGTTTAAGGTGCGAGGGGCAATGGTTTAGAGTAGATGTACGAGGCAGGTTTTTTACACAGAGGGTAGTGGGTGCCTGGAACTCGCTGCCGGAGGAGGTGGTGGAAGCCGGGACGATAGTGATATTTAAGGGGCATCTTGACAAATACATGAATAGGATGGGAATAGAGGGATACGGACCCAGGAATTGTAGAAGATTGTAGTGTAGTCGGGCAGCATGGTCGGCACGGGCTTGGAGGGCCGAAGGGCCTGTTCCTGTGCTGTACATTTCTTTGTTCTTTGTTCTTTGTTCATGCACATCTTTGGACTGTGGGAGGAAACCAGAAGACCCGGTGGAAACTCACACCGACATGGGCAGAATTTGCAAACTCCACAGAGACAGTTACCCAAGGCCAGAATTGAACCCGGGTCCCTGGTGCTGTGAGACAACAGTGCTAATTACAGTGCCACTGAATAGAAACAATGTGCAGGGGTACAGGGAAAATACAGGCGAATGGCACTAAGTCACGATGCTCGTTTGGAGAGCCGGTGTAGGCACAATGGGCCGAATGGCCTCCTTCTGCACCGTAACAATTCTGTGATTCAGTGATTCGGTATCATCTATTTTAGTTGAGGGGTTAGCTCCACCCCTCTTATTTCCAAAATAGTCATGGGATCTTTTCTGTTCACTGAACAAGACAAGGCAGGGAACTGGCAGACCCCAATAGTGAGGCCCACGGTGATGAGGCCTACCCAGCAGCCTCATGAGAGATGTGGCTGCTGCTGCTGATGATGCAGCCAGGAGAATGTGAGGCCACCACACCAGAGAGGGGCCCTCTGAAGAATCGCAACAGGAATGGTGAAGACAAAAGTAAACTAAAGCTGCCAGCCACCATTGTAGAGGGTTTATCCTGACGATGTCCAAAGATGTGCAGGTTAGGGGGATTGGCCATGCTAAATTGCCCTTAGTGTCCAAACAAAAGGTTAGGTGGGGTAACTGGGTTACGGGATAGGGTGGAGGTGTGGGCTTGTGTCAGGTGCTTTTTCCAAGAGCTGGTGCAGACTCGATGGGCCGAATGGGCTCTTTCTGCACTGTACATTCTATGATGCACCAATTTGACTTCAAGTGGGGACATTACTGAGTCAAATTAGCTACCCGTTGTGGGCTAGATAGCCTTGTCAGTCATACCCCGCCTCCGGCAAGATGGTTCAGAATGGCGTTATACAGAGGTATACACTCTCCAACGTGACTTTCAGGACCTCCTCCCAAACCCGACTCCGTAAACAGGGAAAATTCAGTCCCATTCGTCCTGGCTGCAGGATCATTAGTCGAGTAACGAAACCACCTTGCTATCATTCAGACGATACGGTGGCACAGTGGTTAGCACTGCTGCCTCACAGCACCAGCGACCCAGGTTCAATTCCCGCCTCGGATGACTGTCCGTGCGGAGTTTGCACTTTCTCCCCCGTGTCTGCGTGGGTTTCCTCCGGGTGCTCCGGTTTCCTTCCACAGTCCAAAGTGGTGCGCGTTCGGTGGATTGGCTAGGCTAAACTGCCCCTTAGTGTCCAAAAGGTTAGGTGGGGTTACGGGGATAGGATGGAGGCATGGGCTTAAGTAGGGTGATGGGCCAAATGGCCTCCTTCTGCACTGTAAATTCTGTGATCTATTCTCTATTAGTTTTATCAGCTCTGGGACTCTTGATGGAAGGCATTGAAGGTGTCCGCGTCTATGTCGACGACATAATCATTTGGTCCACCAGCCCGCAAGAGCATGTCAGTTGCCTCCAGCGCGTATTCAAACGTATATGTGAGCAGGGCCTCCACCTCAACAGGGCCAAATGCTCTTTTGGTCAGCCGGAACTCAAGTTCCTCAGAGAGCACATCTCCCAGTTGGGTGTGCGGCCAGATGCGGATAAGGTGGCTGCTATCACAGCCATGAAAACGCCAGAGGACACGAAGGCGGTCCACCGATTTCTGAGCATGGTCAACTTTTTAGGGAAGTTCATCCCTAACCTCGCCTCTCATACCACGGCTCTCAGGAACCTGGTCAGGAAGACGACAGACTGCCAATGGCTCCCTGCCCACAAGCGCGAATGGAGAGAACTCAAAACCAAATTCACCACGGCCCCGGTCTTAGCTTTCTTTGATCCAGCAAAAGAGACCAAATTTTCGACCGATGCCAGCCAATCCGGCATTGGGGCAGTGCTCCTGCAACGTGATGAACATAGAACATAGAACATTACAGCGCAGTACAGGCCCTTCGGCCCTCGATGTTGCGCCGACCTGTGAAACCGCTCTAAAGCCCATGTACACTATCCCCTTATCGTCCATATGTCTAGCCAATGACCATTTGAATGCCCTTAGTATCATCATGGGCCCCCGTTGCATATGCGTCATGCGCCATGACCCCCACGGAACAGCGCTACGCGCAGATAGAAAAGGAGTGCCTGGGCCTTCTGACCGGTGTGGTTAAGTTTCACGATTATGTGTACGGACTTACTCAATTCACCGTCGAACCGACCATCGCCCGCTGGTCAATATAATACAGAAAGACTTGAACGACATGACACCCCACCTCCAGCGTATTCTTCTCAAGCTCCGGCGATATGACTTCCAGCTGGTGTACACCCCAGGCAAAGACCCCATCATTGCTGACGCTCTCTCCAGGGCAATCAACACTCCGTGTGACCCAGCGGGATTCGTCTGCCAGGTTGATGCCCATGTGGCCTTCGTGGCCTCCACTCTACCTGCCACGGATGAACGCCTCATCCAAATTCACCGCGAGACGGCGGCTGACCCCTTGCTACGGCGTGTCATGCGCCACCTAACAGACGGGTGGCTCAAGGGCCAATGCCCGCAGTTCTACAACATCAGAGATGATCTAGCGGTAGTACACGGGGTTCTTCTGAAACTGGACCGCATTGTCATCCCGCATAGCATGCGCCAGCTCGTCCTGGAACAGCTACACGAGGGCCACCTTGGCGTGGAAAAGTGCCACCGCCGGGCCCGAGAGGCAGTGTACTGGCCCGGCATTAATGAGGACATAGCCAACACAGTGCTCAACTGCCCCACTTGTCAGCGCTTCCAGCCGGCCCAACCACGTGAGACCCTGCAGCCCCATGAGTTGGTCACGTCACCTTGGACCAAGGTGGGCATCGACCTGTTCCACGCGCTGGGTGGAGACTATGTCCTGATTGTGGACTACTTTTCAAATTACCTGGAGGTGATACGGTTGCACAACATCACAGCGTCTGCAGTCATCCGTGCCTGTAAGGACACCTGTGCTCGACACGGCATCCCGCTCACGGTTATGTCGGACAATGGCCCCTGCTTCGCAAGCCAGGAATGGTCCAACTTTGCCAGGAGGTACAACTTGTGCATGTGACATCCAGTCCCCTGTACCCCCAATCCAACGGCAAAGCGGAGAAGGGAGTACATATAATCAAATGGCTCCTCTGCAAGGCTGCCGATGCTGGGTCCGATTTCTACCTCACCTTGCTGGCCTATCGCTCGGCCCCACTGTCCACTGGCCTGTCGCCAGCCCAGCTGCTCTTGGGTCGCACCCTGAGGACGACGCTGCCGTCCATTCATGTCCCAGACCTCGACCACGTTCCGGTCCTTCGACGGATGCGGCTGTCTCGTGCACAGCACAAGGCGGCTCATGGCTCCCGTGCAGCTGATCTCCCTGCTCTGGCTCCAGGTGACAACGTCCGCATCCATCTTCCAGATGTTGGCTGGTCTGCAACCACTGTTGTCCATCGGCAGGTGGCCCCCTGCTCATTCCTGGTTCGTCTACCATTCGGCGCCGCAATCGACGCACCCTTCGTCTCGTTCCGCGCTCGCTACGTGATCCTCCACTGTCACCTCGCCCTCCTGCTGACCCTGCCATGGACTATGCAGAGATCTCTGTCACTCTGCATCCTCCTCACTCTGATGCAGTCCAGCCCGCTCCTCAGCCGGCAGCTCCCGACCCACCCTTGAGGCGGTCAACCAGAATTCGTCGCCCACCTCAGAGACTTAATTTGTGAACTTTGTGGACTGATAGACTTTCTGAATTGTTTTGTTCTTCCGTTTGGTCGTTTACATGGTTTGTATATAGTGATCGTCTCATTATTCTTGTTGCATACTGTTTTTCTGCACCAGGCACCTTCCCATGTAAATAGCTTAGTTCTCATGTACATAGTCCTGTAAATATGCCTTTCGCACACACGTAGTCAGGGACATTCTCACCATGCATTATTTATTGCCACACATGTACATTCTTATATAAAAGGGGGGATGTCATAATATACACCAGTATATCATGGTGCAGCCACACACACTGATGGGGCCAGATCACCCCGCGCCCTCCCGGAGCCTGCCCACGCCGCCTTGTCCCGTGGCACGGCGCGATTCCCGCCCCCGCCGAATCTCTGGTGGCGGAGACTTCGGGTCACAGCGGAGACGGGATTCACGCCAGCCCCCGGCGATTGTCCGACCCGGCGTGGGGGCGGAGAATCCCGCCCCATATGTCATGATATACACCAGTATATCATGGTGCAGACACACACACTGATAGATACACAGTGGGACCAATCAATACACACAACACCGCAGCCAATCACCAGTTAGAGCACACGCACTATAAAGACTGGGGGCATCAGAGTTCCCGCTCATTCGAGCTGCAGCTTCGTAGTAGGACAGAGCTCACAGCCTGCAGCACAGATATTCACCATGTGCTGTGTGCATCGACTGGTTAGGACAAGGCAAAGGTCTTTAGTTAAAGCCAGTATTGTGTTACCCACAGTGAGAGTATGTTTAAACAGTTAATGACTCAATAAAATAGTGTTGCACTATTTCAAGTGTTGGTGACCTGTATGTGTTCCACGGATCCAGAGCGCCCAACACAACACCATACACAAGCATGATGCCCAAATCAGACACTATCAACACCAACTTCTGTGATATGATGCCTTCAATGTTGTAAAAGAGCTCACGGCAGATTAGAGGAGCATTCTCAAACAGAATTTGATATCAAGCCATGTAAAGGGGCAGCACGGTAGCATTGTGGATAGCACAATTGCTTCACAGCTCCAGGGTCCCAGGTTCGATTCCGGCTTGGGTCACTGTCTGTGTGGAGTCTGCACAGCCTCCCCGTGTGTGCGTGGGTTTCCTCCGGATGCCCCGGTTTCCTCCCACAACCCAAAGATGTGCAGGTTAGGTGGATTGGCCATGATAAATTGCCCTTAGTGTCCAAAATTGGCCATAGTGTTGGGTGGGGTTAATGGGTTATGGGGATAGAGTGGAGGTGTTGACCTTGGGTAGGGTGCTCTTTCCAAGAGCCGGTGCAGACTCAATGGGCCGAATGGCCTCCTTCTGCCCTGTAAATTCTATGATAATCTATGATAAGGAGATATTACTGCGGATGCTCAAAGATTTGGTTAAAAAAAAAAGAGGTAGCCTTTGAGGTGTATCATAAAAGAGTAGGGGGAGTGTGGTGGAGAGGTTTGGTCCGGAAATTTCAGAGCTTAGGGTTTAGTCAGCTCAGTTAATGGTTGCCAACAGTGGAGTGACAGAAATTATGGTTTTATGTGAGGTCAGAGTTCCCAGAGGGCTGTGGGGCTGGTTGTGGTCACAGAGATCATGAGAGCTAAGGCCATGGAGGGATCATACAAACTAATAATCTCACAGAAGGAAGCCATTCAGCCCACCCTGCCTCTGCCAGCCCTTTACTGGAGCTCTCCAACTATCCCACTTCCATTGCTCTTTCTCATTGGCCCTGCAATTATCGCCCTTGATAAAAATCACATTTGTAATCCAATTTCCTTTTGAAAGTTTCGATTCAACCTGCTTCCACCTCCCTCTTTAGGAAGGAACATAGGAGGAGCAGAAGGCCATTCAGCCCCTCGAGCCTGCCCTTCCGCCATTCAATGAGATCATGGCCGATCTGTGGCCCACCTCCATGCCTCCTTTGGCCCTCTGAAATGGCCGAGAAAGCCAGTTCAAAGGGCAATTAGGGATGGGCAACAAATGCTGGCCCAGCCGGCAAATCCTACATCCCGTGAAAGAACGAAATAAAGAGAGCAAGTGGATCATCGAAATGCGAGTTGAGGGGTAGATTTTATCCAGGACTCTGGGTAAATCTATTCCGCTCTCTTTCAAATAGTGCCATGCAATCTGTGTAGCACAGGGCTAAATTGCTGGCTTTGAAAGCAGACCAAGGCAGGCCAGCAGCACGGTTCAATTCCCGTACTCGCCTCCCCGAACAGGCGCCGGAATGTGGCGACTAGGGTCTTTTCACAGTAACTTCATTTGAAGCCCACTTGCGACAATAATCGGTTTTCATTTAATTCATTTCAATGTCTAATCTCCACACGGGAATGCAGACAAAGTCTCAATTCAACATCTCATTGAATTTAGTTTTTTTTTTCATTCACGGGATGTGGGCTTCGCCGGCTGGGCCAGCATTTGTTGCCCATCCCTAGTTGTCCTTGAACTGAGTTGTTTGCACAGCTATTTCAGAGGGGCAGTTGAAAGTCAACCACATTACTGGGGATCTGGAGTCACGTGTAGGCCAGACCGGGTAAGGACGGCAGATTTCCTTCCCTAAAGGATATCAGTAAACCAGGTGGGTTTTTGTGATAATTGAAAATGGTTTCATGGTCATCATTCTGCGTTTTAATGAATAAAAGTACTTTGAACAATGCTGCACCGCCCTGGGGGCGCATCAGCCTCCATTACCTGCTCAATTATCAGAAGGGAGACCTGAGCCCACATCGCTTGACTCAAGGATACTCACACTCCCCCAACGCCACTGAGTCACCTTTGATAGGTAACCCATTTTAGCTCAGTGAATATTTGAGTCCAGTTGGAACTTATGGAGAATGGTGCTTATGGGCGGCACAGTAGCGCAGTGGTTAGAACTGTTGCTTCACAATGGCAGGGTCCCAGGTTCGATTCCCGGCTTGGGTCACTGTCTGTGCGAAGTCTGCACTCATTCTCCCCGTGTCTGCGTGGGTTTCCTCCGAGCGCTCCGGTTTCCTCCCACAAGTCCCGAAAGACGTGCTGTTAGGTGAATTGGACTGTCCGAATTCTCCCTCCGTGTCCCCGAACAGGCGGCGGAATGTGGCGACTCGGGGCTTTTCACAGTAACTTCATTGCAGTGTTAATGTCAGCCTACTTGTGACAATAATAAAGATTATAAAGGAAGCTGGCTTCAGATCCCAGACAACCCAAGTGCGTCACATCAAAAGAGGTCTGTTAGCAGGAGGAATAGGACACTGGACGCATACCCAAAAAGCAAAGGGTTTTCAGGATTATGGCGATAAAGCGGCTGAGGTGGGCGCGGTTGGCAAGAAAGTGAGGCTAATTGGATAGCCTTTAACTGCAGCCGGCTTGGCTGCCAGGAGGATTGGCCCAGAATCTTCCTTCTGTGCTGGAAGCGTGTAGGAAAAACACAAGTAGCTGCCTGTGGTGAGGCAAGAGCCTATGCTGCTGCTATGGAAACCGGCCTCGCCTTTGCTTAATGGCGTCCAGCTCCTCTGTCAATCGCTGCTGAATTGGAAAGTTCCGGCACTCAGCTTGTTGTCCAACCGTTCCTTTCCTGTTCGGTTCCTTCACTGCGGTGAATCGCGTTGCAGCGTCACACTGGGGTCTCTCTCCGAAACCTCACCGGAAACGCAAAGTAGTTCAGGTGATATGGGCCAGGGTTTAGAGAACCCCAAAGTGTATCATGGAGTTCACCTGACCCACAACTTTTACCAGATTGTGGGATGGGGAGCACACGACCCACTCTACAGGTGTGGTACAGCAGAAATGGAAAAGTATTTTTTAACCAAAACAATGTTTATTCTATGAACTCAAGTTAACCTTTTTAAAACATACAGTGAACATCGTAGCAACTATTAATTCAAATACAACCCCCAAAGACTACAACACTAAGTAAACCTTTAACCTTTCCTTTTAACATCCATACGACTTAAAAAACCTTTTACCAGAAGCACATCAGGTAGTCACTACTGTTATTAGTTTTAAATCACCAGGATCGATTTACAGTCTTTAGATTATAGAGAGAGGTTCATACACCTTCTGGCTGTGACTGCAGCTATCCAGCACTGAAAACGAAACTAAAACACACCCTGCAGCCGGCGGGCCCTTCGGCTGCTTCCGCGCTCGCTACGTGATCTTAAAGAAACTTTCACTACAGATATTTCTAGACACACTCATTTATAAACACCCATTTCTAAAAGGTACTCTCACATGACACAGACCAAGTATGTTCTCAAAAACTGAACACAATACTCCAGCTTTGGCCTCACTAGCACCTTATACAATTGCAGCATCACCTCCCTAGTCTTAAACTCCATCCCTCTAGCAATGAAGGACAAAATTCCATTTGCCTTTTTAATCACCTGTTGCACCTGTAAACCAACTTTTTGCGACTCATGCACTAGCACACCCAGGGCTCTCTGCACAGCAGCATGTTTTAATATTTTATCACTTAAATAATAATCCCTTTTGCTGTTATTCCTACCAAAATGGATAACCTCACATTTGTTCACATTGTATTCCATCTGCCAGACCCTAGCCCATTCACTTAGCCTATCCAAATCCCTTTGCAGACTTGCAGTATCCTCTGCACTTTTTGCTTTACCACTCATCTTAGTGTCTGCAAACTTGGGCACATTGCCCTTGGTCCCCAACTCCAACTATGTAAATTGTGAACAATTGTGGGCCCAACACTGATCCCTGAGGGACACCACTAGCTACTGATTGCCAACCAGAGAAACACCCATTAATCCCCACTCTTTGCTTTCTATTAATTAACCAATCCTCTATCCATGCTACTACTTTCCCCTTAATGCCATGCATCTTTATCTTATGCAGCAACATTTTGTGTGGCACCTTGTCAAAGGCTTTATGGAAATCCAGATATACCACATCCATTGGCTCCCCGTTATCTACTGCACTGGTAATGTCCTCAAAAAATTCCCCTGAATTAGTTAGGCACGACCTGCCCTTTATGAACCCATGCTGCGTCTGCCCAATGGGACAATTTCCATCCAGATGCCTCGCTATTTCTTCCTTGATGATAGATTCCAGCATCTTCCCTACAACCGAAGTTAAGCTCACTGGCCTATAATTACCCGCTTTCTGCCTACCTCCTTTTTTAAACAGTGGTGTCACGTTTGCTAATTTCCAATCCGCTGGGACCACCCCAGAGTCTAGTGAATTTTGGTAAATTATCACTAGTGCATTTGCAATTTCCCTAGCCATCTCTTTTAGCACTCTGGAATGCATTCCATCAGGGCCAGGAGACTACCTTTAGCCCCATTAGCTTGCCCATCACTACCTCCTTGGTGATAACAATCCTCTCAAGGTCCTCGCCTGTCATAGCCTCATTTCCATCAGTCACTGGCATGTTATTTGTGTCTTCCACTGTGAAGACCGACCTAAAAAAACTGTTCAGTTCCTCAGCCATTTCCTCATCTCCCATTATTAAATCTCCCTTCTCATCCTCTACAGGACCAATATTTACCATAGCCACTCTTTTTTGTTTTATATATTTGTAGAAACTTTTACTATCTGTTTTTATATTCTGAGCAAGTTTACTCTCATAATCTATCTTACTCTTCTTTATAGCTTTTTTAGTAGCTTTCTGCTGCCCCCTAAAGGTTTCCCAGTCCTCTAGTCTCCCACTGATCTTTGCTACTTTGTATGCTTTTTCCTTCAATTTGATACTCTCCCTTATTTCCTTAGATATCCACGGTCAATTTTCCCTCTTTCTACCGTCCTTCCTTTTTGTTGGTATAAACCTTTGCTGAGCACTGTGAAAACTCGCTTGGAAGGTTCTCCACTGTTCCTCAACTGTTTCACCATGAAGTCTTTGCTCCCAGTCTACCTTAGCTAGTTCTTCTCTCATCCCATTGTAATCTCCTTTGTTTAAGCACAAAACACTAGTGCTTGATTTTACCTTCTCACCCTCCATCTGTATTTTAAATTCCACCATATTGTGATCGCTCCTTCCGAGAGGATCCCTAACTATGAGATCCTGAATCAATCCTGTCTCATTACACAGGATCAGATCTAGGACCGCTTGTTCCCTCGTAGGTTCCATTACATACTGTTCTAGGAAACTATCGCGGATACATTTTATAAACTCCCCCTCAAGGCTGCCTTGACCGACCTAGTTAAACCAATCGACATGTAGATTAAAATCCCCCATGATAACTGCTGTACCATTTCTACATGCATCAGTTATTTATTTGTTTATTGCCTGCCCCACCATAATGTTACTATTTGGTGGCCTATAGACTACTCCTATCAGTGACTTTTTCGCTTTACTATTCCTGATTTCCACCCAAATGAATTCAACCTTATCCTCCATAGCACCAATGTCATCCCTTACTGTTGCCCGGATGTCATCCTTAAATAACAGAGCTACACCACCTCCCTTACCATCCACTCTGTCCTTCTGAATAGTTTGATACCCTCGGATATTTAACTCCCAGTCGTGACCATCCTTTAACCATGTTTCAGTAATGGCCACTAAATCATAGTCATTCACGATGATTTACGCCATCAACTCATTTACCTTATTCCGAATACTACGAGCATTCAGGTAAAGTACACTTATGTTGGCTTTTTTACCTCTGTTCTTAATCTTAACACCTCGATCAGTAACCTCTCTTAAGTTATATTTCCTCTTAACCTTTCTCCTAATTTTCCTTGTCGTCGAACCCATATCTTCATGTAACAATTTGCCGCGTCGCTTACCATTAATGTTTTCACATCCCGTTTTATTCCTTTTAGTATTCCTGGTCCTATTCACTGAGCTCCCCTCAGTCACTGTACCGTGTACTGTCGCCCTTTTTGATTTTTGACTATGGCTTCTCTGCCTTACACTTTCCCCCTTACTGCCTTTTGTTTCTGTCCCTGTTTTACTACCTTCCAACTTCCTCCATCGGTTCCCATCCCCATGCCACATTAGTTTAAACCCTCCCCAACAGCTCTAGCAAACACTCCCCCTAGGACATCGGTTCCAGTCCTGCCCAGATACAGACTGCCCGGTTTGTACTGGTCCCACCTCCCCCAGAACCGGTTCCAACGCCCCAGGAATTTGAATCCCTCCCTCTTGCACCATCTCTCGAGCCACGCATTCATCCTATCTATCCGGACATTCCTACTCTGACTAGCTTGTGGCACTGGTAGCAATCGTGATATTACTACCTTTGAGGTCCTACTTTTTAGTTTAACTCCTAACTCCCTGAATTCAGCTTGTAGGACCTCGTCCCATTTTTTACCTCTATCATTGGTGCCTATGTGCACCACGACAGCTGGCTGTTCACCCTCCCCCCCACCCCCGTCCCCAGAATGTCCTGCAGCCGCTCCGAGACATCCTTGACCCTTGCACCAGGGAGGCAACACACCATCCTGGAGTCTCGATTGCGTCCACAGAACCGCCTGTCTATTCCCCTTACAATTGAGTCGCCTATCACTATAGCCCTGCCATTCCTCTTCCTGCCCAGCTGCGCAGCAGAGCCAGCCACGGTGCCATGAACCTGGCTGCTGCTGCCTTCCCCTGGTGAGCCATCTCCCTCAACAGTATCCAAAGCGGTATATCTGTTTTGCAGGGAGATGACCGCAGAGGACACCTGCACTGCCTTCTTACTCTTGCTCTGTCTTTTGGTCACCCATTTTCTATCTCCCTCAGTACCTTTCACCTGCGGTGTGACCAACTCGCTAAACGTGCTATCCACTACGTCCTCAGCATCGCGGATGCTCCAAAGTGAGTCCATCCGCAGCTCCAGAGCTGTCAAGCGGTCTAACAGGAGCTGCAACTGGACAACAAAGAGAAGAATAGAAGAGAAGAACTTCCCCCTCCATTGAACCATGGAATACACCCACCATGGAGCACCCTTGCCTCACCGTCACCATGGAAACGGCCCCCCACCCTCCCCATCACCACCGCCACGAAGGACCCCAGAGTCGTATATGTGCTCATCTCAAGAATGGGGCGCCGACCGATTCTAGAGATTAAGCCGAAAGAGGCTTAATTCAGCAACGAAAGCAAAGGCCGCAACACCTGTTAAAGAGGAAGATCCAATTTTCAGTTAGAGGAAAGGAATGGCGAAGAGTAGGAGCTCAAGCAACGATTCTTTACTTCACACACATGCAGTGAGAGTGAGCTTAGGTTGTGCAGATTCAATCGTGGCTTTCAAAGGGGAATTGGATTATTCTCTGAAGAGAAACAATTTGCAGGGCCATGGAGGGAAGGTGGGGAAGTGGGTACAAGGTGTGTTGCTCTTTCAGAGAGCTACAAAGGATACTACGGACGGGATATTCCAGTCCCACCCACTGCCGAGACTGGAAATTCTCACCCAAGGTTAACGTACCTTTCAATGGTGCTGAAGGGGGGGTTCAGCGATGATACCTCTTAAAACTGAATCATTAGCAGGCCACAAGAGTAGTTTTACATAAGTTGTTTTATTAAGGATTGAGATGAATTATAGGATTGAGTAATTATTAACCATTAAACATGTATTTCTAGGACATCACAGTAATAAGTAATCAAATGGGATTTAGGATAGCTAACTTGACCAAAAGGACATTACTTCTGACATCTGGGGCGGGATTCTCCGCAAACTGGCGCGATGTCCGTTGCCCGGCGCCAAAAACGGCGCGGATCACTCCAGCGTCGGGCCGCCCCAAAGGTGCGGAATTCTCCGCACCTTTAGGGGCCAAGCCATCACCTTGAGGGGCTAGGCCCGCGCCGGAGCGGTATCCGCTCCACCGGCTGGCGGGAAAGGCCTTTGGCGCCACGCCATCCGGCGGCGAAAGGTCTTCGCCGGGCGACGCATGTTGGGAGCATCAGCGGCCGCTCACGGCATCCCCGTGCATGCGCAGGGAAGGGGGTCTCTTCCGCCTCCACCATAGTGAAGACCATGGTGAAGGCGGAAGAGAAAGAGTGCCCCCACGGCACAGGCCCGTCCGTGGATCTGTGTGCCCTGATCGCGGGCCAGGTTACCGTGGGGGCACCCCCCGGGGCCAGATTGCCCCGCCCCTCCCCCCCCAGGATTCCGGAGCCTGCCCGCGCCGCCTTGTCCCGCCGTTCAAAAGGAGGTTTAATCCACACCAGCTGGTGAGGGTTGACAGTGGTGGGACTTCGGCCCATCGCGGGCCGGACAATCGCCGGGGGTGGGTCCGCTGACCGGCGTGGCGCGATTCCCGCCCCCGCCAAATCTCTGGTGGTGGAGAATTCGGGACACGGCGGGGGTGGGGTTCACGCCAGCCCCCAGCGATTCTCCGACCCAGTGGAGGGGGTCGGAGAATCGCGCCCCTTGTCTATGTGAAACAATCCAGGGTGCTGGTTCTGTTGTTCTGTTTCTCACAAACAGTCAGCACAGGCTGCTGGGATTGTACACAGCTGTCAGGATGAGGATCAATCATGAGCCGCTTGCGATTCTATTGGGTGAAGTTTAAACACTGCTTGCAAATCTATTGGATAAGTTTAAAAGAAGCAGCTTTAGGGATTGGATCGCGTTCAACTGGGGTGGCCTATTGATTTTTGAGTGTTGCATAATTACTGTGCTCAGCTCTTTGTTCGGCAGAACAGGTCTTGGCCGATATCCAGTCTGTTCTCCGTGTACACGTAACAAGCTGATTAATTAAGCCACCTTTGTCCAGGTTGTCGTGTTTGTTCCTCTCTGTACTGAGCTGAACCACAGGGAATAACCCCATGTGGAAGCTGACTCAATACACAGGTCTTGAAACCGCTCTTACAGGTGCGTCAAATGTTCCATCCCGCCTGTGATGATTCCCACGATGGGCAGCACCGAATAATTTACCCCAACAAGTGGACACAAAGGCCCGATTGAGCAAGAAAAAAGAGTCCGTTCTGGGCGGGGTAAGTGCCGGGGACGACCCTGCCATCTAACGGCACACAAGCGGAGCTCCTTAGTGCAGGAAGAGATCAGGGTGTCATTTAGAAATAGCACCCTGATCCCTCTGCCCCCCCCCATGTGACCCCTGGGACCCCCCAATGCCCCAATTCACCTATAAGGGGGTATTGGGGGTCCTTGAGCCCCCCTGCACCCCATCTCTTATGGGCAGGGCACCCTCAAGCCTGATGCTTGTCGTGGGCAAAATGCGAAGGAGGCGCTGTGTCAGGGCATGTGCATACTATTGGCGCCAATCCTTTAAAGAACCGCTGGACTGTGTGTTCCGCCAAGAATGTTGTCTAACCAGGGGGACCGTGCGTCAACTCGGCCAGATGGTGGCACACCTGGCACCGTGGGGCATGGAGGAGGGTACCCGCTTTCGGTGGCCATCAACGTTACGGCCGCCCTAAACGTAAATGCCCCTGGGTCTTTCCAGGGGCCAAGCGGGTACCTGTCTGGGATCTCTCAGGTATCCATGCACAGGTGCATTCACAGTGTGACGGGTGCCCTATGCGCCCAAGCAGCGGACTATATAAACTTTAGTCAGGACCGGGCACATCAGGATGCCCGGGCAGCAGGATACGCTGCCATTGCTGGTATGCCTCAGATCCAGGGAGTGATTGATGGCACACGTGTTCCCCCTACGAGCACTGGCCTATCGGGGGTGACCTTCATCAATGAGAAGGGTTACCTGCTCAGGTCTTGACTAATAACACCTGTCCAGACGCCCCTGCCCGATGTGGAGAACCATTATAATGACACCCATGCAGCAACCAGGAGGATTATCGAACGATGCACCGCTATCCTCAAGATGGCCTTCCGATACCTGGACCGCTCTGGTGGGGCGCTCCAATATCGCCCTGGAGAGTCTCTAACATCGTGCTGTCCTGCACAACATTGCGCAGCAGAGGGGGGAACAGGCCGGGGCCAGGCCTCATCTGATGAGAAGGTTGGCCAGGAAGAACCTCGGCATGGTGCCAACGTTGGCATGGCTGGCCCCTCAACCTGTGCTACAGGACTGCCGCACATGAGACAACTTCATCGCCTCCCGATCTTCCAACTAGGAAGGCCTGGGTACCAGCAGCTCTGCCACCCTGTCCCACCTCTTCATAACCACCCCCCCAAGTGGTGCCCCTTCCCCATAGCCACTCACATCCTTCACTACCCCTCCTCCCATCACTGCATATCACCACCCCAGCTCCCCCTCCCCCTCTTCGAGGGTCCTACCAGCATTACCACAGGGTGTTGGCCCTGGGTCGGCGGTATCAACGGGTCTTGTCCACGGGACGGAGGATGATGCCGACTCGCGGTGAGATGAGCTCTGCTGACAAAGTCTGCCTCCTGCCTTCATGATCACATTCCACTGCCTGCCTGGGTGACCCGGCATGTGTGCTGCCCATCCATTTCACGGGTCCATATACACTTTGGGGTGGTGGGGAAGGGAGGGGGGGTTTCCCTGCCATCTCTGATGGGTGGCCCCAGGTGGAAGGTTCAAGTGTCCTGGGGGCCCTGCCCCGTGCCATCCTCCAACAGCCAGACCAGCAACCTCCCCGGCCCAGCTCACCATCTACGCCTAGCCCACCACACCCCTCACATAGAGGATTGAGGCAGATCGGAATGTGGGTGAAACGATGTTTAATTGTGACTGTATATAATCATTGTGCCCTGACCCCTACCTCTGATCCATGTACTTCATCCATGCCAACTTAACTGGTGTCTAACTTCTTTATTTTACGTGGCCTCCCCCTTCTTTTAGGTGTGATCCCAGTCAGCACATCAGACGTGGAGGTGGCCTGTTGCGTGTCTCGCCCTCTGACCTGAGGTGCCTTTGGCGGCTGCGCTATGGATGACCTGGGCCTGGAAGGGCGCGGCCGACTTTCGGGTGTCACAGGTGTTGAGGTGCCACCCTGCTCTGCCGCTGCCCATGAGGTGCACCAAAGTCAGGTGGGGGGGGGGGTTAAGAAGCACTGACGTGTTCCAGCACCTTCCCTGCAGGAGGCACCAGTTTGAGTCCCTTCACCTCCTCCTCCCTCGGGGTGCTCGAAGGCTACCCCATGTGATGGAGGTGAGGCCGGAGTGAGCACCGCCACCTGGCGCTGCCAGTCCTGGAGGCCCGCCCTTGTCTGAACCAGGGTCTCGATGCCCTGAACCGTGGAGCACTGAGACAGGACTGTGAATGATCATGTCCCTCACTGGCTAGGTCGTATCCCTCTGGGAATGTGCAGTGTCGCTCTGAGACTGTGTCACGTCCCCCTGTGACTGGCCCAGGTCAGTCAGCCCCCGGCCAATATTCTCGACTTCCTCGGCCATGGCCCTTTGTGACTGGGCCAAGCTCTGGAGTGTGGTAGCAATGTCCATGCGGGCCTGGTACATGGTGCCTGGGCTTCCCTATCCTGTGCCTCAGCCATCGACCCCATATGTGCCCCAAACCTTGGACGTCTTGACCCATGGCTGTGACCTTTGACCCAAGGCTTCCACCGCAGGTGCCATCCATTCAGTGCTGGCCTGGGTGCCAAGCATTGTCGGCACAATTTCCTGCACCTGTAGATGCTGGGACGTTGCTGACGCGCCCCTCCTGTAGATCCTGGCTCTGTCTGCATTTCCTGCGCGATACCTGTCTGGACCACAGCTCGTTCTTCGGGTCGGATTCCCTCCAACTGCCCACTCCCTCGGGAGTCCCTACCTCCACCTGATGTGCTGCAGCATGTGCGACTTGGACACCAGAAGGTGACCCAGGAGCCTCTTCCCTAAAATGCCCCACCAAGGTGATAGTCTCTGCGATAGTGGAGGGTGCAGGTGAATGCAGAGAAGTTGGTGTCTTCCTCGGACTGGTGCTCCAGGATGGGCTGGGAGTGTGGCTGGGGTCGAGGTACCCCTGATGGGCCGACATGGACTGTTGGTGGTCCTGCAAAACAAAACACAAGAAACATGAGGTGAGATCTGAGGAAGGAGTGGCCTGGGAGAGAGGGGGGACTCTCTTGCTATGCGGGCATCACTCTACATTGGGAGCTCACTTGGTTCCCACATGCTGACCTCCGCATCTGAGATGGCCCTCTCTGTACCTCGCTGGCTAACTCCGGTGCCCTCTGCTCTACAGGGGTGAGAGCCCTGAGGTCTGGGAGCCACCCTCTGGTCTTCTCCCCTCTCAACTATTATGGGCTGCCATTTCCTGGGGGCACATGGAGGACATGGTGAGACGCATGGAGGTGAGTTACAGAGGGGGCGGGGGGGTCTGTAGCTGGTGCAAGGCCAAAGATGACCATCCAGGTGTTGGGGTTTGGTGTCAGGTGGGATGTGAGGGAGATGCAGGCAGGTGAATGGTCTCTCTGAACATGGGGGTGTGATGTGAGGGGTGAGGGACAGGACTGATGCCAGGGGAACAGAGGTGGCGACTTACCCGAGCTGCCCTAAGGAAGTTGTTCATCTTCTTCCTGCACTGCGTGCCAGTCTGCCTGGTGAGGCTGGCAGCACTGACCGCCTCGGTCACCTGCGCCCAGTCTCGGTTAACAATAGCGGGCTGGGGCCTCCTGCCCACCCTGGGGAAGAGGACGTCCCGCCCCTCCTCTGCTGCATCAAACACCCTATCAACGTCCACGTCCAGGTACTGGGGGAGGGGTCTACATCCTGCCATCTTCTTGTCGGGAAGGAGAGTGTTTGGGGAGTGGAGAGTTCACAAGCTGTTCCATCTGACACGCTCTCCAGCGCCGATTCCGGTCCCAGTGAATCAGACGCCGGTGGGAATGGGAACTCCTCTAGATTCACGTGGGCAGAGTTCTGGCCCATTAGCATCCCCTGAATTGCTCCAGAAATAGCGCTCCCAACGGGAATGTGAACAGCATGCTGTTCAGTCTCGGCGCCAACAAGTCTCCCAATCGGAGAATCCCGGCCTAGCTGCCAGCAGTGGAGCTGTTGTTGACTTGGGAAAATCTGGAAGAGAAGCCACTTGAAGAGGACTACTGAAAGTTCCAACCTGCTAAAAATCTGCTGAAAACCAAAACACAGGTGTGTGCGTGCCTTTTGTTTGTTGTGGAAAGGGGAATGTTTGGGCTTTCAAACAGAAAGTATCACTCGATGCCCCATCTAGCTTGCCTTAGACATGTGACCTCTGCCATGAGGAACTCCCTGTAGGCAGCCATCTTAGTTCCACAAAGACACTACACTTAACACACTGTCGTCTTTGAGCACTGTGGTAGTATCAGGTATTGCAGTACCCGAGAGGCTGTAGACCATTGGGTAAGCCTAGCAGCTTACCATTGGCTGTTCGGTTATGTGGCTCCGCCCTGACAGGCAGGGTATAAGAACAGGTGCCATCCCAGCAGCCCTCATTCTGTACCGAAGCTGCTGGGGAACAGATCTAGTCTATTAAAGCCTTCAGTTATGATACAACCTCATCTTCGAGTTTAATTGATCGTGCATCAAGCACGTACCAATAACTTTGCTCTTATTGGGACTTCTTCAGTCAATGCAGAAGCACATTTAGTAAGCTGGTCTCTGTGTGTCCATCATAGATCAGGAATAAACAAGGATCTAACCAATCAATGTTTACATTGCCAAACTCTCCGCTCTCCTGCAAAGAAACCTGGTCATTTTTGTTGCATTAATGTTGAGTGCTTCCATCATTTCCTTCACCTCAACATCAGACAGGGTGCTGATATCAGGTTCCTGAGCACCTGTAATGGTGTAATTAGCGAAGCAGAGAACAAAAGACAGTCATCACATCAGTGGCTTAATATGCCTGCCTGGGAGTTAATGCGGAATGATGTCGTCTACCATTCTTTAAAACATACCCATTGCTTGAAAGACTTTTGTTCATGGAGCACAATTCACAAACTCAGACAGTCTGAAAGTGCTTCACACGCAGTGTCGCACTCGCAAAGTGCAGGACGCGATCTAACGGCCGTGTCACGCCCAACTCGGGGCGCCACGCGGGCGGCAAATCTCGTGAGACGTCACGATCAGGCTCTCGCCCACAGTGGACGGGACCCAGATCAGGCGAGTGTGCAGAGTAAAGTGCATAGTAAGCATCACTTTAATGTGCACTCGCCGGAGCTCCCCAAGGTGCAGGTTCTGACACACGTGCCTCGAAGACCCCGAGTGAGTACTGGTTAGTACTGGTTTTCACAAATGGGGACCAGGCGTACCGGCACTGGGAGAGGGCTCCCAAGCGATCGGGGGTCCCTGGGTGCGTGAGCTCTGGGCAGGGTGGTATCCTGGAGCCCCTGATACCCCCCCAGGCACCTTGGCACTGTCAGCCTGGCACCCTGGTAGTGCCACCCAGAGCCCCCTGGCTGGGGCACTGCCATGGTGCCAGTCTGGCATGCCATGGTGACCGGGTGGCATGTTGCCTGCACCCTGGATCGGGACTAGGGGTGCCCTGCCCTTATCAGGTGGGGTGTGGGGGGAACCAAGACTCCCTTATAGGTGGGGAGGGGGGGAGTCGGATGCCACGTTGGAGGTTCTGGAGATCGATGCACTATTTCAAAATGGCACCCTGATCTCTTCCTGCGCTGGCGAGCGGAATTTGTCAGTGCCGGAATCGGACTAGTGCAGCCCCAGTATGGCCTCCTCACCGAGGCCCTGAAATGAGTCAAGGGTTCAATCACCAGGGAGTGTAGATTTAAGGTAAGGGGCAGGGGATTTAGAGGGTATTTGGGGGAAAACCTCTTCACCCAGAGGGTGATGGGAGTTTGGAACTCACTGCCTGAAATGGCCGTGGAGGCGGGAACCCTCACAACATTTCAGAAGAAGTCTTTCAACACCAGGTTAAAGTCCAACAGGTTATTTGGAATCACTAGCTTTCGGAGGGCAGCTCCTTCCTCAGGTGAGTGACCATTAACATTTAAGAAGTATTTAGATGAGCACTTGAAACGCCCTCGCATACAAGGCTACGGACAGAGTGCTGGAAAATGCCTGAAGGGTCTAGTCAATGGAAGGATGCAACTGTTATTAGAGCAGGGAAGGCCACTGGAAAGTATAAACATTGGTTGAATGTACAGCATTCAGGGGAGGGAGTTAAGACAATGGATTGGGAACACGATGTTCAAAAATGGACGGCACAGAAACGCAGTGCCAGTTCAGATAGTACATCGGTTAGTGAACAGGTCCGCAGGAAAAGGTCGAGAATTTTGAAAGGACATCCCACAGCAGATAGGAAAGATCAAGCAGTAGCAGTATAGAACAAGTTACCAGGCGGGAGAGGGGACGTAGTTTATCAAGGTCTCGGAACATGAGTAAGACTACGAATACTAATAGGAGTAGAAGCCCACATGCACGTGAGATTTTGGTGGCTTCCAATAAATTACATGAAAAGTTATTAAAGAAGCTAAACAGCAAGAACTGCATAGTTGGAGTAAATTTGGGGTATACACGGAAGTACCGGATAGGGGACAAAGAGCTCTGTCCCACAGATGGATTTGCACGGAAAAGGTTCTTCCAGATGGAACTTAAAAGGCAAAGGCCAGGCTTGTGGCAAATGGATTTGAAGAAAGCTTAGAAGATCAGGATTTAAGGGTAGGTTCACCTACAGCAGGAAAGGTTAATTTTAAAGATCTTCTTTTAGCCACAAAGGCATGGGAATGCAAATCTATAGATATAAAAGCTGCCTTCTTGCAGGGGCATCAGCTCCAGAGAGACATTTTCTCCGTCCTCCTAAAGAAGCAGCTAACAGAGAAGGGGTATTCTGGAAGTTGAACAAATGTGTATGTGGTTTAAATGTTGCATCTAGAGTCTGGTATTTTTCATTAAGGTCAGTCTTGTTCAAGTTAGGCTGTTACCAGTTGAAAGTAGATCTGGTAATGTTTTACTGGCACTATAAAGGGAACTTTTCCGGCATCTTTATGATGCATGTCAAATACTTTTTGTGGGGTGGGACTAGTGATTTTGAAGCTTTTGTAATCTCTGGTTTGAGGAAAGAATTCAGGGTCAGAGGTCAGGCTTCCGGTGCATTTAAATATATTGGACTGGAAATCGGACAGACTAAGTTAGGGGCAACTTTACGTCAGCAATCTTATTTGGAAAGCATCAGCCAAATAGCAATTAGTCGTGGCCGGGTTTTCACAAAAAGATGCAAGGTTTCAAAGATGGAAAAAAGAGAAACTGCAAAGTTTAATTGGGCAACGGAATTGGTTAGGTAGACAGACTAGACCGGACGTGAGTTTTGATGTCTTAGAGTTGAGTACAAAAATGAATGACCCCAAAGTGGAAGACATATTAAGAGCAAATAAAGCGTTTGACCAAACTAAAAATGCAGGAGTGTGTTTTGAGGTTCCCGGTTTTAGGTGACCTTAGGCACTTGAAACTCATAGTTTATAGTGATGCGTCCTATGCAAATCAAGCACAGGAGGTTTTATAATTTTCCTCTTGGGGAACAATGGTAAATGTTGTCCTCTTGTGTGGGAAACAACGAAAATAAGGAAAGTGGTCAAAAGCACTTTGGCTGCTGAAACGTTAAGCTTTGTAGACGTGGTGGATATGGCCTTTTATATATCTCAGATATTGACAGAAATTTAACTTTCGGACATTGTTAATGTTTCTGTGGTTTAAAAAAAAAAAAATTGGAAAAAAAGGGGAGAAATTGCGTGTGTGTTTTTGAGTTTTTTTAAATTTTGTTTTCACCTAATTATTTTTTTCTCCAAGGAAGGGGAGACTTAAGTAATGGGTTAAGAGTTAAGTAATGCATTGAGAGACATTGCAATTAGTTGTCTCATTTATGTTAAGTATCCAATGATTGACACTGATATGTAAAGGGGCGTCAGGTGGCCCTTGTGTCAGGTGATGTGTTGTTAGAGTTTTGTACAGAAATGAAATGAAAATCTCTTATTGTCACAAGTAGACTTCAATGAAGTTACTGTGAAAAGCCCCTAGTCGCCACATTCCAGCGCCTGTTCGGGGAAGCTGGTACAGGAATCAAACCGTGCTGCTGGCCTGCCTTGGTCTGCTTTCAAAGCCAGCGATTTAGCCCAGTGTGCTAAACCAGCCCCTAGGCTGTGGAACTGAAATAAATGGTGTTTGGTGAAAAGGAACAGGACCTTTGACTCTTCATACGACGGTAATTAAAACGTATAACACACTGTGGGGGCGATTCTCCGATATGGCGGCCAAGTGTTCGCGCCGTCGTGGACGCCGTCGCCTTTCATGACGGTGCGAACAGGGCCCAGGCATGACCTATTCTGGCCCCCACAGGGGACCAGCACGGCACTGGAGCGGTTCACGCCGCTCCAGCCTCCGTACGCGGCACCAAATGGACGCCGCGCCAACCCGCGCATGCGCAGTCGGGCCAGCACAATCCTGCGCATGCGCAGTTGGCTCACGCCCTCCTGCGCATGGCGGGGAACTTCTTACGCGCGCGGGCCCCGACCCAACATGGGCCGGCCGCGGCGGAATGTTGGCCCAGCGGGGGAGAGGCCGGCCCGCCGATCGGTGGGCCCCGATCGTGGGCCAGACCCCTTCGGAGGCCCCTCCCAGTGAAGGAGACCTCCCCCCCCACACACAGGCCGCCCCCCGAGTGTTCCCGCAGAGTTCCCGCCGGCAGCGACCAGGGGTGAACAGCGCCGGCGGGACTCTGTCGTGTCGGAGCGGCCGCACTTCGGAGAATCGTGTGTTGGTGTCAGGGCACCGTGGCGCAGTTGCTCCGATTCTCCGGCCCAGCTCGGGGCTCGGAGAATCGCCCCCTATCTCTCTACCTGTGGATGGACAAGCAAAGTCAAAATCTGCAGAATCTGCAAATCTGAAAGAAAAACAGAAAATTGTAGACCAGAAAATTGTGCAGCATCTGTGGAAAGAGAAACAGGGTTAACTTTTCAGGTCACTGACTTTTCTCTGGACTGTTTAGCAGAATCTGTGTTTGGACGTCAGTTGGTGGATAAATAATGGATCAACCTCTAGGGAGTGCTCAAATTGGCAGGCAGTAACCAGTGGGGTACCACAGGTATCGGTGCTGGGACCCCAGCTATTCACAATATATATTAATGATTTGGATGAGGGAACAAAATGTAACATCTCAAAGTTTGCAGATGATACCAAATTAGGTGGGAGGGTGAATTGTGACGAGGGTGCAGGGATCCTACAGCAAGATCTGGACAGGTTGGGCGAGTGGACAAATCAATGGCAGATGCTGTATAATTTGGATAATGTGAGGTTATTCATTTTGTAAGCAAAACCAGGAAGGCAGATTACTACCTGAATGTTTGTAAATTGGGAGAGGGGAGTGTGCAGCGGGACCTGGGTGTCCTTGTGCACCATTCACTGAAGGTAAGCATGCAGGTGCAGCAGGTGGTAAAGAAGGCTAATGGTATGTTGGCCTTCATTGCGAGAGGTTTCGAGTATAGAAGCAGGGATGTGTTGCTGCAATTGTACAGGGCCTTGGTGAGTATTGTGTGCAGTTTTGGTCTCCTTCTCTGAGGAAGAATGTTCTTGCTCTCGAGGGAGTGCAGCGAAGGTTTACCAGACTGATTCCAGGGATGGCGGGACTGTCATATGAGGAGAGATTGACTAGGTTGGAATTGTTCTCGCTGGAGTTCAGAAGAATGAGGGGAGATCTCAGAGACTTATAAAATTCCAACAGGACTAGACAGGGTAGATGCAGGGAAGATGTTCCCAATGATGGGTGTGTCCAGAACCAGGGGTCACAGTCTGAGGATTCAGGGTAAACCATTTTGGACAGAGATGAGGAGACATTTCTTCACACAAAGAGTGGTGAGCCTGTGGAACTCATTACCACAGGAAGTAGTTGATGCTAAAACATTGCATATATTCAAGAGGCGGCTGGATGTAGCACTTAGGGAGAATGGGATCAAAGGCTATGGGGAGAAAGCAGGATTAGGCTATTGAGTTGGATGATCAGCCATGATCGTGATGAATGGTGGAGCAGGCTTGAAGGGCCAAAAGGCCTCCTCCTGCTCCTATCTTCTATGTATCTATGTATCTGTATGCTTTGTTGAAATGGGTGGCACAGTAGCACAGTGGTTAGCACTGTTGCTTCACAGCTCCAGGGTCCCAGGTTCGAATCCCGGCTTGGGTCACTGTCTGTGCGGAGTCTGCACGTTCTCCCTGTGTCTGCGTGGGTTTCCTCCGGGTGCTCTGGTTTCCTCCCACAAGTCCTGAAAGACGTGCTTGTT
The DNA here is from genome assembly GCF_047496885.1 of Scyliorhinus torazame. NCBI lineage: Eukaryota > Metazoa > Chordata > Chondrichthyes > Carcharhiniformes > Scyliorhinidae > Scyliorhinus > Scyliorhinus torazame. The sequence continues at coordinate 30,707,058 of NC_092712.1, read as the reverse complement.
AGGTGAATTGGAATTTCTGAATTTTCCCTCTGTGTACCCGAACAGGCGACGGAATGTGGCGACTCGGGGATTTTCACAGTAACTTCATTGCTAATGTAAGGCAACTTGTGACACTAATAAAGATTATTATTATTAACTAGTGCGATCAACAGCAAAATAAGAATCGTGTAGGCTTAAGCCTCACCTTAGGATCTCAACATCTCGACCAATACCCGGGGCAGTACTGAAGGCGTACTCCTTTGCTCTGTTCATCGAGGCAGACACCGAAAATCTTATCGCACTATTTGAAGAAAATATTGAACATAGAATTTACAGTGCAGAAGGAGGCCATTCGGCCCATCGAGTCTGCACCGGCTCTTGGAAAGAGCACCTTAACCAAGGTTCACACCTCCACCCTATCCCCATAACCCAACCCAACACTAAGGGCAATTTTGGACACTAAGGGTAATTTAGCATGGCCAATCCACCTAACCCGCACATATTTGGACTGTGGGAGGAAACCGGAGCACCCGGAGGAAACCCACGCACACACGGGGAGGATGTGCAGACTCCGCACAGTCAGTGCCCCAAGCCGGGATTCGAACCTGGGACCCTGGAGCTGTGAAGCAATTGTGCTATCCACAATGCTACCGTGCTGCCCATATTGCCCATACTGCCCAAAGTATTGTCATGACCAGCTCTCCACCGTCAACTACCTTAAGTGGGATGGATGAAAAATGTAATCGGCCATTTTCTACATTGCTGCTTGTGTACAAAATGGCCGACATGAGTGTGAGTTTAACAGCGACCGTGTTCAAGGTCATTTGGTTTTCTGCGAAATGTCTTTGAGATGGTTTTGAGAGGCAGTAAAGGAACAAATGGTGGTCCTCATTTCCCTTATAATCTCGTGAGAGTAAAACGCCCCATCAGGTTCAAATTCCTTCGTACCTTAAAGCACTGAAGAGAAATAGTTGGGTCCGATCGCAGGGATATAGAATGTGTTTTTTCTTTCTCCTATCCTGGGAGGTGGGCATCACGAGAAGGCCAACATTTGTTGCCCATCCCTAACTGCTCCTTGAACTGCGTGGATAGTTAAGCTATTTCAGCGGGTAGTTAAAGATCAGTTACATTGGTGTGGGCCAGAGCGGGTAAAGATGGTAGATTTAGAGTCATAGATGTTTGCAGCATGGAAACATGCCCTTCGGCCCAGCTCTTCCATGCCGCCCAGTTTCTATCACAAAGCTTCCCGAAAGGGATATTAGTGAACCAGATGGGTTTTTGCAACCATCAATGCTAATTGCCATAGCCCCGCTGTTACCAGCCCCCTAAACGACCCCCTTATGGACTGACCTGATTAATACTACACTATCATATGCTTCACCCGATGCCGGTGTCTATGCATTTACATTGTGGACCGTGTGTTGCCCTTTTATGTATTTTTGTTTTATTTTATTTTATTTTCATGTACCAAATGATCTGTTTGGGCTGCTCGCAGAAAAATACTTTTCACGGTACTTCGGCACACGTGACAATAAACAAAATCCAATCCAATCCACCATGACTGAGATGACATCTTTATTCCAGATTTGTTAATTGATTTTCAATTCCATCAACTGGCACAGGTGGGATTTGAACCCATGTCCCTGGGCCATCAGCCTGGGGTTTTGGGTCAGGGGCTATATTGCTGCTAGAGTACATCAGAGCAGCGGCGCTCTGGAATCTCCGATTTAAATATTCAACGTGGGATCGGTAAATTCTCCTTTGCTGATTGGCCGTCCGCCAGGCACTCCACTTGATTTCCATTCGCCGCGCAAACATTCTTTAGGAAACGCAACTCGCATCCAAAATTAAACTTCCAAAGTTAATCAGTCATAACTTCCGACTGTCCCCCGCAGGCAATAATTGAAGGTTTGACAGCAGAAAGAAAAGATTGTCTTTCTGCAGCCAGTAGCTGTGAAAACCTCACAGGGCAAAAAGGCTTGAATCCGTCAAGCCTTCCCTCAGTGATGATGTTTGATCATTTTGTTACAAAGAGGAAGTCTGACACAGTCTCCTGGAGCAAGTGTTGCAGAGTTGGTGCCGGGACCCTTTCGTCATCATTGTCTTGGAACAGAAGCAAATTAAATTACATTTGAAAAACAGGGTAAATGCCCCCTCGTTCTGCCTTTACATTACAGCAGCACGGTAGCACAGTGGTTAGCACTGCTGCCTCCCAGCAACAGGGACCCGGGTCTGATTCTGACCTTGGGTCGCTGTCTGTGTGGAGTCTGCACGTTCTCCCCGTGTCTGCGTGGGTTTCCTCCGGGTGCTCCGGCTTCCGCCCACAGTCCAAAGATGCTCAGGTTAGGTGGATTGGCCACGCTAAATTTCCCCTCAGTGTCCAAAGATGCTCAGGTTAGGTGGATTGGCCACGCTAAATTTCCCCTTAGTGTCCAAGGACGTGCAGGTTAGACGGAGTTACGGGGATAGGGTGGGGGAGTGGGCATAGGCAGGGTGCTCTTTCAGAGGGTCGGTGCAGACTTGATGGGCTGAATGGCCTCCTTTTGCACTGCAGGGATTCTGTGATTCTAAGATATGTGGGGAGCATTTTCCAACAATATGGTATTATGTGTTGGCAGTGTTTATCCACAGCAATTAAATTACAAACATCCGCTCTTTATGAAATGGCATTTGGACATTGATTTGCTAACTTTGAGAAAGCTGCAAATTAAAACATGGTTTACTCCATCTTAGCTGTCCGGATTCTCCGTTGCGCCGGCAACGCACCAAACGCCCGGGAATTTCCCGACGGCGTGGGGCTTCCCACAATGAGAAACCCCGGCTGGCAGAACGGAGGATCTCGCCCTGTTTTCGATTAAGAAATAACAGGTCACTTGTCACCAATTAATGATCTCCAAATACAAATGAGTGCCTCGATCTTTGGCTCTCATTTCTGACAACTGCAAACGTTTGATTGCTTTGAATGTAGGATATTTTCCACTCCGGTTATTTGTACTTGTCCGCTGTTTTAACATTTTGTTGCTGTGTATCGGAAAATGGTGTTGCAGAACATTTAACACAATTTAGACATGACATTTTATGACACAGTACGTACATAACCCTGCTGTATTATAGAAAGACTTCGAATGATTTCACCGCATGATACCAGGATTGAGATTCTGAGCACATCATAATCTTTATTATTCAGCTGCAGATCCGTTTTTTGAAAACCAGATCGTTCATCTGAGATTTATGAAAACATACAAAATTACAGAAGTCGGCTTTCCAAATAAAACCTCATTTATTTGATTATCCGTTTAAAACATGCACTTATTATCATATAATTGAATGGCAAATTACCAAATGTTGCAATCCTGAAGCTAAATCACTTATGATGTGCAGGAAATACAGGCAATGTGTGTGTGTTTGTGTGTGAGGGTGTGCGTGAGGGTGTGTGTGTGTGAGAATGTGTGAGGGGGTTTGTGTGTGTGTGAGGATGTGTGTGTGAGGGTGTGTGCGTGATGGTGTGTATGTGTCTCTGTGTGAGGGTGTATGTGTGAGTGTGTGTGTGTGGCGTGCATGAGTGTGTGCGTGTGGTTGTGTGTGTAGATATCTGTGGCTGTGTGTGTGTATTTGCATGTGTGTGTGACTATTAGAGGAAGGATGTGGTGGCATTGGAGGCAGTTCATAGGAGGTTACATACATACATAGATACTTGAAGATAGGAGCAGGAGGCGGCCTTTTGGCCCTTCGAGCCTGCTCCGCCATTCATCACGATCATGGCTGATCATCCAACTCAATAGCCTAATCCTGCTTTCCCCCCATAGCCTTTGATCCCATTCTCCCCAGATTGATTCCGGGGATGAAAGGGTTGACATATGAAGAGAGATTGAACAGCTTATACTCGCTGGAGTTTAGAAGGATGAGAGGGGATCTGATCAAGATATATAAAATATTAAAAGGGATCGATCAAGTAAACGCAGACCAAATGTTCCCCCTTGTGGGGAAATCTAGAACGAGAGGTCACAGATATAGGTTGAGAGGCGGTAGATTTAAAACTGAGATGAGGAGGAACTACTTCTCGCAGAGGGTGGTGAATTTATAGAACTCGCTGCCCCATAGTACGGTGGCGTCCGAATCATTAAATGGTTTCAAGAAAGAGATAGATATATTTCTGATTTTATAAAAGGGTTAAAGGGATCTGGGGAACATGCAGGCAGGTGAATTTGAAACCAGGAAGAGATCAGCCATGATCTGATTGAATGATGGAACAGGCTCGTAGGGCTGATCTGCCGACTTCTGCTCCTAATTCCTCTGTTTTCTGTCATTTATATTTTTAATTGGCCTGAATTCAATAATTAAACTGTTGCGTGGTGAAATTCTAGCGTTGGTGAAGAGTAATGATTCAAAATACCACATGGTTTGAAATAAAATGCCTCCAGGCACTGGTATTTTTCACTTGAAAAGTTTGGTTTTACTGATGTTTGGGGATTCAAATGATTAATCCTCAGGAAAATAACATAATAGTTGATTTCGGAATGATGTGGCCAACACATTTTCCTCGAGCTCCCGTCGACAGCGGCAGGAGCAACGAACGGCGCAACGACTCCCGCTGCCGGGCAACACACGGCTGGGAGGCCTGGGAATCCTGCCCACAGGATCCTGCTCACCACCCCGCCCATGTTCTGAGGAGGACGAGCAGCTCACCATTGGCTATTGATGGGCCCTTCCAGTCCTGCCGGTGTCTATGGCGTTTTGCGTGGCTCACCCGTCGCGTCACCACGGGGTAATACCTTTGGCGGGTGTGGAAAATACCACCAACAGGAAAGGCCGTAATATCCCATCCGAGTAAGGGTGTGGAATGCCCTGCCTGCAACAGTAGTGGACTCGCCAACACTAAGGACATTCAAATGGTCATTGGATAGACATATGGACGATAAGGGAATAGTGTAGATGGGCTTTAGAGTGGTTTCACAGGTCGGCGCAACATCGAGGGCCAAAGGGCCTGTACTGCGCTGTAATGTTCTATGTTCTATGATTGGCTAACATTGGCACTTGGAATCATTACACATGGAGGCCATTCGGCCCATCGCGCCTCTGCCAGCTCTCTGCAAAGTGCCCCTTTCCCACCTCTTTCCCATATGTCTGCAAAGTTCTCCTTTTCGATTGTATGCTCAGCTTCAACAACTCCCTGCATTTATATAGCAGCTTCAAACACCCCATGAGGTGTTATCAAATGAACTTTGACACAGAGCCAAAAGGGGGTATTTGGACAGGTGACCAATAACACGGTTAAAGGGGTCCAGGGGCGGGATTCTCCGCTCTCGCCCGTTGCGAGCGAGAACGGAGAATCTGGCGTTCCAGACGACATTCCATTCACACTCAGTGGCTCCGGAAAACCCCAGCCGCGAACGAGGACGGAGGATTTTGGCCTCTGCTTCAAAGGAGGGGTGGGGGGGGGGGGGGGGAGGCACAGAGGTTTCTGGCGGGCAGTCAGGAGCTTGGGGCAGAGGCGGCTGAAGGCAGGGCCGCCAGTGGTGGGGCAGAGGACGCGGCCGGGTTGACCGCTTTCACCCGCCCTTTCTCTTTTGGGGACGCCGCGCGTGTGACGCTTCGCAGCGGCGCACCGCGCGGGTAACGGTGAGGCAGACACCCGCGGGGCAGAGCTGAAAGCAGGATTGCGATTGGCTCTCACCAGCGCGGGGGGCCCCAGGGCATGTTGGGGCAGCTCTTTATTTTTTGACTTTGAATTTCAGCTTTTGTAGATTTTCCTCTTTCACGTTATCAAAGTAATTTTCTATCCTTCTTATAAAAGCGGCAAGTCCATCAAGGGCTTTTGATGTTGTGTCTTTTGTGCGGGGCGATGAAAGGACTTGAGGCAGCAAGAAATTTGCTTCCTTTAGAAGCTTCTGGATTGTTTACCCTCATTTGTGAAGTTTCTCCGCGGGCCTCCGATTAAGATAATGGTGTTTATCAGCACAGCGACCGGTTAGTCACAACATTTCATTCTGTTACTGACTTCAAAGAGACAAGGGTGCCCTTTAATGAGTAATGATTCAGTAAAGTCTCCTCATCAGTATCCAAGCAAGATATCGCAGTTTGCCTCCGAGATGGAATGATCTGGGAACACTGCTTGTTTTTTTTCTTTCTTCACAGAGATAGATATATAGATAGGTTTTAAGATTCGAGATCCTAACATGTGGATATGTACAACTTGACCCTCTTGGTTCCCAATATCAGAAAGCGTGTGTCCCACTGGAACACACTTGACTAGACCTATATTCACCATCCCCAACCCCAGCTCCCACCCGAAGCCGTGGGGGGGGGGTTTGTTCTGTGGGCACTCCATCACTGCCCCAGGACAATGGTCACTCCTTACTGTTATCCTTTTTGATTCGTTCATGGGGTGTGGGGGGGTGCCAGCATTTATTGACCATCCCTAATTGCCCTTGAGCGAGCATTTAAGAGTCGACCACCTTTCTCTGGGGATGGAGTCACATGTAGGCCAGACCAGGGTAAGGACGGCAGATTTCCTTCCCTGAAGGACATGAGTGAACCAGATGGGTTTTTAACGACAATCGACGACGGTTTCATGGTCGCCATTAGACTTTTAATTCCAGATTTTTATTGAATATAAATTTCTCCATCTGCAGTAGGGGGATTCGAACCCGGGTCCCCAGAGCATTACTCCAGCGACAACACCACACTTTCGTGAAGAGAACTGCCAAAACGATCTCCTGTTCTACAAGATTATGAGGGGCATGGATAGAATGGATGGGCAGGCACTCTTTCCCAGGGATCAGTCACTAGGGGGCATAGGTTTAAGGACCGTGGGACAAAGTTTAGAGGAGGTGTGCAAGGCAGGTTTTTTTACACAGAGGGTGGGGAGTGCCTGGAACGCGTTGCCAGGGGAGTTTGTGGAAGCAGGTACATTAATGGAAGTGCTGAGGGTTTTGGCTAAGGGTGGTATCATGACCGGTACAGGCTTGGCGGGCCGAAGGGCCTGTCCTGCGCTGTATCGTTCTTTGTTCTTTGTTCCAATTCCAAAAACGAGACAAATGAATCAAACTCCATCGCCTATGTGCTGGTCCGAAGCTCGGACTTCCAGATCTCATGGTCCTGCCCCCACTACCTCTCGCCGATCACTGCAGGGCTTGTCTGTGTGTGGGGGGGTTTGCTGGTTTCCTCTCGGTAGACACCCAGTGCGGGACAACCTTTAACATGGGTACAGCAGACACAAGGCCCTTGACAGAGAGTGGATCCAGTTCCAGTGACAAGGGAACCTCGATGTCTGGTAATCTCGCTATTGCTGCAGCCTTCATCCACCATCGCAGCCATTGATACCATACGTGTATCTTCCGTCTGCTCCGCTGTCGAGGTCTTATTTTGGATTGTGCCTTGTCTGGTTCCTCCCGTCATACCTTCCCATTACGTGTGACCCTGCCAGGAGTGTAAGACTCTCAACGGCATTGCTCTCGAGATCAACGGAATGTTCAAGCCTCTCCCCCATGGCAAAGTGGCAATACAAGGAAAGAATATTTTGTAGATATTTTATATCTCCACTGCCTCAAAATGTCGGCTCCATGCTTATAGCTCTGGCTTCCAGCAATCAGCGTCTAGCTTTTGTTTACTTTTCACTCAGTCGCCATCAGGCTGATCAAGCGCAGTGAGCATTAGTAGTAAACAGACTCACATAATCAAACAATAAACAATCGAACAGTTGAACACTGCAGCTGGCAGCGTGATCATACGAAGAGTGACACAACCAGGGGAGAAGCTTGGAGTCAAGACACAGCCCAGGCATGGGCAGGATTATGTATTTCAGGTCAGGACCTTGACTTCGGTGTCAAATGGAAATCATGACCCGCAATGGGTAGGCAACTGTCAATGATTTTCCCTGAATTGGCCAGTCAGGGGCCACAGGGCTGACGTGCCTCCAATTGAGGATTTTCCACAAAAAGTTTTAAATCACTGATAAAGAAATAAGAACACTGGAAGTAATCAGAAAAGATATTAAGGGCATACTTTAGAACGTGATGACCGTATAAAGGCTCACAGTGTGAGTAATAAAACCATCTTAACAAATAGATTCTGGGGAATAATAAGGACACATCTAAGGGGAAGAGTAAATCACCGAGGTGACGCCTAATGTTGCTGGAAAATGATGTAATCTGGTTTAGGAAGGTATAACTTTTCCCGTTTTCTTTCAGAACACCAGAGACGCTGTGGAAGGTATTGGGAGAACCTCTTCCTTGTTTCTCCAGTTGTCGAGGATATTGTCGCGGCTTTTCTGCCCAACTGCCCCAACAATTGATTCACTTGGGATTCAGACGAAGCATTTCTTTGAATGTTCATGGATATTCGTGAATTGATATTAGCTGTGATATTGCAGCTTTATTAGATTCTGTATTAGAATTAACTTTATGCTTTTTATCTTTTATTTCCATTAATGTTGCGATATTCTTATCCACGTTAAAGTGTGTTGCATGTTAAATAGTTCTGGAATGAACTTATATATATGTTGGTAAAATGCAACATCTTATTATCTGGTTCACCAGCCGAGTATTTCTCGGCCGTGCTCCGTTCGCTGGTGGTGGGATTCGATCTTTCCACAGATTGTCAATGGGTTTTCCCACTGGAACCGCCCCACGCCTCCGTGAATCCCGCTGGCGGGGGTGCAGAGGCAGAACATCTGCAGTGGCCAACGATGGGCTCAGTTGCCAAGAGCCAGAGCTGCTCTAACGTCTGCACCTCGCCATTTTAGAGCCTAAAGTGGGATTAGTTGGATAACTCGTTCAAAGTTAGGAATGATGGGCTGAATGGACTAAAGTGCAAGAACACTTTATGACCCTGTAAACCTAAACTCACCTCGTAACCTCTCCCCATCAACTATGCTGTCCACATCACAACGTGAGACAAGATTGGACGCCTTCAGAGTGAGTGGTCATTGATCAAGCTCCGTGCAGAGTCACTGAAAAAAGTTCCCTGGCTTTTCAGGACAATGTTTTCTTTCTCACACTACATGTCTGAAAGAGTCAGATTGAAGCTACAGTTCCATTGGGATGCAATTAAATAACACATACGCACGCAAAGGCACATACATGCACATGCATGCACATGCAAGCACATGCATGAACCCACGCACACATGCTCATGCATGCCCACACTTGCACATATATATCACTGGACTATGTGATGTTGGATGCTTTTTTTAAAAAAAAATTGAGGTTATGGCGGCATTCTGTAAAGAAGGGTGCATGTGTGTCCATGATTAATTAAACTGGGTGTGGTTAATAGAGACAGATTGTCTGTGAGAGCTGAGAAATTCTGCATTTATAATAAGATGTTATGGCGAGGTTGGATTTACAAGTAATTAGGTTGGATTTAAAATTTGCATTATGAGATAAGTAGGGAATTGACTTTTCAGCTGTTGAATTTCAAAGAGTAGTTCCAAAGTAACAATATAAAATTTTATTGATCCAAGAGTGGAGGCAATAGGAGTACATGAATAATTATTCTTTTCAGAAATACTGAGTTAAAAAAGGTGTTTGAGGACAACGGAATCTGACTTGAAAGGGATGAAAGGATATTTAAGCAAGGATATTTAGCTCAGTTAAGTGCCTGTGTGGGAGACCAGGGGCGAAATTCTCCGGAAACGGTGCGATGTCTACCGAATGGCACCCAAAACGGCGCAAATCAGTCGGCATCACGCCCCCCCCCAAAGGTGCGGAATGCTCCGCATCTTTGGGGGCCGAGCCCCAACCGTAAGGGGCTAGGCCCACACCGGACGAATTTCCGCCCCGCCAGCTGGCAAAAAGGGCCTTTGGTGCCCCTCCAGCTGGCGCAGAAATGACATCTCCAGGCGGCGCATGCGCGGGAGCGTCAGCGGCCGCTGCCGGCATTTCCGCGCATGCGCTGTGGAGGGAGTCTCTTCCGCCTCCGCCATGGTGGAGACCGTGGCTGAGGCGGAAGGGAAAGAGTGCCCCCACGGCACAGGGCCGCCCGCGGATCGGTGGGCCCCGATCGCGGGCCAGGCCACCGTGGGGACACCCCCCGGGGCCAGATCGCCCCGCACCCCCCCCCAGGACCCCGGAGCCCGCCCGCACCGCCTTGTCTCGCCGGTAAGGTAGGTGGTTTAATCTACGCCGGCGGGACAGGCATTTTAGCGGCGGGACTTCGGCCCATCCGGCCCGGAGAATCGCGGGGGGGGCGCCACCGGCGGAGGGTCGGAGAATCTCGCCCCAGATCTGTGCTGGGAGAAGGTGTGAAAGTTGTGAACTTGAAGATGACATCCAGTCAAGCCAGAAAAGTCTTTATTTTCAGGAAGCGGTCTGTTTCTGAACCTTTCTTTTCGATTTCCACAACAGAGTGCAAATGTTTGAGGGATCATGCGATGTACATTTATTAAAATGACAGCAGATTTTTGCCTTGGCTGCTATTACTGGGTTTTTACAGTTAAAAATCAGTAAGTAAATAGTTGCCTTGCAGGTCATTTATTTGATGTCTTGACCAAGTGGATTTTTTGGAAGGGGGGGGTGTTGTTCTGTAAGAATGTTTTAACTGTGTAACTTTAATCTTATGTGCTTAAGTATTTTCCATTTTTAATAAATCCTCTTTTTGTAATCCTAAACCTGCACATCTTTGGACTGTGGGAGGAAACCGGAGCACCCGGAGGAAACCCACGCACACACAGGGAGGATGTGCAGACTCCTCACAGACAGTGACCCAAGCCGGAATCGAACCTGGGACCCTGGAGCTGTGAAACAATTGTGCTATCCACAATGCTACCGTGCTGCCCGAGTTGATGCTCTATACAAGCCTCATCACACCTTTTTACACTTTGTGAACAATCCTGAGTGCGCTGATAACTGCACTGACGATCAATTTCAGATAATCGGTCGAGCTTGTAACATGGCTCATTTCTGCTTGCTAGAAGTGCCGTACTATCATACACAGCAACCCATTCTCTCCAAACAAAAGGAACATGTTCAAGCCTCGCATATTTTTTGAATTACGCGAGAACTTGAGGAACCGATAATCCTCTTAATCCTCTCTTGTTTTCTCCATGACAATGCCTTGGCCAATCAGAGTTGACTTGCCAACCAATGAGCACCCGTTTCTCCTGTAGTATAAATTATGTGCTTGTTTGAAATTTGGTATTCTTGTGTTTGCTCTGATCAGTGCGAGACAAAAGGATTCCGTAACAGGTCTCTCTTTCCAGCAATAGTCAAATTCTGTCATACCAAGTGCGGCACCATAGGATGTGCTATCTTATCATAATCTTTATTAGTGTCACAAGTAGGCTAACATTTTCACTGCAATGAAGTTACTGTGAAAAGCCCCTAGTTGCCACACTCCGGCGCCTGTTCAGGTACATAGAGGGAGAATTCACAATGTCCAATTCACCTGACAGCACATCTTTCGGGACTTCTGGAAGGAAACCGGAGCACCCGGAGGAAAGCCACGCAGACACGGGGAGAACGTGTAGACTTCGCACAGATAGTGACCCAAGCAGGGAATCGAACCTGGGATCCTGGCTCCGTGAAGCAACAGTGCTAACCACTGTGCTACCGTGCCAAACCAAGGGTCACCTGCCTGTTCGGGTATTTCAAAATATCATATGGCACTATTTTGAAGAAGAGCAAATGATTTATACCTTATATGCAGGCCAATATTCATCCCTCAGTAAACATCACTTCACAAAACAGATTGTCCGATCGTTACGACTTGCTGTGTGGGATCTTGCTGTGTGCAAATTAGCTTTTGCGTTTCCTGCATTGCAACAGTTATTGCACTTCAAAAGTATTTTATTTACTGTAACGCCCTTTGAGGTTAAATAAATGCAATTCTTTCCCTTTATCTTCCAAAGAGCGGCTGAAAGTTCCAAAAAATGAGATTGATCGATTATCATTGAAAGTAAAGTGTGGAAAGAGTTCGGGAGCCAAGGCAAGGTTTAGATCAGCCATGGTTTGACTGAAAGTCAGAACAGCCTGGAGGGGCTGAATGGCCTACTGCTATTGCCACGTTCCTGGTGTGGGCCAGTAGCAGCCCGAAGGAATGGCACGAGGTTGCTGCCCTGGAGGAATTTGGCTGTGCAGACTGCGAACGTGGGCAGCTGGTGCTGCGGAAGACGCGGCGATGCTCCGACAGCTTCCTTTGTAGGCGCCGCTAAACACAGTCAAGTGCACTACACAAATGTCTTTGACAGCTCAAAGCGTCCCTGAGCAAAGCCTTCCATTCATTCCGTACTCTGCTCAAAGGTATTCTGCATTGTGTCAACAGCATAATTCACACAGCACATGACAAGAGACTGCTCAATGAGGTAAGTATTGGCTAACAACCATTACAGACAAGAGAATAATGGAGACACTCACTTCTATACACACACTTCCCAGTGTGGGATTCAAACCTATAACCTTCATGGCCCACAGGCAACTACGCTGTTATCTGAGCCAATGTCGACACAGGAAGATCAGCACCCTTGACCTTCAGCAGCTGGGTTCCCCCATTTAATATCTTGAGCGGACTGGAGAACAGCTCATGTGGTCCCAGCACTGACCGTGAAGCAGAACAGGAAGAAACGAGCAGGACTGAAAATGGGGGATTTTGATTGAGCAGCTCAGCCCCTTTAAGACCTCTCAGCTATCCCTGCAAGGTTTGGGGGGGGTTCGGGAGAGGGTGATGGTGAACTAGCCAGCAGCTGTCTCGATGAGTTCAGACGCAAGGCTTACGGAGCTTGACATCCTCAAGTTCAAGCGTCTCATTCAGTCAGTGTCCCTGGACGCAACAACAACAACAACTTGCCGGAATGTGGCGACGAGGGGCTTTTCACAGTAACTGCATTTGAAGCCTACTTGTGACAATAAGCGATTTTCATTTCATTTCATATGCATCGTTTACTTCAGCGCCTTGAATGCAGCAGAAATGCCCCACGGGAGGAGCAAAGTGTCACTCTTCAGACAGACGCCAGCCCGACAGACTGTCGAAGGGCTCTAGCAGTGAGGCCGCATCTTCAGCTGCCAAAGTTCCAGCTTCTCGAATTGCCTCCCTAAACCCCTCCACCTCAGTCTGCCTCATTGGCACGTTCCTCCAAAACCTACCTGGTTTCTGGCCACCCGTCCAGATATTTCCTCGCATGGTCCTTTGCCTGACAGCCGCTCTTGTGAAGAGCCCTGGGACATTTCAATATGTCAAAGGCGCTATACCAACGCAACTTGATGCTGCTTGTTGGGCACCCGCATGTCACAGGGCTCTCTGAGTGCACAGCCTCCGATGACACTCCATTCGCACAAAGACAGTCAATCTGCTTGCCCCACTTACATTATTCATGGTTATGGTGTCAAGGTTCAGTTCCAGGGCAGGTACATTTAATTACATAGAAGGAATTCTTCACATTACCCTGATCATGGAAGTGTTGCATTATCAGTGCCCAAGTCAAGATTGAAAATACAGGGGGTGGTGGGGCATACAGATCTTTCTGTGCAGTTTACACTCAAAAAACAATCACTGAATTTTAATTAATAAAGACTTGAAATGATTCCTCACGTTTAAAATTTTCCTCATTAGCAAACTTAATTCAAAATCCCCAACCCGTGTGCACTCTCTCCTTATTAGGTCGATAGATAATAACGCTGGACGAGATCCAGATTAACATATTTAAACGAACCATTAGGCTAATTTAAATATGGCTGCGCCGATTCTCCCCGGGTCCGGACGGGTATTTGGGCATTGGGCAGGGTGGTCCCCTGGCATTCCCGCTGGCAGCCGGGCACCTGGGCACAGCCAGACTGGCACTTTGGCAGTGCCAGGGTGCCCAGGTGGCACTGCCAGGGAGCCAGGCTGAATGTGCCAAGGTGCCAGGATGCCCGTGTCAGGGATTGGGCCCGGGGTTGCCTTGCCCTGAAGGGATGGGGTTAGGCGGGGTTGGAGGATCCTTGAAGAGGTAAGTTGGGTGCAGTGGGGGGTGGGGTGGGGGGGGGGGGGGGTTCAGCAGGCCGGAGAGGAGTGGGTGAGGGGGCGGCATCGTGCTGCACTGGCGAGCTGAGCTTGTCAGCGCAGGAAATGATGCAAGTGTGGTCTCGGCGTGGCTCTCCCCGCTTGAGCCCAAAAAAGTAGCAAAGTGCTGTTAAATAGCGGGGTCTTTCTTTGCACCACTTGCTAAATGTGCCTGAAACAGGACTCTGTCCCACTAAAGTCCCGCTCCATGTCTCTGTAATGGCTCTCAGATCGTACTTATTCATTTCCTTTGGGACCATCGGTTCATCTGTTTTATTTTGAATGTTACATGCATGCAGGTATAGAGCCTTTAGTTTTGTCCATTTTGTAGCATCTCGTCTATGTTCATAGGTTGGGAAATGTTGATGTACAAAGGGACCAGGGCGTCCTCGTACGCCAGTCAATGAAAGCAAGCACGCAGGTACAGCAAGCAGCAAGGCAGGCTAGCAGTATGTCGGCCTTCACTGTGAGAGGATTTGAGTACAGGATGCAGGGATGAATTACTGCAGTTGTACAGGGCCAGGGTGAGACCGCACCTGGGGTAGTGTGTGCTGTTATGGTCTCCTTATCTCAGGAAGGATATACTTGTCTTGGAGGGGGTGCAGTAAAGGCTCACCAGACAGGCTCCTGGGGCAGCAGGATTGTTGTGTGAGGAGAGATTGGGTCGGGTGGGCCTATCAAGAGGGGATCACATTGAAACGTATAAACCTTCTGACAGGGCTGGACAGACTGGATACAGGGATGGGTGGGGTGGGGCTGTGTGTTAGAACAGGGGGTCACAGTCTCAGGATATGGGGGTAGGTCATTTAGGACTGAGATTAGGAGATATTTCTTCACCCAGAAGGTGGTGAGCCTGTGGCATTCTCCCCCACAGAAGCTGCGGAGTCCAAATCACTGACTATGGGCGGGATTCTCCGCAAACGGCGCAATGACCGCTACCCAGCGCCAAAAACGGCGCGGATCAGTCCGGCGTCGGGCCACCCAAAAGGTGCAGAGTCCACACCTTTATGGGCCAGTGAGGGGCTAGGCCCGCGCCGGAGCGGTTTCCGCTCCGCCGGCTGACGGGAAAGGCCTTTGGCGCCACGCCAGCCGGCGCCAAAAGGACTTCGCCGGGCGACGCATGCGCGGGAGCGTCAGCGGAGGCTCACATCATTCCCGCGCATGCGCAGGGGAGGGGACTCTTCCGCCTTCGCCATAGTGAAGACCATGGCGAAGGCGGAAGAAAAAGAGTGGCCCCACGGCACAGGCCCGCCCGCGGATCGGTGGGCCCCGATCGCGGGCCAGGCCACTGTGGGGGCACCCCCCAGGGCCAGATCGCCTCGCGCCCCCCCCCAGGACCCCGGAGCCTGCCCGCGCCGCCTTGTCCCGCCGTTGAAAGGGAGGTCTAATCCACGCCGGCTGGCGAGGGTTGACAGCGGCGGGACTTCGGCCCATCGCGGTCCGGAGAATTGCCGGGGGTGGGCCCGCCGACCGGCGCGATTCCCGCCGACCGGCGCGGCGCGATTCCCGCCCCCGCCAAATCTCTGGTGGCGAAGAATTCGGGACACGGCGGGGGCAAGATTCACGTCAGCCCCCGGCGATTCTCCGACCTGGTGGGGGGTCGGAGAATCGCACCCTATATTTCAGAAAAAAATTAATTTCTAGACTCTAAATATGGCAAAGGTGCGGGGAGAGCGGGGGATGTGGTGTTGATCCAATCGTTTGCCAGCGGTGGGATTCTCCAGTTCCGCCGGCAGCGCACCCCCACCAGCCGGTTACACGGTGCGTGTGGAGTGTCTTCAATGGGAAATCCCAGTGTCAGCGGCGGGAACAGGGAATTCCGTCACCAGCGAGCGGCACGCCACCTCCCGCCGCTGAGGAACGCGTGACTGGGGGAAACGGGCCCAGAGGATTTGCCGTTACCGTATTGAATGGCAGACCAAGCTGAAAGGGTCAGGTGGTCTATTCCTGCTTCGATTCTTCTACATTTCTATGTGCCCAGGTCCCTCTTAGATTTGTACCCCCTGTCCCTTCCTGCCACAGTCTGTTTATCGTTTCCCATATTAGTACCCTTCTCCCTGACCTTGTCTCTATTCTTTAGTTTACCACATCTTCCAAAAATTGATACCTGCCCCCCCCTCCCCAATATTTAGTTTATAACTCTTCTCACCTCGCAAAGCGGCTTGTGAGAAACTAGCCCCACAACGATTCAGTTGCAGATCGTCCCAAACGCCCCTCTCACAAAACCATGTTGACCCTTCCTGATTACCCTGGATTTTTCTAAGTGCCCTGCTATGACTTCTTTAATAATAGCTTCCAACATTTTCTCTCTGACACATGTTCAGCCAACTGGTGTGTAGTTTCCTGCGTTCTGGCTCCCCCCATTACTAATTCCCCAGACTCACATTCCATAGAACCAGCGTTCACTCTGTTAACTCTTCATTTCCTTAAATAGCTAGACAAACTCTTTCTGTTTTGAAATTTCTGGCTAGCTTTCTCTCATACTAGAATCATAGAATCATAGAAGTTTACAGCAAGGAAACAGGCCCTTCGGCCCAACCAGTCCATGCCGCCCAGTTTTTACCATTAAGCTAGTCCCAGTTGCCCGCACTTGGCCCATAACCCTCTCTCCCCATCTTACCCATGTAACTATCTAAATGCTTTTTGAAAGACACAATTGTACCCGCCTCTACTACTACCTCTGGCAGCCCATTCCAGACACTCACTACCCTCTGAGTGAAGAAATTGCCCCTCTGGGCCCTTCTGAATCTCTCCCCTCTCACCTTAAACCTATGCCCTCTAGTTTTAGACTCCCCTACCTTTGGGAAAAGATGTTGACTATCTACCTTATCTATGCCCCTCATTATTTTATAGACCTCTATAAGATCACCCCTAAGCCTCCTACGCTCCAGGGAAAAAAGTCCCAGTCTATCCAGCCTCTCCTTATAACTCAAACCATCAAGTCCCGGCAACATCCTAGTAAATCTTTTCTGCACTCTTTCTAGTTTAATAATATCCTTTCTATAATAGGGTGACCAGAACTGCACACAGTATTCCAAGTGTGGCCGTACCAATGTCTTGTACAACTTCAACAAGACGTCCCAACTCCTATATTCAATGTTCTGACCAATGAAACCAAGCATGCCGAATGCCTTCTTCACCACCCTGTCCACCTGCGACTCCACCTTCAAGGAGCTATGAACCTGTACTCCTAGATCTCTTTGTTCTATAACTCTCCCCAACGCCATACCATTAACTGAGTAGGTCCTGGCCTGATTCGATCTGCCAAAATGCATCACCTCACATTTATCTAAATTAAACTCCATCTGCCATTCGTCGGCCCACTGGCCTAATTGATCAAGATCCCGTTGCAATCCTAGATAACCTTCTTCACTATCCACTGTGCCACCAATCTTGGTGTCATCTGCAAACTTACTAACCATGCCTCCTAAATTCTCATCCAAATCATTAATATAAATCACAAATAACAGTGGACCCAGCACCGATCCCTGAGGCACACCACTGGTCACAGGCCTCCAGTTTGAAAAACAACCCTCTCCAACCACCCTCTGCCTTCTGTCGTCCAGCCAATTTTGAATCCAATTGGCAACCTCACCCTGGATCCCGTGAGCTTTAACCTTCTGCAACAACCTACCATGCGGTACCTTGTCAAAGGCTTTGCTAAAGTCCATGTAGACAACGTCTACTGCACTGCCCTCATCTACCTTCTTGGTCACTCCCTCAAAAAACTCAATCAAATTTGTGAGATAAGATTTTCCACGCACAAAGCCATGCTGACTGCCCCGAATCAGTCCTTGCCTCTCTAAATGCTTGTAGATCCTGTCTCTCAGAATACCTTCTAGCAACTTACCTACTACAGACGTTAGGCTCACCGGTCTGTAGTTCCCAGGCTTTTCCCTGCTGCCCTTCTTAAACAAGGGCACAACATTCGCCACTCTCCAATCTTCAGGCACCTCACCTGTGGCTGCCGATGATTCAAATATCTCGGTTAGGGGACCCGCAATTTCCTCCCTAGCCTCCCACAACATCCTGGGATACATTTCATCAGGTCCCGGGGATTTATCTACCTTGATGCGCTTTAAGACTTCCAGCACCTCCTCCTCTGTAATATGCACACTTCTCAAGACATCACTATTTATTTCCCTTAGTTTCCTAACATCCATGCCTTTCTCCACCGTGAATACCGATGAGAAATATTCATTCAGGATCTCACCCAACTCTTGTGGCTCTGCACATAGATGCCCTTGTTGATCCTTAAGAGGCCCTACTCTGTCCCTAGTTACTCTTTTCCCCTTTATGTATCTGTAGAATCTCTTTGGATTCTCACTTGCATTATTTGCCAAAGCAATTTCATGTCCCCTTTTTGCCCTCCTGATTTCCCTCTTAACTCTATTTCGACAATCTCTATACTCTTCAAGGGATCTACTTGATCCCAGTTGCTTATGTACGTCATATGCCTCCTTCTTCTTTTTGACCAGAGTCTCAATATCTCGAGTCATCCAGGGTTCCCTACTTCTACCAGCCTTGCCCTTCACTCTAAAGGGAATGTGCTTACCCTGCACCCTGGTTAACACATTTTTAAAAGCCTCCCATTTACCAGCCGTCCCTTTGTCTGCCAATAGTCTCCCCCAATCTACCTCTGCAAGTTCATGTCTGATACCATCAAAATTGGCCTTGCCCCAATTAAGAATTTTAACTCTTGGGCCAGACCTATCATTCTCCATAGCTATCTTAAAACTAATGGAATTATGGTCACTTGTCCCAAAGTGATCCCTCACTAGCACTTCTGTCACTTGCCCTTCCTTATTTCCCAAGACGAGGTCAAGTTTTGCCCCCTCTCTAGTCGGTCCATCCACATACTGAATGAGAAATTCCTCCTGAATACACTCAACAAATTTCCCTCCATCCAAGCCCCTAATGCTATGGCTGTCCCAGTCAATGTTGGGAAAGTTAAAGTCCCCTACTACTACCACCCTATTATTCTTGCAGCTATCTGTAATCTCCTTACATATTTGCTCCTCAATTTCCCGCTGACTATTTGGGGGCCTGTAGTACAGTCCTACCAAGGTGGTCTCTCCCTTCTTATTTTTCAGTTCTACCCATATAGACTCAGTGGGCGAACCCTCGGATATATCCCCTCTAAGTACTGCTGTGATGTTCTCCCTAATCAAAAACGCCACTCCCCCTCCTCTCTTGCCTCCTGTTCTATCCTTTCTATAGCATCTGTACCCCGGAACATTGAGCTGCCAGTCCTGCCCCTCCCTTAGCCATGTTTCAGTCATAGCTATAATATCCCAGTCCCATGTGCCCGTCCATGCCCTGAGTTCATCCGCTTTGCCCGTCAGGCCCCTTGCATTGAAATAAATGCAGTTTAATGTAGACCTTCCTTGCTCTCTGCCCTGCTTTCTCTGGTCATGCTTTACACACTCTCCCTTCCTGCCTTTTGTTTCTGTCCCCACTGACTTCCTACATCGGTTCCCATCCCCCTGGCACATTAGTTTAAACCCTCCCCAACTGCACTAGCAAACACCCCCCGAGAACATTGGTTCCGGTCCCACCCAGATGCAGACCGTCCGATTTGTACAGGTCCCACCTCCCCCAGAATCGGTCCCAATGTCCCAGGAATTTGAAACCCTCCCTCTTGCACCATCTCTCAAGCCACGTATTCATCCTAGCTATCCTGTCATTCCTACTCTGACTATCACGTGGCACTGGTAGCAATCCTGAGATTACTACCTTTGAGGTCCTACTTTTTAGTTTAACTCCTAACTCCCTAAATTCAGCTTGTAGGACCTCATCCCGTTTTTTACCTATATCATTGGTGCCTATATGCACCACGACAGCTGGCTGTTCACCCTCCCCCTCCAGAATGCCCTGCAGCCGCTCCGAGACATCCTTGACCCTTGCACCAGGGAGGCAACATACCAACCTGGATTCTCGTTTGCGTCCGCAGAAACGCCTGTCTATTCCCCTTACAATTGAATCCCCTATCACTATAGCTCTGCCACTCTTTTTCCCGCCCTTCTGTGCAGCAGAGCCAGCCACGGTGCCATGAACCTGGCTGCTGCCACCTTCCCCTGGTGAGCCATCTCCCCCAACAGTTTCCAAAACGGTAAATCTGTTTTGGAGGGAGATGACCGCAGGGGATCCCTGCACTGCCTTCCTACTCTTCCTCTGTCTGTTGGTCACCCTTTCCCTATCTGCCTCAGTAATTTTAATCTGCGGTGTGACCAACTCACTGAATGTGCTATCCACAACTTCCTCAGCATCGCGGATGCTCCAAAGTGAGTCCATCCGCAGCTCCAGAGCCGTCAAGCGGTCTAACAGGAGCTGCAGTTGGACACACTTCTTGCAGATGAAGGAGTCAGGGACACCAGAAGGGTCCCTGACTTGCCACATCTCACAAGAGGAGCATGACACGGGTCTGAGCTCTCCTGCCATGACTTAAACCTGAAGTTAAATTTGAACTACACTACACAGCTAAGAGAAAGTCAAAGAGAGAGAAATCACTTACCAGTTACAAGCCAATCACTTACCTGCTGGCTGTGATGTAATTGCTCCAGAGACTCCCTCACAGCTCTGCTTCTCTGCACCTCCTTCAGGTGAGCACCAAATTCCCTTAACTAGTTAATTAATTTACTTAATTAATTTGATTTTTTTTTTTTTTTTTTTGGTCACTCCCCTCTTACCCGAACTCAGCCTTACCCAAACTCAGATACACTCTGTTTGCCTTCAGCACTCTGTTTCTATAGGCACTTCAGACACACCTTTTGTATCCGTCCTGATTTACAGTCAGCCAATCGGCCTGCTCCCAAAACTGATCTCTCTCCCGAACAGCTGACCTGCAAGGTAAGGAAGTGGTTAAGCAGTACTTACCTCACCCACGGCGCGCCCTTTTAAACTGTCCCCTCTGCCTCGCAGCTCCCGCGCTTTTTGAAACTCCCGCGCTGTTTCCAAGGTCCCGGTTCCCTCTCTCTCCCGAGCAGCTGACCTGCAAGGTAAGGAAGTGGTTAAGCAGTCCTTACCTCACCCACGGCGCGCCCTTTTAAACTGTCCCCTCTGCCTCGCAGCTCCCGCGCTTTTTGAAACTCCCGCGCTGTTTCCAAGGTCCCGGCTCCCTCTCTCTCCCAAACAGCTGACCTGCAAGGTAAGGAAGTGGTTAAGCAGTACTTACCTCACCCACGGCGCGCCCTTTTAAACTGTCCCCTCTGCCTCGCAGCTCCCGCGCTTTTTGAAACTCCCGCGCTGTTTCCAAGGTCCCGGCTCCCTCTCTCTCCCGAACAGCTGACCTGCAAGGTAAGGAAGTGGTTAAGCAGTACTTACCTCACCCACGGCGCGCCCTTTTAAACTGTCCCCTCTGCCTCGCAGCTCCCGCGCTTTTTGAAACTCCCGCGCTGTTTCCAAGGTCACGGCTCCCTCTCTCTCCCGAACAGCTGACCTGCAAGGTAAGGAAGTGGTTAAGCAAAAAACTCTAATTTTTCCCTCCTTATTAATCTTTCAGTCATTCTTTGCTGATTTTTATATTCTGTCCCATCTTCTGGCCCACCACCTATCTTTGCTCAATGATATGCCTTTTCTTTAAGTTTGATGGTAACTTTTTCAGTTAACCATGGATGGTGGGTCCACAGCTTGGTTTCTTTTTTCTTTTTCATCGGGGTGTAAAAGTTCTGCATATTCTAAAATATTTGCTTCAATGTTTGCCGCTGTATTTCTGTTATGGTCAGTGAACTTGATCGCTTTGGCAGGAAGAATAGGAAAGCAGCAGTATGGTTAAATGGGGAGAGATTGCAGAACTCTGAGGTGCCGAGGGATCTGAGTGTCCCAGTACATGAATCACGGAACGTTAATATGCAGGTAAAGCAAGTTGTTAGGATGGCAAATAGATTGGTGTTGTTATTGCAAAGTTTAATACAAAAGCAGGGCTGTTTTGCTGGTGTTGTATCTGCCGTTGGTGAGACCATACCTGGAGTACTTTGTGCCGTTTTGGTCTTCTTATTTAAGAAAAGGATGTCAATGGAAATAGTTCGGAGAAGGTTCACGCGACTGGTACCTGGGATGCGGAGGAGTTAAGGTTGGACAGGTCCATAAGACCATAAGACATAGGAGCAGAATTAGGCCACTTGGCCCATCGAGTCTGCTCCGCCATTCAATCATGGCTGATATTTTTCTCATCCCTATTCACCTGCCTTCTCCCTATAACCCCTGATCCCCTTATTGATCAAGGTTGGGCCTGTGTCCACTGGAGTTTAGAAGAATGAGATGTGATCTTATTGAAACATAGAAGATTCTGTGGGGACTTGACAGAGTGGGTGCTGAGAGGATGTTTCCCCGCGTGGGAGAGACCAGAACCAGGGGACACAGTTCAGGGGTCTCTAGTTGAAGATAGCGATGAGGAGAAGGTTTTTCTGAGGTAGTGAGCTCTCTTCCCCAGAGAGTAGTGAAGGCAGAGTCGAGTCGATGAATAATTTTAAGTCAGAGGTAGATAGATTCTTCACTAACAAGTAAGTCAAAGGTTATTGAGGCGGGGGAGGCGGGAATGTGGGGTTGAGGTCACAATCAGGTCAGCCATGATCTTATTGAATGGCGGAGCAGGCTCGAGGGGCCGAGTGGCCTCCTGCTGCTCAGGATTCCTATGCTCGTATCTGAGCAGGACAGCATTGAGTAGCAACCGTCACTTGATGGGTAGCCATCTTGCCTCTCAGTCAGAAGGTTGTAGGTTCAAGACCAGCTCCAGAGATGGAGGACATGATGACAGCCCATTGCAATTCTGAGTAAGTGTGACACTGATCGAGGTGCTAAAAGGTGGGGGTGAAAGATTCGACAACACTACTTTGAAGAAGAGCAGTCATGTTCCCTCAGTGTCTTTGGCGACGTTTAACGCCTCAACAAACACCTGAAAGGGATGACATGGTAATTCATCTGATTGTGTTTTGTGGGAACCTGCTGTGTGTAAATAAGAGGCCTTTTCTCAATATCCATTCACAGGATGTGGTGCGTCGCTGTCGAGACGAGAATTTATTGCCCACCCTTAGTTGCTCTTGGGAAGGTGGTGGTGAGCTGCCTTCTTGCACCGCTGCAGCTCATGCGGTAGATACACCCACTGTGCTGTTAGGGAGGGAATTCCAGGATCTTGACCCAGTGACAGTGAAGGAACGGCGATATATTTCCAAGTCAAGATGGGTGAGTGGCTTGGAGGGGAACCTCCAGGTGGTGGGGTTCCCAGGTATCTGCTGCCCTTGTCCGCGATGGTAGAGGTAGCAGAAATCTCCTGCATTGCAACAGTGATTACATTTCAAAAGGACATTATGGTTTATAAACTGTTTCGGGAACTCAAGGTCATCTGGTAAAGTTTGATGCCAAGCCAAATTTAGGGCAGGTGGTCAATATCTGGGCAAAGAGGCGGGCATTAATTAATGTCTCACAACAGTCCATGGGTTCGGTCCGGCCAGCCGCGGGAGATTCCACCTCTCCTTTGCCGAGCTTGTGTCAGCTGAGATTCACCCTTTCCTTACTTGCGGCATTTGCCATTCCGATGACATTCTGCCCAAGAGCTCTTTCTGCAGCTCCACGCAGCCCTGAGCACTGAGTTCACAGCTGGGGACCTCAGTGAGCTGAAAGCCAGGAGACATAATCACTCTGTGGCCACAAATACTCTGAAAGGTCCATGGCCCCATATTCATGCACACCCACTCCCCGCTCAAAGTCAGCCAAGCCATTAAATCTGAAGTGACAGATCTGGGAGCCATTTACACTGAAAACTAGTATCGCAACTCCATTGGCTAATTTTAAAAGGCAACAACAACTGCATTTATATATCACCTTCCTTTAATATCGTAGAATCGTCCCGAAGGGAGCTGGGGAGCGTTTTCCAACAATATTTGATGCAAGATAAAGAGCAACTTGTAACTCACTTTTTATCCCTGGTAAGTGACTGGTAAGTAGTTTTTCTTTTCATCGTCTAATTTATTTATTTTTTCTTTCGTTTTTGGAATTGTAGTTGTATAAGTTAACCTAAGGTTTAAGACATGGCAGAAGATCCCAGGCCCGTGTCACGCTCCTCGTGTGCGATGTGGGAGCTCAGGGACACGTCTACTGTCCCTGGCTCCTTCACATGCAAGAAGTGTATCCAGTTGCAGCTCCTGTTAGACCGCTTGATGGCTCTGGAGCTGCGGATGGACTCACTTTGGAGCATCCGCGATGCTGAGGATGTCGTGATAGCACATTTAGCGAGTTGGTCACACCGCAGGTGAAAGTTACTGTGGGAGATAGAAAATGGGTGACCAAAAGACAGAGCAAGAGTAGGAAGGCAGTGCAGGTGTCCCCTGCGGTCATCTCCCTGCAAAACAGATATACCGCTTTGGGTACTGTTGAGGGAGATGGCTCACCAGGGGAAGGCAGCAGCAGCCAGGTTCATGGCACCGTGGCTGGCTCTGCTGCGCTGTTGGGCAGGAAGAAGAATGGCAGGGCCATAGTGATAGGGGACTCAATCGTAAGGGGAATAGACAGGCGGTTCGGTGGACGCAATCGAGAATCCAGGATGGTGTGTTGCCTCCCTGGTGCAAGGGTCAAGGATGTCTCGGAGCGGCTGCAGGACATTCTGGGGGGGGGGGGGTGAACAGCCAGCTGTCGTGGTGCACATAGGCACCAACAATATAGGTAAAAAACGGGACGAGGTCCTACAAGCTGAATTCAGGGAGTTAGGAGTTAAACTAAAAAGTCTGACCTCAAAGGTAGTAATCTCAGGATTGCTACCAGTGCCACGAGCTAGTCAGAGTAGGAATATCAGGATAGATAGGATGAATGCGTGGCTCGAGAGATGGTGCAAGAGGGAGGGATTCAAATTCCTGGGGCATTGGAACCAGTTCTGGGGGAGGTGGGACCAGTACAAACTGGACGGTCTGCACCTGGGCAGGACTGGAACCGATGTCTTTGCTAGAGCTCTTGGGGAGAGTTTAAACTAATGTGGCAGGGGGATGGGAACCGATGCAGGAAATTGGAAGGTAGTAAAACAGGGACAGAAACAAACGGCAGTAAGGGCGAAAGTGTAAGGCAGAGAAGCCATAGTCAAAAATCAAAAAGGCGACAGTAAAAGGTACAGTGCCTGAGGGGAACTCAGTGAATAGGACCAGCAATACTAAAAGGAATGAAACGGGAAGTAAAAACATTAATGGTAAGCGACGCAGTAGGTTGTTACATGAAGATATGGGTTCAACGACAAGGAAAATTAGGAGAAAAGTTAAGAGGAAATATAACTTAGGAGAGGTTACTGATCGAGGTGTTAAAATTCAAAACAGAGGTAAAAAAGCCAACATAAGTGTACTTTACCTGAATGCTCGTAGTATTCGGAATAAGGTAAATGAGTTGATGGCGCAAATCATCGTGAATGACTATGATTTAGTGGCCATTACTGAAACATGGTTAAAGGATGGTCACGACTGGGAGCTAAATATCCAAGGGTATCAAACTATTCGGAAGGACAGAGTGGATGGTAAGGGAGGTGGTGTAGCTCTGTTATTTAAGGATGACATCTGGGCAATAGTAAGGGATGACATTGGTGCTATGGAGGATAAGGTTGAATCCATTTGGGTGGAAATCAGAAATAGTAAGGTGAAAAAGTCACTGATAGGAGTAGTCAATAGGCCACCAAATAGTAACATTATGGTGGGGCAGGCAATAAACAAAGAAATAACTGGTGAATGTAGAAATGGTACAGCATTTATCATGGGGGATTTTAATCTACATGTCGATTGGTTTAACCAAATCGGTCAAGGCAGCCTTGAGGAGGAGTTTATAGAATGTATCCGCGATAGTTTCCTAGAACAGTATGTAATGGAACCTACGAGGGAACAAGTGGTCCTCGATCTGGTCCTGTGTAATGAGACAGGATTGATTCATGATCTCATTGTTAGGGATCCTCTCAGAAGGATCGATCACAATATGGTGCAATTTAAAATACAGATGGAGGGTGAGAAGGTAAAATCAAACACGAGTGTTTTGTGCTTAAACAAAGGAGATTACAATGGGATGAGAGAAGAACGAGCTAAGGTAGACTGGGAGCAAAGACTTTATGGTGAAACAGTTGAGGAACAGTGGAGAACCTTCCAAGCGATTTTTCACAGTGCTCAGCAAAGGTTTATACCAACGAAAAGGAAGGACGGTAGAAAGAGGGAAAATCGACCGTGGATAGCTAAGGAAATAAGGGAGAGTATCAAATTGAAGGAAAAAGCATACAAAGTGGCAAAGATTAGTGGGAGACTAGAGGACTGGGAAATCTTTAGGGGGCAACAGAAAGCTACTAAAAAAGCTATAAAGAAGAGTAAGATAGAATATGAGAGTAAACTTGCTCAGAATATAAAAACAGATAGTAAAAGTTTCTGCAAATATATAAAACAAAAAAGAGTGGCTAAGGTAAATATCGGTCCTTTAGAGGATGAGAAGGGAGATTTAATAATGGGAGATGAGGAAATGGCTGAGGAACTGAACAGGTTTTTTGGGTCGGTCTTCACAAATTTCTATCACAAATAACATGCCAGTGACTGATAGAAATGAGGCTGTGACAGTTGAGGACCTTGAGAGGATTGTTATCACTAAGGAGGTAGTGATGGGCAAGCTAATGGGGCTAAAAGTCGACAAGTCTCCTGGCCCTGGTGGAATGCATCCCAGAGTGCTAAAAGAGATGGCTAGGGAAATTGCAAATGCACTAGTGATAATTTACCAAAATTCACTAGACTCTGGGGTGGTCCCAGCGGATTGGAAATTAGCAAACATGACACCACTGTTTAAAAAAGGAAGTAGGCAGAAAACGGTTAATTATAGGCCAGTGAGCTTAACTTCGGTAGTAGGGAAGATGCTGGAATCTATCATCAAGGAAGAAATAGCGAGGCATCTGGATGGAAATTGTCCCATTGGGCAGATGCAGCATGGGTTCATAAAGGGCAGGTTGTGCCAAACTAATTTAGTGGAATTTTTTGAGGACATTACCAGAGCGGTAGATAATGGGGAGCCAATGGATGTGGTATATCTGGATTTCCAGAAAGCCTTTGACAAGGTGCCACACAAAAGGTTGCTGCATAAGATAAAGATGCATGGCATTAAGGGGAAAGTAGTAGCATGGATAGGAGATTGGTTAATTAATAGAAAGCAAAGAGTGGGGATTAATGGGTGTTTCTCTGGTTGGCAATCAGTAGCTAGTGGTGTCCCTCAGGGATCAGTGTTGGGCCCACAATTGTTCACAATTTACATAGATGATTTGGAGTTGGTGACCAAGGGCAATGTGTCCAAGTTTGCAGATGACACTAAGGTGAGTGGTAAAGCAAAAAGTGCAGAGGATACTGGAAGTCTGCAGAGGGATTTGGATAGGCTAAGTGAATGGGCTAGGGTCTGGCAGATGGAATACAATGTGAACAAATGTGAGGTTATCCATTTTGGTAGGAATAACAGCAAAAGGGATTATTATTTAAATGATAAAATATTAAAACATGCTGCTGTGCAGAGAGACCTGGTGTGCTAGTGCATGAGTCGCAAAAAGTTGGTTTACAGGTGCAACAGGTGATTAAGAAGGCGAATGGAATTTTGTCCTTCATTGCTAGAGGGATGGAGTTTAAGACTAGGGAGGTTAGGCTGCAATTGTATAAGGTGTTAATGAGGCGACACCTGGAATATTGTGTTCAGTTTTGGTCTCCTTACTTGAGAAAGGACGTACTGGCACTGGAGGGTGTGCAGAGGAGATTCACTCGGTTAATCCCAGAGCTGAAAGGGTTGGATTACGAGGAGAGGTTGAGTAGACTGGGACTGTACTTGTTGGAATTTAGAAGGATGAGGGGGGGATCTTATAGAAACATATAAAATTATGAAGGGAATAGATAGGATAGATGCGGGCAGGTTGTTTCCACTGGCGGGTGAAAGCAGAACTAGGGGGCATAGCCTCAAAATGAGGGGAAGTAGATTTAGGACTGAGTTTAGGAGGAACTTCTTCACCCAAAAGGTTGTGAATCTATGAAATTCCTTGCCCAGTGAAGCAGCAGAGGCTCCTTCATTAAATGTTTTTAAGATAAAGATGGATAGTTTTTTGAAGAATAAAGGGATTAAGGGATATGGTGTTCAGGCCGGAAAGTGGAGCTGAGTCCACAAAAGATCAGCCATGATCTCATTGAATGGCGGAGCAGGCTCGAGGGGCCAGATGGCCTACTCCTGCTCCTAGTTCTTATGTTCTTATGTAAGACTTATGGACGCTGACCAAACACTTGGTCAAAGAGGGAGCTTTCAGGTACCTACTGAAAGGGGGTGGGAGAGGTTTGGAGAGGTTTAGGGAGAGGATCATAGAGCCCTAGGCAGGTGACTGTGCAACTACCAATGGTGAATCAATGCCAATCAGGAATAGGCTGAAAATTAGGGATAAGCAAAAGTCCGAAATTGGATGAATGTAGAGATCTCAGTGGATTTCTATAGTTGTCAATTGTCCTAACATTGGTCTGGATTGTATGGCCCTGTCACGAAGGGGCTGGAAAATGCAGTGAACCAGTCAAATCTCAATTGACTTCGGGGGGGGAATGGAAAATCTCGCAAGTGGAAAATTCCACCCGTAGCTTTTTATTCATGTCAGATAAGAAGGGATCCAATCCCTTTGAACATTTCCCTCCCTCTCGGCGCTTCTGCCTGTTCCACGTTTTGGGGGAGCGAAGGATATGTGTTCCTGCAGATATGGTGAGATGGTGGGCCGGAGGAGGTTGACAAACGGAAAGGTTTCTCAAGGCAACTGGCAGCTTCAAAACATAGAACAACGAACAAAGAAATGTACAGCACAGGAACAGGCCCTTCGGCCCTCCAGGCTCGTGCCGACCATGCTGCCCGACTAAACTACAATCTTCTACACTTCCTGGGTCCGTATCCCTCTATTCCCATCCTAGTCATGTATTTGTCAAGATGCCCCTTAAATGTCACTATCGTCCCTGCTTCCACCACCTCCTCCGGCAGCGAGTTCCAGGCACCCACTACTCTCTGTGTAAAAAAACTTGCCTCGTACATCTACTCTAAACCTTGCCCCTCTCACCTTAAATCTATGCCCCCTAGTAATTGACCCCTCTACCCTGGGGAAAAGCCTCTGACTATCCAATCTGTCTATGCCCCTCATAATTTTGTAGACCTCTATCAGGTCGCCCCGCAACCTCCGTCGTTCCAGTGAGAACAAACAGAGTTTATTCAGCCGCTCCTCATAGCTAATGCCCTCCATACCAGGCAGCATTCTGGTAAATCTCTTCTGCACCCTCTCTAAAGCCTCCACATCCTTCTGGTAGTGTGGCGACCAGAATTGAACACTGCTCCACCTTTCTCTGAAGAATTGCCCCGCTCCACCTTCATTGCGTTTCCAATGTCTCCTTTAATTCCTGTTCCTTGGCGGCATGGTCGCACAGTGGTTAGCACATCTGCCTATGGCGGCGGAGAACCCGGGTTCGATCCCAACCCCGGGTCACTGTATGCGTGTAGTTTGCACATTCTCCCCGTGTCTGCATGGGTTTCACCCCTACAACCCAAAGATGTGCAGTTTAAATGGACTGGCCACGCTAAATTGCCCCTTAATTGGAAAAAACATAATTGGGTACTCTAAATATTTTTTAAAAATAATTCCTGCTCCTCAAATGTTTGAGTCTTGCCACCTTCCCCAGTTGCCCCTTCCTCTCGCAGTCTTTAAGCAAGAGGAATGGGGGGTCACTCAATGGTACCAACAAGCCAGGGCCCATCAAATCTGCACTGGTGTCTTCTCCAAAAGCTGCCAAGCCAAACCCACCCTGATCAGGTCTTTTTTATTATTCACTTACGGGATGTGGACATCGATGGTTAGGCCAGCATTTATTGCCCATCCTTAATTGCCCTTGGGAAGGTGGTGGTGAGCTGCTTTCTTGAACCGTTGCAGTCCATGTGCTGTAGGTAGACCCACAGTGCTGTTAGGGAGGGTGTTCCAGGATTCTGACCCAGCGACAGTGAAGAAACGACGATCGATCCCCAAGATGGTGAGTGACTTGGAGAGGAATTTGCGGGTGGTGTTCCCATGTGTCTGCTAGCCCTGACCTGGATGGCAGAGGTCACAGGTTTGGAAAGTACTGGCTGCGGGACCTTCTTTAATTTTCATTCTTATACAAACAAACACCCTACTCCCTTTTATGGTTTCTGCTGCCAATGGTTTCCACATTCCATCCACTCCGCATTCTGATAGCTTCCTAACTTTTACAACTTTGTCATTCAGTAGCAGCACCCAGCTGTGACACAGTGAAGCGGTGACCAGCGTAAGTTGGGACAATTGTTAGAAGGTGAGGAATGGTGTTCCTTCTATTGTCTGATTGTGTTTCCTGTCTAAGGGCAGCTGTCTTCTTCAGTGTGTTCCCTGTGAAAGATTTTATTGAACTTGTCTTAAGATGTCTGCCTCCAGAAGCGGCCTCATGCCATAGTCACATGACTACAGAAAGCCAGAGCTGTCAAACAGACTGGTCACATTTTCAAAACAACCATCCCCCTTTTCCGAGCGAGCAACAGTATATTTGCTCGATCCTGTGTGATTGAGATGTCCAGGATTCTCAGCACATTCACCATTGTTTGTTCTACCAGTCAGTCACATAATGGTCCATGTTGACCTTGATATTGGCTGTGCATCTGGGTGATGTTCTTTGTCTGGAGAGGTGTTGCTCCCGTGTCACTTGTTGCCTTGGTGACTGGTACTGTTCCATTGCAGTTGTTGGAGACATGTGGATCTCTGGGATTGATGGTATTTCTGTCCTCAGTACAGCTGGTAAAATCCCTCCCTACTGACTGCCTGGTTACGGTGAAGCAGCAGATGTGATGGAGCATATGTCTACGGTTGCACCTGTGCGACTGGTTGAGATTTTCCACACCCACTTTGAGTTGCCAACTGTGGAATTGTGGGTCATTCATTTCTCCTAGTACCTCAGTGTTGTCCTTGAAATTTGTTTGGTCAGATCTCAAACAACTTGCTTCATTGAAGACCTCAGTTTATTGTGTGTTTTCGAAGGTACATGAGGCGATTTTGAGACCACACTCTCGGCACATGAGGAACCCGGCAGGGGCTCAAAATCTGGAGAGAATCGAAAATGCTGATTTCCTCCAGCGTGATTGGGTTTTGGAATTTTCATCCCCTGTCGGCCGTGGAGTTGTGTGAAGCATGCAGGGGGAGCCTGGAACCTCATTTTAATACATGAGCATTCATTCACTCTCTCCAGGCCTTCCCCACATGGGATATTCATCAGGTGTGATGTCACGCCAGCCTCATTTACATCAAGTCCCACAGGACTAATTGTTTAGGGCTGTGAAATGTGAGAATGAGGGTGCTCTGTTGATGTGCGCTTGTTATGCTGATTACAGGCTTTACTCCATTCAGCTGTGCCTCGTCTGTCACAAGAGGCATTCGATTGCTTGAAATGCTTTCTTACCCTTCATTGACAAGTCAATTGTGCCAATGAAATAGGCAGAGGTAAAGTTCACTGTCACCAAGTGGAGTCCCAAGCATGATAGGTCCAGGCAGCGAGCGACTGACGGCATTGCCCAACCCAGTTGTCTGCCCCTCTAATGTGGCTATATTCATAGCCGGGTGTCCCTGGAAAGGGATCATGCAGTGACCACAGGCATCATCGAGACCTTCTGTGTCCAGTGGGCCCCGTAGGGTTTGGGGTGCTTTGTCGATCCTTTTAATCAAATTTTGGTTTGATGTTTTAAGTTTCATTTGCTCTTTGTTTTTGTTCCAGGCAGTATTCTTTGAAGGGTCTGCCCCTTTTAATTTGACCCTCAGTTTGTTTAATTTAATCCTGGTGGAGCTGAGTGGGACAGGAGTGGGGTTAGGGCAGTGTGAGAGTGGAGGGTGTGAGGGTTAAAGGAGAGAGACTCACTAAGGGGGAGGTGCACGGTGGAGGTCCCAAAGAGTATAGGGCTGAGGGGGCAGGCCTTTCTCAGGAATTCTCACCGCTCAGTTTGGTTTCCTTCTCATTTCAGTGCATGATTCCGGAGAATCCGGATCGTGTCAAGCAGGCTTTTCTACTCATAGCGATCGAGCAGTGACAGAGACAGGGATGTGTTCCTGCACATGGCCAGGGTCAGTGCCCTGCTGAGGAGGGGGAACCTGGGCACATAGCTGTGAGGGAGCACCACCACAAGGGTAACAGTACCAGCAAAGGGTCTTCCAATGTCGGACAGAGCAATGGTCCTCTCGTCCTCAGCGATATGCCTGATTTCTGCCTGACAGGGAGCTGAATGTTTCCTGCCGATCAACGGGCTTATCATGGGGTTTAGAGGCACAGGCTGGGGGGAAACCACCTTGGGGGTGCGAGGGGTGGGTGAGGGGACAGGCACTGGGGAGGTTTTTATATGGAGCTCCCCAGTGTTTGCAGTGATTACGTTTCCCCAGGCGAACGAATCAGGTGGATGCTACCAAAGGCGCGACGTGATTCACGTGGGGGAAAAAAAATTCTTTAAGAGGCTCAAAATTCCGTGAGACTTTGGGGGGGGGGGGGATTCGCATTGCTTTTATCATAGAATAGAATTGGGGGGGGGAGCGATTCGCATCGCTTTTATCATAGAATAGAATTTACAGTGCAGAAGGAGGCCATTCGGCCCATCGAGTCTGCACTAGCTCTTGGAAAGAGCACCCTAACCAAGGTCAACACCTCCACCCTATCCCCATAACCCAGTAACCTCACCCAACCCCACGGGCAATTTTGGACACTCAGGGCAATTTTGGACACTAAGGGCAATTTACCATGGCCAATCCACCTAACCTCACCGTAACTGACACCGTGCAATTTTCTGGTGAGATTTCGTGCCTTGTCTCGGTTGGAATCTTCAAACCTCCTAGTTCAGCTCTGATGTGGACATTTTCCTGAAGATCATTTACCTCCAGCTCGTGAATTTTATGCCACTGATGTGATCAGCAGTCACCCTGGGCTTCACTTCACTACGAAGTAAAGTGACTGACTGTCGCTGCATTATCCCTTGACCTATCCTGACAGGGCGGGTGCCGATGTGATGTTCCCCCTTGTGGCCGGGGTTGTCAAGGGCGATTAAATGTATTGCTGAAGGCTTCGTCACATGACTTACTCCACACTCCGGCCATTAGTGGGACAACCCTCCCATCCTTGTGATGCGCTGCGTCCCTCGGCCAATTGGAAAGCAGAAAGACTCAGGACCCAATTGGGTGATGCCTGACCGTCAGTGAAACCGCCTTTCTTTCCCATTGTTGACAGGACACATTCAGCTCCCTGTCAGGCAGAAGTCATGGTACAAAGAGCAATGTTCCAATAAAATGACAAACCAAAGGTTTTTTTTATTGTCCCGATGGTTTTTCTCCGGTGCCGCACACGGCGGTGTCCTGGAGGTGGACGTTCAAATCTTGGAAACCCAGACCAGTCCTGGAGGAATGGAATCCTGACCTGTGGGAGAAACTCGGATTCAGAGGCACAGTTTGACTGACTCCATTAAATATGGTTATGAGGATAGTGTTTCTTTCTCTAAATGGGCCATTGGCCTGTGGAACTCTCTTCCACAGGGACCAGCGAAGGCTGCGACATTGAGTACATTTAAGGTCGAGTTGGATTTTGTCGTGTTAATCACCCTGGGGTAACACGGACTGCAACTGCATGCAGTTGTACTTGAAAGTAGACTCCAAAC
This sequence comes from Scyliorhinus torazame, assembly GCF_047496885.1. Classification (NCBI taxonomy): domain Eukaryota; kingdom Metazoa; phylum Chordata; class Chondrichthyes; order Carcharhiniformes; family Scyliorhinidae; genus Scyliorhinus; species Scyliorhinus torazame. The sequence goes on along the minus strand of NC_092712.1, from coordinate 30,673,440 downwards.
TTTGATGTTTGTTCAATAAGCTTTATTGAACTTGTTACGCAGTGCACACAGTTCGCTGTGGGTTTGACACTCTACTAATCAAACAGTGCTTACTATAACTAACTAGACCAGACTAACTCTGAGCAATGTGTAGAAGGTGCTAACTGATATATACACCCTGACTGTCACTACAGTTCTCACCAGTGGAAAAGAGGTAGAGTGCTGATGCCTCGTGTGTTTTATAGTGGGAGGCCATCTTCTAGTGTTCTGCCTGGTGATTGGTTGTGTTCATTCCTGTGTGTTGATTGGCTGTATTGGGTGTCTATCACTGCCTGTCTGTATCTCATTATGTGCATGAGTGCATATCCTGACAGATTCGTGATTGACTAGGGAATCGCAGCGTATGGGGGGGAGGGGGGTGCGGTTTACAGGAATGTGCAGTTGAGGCCACAATAAGATCATTCATGGTCTGATCAAGTCGTCACGCAGACTCGAAGGAGCGGTTGAGCAGACACGAGGGTCTGAATGGCTCATTCCTGCTCCTAATCCGCATGCCTGTATGTGCGAATAACACTGTGGCAGCACCTTCACCGAACAAGAAGCCCCATGTGCATCTTCTCAAGGGGAGACCAGGGGATGGTGTTACGATCCCAGTTGATGTTATAACCGGACAGGAAGATCCCAGGGCGGAGCCCAAACTCAGAAGAGGGTAACGGGTTATTATTTTTTAAGAAAACATGGAGGAGAAGAGTCAAAGGACTGCTAATTGGTTTTAACATCAAGGAGATTCGCTGGTTTCCAGAACCTTCTGCCCTTTAGTCCCTCTGGAGCTTGCTTTTGCGCCCGCTCCTCCATTGTGCGGATTTCCTTATTCCAGCCTTGCTGAGAGATGCTCACTCTCGCCCCAACTGCTGTGAATTCAGTAAAACTGCCTTCCTACCCAAAAGGTGCCCTTGGTTGCTAAGCAACAGTTCATTACATCTCCAACCTCATGTTTACTTTTTACGCTGTAACTTTAGTAGAAGCATGGTTTGAACTGACTACAACCCACATAGAATCAGAGACTTTACAGTGTAGAAGGAGGCCATTCAGCCCATCGAATCTGCGCCGGCCATTGGAAAGATCACCCCACTTAAGCCCCACGCCTCCACCCTATCCCTGTAACGCATTAACCCCACCTGACCCCACTAACGGCAATTTAGCTTGGCCAATCCACCTAAGCAGCACATCTTTGGACTTGTGGGAGGAAACCGGAGCACCCGGAGGAAACCCACGCAGACACGGGGAGGATGTGCAGACTCCGCACAGACAGAGACCCAAGCCGGGAATCGAATCTGGGAGCCTGGAGCTGTGAAGCAACTGTGCAAACCACTATGCTATCGTCTGCCCGGTAAACATACAAGCAAACATGTTTGTCTAACATGAATCTAACTCGAGTTTTAATCTTCTTGCACTTAAACCCATACCTTCTTTCTAATATTTAACAGAACAAATATAGATCACTTCAAACAACCTCTGTTTTCCTGTCAATGGACAATAAATAAAATCCTTGCCATCATGGGTGTGCATTTTTAGAAAATGCTGCTACTGAAAGCGCTTCGGTGTGAATGTTGACAGGTCTGTAATCAGTGTGTCATGAGATTCTAGATAGAGGGAGTGTTTTTGTGGTGAGGGCTCTTGGTGCTTGTTGAAGTTCTAATTAAATCTCACTCTCACACTTCAGATGCGTTTGAACTCCTTTGTACAAATTACTGGCATCCAATTATGTTGGGTTTCGAGATATAAGCTGACTGAACACTTCACTTAGGTTAGTGCCAAGCAATTATGCCAACAAATCCATTGTTCTAAATATAAAACATTTTCATAGAATTTACAGTGCAGAAGGAGGCCATTCGGCCCATCGAGTCTGCACCGGCTCTTGGAAAGAGCACCCTACCCAAGGTCCACACCTCCACCCTATCAACCATAACCCAGTAACCCCACCCAACACTAAGGGCAATTTTGGACACTAAGGACAATTTAGCATGGCCAATCCACCTAACCGGCACATCTTTGGACTGTGGGAGGAAACCAGAGCACCCGGAGGAAACCCACGCACACACGGGGAGGATGTGCAGACTCCGCACAGACAGTGACCCAAGCCGGAATCGAACCTGGGACCCTGGAGCTGTGAAGCAATTGTGCTATCCACAATGCTACCGTGCTGCCCTTCGATTTGAACCTCTCGATTTGATTGCTGCCTTACAATCGTCGCCAGCCGTACGTTACTCTGTCTATAAATCGCCTGAGTCCTGGAACCCCCTGCTAACTGTGAGGCATCCTGGTGCTCCGCACATCACTCCGAAAACTTACTGCCTGGGGTGTCACGGGCTGAAACATTTCTCAAAGCTTTGCATGTGGGAAAGCTGAAAAAAATGAAATGAAAATCACTTATTGTCACAAGTAGGCTACAAATGAAGTTACTGTGAAAAGCCCCTAGTCGCCACATTCCGGCGCCTGTTCGGGCAGGCTGGTACGGGAATTGAACCCGTGCTGCTGGCCTGCCTTGGTCTGCTTTCAAAGCCAGCGATTTAGCCCTGTGCTAAACAGCCCCTAATGACGGGCGTGTGTTTTTACAGCAGCTTTCAGAATTACAGAATGTCACAGCCAAGGAAGTATTTAACGACTTTTGCATGATTGTCACCATTGAAGTGTAAGAGCTGCAGCACCCACTTTCCCAGAATTCTGACGGTGCAGGAGGGGGCCATTCAGCCCATCGTGTCTGCACCAGCCCTCCAAACGAGCATCGCGACTTAGTGCCCATTCCCCTGCCTTTTCCCCGTGAGCCCTGCGCATCGTTTCCATTCAGGTAATCATCCAATGCCCTCTTGAATGCCTCGGTTGGAACCTGCCTCCAGCACAAACCCACAGTGGCTGAATCAGGCCCTCATTCCCAGGCCCAAACCGCTCGCTGTGTGAAAAGGTTTTTTATCTCTCACGTCACCTTTGTTTCTTTGGGAAACAACTTTAAACCTGTGCCCTCTCGTTCCTGATCCTTTTGAGCAGGAACAGTTTCTCCGTGTCTACTCTGTCCAGCCCACTCATGATTTTGAACACCTCGATCAAATCTCCTCTTAGTCTTCTTCTCTCCAAGGGGAACAGTCCCAACCTCTCCGATCGATCCTCATAACTGAAATTTCTCATCCCTGGAACCACTCTTGTAAACCTCTTCTGCGCTCTCTCCAATGTGTCCACATCCTTCCTACAGTGTGGTGTCCAGAACTGTACACAATATTCCAGCTGAGACCTAACTTGTGTCTTGTACAAATTCAGCATAACTCCCTTTCTCTTGTACTCTATGCCTCTATTAATAAAGCCCAGAATATTGTATTCTTTATTAACTGATCTCGATACCTGTCCTGCCACCTTCAATGATTGATACACAGATACACCCAGATCCCTATGCTACTGCAGGTCCCCTTGAAGAATTTTACCCCCTATTTTATATTGTCTCTTCCATGGACGAAATTCTCCGTTATCGGCGCAAAGTCTGCCGATCGGCGCAAAAAACGGCGCAAATCCGACTTGCGCCACGCCGGAAAAATGGTTGAAAAGTCTCCGGCCCGAAATGGGCTAGCAGCGACGTGACGGGATCCGCGCTTGCGCACGTGGTTCACGCCGTGCAGTGTCATACACGCCGCACGGCGTGACGGCTCATAAGGACGCGCTGCTCCCCCCCACCCGACCGGAACACCCGACCGGAACACCCGACTGGATGACTGGCCGCCGCTCAGCCCCGAGGTTCCAGTCACGGGATGTGGAGGCGCTCCTGGACGCAGTGGAGCAGAGGAGGGACGCCCTGTATCCCGGGCACGGCCGCAGAGTTGCCCCACGCCACAGCCGCGTCTGTGGAGGGAGGTGGCAGAGGCCGTCACCGCTGCGGCCCTGACACCACGGACAGGCACCCAGTGCCACAAGAAGGTGAACAACCTCGTCAGAGCAGGCAGGGTGAGCCTCCCCCCCCCTCCCCCCGGCCGATATCCATATCCCCCCTCCCCCATATCCCCCCTCCCCCATATCCCCCCTCCCCCATATCCCCCCTCCCCATATCCCCCATATCCCCCTCCCCCATATCCCCCCTCCCCCATATCCCCCATATCCCCCCTCCCCCCATATCCCCTCTCCCCCATATCCCCTCTCCCCCATATCCCCTCTCCCCCATATCCCCCTCCCCCATATCCCCCCTCCCCATATCCCCCCTCCCCATATCCCCCATATTCACCCCTCCCCCATATCGCCCTCCCCCATATCCCCCCTCCCCCATATCCCCCCTCCCCCATATCCACCCTCCCCACATCCTCCATATCCCCCCTCCCCATATCCCCCTCCCTCATATCCCCCCTCCCCCATATCCCCCCTCCCCAATATCCCCCATATCCCCCCTCCCCCATATCCCCCATATCCCCCCTCCCCATACCCCCCTCCCCCATATCCCCCCCTCCCCATATCCCCCTCCCCCTTATCCCCCCTCCCCCATATCCTCCCTCCCCCATATCCCCCATATCCCCCCTCCCCCGTATCCACCCTCCCCATATCCCCCCTCCCCATATCCCGTCTCCCCCATATGCCCCTCCGCATATCCCCCCTCCCCCATATCCCCCTCCCCCATATCCCCCCTCCCCCATATCCCCATATCCCCCCTCCCCCATATCCCCCCTCCCCCATATTCCCCCTCCCCATATCCCCCATAACCCCCCTCCCCCATATCCCCCCTCCCCCATATCCCCCCCATATCCCCCCTCCCCATATCCCCCCTCCGCCATATCCCCCCTCCCCCATATCCCCACCTCCCCATATCCCCCTCCCCCATATCCCCCATCCCCCATATCCCCCATATCCCCAAGTGAATCCAGCCCTAACCTTAACCTCTGCAATACACACGCAACCGATGGCGTGCATTCATATACCTGCCTAACACTGTTGCCTTTTACCCCTGCCACCACCCCCCCCCACAGGAGAAGCGCACACACAACAATAGGGAGCATGTGAGGACTGGAGGGGGGCCCGCTGATGAGAGGCCACTGACCGAACACGAGGAAAGGGCCCTGGAACTGGCTGACGGACCTGACGACCGGGAGGTTGCTGATGCAGAGGTCGGGGGCGTACTAGCAAGTGAGCCACCGACAGCCTGTCCCCATATCCCCCCTCCCCCATATCCCCCCTCCCCCATATCACCTGATCACTGCCTGCGTGTCTAACCATGCATGCTTCTTGTGTATCGCAGGAGCAAACGTCGAGGCACCCATCCCCGTAGATGCAGACCGCCCGCAGGATGCCCCTCGGAGACCACAGGAGACGGAGAGACTCGGACCCTCCGGCATGCGACGCCCGCAGGATGTCCCTTGGAGACCACGGGAGACGGAGAGACCCGGACCCTCCGGCATGCGACGCCCGCAGGATGTCCCTTGGAGACCACGGGAGACGGAGAGACCTGGAGCAACAGGGAGACGACGCCCCCGTCACGTGCGGGTGCAACGACGCAGACGTGTGCCATCCAGCGACGAGGGGGGCAGCCACAGGCCCCCATCACAGCCGAGCCAGGACACCACTACCCAGGACACCACTACCCAGGTCACCACTACCCAGGACACCACTACCCAGGACACCACTACCCAGGACACCCCTACCCGGGACAGCACTACCCAGGACACCCCTACCCGGGACAGCACTACCCAGGAAGACGAAATACCGGACAGTGACTCAGAGTGGATGGGTGGAGACAAACCCCCACCCCAAAGTGCCATGGACTCAGAGTGGGACGAAGAGCATGACACAACGCCACTGCTGTCACCAACACCCTCCACCATCGCAGAAACACTCACCTCGGTTGGGCACTTTAGTGATGAGGCGTCTGGTACACTCACTGGTGCGCACAACACAGCCGTCCCGGTACAGCAGGTGGAGGTAGGAGCAGCAGAGGGGCCGGGCGGTCGGAGGGCAGCCCAGGCCAAGCGAACATCTGCCGCGCAGATGGATCCCGGGTTCCTGGAGTTACCGCACCCACACATAGATCCGATGCAACCACCGACCCTGAGACGAGCAAAGAGGGTGACGGCCGGCTTGCGGCGGCTGCAGTCGCAGGTGGAGGAGTCCACCCGCGTCCAGGAGCTGGGAGTGGTGCCGGTCATGCGTGCCACCCAGGCCGACACCGCACGGGTGGCGTCCACGGTGGAGGCAATGGGTGCGACGGTGTCAGACATGGGGAACGGTTTGCGAGGTCTGGGGCTTTTCGTGCAGGCGGCGTCTGTGGCCCAGGACATGGCTGCCCTCTCACAGGAGGCCATGAGCCAGTGCCAGCGCCAGATGGCAGAGGCGCTCAACGCCATGGCCCAGTCTCAGCAGTCCATAGCCCAGTCTCAGCAGTCCATAGCCCAGTCTCTGCAGGCCATGGCCCAGTCTCTGCAGGCCATGGCCCAGTCTCTGCAGGCCATGGCCCAGTCTCAGCAGGCCATCGCTGAGGGCATCGGCGCCAGTGGCCATGTGCGAGCCGGCGTCGCACTGTCACAGACAGGGTTTGCCAACCCCCTGGGCCCCATGGCTGCAAACCTGCAGACCCCTGTCGATACCAGCACGGGCCTCCAGGACTGGCAGCGCCAGATGTCGGGGGGGCGTCGGATGGCCAGTCCGTTCGCATCCCCCACCCATGTAGAGGCCTGGGGGCCATCGGGCACCCCAAGGGAGGAGGAGGTGGTGTGGTCCGTCCCGGCTCCCCCTGTAGGGGAGGTCCCGGAACACCGCGACACCTCGGACTCCCCCCCTTCCGTCCCAGGTGCATCGGGTGGGCAACGGGCAGGACAGGCTGGCAGCTCGCCATCCCAGTCGCCCGGGCCGCAGCCTGGCCCATCTAGGCCAGGACGCCCCAGGAAACGGCCACCAAAGGGATCCAGTGTCAGAGGGCAGGAATCACAGGAGTCCACCTCCAGTTCTGCTGTACCGTCTGGGGAACCACGTAGATGTAGTCAAAGGGCCCGTAAGGCCAAACAATTAGACACTGAGTTAGTTGGCACGGGTGCAGGGCACAGATGAGTTTTAGGGGCTAGGGCACGTGCATGAACTCGTTTGGTTATTAAAGTCAATGTTACACCTACAGAAGCTGCCTTTGTGCTCTGTCCAAAGTGTGCGGGGGTGTCATGTACGTTGAGCCCAAGTATGTGTGTGAGGGGTGGTCTTACCTCAGCCCCAGGTGAGTCTGCCCCCTTCCCCCTGGGCCTCCATCAACATCCCCCGGGCAGAGGACGGGACCGTGCGCTGCAGTGTCACAGCCGCATGCAGTGATGGTCCGGGTGGATGGTGGTACTGTGGCCATGGGTCAGACATAGTCCAACGATGTGGAGCCAGGAGCTCACCGCAGGGCGGGTTGTCATCATCCTCCATGGCCTGCAATAGACACGCGTCCACCCGCAACTGTGTGAGCCCGGCCCGTTGTGCCGCAGGTGGTTCTGCAATGGGGGGTGTGGGGTGCATGCGGGTGGGGCGGGTGGGGTTGGGGAGGGGGGTGAGGGTGCTGGGTGGGTGGATGGGTGGGGGTGGGGGTGGTCGGCTGTTGCCATGGTGTGCGGTCTGTGGCCATACTACCCGATTCCCACGCCCATCTAGTCAGTGAAGCGGGCGGCTATCAGCCTGTCCCGTGCCCGCTGGGCCAGCCGGTAACGGTGGACAGCCACCCGCCTGTGTCTAGCCCATCTGCCCTGACCATTGCCCCCAACCCCCTCATCTGGGGAGGACTGCGCCTCTTCCTGCTGCTCCTCCACTCCGCCCTCCTCTGCCTGCGGCACATCGCCCCTCTGCTGGGCTATATTGTGCAGGACGCAGCACACCACAATGATGCGGCCGACCCTATCTGACCGATACTGGAGGGCGCCCCCAGAGAGGCCCAGGCACCTGAAACGCATCTTCAGCACGCCAAAGCACCTGAGCATCATTGTAGCGGTTCTCCGCCTCATTGCATCGCCTCCGTACAGGCGTCATCAGCCACGATCGCAATGGGTAGCCCCTGTCGCCCAGCAACCAGCCCCTCAGCCGGGGATGGCGTACCTCGTACATGCCGGGGATGGATGACCGCGACAACACGTATGAGTCGTGTACACTGCCTGGGTAACGGCCGCAGACGTGCAGGATCATCATGCGGTGGTCGCAGACCACCTGTATGTTCATCGAATAGGTCCCCTTCCTATTGGTGAACACGGCCCTGTTATCTGCAGGTGGCCGCACGGCGACGTGCATCCCATCAATCGCGCCCTGGACCATGGGGAACCCGGCCACGGCAGAGAAGCCCACGGCCCGGGCATCTTGGCTGGCCCGGTCCACAGGGAAGCGGATGTAGCAGTGCGCCATGGCATATAGAGCATCTGTCACTGCCCCGATTCACCGATGCACCGATGTCTGCAATATGCCGGACAGGTCCCCACTCGGTGCCTGGAATGACCCCGTTGCATAAAAGTTCAGGGCCACCGTAACCTTGACGGACACGGGGAGAGGGTGTCCCCCGCCAGTGCCACGCGGTGACAGGTGTGCCAGCAGGTGGCAGATGTGTGCCACGGTTTCCCTCCTCATCCGGAGTCTCCTCCTGCGTTCCCGGTCTGTGAGGTCCTGGTATGACTGCCGGGGCCGGTACACACGGGGCGCCCTTGGGTGCCTCCGTTGCCATGGGGCCGCGACGTCCTCCTCCCCCTCCTCGTCCTGTCGGTCAGGTGTCCCTCCAGCCTGGGCGGCTGCCGCCTGCCCCTCTGCGGCAGCCTACGCCGCCTCTCTGGCACGCTCCTCGTCCTCCTCCTCCTCCTCCTCACCCAGGGCAACAGGGACATTAGCGGCTGCCGCCACGGCGGCCAACATCGCTGGATGATTGGAAAACATGACGGCCTGGTGGGGGGGGGGTGGGGGGTGGGACCGACAACATGTCATCATTGCCCATATCCCCTCCTTCCCCCCAGCCAGGTGGCATGGACCGCATGGGTCCAACTGATGGAGGCTGGCACCTGCCCAGGTGGACCAACTCACTTGACCCCCCATCCCCCTCCCCGGCACGGACCCCCCCCCCATCCCCCTCCCCGGCACGGACCCCCCATCCCCCTCCCCGGCACGGAACCCCCCCCCATCCCCCTCCTCGGCACGGACCCCCCATCCCCCTCCCCGGCACGGAACCCCAATCCGCTTCCCCGGCACGGACCCCCCCATCCCCCTCCCAGGCACGGACCCCCTTCCCCCTCCCCGGCACGGACCCCCCATCCTCCTCCCCGGCACGGACCCCCCATCCTCCTCCCCGGCACGGACCCCCCGTCATCCTCCCCAGCACGGACCCCCCATCCCCCTCCCCGGCACGGACCCCCACCCCCCATCCCCCTCCCCGGCACGGACCCCCCCCCATCCCCCTCCCCGGCACGGACCCCCCCATCACCCTCCCCGGCACGGACCCCCCATCCCCCTCCCCGGCACGGACCCCCCTCCCGGCACTCCCCCGGAGCCCAGCCCACTCTAACCACCGCACCCGCCGCACACACACACACACAACCCGAGGCACACCTCTCCCCACACATTCAGACTGCGGCCACACCATCGCCTGCCCAGAGCCAACCCCCCAGGCCGTCACTCACCTCCACGCTGGTCGGCATGAACCTGGAGCACAGGTTCACGCCGATGAAAAGGAGGTTTTCAAAAGAAAGCTTCGGCCCATCCGGAAGGGAGAATATCGGCAGGCCCAAAATCGGCTGCCTTGCGCACACCCGTGCCATTCTCCGACGTCAGCGGCGCCATTAACGCCCCGCCGACTTTTCTCCCTTCGGAGACTTCGGCAACCGGCGGGGGCGGGATTCACGGCGGCCAACGGCCATTCTCCGACCCGCTGGGGGGTCGGAGAATGACGCCCCATAGCCTTCCTACCAAAATACATCATCTCAAATTCTCTGCATGGAACCTTATCTGCCACCTATTACCCCACTGCGTCAGTTTGTCTATGTCCTTTTCAAGATCTACACTGTCCTCCTCAAAGTTTATAATGCTTCCAAGTTACATTAGAAAATGCAAGGGTCTCAATACCAACCCCTGGGGAACACCACTACAAAGCTTCCTCCAGCTCAAATATCCATTGACCGCTATTCTCTCTGCTCCCTGTCATTCAGCCAATTTTCTATCCACGTTGCTGCTGTTTTTATTCCATGAGCTACAACTTTTCTCAGAAGTCTGTTATGTGGCACTTATTGAATGCCTTCTGAAAGTCCATGTACATCACATCAACAGCATTACCCTCATCGACCCTTTCCGTTACCTCATCAAAAAGCTCCAGCAAGTTATTTAAATAAGATCACCCCTTTACAAATCCATGCGGGCCCCTCCATATCAACCCACATTGTTCCATGTGACGCCTAATTTTATCCTGAATAATTGTTTCCAGATGCTTCGGCGCTACTGATGTTAAATTGACTGGCCTGTAATTGCTGGAACTATCGTCCCAAACTTTTTGAAAAAAAGGTGTGTAGCCCTGTGCCCGATCAGGTCCACCAGGCTACACGGTGGCCATGGTCAGCACTCCAGACCCTGCCCCCACACGTCCCTCTCCCCTCCCCCCTCCTCCGACATCCCCACACTCACCCCTAGCCATTCCCCCAAGCATTCAGCCCACCACACCCCTGACCCCGTTGGTGCTGCCAAGGGTGCCGTTGGCTGGCGCTACCCATGTCGGGGTATGTTCTGCAGCCACCGTCCGGCTCCCTCCTTGAGGGGCTACTGTGGACGTTGCCGTCGGATGAGCCTCTTTCTGCCCCGGTGGCGGGTTACGGACGGTTTTGGGGGGGGGGGGGGCGGGGGGGGGGGGGGAGATGGTGGGGTGGGGGATGAGGAACTCGAGGTTGGGGCGGAGGGTCGGGGTTGGGGAGCAGGGGGGAGTGGTGACGCCCACACAGCCATGGGCCAGGATGAGCGGTCAGTGGGGTGTGCGGCAGGCTGGCTGCCTTGCAGACCGTGGCAGCGGCAGTCTGTCCCTGAGCGCCCCGGTTTCAGGGGAGGGCCACACTGACACCACAGCCCATCCCCTGGTCGTCCCCTATTGCCCCCCCCCCCACCCCCAGCCCTGCCAATGGGCAAGGCCGCGCCACTGCATGTCCTACCTCCTCTCTTTCCCTCATCAGCCACGGCGCCTGTTTCTCGACTTTTAAAACCACAAGCGAAACGCGCCGTCGGCAATCCCCCCCCCAGCGGAAGGGGAGCATCGCGTAGGTCCCAGAGAATACCAGCTCAGACTGCTAATGATATGCAAATGCCGTTTACTGCACGTGCGGAGTAGAACGCATTGACACTTGTCAAGGTCCCAGAACATGACATTCTGCCATGCGCCCGATGTCCACCACGATTCTGGGGTCCGGGCCAATTCTCCGCCCAAACCCAGTTTCAGCGTTGTCTGACGGAGAATCCCTCCCATGATATTCTTGCCTTTTTTTAGCTGAGGCATAGCGTTTAAGAGCGGGGAGGTTATTGGTCGGTCACACCTGAAGCATTGTGTGCCGTTCTGGAATCTGTTATAGCTGGGACGCGATAGCACTGGACAGGGAGCAGAGGGGATTTACCAGCATGTTGCCTGGGTTGAATGTTTAGTTATGAGAGAGATTGGATAGACTGGAGTTGTTTTCCTTGGAGTAGAGGACACTGAGGGTGGGGAGGATGGGAGGGGGGGGGGGGCATGATTGGGATGTATAACATTACGAGGGGCAGAGACAGAGTAGACAGGAAGAAACATTTCCCCTTGGTGGAGGGATCAATGACCAGGGGAGCAGAGAAGGGAGATTTGATTAAGGGGTCCAGAATCTTTCAGGGTTTATACGGGGTAAATAAAGAGTAGGTGCTGTGAATGGCTGAAGGGTCGGGACTGAGAGCGGGCCACATATAATGTAATGGAGAAAGAACCGAAAGAGAAAACCTCTCTACCACAAGGGGTGATTTGGCTTTGGAATGCGCTGCCTGAACGAATAGTTGATGCATTTGGACAAGTTGAGTGAGTGGGCAAATGAATGGCAGATGCAGTAAATTGTGGATAAATGTGAGGTTATCCACTTTGGTGGCAAATACGGGAAGGCAGACTATTGCCTGAATGGCCATAAGTTAGGAGAGGGGAATGTGCAGCGGGACCTGGGTGTCCTCGTACACCAGTCACTGAAGGTAAGCACGCAGGTACAGCAGGCGGGGAAGAAGGCAAATGGTTTGCTGGCCTTCATTGCGAGAGGATTCGAGTGCAGGAGCAGGGATGACTGGCTGCAATTATACAGGCCCTTGGTGAGGCCACAGCTGTGACATTATGATAAATGTACAGAACTGTAAGGGTTAATGTTATGTCCAAATCAACCACTAGAGGGAGCTGGATGCAGAACTATATAAGGCATCGATGCGAAGCCTTCTGGGAGAGAGTGATGAGGAGGTGGCTAGAAGAAAGACTGTAGGAAAGAAAGTGTAAGTGAGAGCAGATCATAGTTATTGTATTATTGTAGAGATTAGTAGTAGATGAGTGTAGATTGTATGTTTATTATCAACTGTTTATTATATAGGAGTAAGTGTTGAATCCAATTAAGTAGTGTAAATAAATCTTTAGCTTTGTTTTTTATAAAAGCTAATCGTGGTCTTTGTGAACACTACGTCAACCATCTTCAGATTAGAACCACAAAGGACACCACATGGTACCAGGAATGTATTTCTAAAAATAATAAGCAGTTAGATAAGACAGAATAGAACATAGAACATAGAACATAGAACAATACAGCGCAGTACAGGCCCTTCGGCCCACGATGTTGCACCGAAACAAAAGCCATCTAACCTACACTATAGCTGTAAGAAAATTCAAGAAAACAATCACGCCTCTACACCGATCACAAAATCGGCACAGACGACGGATCATAAGATGGAGACTCTGAAGAAACCTGATTAGTTCAGAGAAACCGGTAATGAATGTCAAAATTGGGCATTTTTCAAATAACAGTTTGAACTTTTCCTAACTGCCTCCGCACTAGAAAATCCTTCTTCTTAATTTGGCTGGAACGCAAGCATTAGAGTTGTATAACTACCTTTGAATTTGGAGAAAAAGAGGATAAAACAAAGTATGACATGGTGCGACAGAAATTTGATGCACACTGCAGAAAGCAAGTGAACAAAACCTATGAACGCTACGGGCGGAATTCCCGGGGAGCGGCGTGAATCCCGACATATTCTCCAGCAACGGGTTTCGGGCATGGGTGGGATGCATGCCACGCTGGTCGGGGTCCGTTGGCAGCGGCCCCCCCGGCAATTCTCCGGGCCCCGATGGGCCGCATGGCTGCCCGCATTTGGCCAGTCCCGCCGGCGTGGATTAGACATGGTCCCACACGGCGGGACCAGGCAGGTACGTTGGCTGGAGCGGTCCTTGGGGGGGGGCGCGGGGGGATCCGATCCCGGGGTGGGCCCCCACGGTGGCCTGGCCTGCGATTGGGGCCCACCGATCTGCGGGTGGGCCTGTGCCGTGGGGGCACTCCTTCCTTCCGCGCCGGCCCTTGTAGGGCTCTGCCATGGCCGGCGCGGAGAAGACACCCACCTGCGCATGCGCCAGAATACGCCGGACGGTTTGCGCATGCGCGGAACCACGCCGGCGGTTCTGCACATGTGCTAACTCGCGCAGTCCCTTCGGCGCTGGCTGGTGCGGTACCAATCTTTCCGGTGCCGGCCTAGCCCCCGCAAGGGTGGAGAATTCCGCTACTCGGGAATGGGGTAAATTTGACCATGTATTCTCGGGAATGGGCACCCTACCCTTTACATACAGTGTCAAACTAAAACAAGGGGCTGGTTTAGCAGAGGGCTAAATCGCTGGCTTTGAAAGCAGACCAAGGCAGACCAGCAGCACGGTTCAATTCCCGTAACAGCCTCCCCGAACAGGCGCCGGAATGTGGCGACTAGGGGCTTCTCACAGTAACTTCATTTGAAGCCTACTTGTGACAATAAGCGATTTTCATTTTCATTTCATTTCATACTTCCGGTCGACCTGACACCGGTGCAGTTCGCGCCGTTTTTGACGCTGGCGTCGGGCCATCGCACCGATTCGGGAGAATCCCGCCTCACATGTTCAGAAAAAGGCTGCAGCTGAAAGAGGAGTTGGTAGATTCTTTCATTACTGCTTTAAAGTTCAGAGCGCAGTCATGTAGCTTTTCCTCCGGTTGCTGATTCAACACTTCGCGATCACAGTGTATTTGGGATTAATGATGAACATTTGCGAGAAAAAGTGCTGAGACGACAGATTTTATTGTTGGATGGCGCGATTAATACGCACAAAGCCAGTGAACAAGCATCCTCTGAATATGCGGAGTTCAGAGCAAACGAAAAAGGCACCAAGTCGGGAAACGTGGCCGACGCCATTAATGCTGTGCCGCAGCAGAGGAAACTGGGTACAGCGACTGCCAGCCATTTTGAGAGTGGCGTCACGAGCGTGATGACGTGCACGCGGTGTGGCCACGCCCACAGTTTTAAAAAAATGTCCAACAAAAGGCAAACAATGTTCCAATTGTTGCAAAAACAGTCACTTTGCAGCACAGCGCCGTTCCGCAATACCTTTTACAGCAAATAATTTTTTTTTAATCCTATAACGACTACAGGAAGATTCAGAGTGAAGGAAAAGAAAAAAAATATCTAAACTGATAACGATGATTCCTCCCAGTGTGCACTGACAGATACTTTCATGGTTGATGCAATTACTAGGATTAATGCGCTGGAATTTCAGTACATCACCTTTCAAAAATTATTCGAGAGTGGACTGTACTACTTGATATAAATGGGTCTGAAATTCCATTCAAGATAGATACAGGAGCACACGCAAATTTAATAACCGAATATCACAACAGAGATGGCTAATGCCAGGTTTTTCACAAAATTAGATGCCTCTAAAGGGTTTTGGCTACTCAAACTCAACAATCAAAGTGGAAAGCTCTGCACCTTCAACACGCCTTTTGGTAGATATTGCTTCAATCGGCTACATTTGCAGATCATACCAAGATCTGAAATATTTCATCGGGCAATGGAAACCGTCATTGAAGGGATGCCGGGTGTCAGAGTATACGTTGATGATGTAATCATCTGGTCTAATACTCCAGAGGAACACTGTGACAGGCTCAAGAAAGTGCTCAACAGAGTTCATCACTCTGGATTGAAACTAAATCAGGACAAATGTCAATTTGCAGCACGGTAGCATGGTGGTTAGCACAATTGCTTCACAGCTCCACGGTCCCAGGTTCGATTCCCCGCTGGGTCACTGTCTGTGCGGAGTCTGCACGTTCTCCCCGTGTGTGCGTGGGTTTCCTCCGGGTGCTCCGGTTTCCTCCCACAGTCCAAAGATGTGCAGCTTCGGTGGATTGGCCATGCTAAATTGCCCTTATTGACCAAAATTTCCCTTCGTGCTGGGTGGGGTTACTGGGTTATGAGGATCGGGTGGAGGTGTGGACCTTGGGTAGGGTGCTCTTTCCAAGAGCCGGTGCAGACTCAATGGGCCGAATGGCCTCCTTCTGCACTGTAACTTCTATGATTTGGGGTCCACAAATTGAAATCTTTAGGCAATATATCGCAGGAAGGAGTTTAACTGGATCAAGGCAAAATCAATGCCATCGGTGAAATGCCGGTCCCAACTGACAAAAAAGCAATTCTGAGAATGCTCAGTGTTGTAAACTTTATGGGAAAATTCATTCCCAACCCAACCAATCGAACAATGGCTCTGCACAATCTGATCAAAAAGAATGTTGACTTTCCATGGACACCTGAACACGCAGCTGAGTGGCAAGACATGAAAACGGCTCTGACCACCGCACCAGTGTTAGTGCTTGATGACTCAACAAAGGAAACAAAAATCTCCACTGATGCCAGTAAGCAGGGCATAGGCGCAGTCCTACTTCATCAAGATGACCATGGTCTGTGCAAACCTGTAGCATATGCATCTCGCTCGAGAACTACAGAGCAACGGGTATGCGCAAATAGAAAAAGAATGCCTTGGTCTCTTGACAGGCATCACCATATTTCATGATTATGTATATGGTTTACCACACTTAGCAGTTGAAACTGATCATAAACCTCTGGTCAACATCATCAAGAAAGACCTGAACGAGATGTCTCCACGACTTCAGAGAATGACGATAAAGCTACGGAGATATGATTTCACACCAGTCCACACGCCGGGAAAAAACCTAATTGTTGCTGATTACTTAATAACATTGATAACATTGATACCACGATTTCAGATATAGTGCACATTGTGGAAGCACAAGCCTTATTTGTTGTTGAAATGCTACCAGTGTCTTGACAACAAGCTACAGATCATAGGAGAAGAAACAGAAAAGGACTTGACACTCCAAAGGGTAATCCAATGCCTGAAAGAAGAATGGCCCAATGGGTGTTGCTCCGCCTTTCGCAGTATCAAAGATTACCTCACTGTAATTAACAGATTCCTACTCAAAGGAGACAGAATAGTTATTCCTTCCTGCCTACGAAAAGATTTCTTGGAACAGATACACGAGGGTCACCAAGGAATTGAAGAATGTCATAGAAGAGCAAGACAATCTGTGTATTGGCCAGGAATCACAAGGATGTGGAAAATAATGGGCAGGAACGCAGCATTTGTCAGATGCATCAATACGCGCAATGCAAAGAGAGCTTGGAAGAAAATGAAGTAATCACCTATCCAGGGCCAAAAGTTCGAATGGATCTATTCTACTTTAAAGGTCATGACTATTTAGTCATTATTAACTACATTTCCAACTATCCTGAGGTTATTATGCTCACAGATTCAACAACGCTATGTATTAGCTATGTGGAGAGGCTGAATAAACTCGGACTGTTTTCATTAGAAAGACGGAGATTGAGGGGTGACCTGATAGAGGTCTATAAGATTATGAGGGGCATGGATAGAGTGGACGGGCAGGCATTCTTTCCCAGGGTGAAGGGGTCAGTCACAGGGGGTATAGGTCTAAGGTCTGTGGGGCAAAGTTGAGAGGGGATGTGCGAGGCAGGTTTTTGTACGCAGAGGGTGGTGAGTGCCTGGAACGCGTTGCCAGGGGAGGTTGTGGAAGCAGATACATTAACGGCGTTCAAAAGGCATCTTGACAAACACATGGATAGGATGGGTATAGAGGGATACGGCACAAGGAAGTGCTGAGGGTTTTGGCAAAGATTGGTATCATGACCGGTACAGGCTTGGAGGGCAGAAGGGCCTGATCCTGTGCTGTATTGTTCTTTGTTCTTTGACGGGATCAGTAATCCGAGCAGCAAAATCTCTTTTTGCTCGCCATAGAATTCCATTACACGTTGCCTCTGACAACAGTCCTTGCTTCACCAGCCGGGACCAGGCAACATCAAGCCCATTGTACCCCCAATCCAGTGGCAACGCAGAGAAAGGCGTGGGAAGAGTTAAGATGCTATTCAGCAAAGCACTAGATGATGACAAAGAATTATCATTCGCACTGTTGACAGACAGAGCTACCCCATCGTCATCAGGTTAGTCGCCTGCCCAGATATCGATGGGAAGAAAAATTTGTACCGCTTATCAGAAATCACGATTCAGAATATGAATTCGCGTACCAGCCTCCCCGAACAGGCGCCGGAATGTGGCGACTAGGGGCTTTTCACAGTCACTTCATTTGAAGCCTACTTGTGACAATAAGCGATTTTCATTTCATTTCATTTTCATTTAATTTAATTTTCATTTCATTTCATTTCACAAGAAGTACATAACCGACTGAGGTTACAAAATAGAAAACAAAAAGACAACCACAACGGGCTCACGGAACCTTTGACGCCGTTACAAGAAGGAGACTATGTCAGAATACAAAACCCTGATGGTCGATGGTCACATGTTGCTAGGATATTACGATAAATTGCACCAAGATCATATTTGGTAAAAACTGAAAAAGGCAATATGATTAGAAGAAATAGAAGGGCATTACTGAAGATAAAGAACTATGTTCCACTTCAAACTCCGAATATTGTTGCTCAGGATGACATTTTCCGGAGCATTGACTTTCCAAATCCTTCATTATCAACAACGAATCAAGACAATTTGGAAGACAACTTGAATAGAATTTTTTTTCATGGAATTTACCGTGCAGAAGGAGGCCATTCGGCCCATTGAGTCTGCACCAGCCCTTTGGAAAGAGCACCCCACTTAAGCTCACACATCCACCCCACCCCCCTAACCCAGTTATCCCATGTAACCTGTTTGGACACTATCATGGCCAATCCACCGAACCTGCACATCTTTGGACTGTGGGAGGAAACCGGAGCACCCGAAGGAAACCCATGCAGACACGGGGAGAACGTGCAGACTCCGCACAGACACTGACCCAGCGGGGAATCGAACCTGGGACCCTGGCGCTAGCCACTTGTGCTTTCATTGGACGTGGGCGTCGCTGGTTAGGCTGGTTAGGCCAGCATTTATTCCCCATCCCTAGTTGCCTCTGAGAAGGTGGTGGTGAGCTGCCTTCTTGAACCGCTGCAATCCCTGAGGTGTAGGTACAGCCACAGTGCTGTTAGGGAGGGAGTTCCAGGATGTTGCCCCAGCGACACTGAAGGAACGACAATATATTTCCAAGTCAGGATGATGAGTGACTTGGAGGGGTCCTCCAGGTGGTGGGGTTCCCGGGTATCTGCTTTTCTTGTCCTTCTACATGGCAGTTGTTGTGGGTTTGGAAGGTGCCGCCTAAGGAACCTTGATGAGTTCCTGCACTGCACGTTGTAGATGGTACACACGGCTGCCACTGTGCGTCGGCAGTGGAGGGAGTGAATGTTTGTAGATGGGATGCCCATCAAGTGGGCTCCTTTGTCCTGAATGTTCCCAAACATCTTGAGTGTTGTTGGAGCTGCACCCATCCAGACAGGTGGAGAGTATTCCATTACACTCCTGACTTGTGCCTTGTGCCACTTTCTCCCAGAAGGCTTATCATCAATGCCATATATAGATCTGCATCTAGCTCCCTTTAGTAGTTGATTTGTACATACATTAACCATTATAGTTCCGTACATTTAGCACAATGTCACATCCCCCTTTCTTTGGAAAAAATGGTTGGAAACTTTGTTTTTAACATTTTTTCCTTGAATATTACATTAGCGAGCATGCATCATCATCTTGTTATACATTCAGTTGCAAAAATAAATGTCATATCACAGTAGTGATTACAGATGAATAGTTATTAATATGTCATTACAAATTTAGTCTACTCGGTAGTTTCCTCGTTCTCGTTGATCTTCTCAATGTTCTTGTCTAAGTATGGCAGCACAGTAGCACAGTGGTTAGCACAGTTGCTTCACAGCTCCAGGGTCCCAGGTTTGATTCCCGACTTGGGTAACAGTCTGTATGTTCTCCCCGTGTCTGCGTGGATTTCCTCCGGGTGCTCCGGTTTCCTCCCACAGTCCAAAGATGGGCAGGTTAGGTGCATTGGCCATGATAAATTGCCCTTAGTGACCAAACAGGTTAGGAGGGGTTATTGGGTTACGGGGATAGGGTGGAAGTGAGGGCTTAAATGGGTCGGTGCAGACTCGATGGGCCGAATGGCCTCCTTCTGCACTGTATGTTGTATGTATTTAACGGAAGTCTTTCAATAGATGGATTGACTGTGCAAATGAGCGGAACTGTGGGCCGAGAAGGTACAACAACCCTTTCTCATCATATCCTTTCATTGCCTTTTTAATTGCCCCCTCTTTCAATCACTCTCCTGTCAATACGGTCCTTTCCTTTTGACTCATTTTCACTGCAGTTTTTTGCTCAAATCATAGCTATGGGCCAGAGCTCCCAGAGCCAATAATGAGTAAAAAGGCCGATCACGCAGATAGCTTTAATGAGACGCCAGTCTCCGTAGATTAGATTGTGTCTCCAGAAGTTCCTTTATAGAAATGTCAAGTCCCAGCATTTCATCTCTGCTGTGACATTTTGCAGCGACTGTAAACATCGGCAGACACGCTATCAAGGATCAAGGATTCAGTGAAGTTTTAATAAAGTCGGGACAGATTGCGCGAGCTGAGGTTCTGTTCATTCGGAGGGCAAGCTGATGCTCAATCTAATAGAGGCCTTTGCAATTATGAGGGGGCTTTGATAGGGTCGATGTGTTCGAGGAAGGATGTGATTACACCAGTGAGGGTGCAGAGGAGGTTCATTGGGATGTTGCCTGGGCTCGAGCGTTGCAGCTATGAAGAGAGGCTGGTTAGGCCGGGAATGTTTTCCTCAGAGCGGAAAAGATTGAGGGAGGGCCTGTATAAAATGATGAGGGACATAGATTGGGAGGAGATTCTCCCCTTAGTTGAGAGGTCAATGACCAGGGGGCATAGATTTAAGGTATGGGGCAGGGGGTTTAGAGGGGATGTGAGGGAAAACCTTTTCGCCCAGAGGGTGGTGGGAGTCTGGAACTCGCTGCCTGAAAGGGTGGTTGAAACAGGAACCTTCACCACATTCAAGAAGCATTTAGATGATCCCTTGAACCACCATAACATGCAAGGCTACAGACCAGGTGTTGGAAAATGGTATTTGAATAGGTAAGTGCTTCATGGCCGGCACAGACACGGTGGGCCGAAGGTACTCGTTCTGTGCTGTAAAACTCTACGACTCTATGATTCCATGTACCAGCCATATAAACATCGTGGCTACAAGAACAGGTCTGACTCCCCAAAGCCTGTCCCCCATCTACAAGGCACAAGTCAGGAGTGTGATGGAATACTCTCCACTTGCCTGGATGAGCGCAGCTCCAACAACACTCAAGAAGCTCGACACCATCCAGGACAAAGCAGCCGGCTTGGTTGGCACCCCTTCCACAAACATTCACCCGCTCCACCACCGATGCACAGTAGCAGCCGTGTGTACCATCTACAAGATGCTTTCAGGAAGTCACCATGACTCCTTCGACAGCCCCTTCCAAACCAGGACTGCCATCTAGAAGGACAAGTGTTCCGATCACAGTTGGTGTTGTAACTGGACGGGAAGATCCCAGAATGGAACCCTGCCTCAAAAGACCGCGGGCGGGAGGCCGACGCCGGGATCTGGTAACGCGCTTGGGCGGGGAATCGGTTTTGACGTCGAAATCGTGGCGGGCGCTGGTTTGACAGCAAATCGCAATTCTCTATCGCCTCGACAGCATCAATGCGCTCCACTCCGCACGTACAGTAACCCCCCTTGGCATCTCATTGGCGGGTCTGACCTGGTATTCTCCAGGGATTCCGCAATTCTCTGGCTCCACAGAGAAGAGTTCCCGACAGTGAGGTTCACTTGTGCCTTTTAAAATTGTGAAACAAGCGCTGAGGCTGCTGAGAGAGAGAGAAGGGGTAGAATCACTGCACTACAGTGCAGAAGGAGACCATTCTGGCCCTCTCTCAAAGAACAGCCTACCTAAGCCCAAACCCACCCTATCCCCGTAACTCAATCAGCCCACCTAACCTTTTGAACACAAAGGGGTGTTTTATCACTAAATAGAATAGGTGGCATTGAGGTACGTAGGGAAGAGGTGTTGGCAATTCTGGACAGGCTGAAAATAGATAAGTCCCCGGGACCTGATGGGATTTATCCTAGGATTCTCTGGGAGGCCAGGGAAGAGATTGCTGGACCTTTGGCTTTGATTTTTATGTCATCATTGGCTACAGGAATAGTGCCAGAGGACTGGAGGACAGCAAATAGAACATAGAACATAGAACATAGAAAAATACAGCACAGAACAGGCCCTTCGGCTCACGATGTTGTGCCGAACCTTTGTCCTAGATTAATCATAGATTATCATTGAATTTACAGTGCAGAAGGAGGCCATTCGGCCCTTTGAGTCTGCACCGGCTCTTGTAAAGAGCACCCTACCCAAACTCAACACCTCCACCCAACACCAAGGGCAATTTGGACATTAAGGGCAATTTATCATTGGCCAATTCACCTAACCCGCACATCTTTGGACTGTGGGAGGAAACCGGAGCACCCGGTTCCTTTGTTCAAAAAGGGGAGCAGAGACAACCCCGGCAACTATAGACCGGTGAGCCTCACGTCTGTAGTGGGTAAAGTCTTGGAGGGGATTATAAGAGACAAGATTTATAATCATCTAGATAGGAATAATATGATCAGGGATAGTCAGCATGGCTTTGTGAAGGGTAGGTCATGCCTCACAAACCTTATTGAGTTCTTTGAGAAGGTGGCTGAACAGGTAGACGAGGGTAGAGCAGTTGATGTGGTGTATATGGATTTCAGCAAAGCATTTGATAAGGTTCCCCACGGTAGGCTATTGCAAAAAATACGGAGGCTGGGGATTGAGGGTGATTTAGAGATGTGGATCAGAAATTGGCTAGCTGAAAGAAGACAGAGGGTGGTGGTTGATGGGAAATGTTCAGAATGGAGTACAGTCACAAGTGGAGTACCACAAGGATCTGTTCTGGGGCCGTTGCTGTTTGTCATTTTTATCAATGACCTAGAGGAAGGCGCAGAAGGGTGGGTGAGTAAATTTGCAGACGATACTAAAGTCGGTGGTGTTGTCGATAGTGTGGAAGGATGTAGCAGGTTACAGAGGGATATAGATAAGCTGCAGAGCTGGGCTGAGAGGTGGCAAATGGAGTTTAATGTAGAGAAGTGTGAGGTGATTCACTTTGGAAGGAATAACAGGAATGCGGAATATTTGGCTAATGGTAAAGTTCTTGAAAGTGTGGATGAGCAGAGGGATCTAGGTGTCCATGTACATAGATCCCTGAAAGTTGCCACCCAGGTTGATAGGGTTGTGAAGAAGGCCTATGGAGTGTTGGCCTTTATTGGTAGAGGGATTGAGTTCCGGAGTCGGGAGGTCATGTTGCAGCTGTACAGAACTCTGGTACGGCCGCATTTGGAGTATTGCGTACAGTTCTGGTCACCGCATTATAGGAAGGACGTGGAGGCTTTGGAGCGGGTGCAGAGGAGATTTACCAGGATGTTGCCTGGTATGGAGGGAAAACCTTATGAGGAAAGGCTGATGGACTTGAGGTTGTTTTCGTTGGAGAGAAGAAGGTTAAGAGGAGACTTAATAGAGGCATACAAAATGATCATGGGGTTGGATAGGGTGGACAGTGAGAGCCTTCTCCCGCGGATGGATATGGCTGGCACGAGGGGACATAACTTTAAACTGAGGGGTAATAGATATAGGACAGAGGTCAGAGGTAGGTTCTTTACGCAAAGAGTAGTGAGGCCGTGGAATGCCCTACCTGCTACAGTAGTGAACTCGCCAACATTGAGGGCATTTAAAAGTTTATTGGATAAACATATGGATGATAATGGCATAGTGTAGGTTAGATGGCTTTTGTTTCGGTGCAACATCGTGGGCCGAAGGGCCTGTACTGCGCTGTATTGTTCTATGTTCTATGTTCTATTATCACAGCCAGTCCACCTAACCTGCACATCTTTTGGACTGTGGGAGGAAACCGGAGCACCCGGAGGAAACCCACGCCGACACGGGGAGAACGTGCAGACTCCGCACAGACAGTGACCCAGAGCGGGAATTGAACCCTGGTCCCTGGCGTTGTGAAGCAGCAGTGCTAACCACGGTGCTACCGTGCCGCCCTCGAAACAGGTACGGGAAGTGTCCAACATCGCCGTAGTTTGCTGACAGTCATGCCGCTGGCCGGGGGTTTCTGCCAGGGCCGGGGGGGGGGGGGAGAGAGATGGATTGTGGGATTGCGTTGGACGGGCATGGAACACCGTTGGCGCAACCTACAAGGCAGCCATGCGGCTGCGCGTACACCCCTAACCGCCGACTGTGAACTTTGGGCCACAGGTCGTATGGGTGTCTCCCCAGGCCCTCTGGCCCCAACCAACCCATCAGCGGGATGTGTGCGCTCCAGCAAAACCAGTGCCGCCTTGTTGGATGGAATGGTGCGTGTGTGGTGATTGTAATGTGTAGATGCGGCTGCAGCTTGTCTGCCTCGAGTGTCAATGGTGTGTCTGGTGATTGTAATGTGTAGATGCGGCTGCAGCTTGTCTGCCTCGAGTGTCAATGGTGTGTCTGGTGATTGTAATGTGTAGATGCGGCTGCAGCTTGTCTGCCTCGAGTGTCAATGGTGTGTCTGGTGATTGTAATGTGTAGATGCGGCTGCAGCTTGTCAGCCTCGAGTGTCAATGGTGTGTCTGGTGATTGTAATGTATAGATGCGGCTGCAGCTTGTCTGCCTCGAGTGTCAATGGTGTGTCTGGTGATTGTAATGTGTAGATGCGGCTGCAGCTTGTCAGCCTCGAGTGTCAATGGTGTGTCTGGTGATTGTAATGTGTAGATGCGGCTGCAGCTTGTCTGCCTCGAGTGTCAATGGTGTGTCTGGTGATTGTAATGTGTAGATGCGGCTGCAGCTTGTCAGCCTCGAGTGTCAATGGTGTGTCTGGTGATTGTAATGTGTAGATGCGGCTGCAGCTTGTCAGCCTCGAGTGTCAATGGTGTGCCCGGTGATTGTAATGTGTAGATGGGGCTGCAGCTTGTCAGCCTCGAGTGTCAATGGTGTGTCTGGTGATTGTAATGTGTAGATGGGGCTGCAGCTTGTCAGCCTCGAGTGTCAATGGTGTGTCTGGTGATTGTAATGTGTAGATGCGGCTGCAGCTTGTCTGCCTCGAGTGTCAATGGTGTGTCTGGTGATTGTAATGTGTAGATGGGGCTGCAGCTTGTCAGCCTCGAGTGTCAATGGTGTGTCTGGTGATTGTAATGTGTAGATGGGGCTGCAGCTTGTCAGCCTCGAGTGTCAATGGTGTGTCTGGTGATTGTAATGTGTAGATGGGGCTGCAGCTTGTCAGCCTCGAGTGTCAATGGTGTGTCTGGTGATTGTAATGTGTAGATGGGGCTGCAGCTTGTCAGCCTCGAGTGTCAATGGTGTGTCTGGTGATTGTAATGTGTAGATGCGGCTGCAGCTTGTCAGCCTCGAGTGTCAATGGTGTGTCTGGTGATTGTAATGTGTAGATGGGGCTGCAGCTTGTCAGCCTCGAGTGTCAATGGTGTGTCTGGTGATTGTAATGTGTAGATGCGGCTGCAGCTTGTCAGCCTCGAGTGTCAATGGTGTGTCTGGTGATTGTAATGTGTAGATGGGGCTGCAGCTTGTCAGCCTCGAGTGTCAATGGTGTGTCTGGTGATTGTAATGTGTAGATGCGGCTGCAGCTTGTCAGCCTCGAGTGTCAATCGTGAACCGGCAAACCCGACACCGTTTCTCATTGTAATTGATTGTGTTTCACGTGCTGCCGTGCTCGCCCCTTAACGGTCGCTGAATCGGTCCAGGTCCGGCACCTATTTTGCTGTTGTGGAACTCCATGAATCCTGCCCCGGCGTCAACACTTAGTCTCAGAAACGGAGAACCCTGCCGCATAACTTTTACTTTTCGTCGTAGAAACGTGGAAGAACAGCGTCACTGGACCGCGAATTAGTTCTAACAACAAAAATAACTTATTAAACATGGAAACATTGGATTATAATACAATGCTCCTTTACCCCCACCCCACCTGAGATTAACAATTCTACACAGGTGACACAGTACAATCAAAGCTATAATGGTCTCATTAACACACTTTTTTAAAACACGCAGATTGGCTGCGGTCAGCTCCACACTACACTCTGAACCCAGGGCTGTGGATTTTGCCTCAGAATACCCTCCCCCCCGCCCCAGATGATTGCCATGTAAAAGTTCCCATACTCTACTTCCAGAAACACGTTTTAAAATCATCTCTCATAATCATGATTTCCATTAGTGGTTTACAGTCCAAAACCCAGTCCACGCACGGGACCAGAGCTTCCGCTCCATTTTTAATCCAGGCCAGGATTTTACACCAACCCCTTGCAGTATTCCTTTGCCTTGACTGTTTTTACACACTACACCAATTCCTGCAGATATTTCAATTTGCATTCCACGGCCTGTCGTACAATCTCACAGACCTGAAAATCACTCCAAACCTCTTTCTGGTGTCTCAGTCTTCCTCTGAGCTCGGCCTGTCTTTGCTGAACAGTCCTCTGTTCTTGTACCTTTAACCTCAGGCCATCTGGAAGCTACTTTTCATTGATCTTATTTCCTGATCTAGCTGCTCCTTAAGTGACTGTCACTCCACTGTCTGGTTTTTCTTATAGCAAAGCTGACTTTCGCAGAGCTGTGCGAGCCGTTCCCTCTCCGGCTCTCTATCGCTAAACTGCTGTAGGTTCCAGCTAAAATAAACAGAAGTGGAAAGCTTTTTTTTTTCCCTTACAAGGGCCTCCAGTTGAAAAGTAGCTATGTTTACTCTTCACACCACAGCTCCCCCTATCACGGTTGAAACCGAACCAAAACTCACACATACAAACATCTTTGTCCAGTATGAATCCACCTAAAACTCCCCGATGGGGAAGCGGCGGCGCAGTGGCATTGTCACTGGAGTGGTAATCCAAAGAGCCAGCGTCATGCTCTGAGGACAGGGGTTCGAATCCTGCCACGGCAGATGGCGAAATTCGAATTCAATAAGAAAATCTGCAATTAAAAGTCTAATGGCAACCGCGAAACCGTCGTCGATTGTCGTAAAAAACCCCATCTGGTTCACTAATGTCCTTCAGGGAAGGAAATCCGCCGTCCTTACCTGGTCTGGCCTACACGTGACACCAGATCCGCAGCAATGTGGTTGATTCTTAAATGCCCACGGGGGGGGGGGGCGGACAATAACTGCTGAACAGCCAGCGGCGCACACATCCCCGTGAACAAATAAAATAAACTAAAAGGATTATATTGAATATTTATTCTTTCTAGAGTGTGAGCCTCGCCAGCTGGGCCAGCATTTGTTGCCCATCCCTAATTGCCCTTTGAACTGAGTAGTTTGCTCGGCCATTTCTGAGGGCAATTAAGAGTCAGCCACATTGCTGTGGGGCTGGAGTCACATGGAGGCCAGACCGGGTAAGGACGGCAGATTTCCTTCCCTGAAGGAACATTAGTTGGGTTTTCGGTGACAGTGAATGGTGGTTGTCATGGTGACGGTCGCTGAGACTGCCTTTCAGCTCCACATTTATTAATTGAAATTAAATCCCATCAGCTGCCGTGGTGGGATTTGGACCCGTGCCTCGAGAGCATCAACCTGGGCCTCCGGAATGACTGGCCCAGTGACATTATCAGTTCACCACCAGATCCCCCTCAGCTCCAAACCAGAGCAGGAGAGGCTTCCCCTTTAACCAATCGCATCAAACCCAAACTCCTGTTTGTGGGATCAGATTGTCTGCCAGGTTCTCTCTATTGTAACAGGGACAACACCTCAACACGGAAGCACGTCATTCGCCTGGAAGCGATTTGGGACGTGCCGACATTCTGAACAATGCCGCAAAAATGCAAGTTCTGTCCTCCTTTCTTTCCGAGCCCAAAAGAAGTGCTCATGCCTCCCTGAAGGAGGTAACAATGGCGGCCTCAATAAGATGACAGCATTGACTGGAGCAGGGAGTATGGACCTCAAGGGCCTTCCGTACAGACATTGTTTTAATGACAAGTAAATTCAGGCTGATTGGCAGTATTATTCCGCTCTCTTGCTGAAACAGGAATCCTTTCATGTGACACCATGAGAATTCAAACGCAGTGTCCTTGGTTACTGCCAATTAAATAGTCTTTAATTCATTGTTGTTCATTCATAAACCACCTGCTGCCACTCTCCGAGTTTTGAAAGAGAGAAAAAGGCTGCCACTCTTACCATGATTAATTCATCTCTCAGCCCGTGACTATCTCTCCGTTGGTTCTTCCCATCAAACCACTGAGTGATTGTGGCCTTTGTTTCCATGGCGACTTGGTTCAGTCGGACTCCCAGCATCGGCAAAGCACCCCCCCCCCCCCCCCCCCACCCCCCCCCCACCGCCCGACCCCCCACCACCTCAACCTCAAACGTGTGCGTCAGGGCCTACACGCGCAGGATGTTCTGAGTTCACCGATGCACGGAAACCGCATCCCACACCCCCCCCCCTGCCCCATCACCCCCCCCCCCCCCCACCCCCACCCCCGCTCCCCCACCCACCCCGGCCCCAGCCAGAGCTCCAGGTTCCGAGCAGCAATGAGGACACCCACTCGGACGGGAGCCATCGACCAGGACACCCCCGGAGCTTGTGTCCAATGATGACACTGATTTCCCGTCACAGCTGTCTCCAACCACCCTCCACCGTCCCAGAGTCACTCACTTCAGTCGGGCACTTTAGTGAAGAAGCTCCTGGGACCCGGTCCCTCAAGTGGAGGTAGAAACACCCGATGAGTGTTGTCGGCGAGTATCCAGTACCTGTCTCTGGGGGCGAGTGTCTCTGGGATGTTAGAGTGTGTTGTAGGCAACGATGACGGGAAATCTGTCTCATCCTCGGACTCGCGCTCCGGGGAGTCCTCGCTCTCTGGGTTCATGGCTGCCGTCCGTGTCGGCTTCCTCATCGCTGGTCGGCACCGGGGGCCCTGCTGGTGGCGGGGGACGGGGCACGCCAGATGGACTTGCCATCTGGAGCAGGGGTGAGGAAGAAGTGTGGGTGTAGGAGTGAGGGGGTGGTGTAAGAGTGGTCAGCAGGTTAGGGCGATGTGGGGGTGAGGGTGGTGTGGATGTGTTATGGTTGTGGGGGTGGTGTGGGGGTGAAGGTGGTGTGAGGGTGGGGTGAGGGTGATGTGGGGGTGATGTGGGGGTGGGGGAAAGTGTGGTGTGAGGGTGGTGTGAGGGTCAGGGTGGGGGTGAGGGCGGTGTGAGGGTGAGGGTGGTGTGAGTGTGAGGGTGGGCTGAGGGTGTTTTGGGGGTGATGTGGGGTGGGGGAAAGGGTGGTATGAGGGTGTGGGTGGTGTGAGGGTGAGGGTGGGGGTGAGGGTGGTGTGAGGGTGAGGGTGGTGTGAGGGTGGGGGTGGGGGGGAGGGTGGGGGTGAGGGTGGTGGGAAGGTGAGGGTGGGGATGAGGATGAGGGTGGTGTGAGGCTGAGGGTGATGTGAGGGTGGGGGTGAGGGTGGGAGTGAGGGTGGGGGTGAGGGTGGGAGTGAGGGTGAAGGTGGGGATGAGGGTGGGGGTGAGGGTGGTGTGAGGGTGGGGGTGGGCTGAGGGTGTTTTGGGGTGATGTGGGGGTGGGGGAACGGGTGGTATGAGGGTGTGGGTGGTGTGGGGGTGAGGGTGGGAGTGAGGGTGGGGGTGAGGGTGTTGTGGGGGTGAGGGTGGGGATGAGGATGAGGGTGGTGTGTGGGTGTGGGTGGTGTAAGGGTGGGGGTGAGGGTGGCGGTGAGGGTGGGGATGAGGATGAGGGTGGTGTGAGGGTGGGGGTGAGGGTGTTGTGGGGGTGAGGGTGGTGCGAGGGTGAGGGTGGGGGTGGGGGTGAGGGTGGTGTGAGGGTCAGGGTGGGGGTGAGGGTGAGGGTGGTGTGGGGGTGAGGGTAGGGGTGAGGATGAGGGTGGCGTGAGGGTGAGTGTGGTGTGAGGGTGAGGGTGGGGGTGGGGGTGAGGGTGGTGGGAGGGTCAGGGTGGGGTGAGGGTGAGGGTGGTGTGGTGGTGAGGGTGGAGGTGGGGGTGAGGGTGAGGATGGTGTGAGGGTGGGGGTGAGGGTGGCGGTGAGGGTGGGGATGAGGATGAGGGTGGTGTGAGGGTGAGGGTGAGTGTGGGGGTGAGGGTGGGGATGAGGGTGAGGGTGGGGATGAGGATGAGGGTGAGTGTGGGGGTGAGGGTGAGGGTGGTGTGAGGGTGAGGGTGAGTGTGGGGGTGGGGATGAGGGTGAGGGTGGTGTGCGGGTGGGGGTGAGGGTGGGGGTGAGTGTGTTGTGGGGTGAGGGTGGTGTGAGGGTCAGGGTGAGGGTGAGGGTGGTGTGGGGGTGAGGGTGGGGGTGGGGTGAGGGTGGGGGTGAGGGTGTTGTGGGGTGAGGGTGGCGGTGAGGGTGGGGATGAGGATGAGGGTGGTGTGAGGGTGGGGGTGAGGGTGGGGGTGAGGGTGGTGTGGGGGTGAGGGTGTTGTGGGGGTGAGGGTGGTGTGGGGGTGAGGGTGAGGGTGGGGGTGAGGGTGGTGGGGGTGTGAGGGTGGGGGTGAGGGTGGTGTGAGGGTCACGGTGGGGTGAGGGTGAGGGTGGTGTGGTGGTGAGGGTGGGGATGGGGTGAGGGTGAGGATGGTGTGAGGGTGGGGGTGAGGGTGGCGGTGAGGGTGGGGGTGAGGATGAGGGTGGTGTGAGGGTGAGGGTGGTGTGCGGGTGGGGGTGAGGGTGGGGGTGAGTGGGTTGTGGGGGTGAGGGTGGTGAGAGCGTGAGGGTTGTGTGGGGTGAGGGTGGGGGTGGGGGTGATGGTGGTGAGAGGGTGAGGGTGTTGTGGGGGTGAGGGTGGGGATGAGGATGAGGGTGGTGTGAGGGTGAGGGTGGTGTGAGGGTGAGGGTGGGGGTGAAGGTGTTGTGGGGGTGAGGGTGGGGATGAGGATGAGGGTGGTGTGAGGGTGAGGGTGAGGGTGGGGGTGAGGGTGAGGGTGAGGGTGTTGTTGGGGGTGAGGGTGGTGCGAGGGTGAGGGTGGTGTGAGGGTGAGTGTGGTGTGAGGGTGAGGGTGGGGGTGGGGGTGAGGGTGGTGTGAGGGTCAGGGTGGGGGTGGGGGTGAGTGTGGTGTGAGGGTCAGGGTGGGGGTGGGGGTGAGGGTGGCGGTGAGGGGGGGATGAGGATGAGGGTGGTGTGAGGGTGAGGGTGAGGGTGGGGGTGAGGGTGAGGGTGAGGGTGTTGTTGGGGGTGAGGGTGGTGCGAGGGTGAGGGTGGTGTGAGGGTGAGTGTGGTGTGAGGGTGAGGGTGGGGGTGGGGGTGAGGGTGGTGTGAGGGTCAGGGTGGGGGTGGGGGTGAGTGTGGTGTGAGGGTCAGGGTGGGGGTGGGGGTGAGGGTGGCGGTGAGGGGGGGATGAGGATGAGGGTGGTGTGAGGGTGAGGGTGGAGGTGAGGGTGAGGGTGGTGTGCGGGCCGGGATGAGGGTGTGGGTGAGGGTGTTGTAGGTGTGAGGGTGGTGCGAGGGTGAGGGTGGTGTGGGGTGAGGGTGGGGGTGGGGGTGAGGGTGGTGAGAGGGTGACTGTGGTGTGAGGGTGAGGGTGGGAGTGAGGGTGGTGTGAGTGTGAGTGTGGTGTGAGGATGAGGGTGGGGGTGGGGGTGAGGGTGGTGTGAGGGTCAGTGTGGGGGTGAGGGTGGTGTGAGGGTGGTGTGAGGGTGAGGGTGGGGGTGAGGATGAGGGTGGTTTGAGGTGGGGATGATGGTGGTGTGGGGTTGAGGGTGGTGTGGTGGTGGTGTGGGGTGAGGCTGGTGTGGGGTGAGGGTGGGGGCGAGGGTGGTGCGAGGTGGGGGTGATGGTGGTGTGAGGGTGGAGGTGGGGGTGATTGTGGTGTGGGGATGAGGGTGTGGGTGAGGGTGGTGTGAGGTATGGGTGAGGGTGAGGGTGGGGGTGAGGGTGGTGTGGAGGTGATGGTGGTGTGGGGAAGAGGGTGCGGCTGAGGGTGGTGTGAGGTATGGGTGAGGGTGAGGGTGGGGGTGAGAGTGGTGTGGAGGTGATGGTGGTGTGGGGATGAGGGTGCAGGTGAGGGGGGTGTGAGGTATGGGTGAGGGTGGGGGTGAGGGTGGTGTGGGGGTGTGGGTGGGGGTGAGGGTGGTGTGAGGTGGGGGTGAGGGTGAGGGTGGAGGTGAGGGTGGTGTGGGGGTGAGGGTGCTGTGGGGGTGAGGGTGGAGGTGGGGGTGATGGTGGTGTGGGGGTGAGGGTGGGGGTGAGGCTGGTATGAGTTGGGGTGAGGGTGAGGGTGGGGTGAGGGTGGTGTGGGGATGAGGGTGGGGGTGAGTGTTGGGGTGAAGGTTGTGTGGGGGTGAGGGTGGTGTGAGGGTGGGGTTGAGTGTGGTGTGGGGGTGGAGGTGAGGGTGGTGTGGGGGTGGGGGTGAGGGTGGTGTGGGGGTGAGGGGGGTGTGGGGGTGAGGGTCGGGGTGAGGGTGGTGTGGGGGTGAGGGTCGGGGTGAGGGTGGTGTGGGGGTGAGGGTCGGGGTGAGGGTGGTGTGAGTTGGGGGTGAGGGTGAGGGTGGGGGTGAGGGTGGTGTGGGGGTGAGGGTGGGGGTGAGGGTGGGGGTGAGGGTGGTGTGGGGGTGAGGGTCGGGGTGATGGTGGTGTGAGTTGGGGGTGAGGGTGAGGGTGGGGGTGAGGGTGGTGTGGGGGTGAGGGTGGGGGTGAGGGTGGGGGTGAGGGTGGTGTGGGGGTGAGGGTGTGGGTGAGGGTGGTGTGGGAGTGAGAGTCGGGGTGAGGGTGGTGTGGGGGTGAGGGTAGGGGTGAGGGTGGGGGTGAGGGTGGTGTGGGGGTGAGGGTGGGGGTGAGGGTGCTGTGGGGGTGAGGGTGGGGGTGAGTGTGGGGGTGAAGGTGGTGTGGGGGTGAGGGTGGTGTGAGGGTGGGGGTGAGTGTGGTGTGGGGGTGGGGGTGAGGGTGGTGTGGGGGTGAGGGTCGGTGTGAGGGTGGTGTGGGGGTGAGGGTCGGGGTGAGGGTGCTGAGGGGGTGAGGGTGGTGTGGGGGTGAGGGTCGGGGTGAGGGTGGCGTGAGTTGGGGGTGAGGGTGAGGGTGGGGTGAGGGTGGTGTGGGGGTGAGGGTGGGGGTGAGGGTGGGGGTGCGGCTGGTGTGGGGGTGAGGGTCGGGGTGAGGGTGGTGTGGGGGTGAGGGTGGGGGAGAGGGTGGGGGTGAGGGTGGTGTGGGGGTGAGGGTGGGTGTGAGGGTGGTGTGGGGGTGAGGGTCGGGGTGAGGATGGTGTGGGGTGAGGGTGGGGGTGAGGGTGGTGTGGGGGTGAGGGTGGTGTGAGGGTGGGGTGAGTGTGGTGTGGGGGTGGGTGTGAGGGTGGTGTGGCGGTGAAGGTCGGGGTGAGGGTGGTGTAGGGGTGAGGGTGGTGTAGGGGTGAGTGTCGGGGTGAGGGTGGTGTGGGGGTGAGGATCGGGGTGAGTGTGGTGTGGGGGTGAGGATCGGGGTGAGGGTGGTGTGGGGGTGAGGGTCGGGGTGAGGGTGGTGTGGGGGTGAGGGTGGGGGTGAGGGTGGTGTGGGGGTGAGGGTGGGGGTGGGGGTGAGGGTGATGTGGGGGTGAGGATCGGGGTGAGGGTGGAGTGGGGGTGAGGGTGGTGTGGGGGTGAGGGTCGGGGTGAGGGTGGTGTGGGGGTGAGGGTCGGGGTGAGGGTGGTGTGGGGGTGAGGATCGGGGTGAGTGTGGTGTGGGGGTGAGGGTCGGGGTGAGGGTGGTGTGGGGGTGAGGGTGGGGGTGAGGGTGGTGTGGGGGTGAGGGTGGGGGTGGGGGTGAGGGTGATGTGGGGGTGAGGATCGGGGTGAGGGTGGAGTGGGGGTGAGGGTGGTGTGGGGGTGAGGGTTGGGGTGAGGGTGGTGTGGGGGTGAGGATCGGGGTGAGGGTGGTGTGGGGGTGAGGGTGGTGTGGGGGTCAGGGTCGGTGTGAGGGTGGTGTGGCGGTGAGCGTCGGTGTGTGGGTGGTGTGGTGGTGAGGGTGGTGTGGCCGTGAGGTTGGGGGTGAGCATGGTGTGGGGGTGAGGGTCGGGGTGAGGATGGTGTGGTGGTGAGGGTGGTGTGGGCGTGAGGGTGGGGGTGAGCATGGTGTGGGGGTGAGGGTCGGGGTGAGGATGGTGTGGGGTGAGGGTGGGGGTGAGGGTGGTGTGGGGGTGAGGGTGGTGTGAGTTAGGGTGAGGGTGAGGGTCGGTGTGAGGGTGGTGTGGGGGTGAGGGTGGGGGTGAGGATGGTGTGGGGTGAGGGTGGGGGCAAGGGTGGTGTGAGGTGGGGGTGAAGGTGGTGTGGGGGTGAGGGTGGAGGTGGGGGTGATGGTGGTGTGGGGGTGAGGGTGCGGGTGAGGGTGGTGTGAGGTATGGGTGAGGGTGAGGGTGGGGGTGAGGGTGGTGTGAGGTGGGGTTGAGGGTGAGGGTGGAGGTGAGGGTGGGGTGGGGGTGAGGGTGGTGTGGGTGTGAGGGTGGAGGTGGGGGTGATAGTGGTGTGGGGTGAGGGTGGGGGTGAGGGTGGTATGAGTTGGGGTGAGGGTGAGGGTGGGGGTGAGTGTGGGGGTGAAGGTGGTGTGGGGGTGAGGGTGGTGTGAGGGCGGGGGTGGGTGTGGTGTGGGTGTGGGGGTGAGGGTGGTGTGGGGGTGGGGGTGAGGGTGGTGTGGGGGTGAGGGTCGGGGTGAGGGTGGTGTGGGGGTGAGGGTCGGGGTGAGGGTGGTGTGGGGGTGAGTGTGGTGTGGGGGTGAGGGTCGGGGTGAGGGTGGTGTGAGTTAGGGGTGAGGGTGAGGGTGGGGTGAGGGTGGTGTGGGGGTGAAGGTCGGGGTGAGGGTGGCGTGGGGGTGAGGGTGGTGTGGGGGTGAGGGTCGGGGTGAGGGTGGTGTGAGTTGGGGGTGAGGGTGAGGGTGGGGGTGAGGGTGGTGTGGGGGTGAGGG
Organism: Scyliorhinus torazame; assembly: GCF_047496885.1. Taxonomy (NCBI): domain Eukaryota; kingdom Metazoa; phylum Chordata; class Chondrichthyes; order Carcharhiniformes; family Scyliorhinidae; genus Scyliorhinus; species Scyliorhinus torazame. Next base: position 30,639,116 of record NC_092712.1, on the reverse strand, counting down.
TGGGGGTGAGGGTGGGGGTGAGGGTGGTGTGGGGGTGAGGGTCGGGGTGAGGGTGGTGTGGGGGTGAGGGTGGGGGTGAGGGTGGGGGTGAGGGTGGTGTGGGGGCGAGGGTGGGGGTGAGGGTGGTGTGGGGGTGAGGGTCGGGGTGAGGATGGTGTGGGGTGGAGGTGAGGGTGGTGTGGGGGTGAGGGTGGTGTGGGGGTGAGGGTGGTGTGGGGGTGAGGGTGGTGTTGGGGTGAGTATCGGGGTGAGGGTGGTGTGGGGATGAGGGTCGGGGTGAGGGTGGTGTGGGGGTGAGGATCGCGGTGAGGGTGGTGTGGGGGTGAGGGTGGTGTGGGGGTGAGTGTCAGGGTGAGGGTGGTGTGGGGGTGAGGGTGGTGTGGGGGTGAGTATCGGTGTGAGGGTGGTGTGGGGGTGAGGATCGGGGTGAGGGTGGTGTGGGGGTGGGGGTGGTGTGGGGGTGAGGGTCGGGGTGAGGGTGGTGTGGGGGTGAGGATCGGGGTGAGGGTGGTGTGGGGGTGAGGGTCGGGGTGAGGGTGGTGTGGGGGTGAGGGTGGTGTGGGGGTGAGGGTCGGGGTGAGGGTGGGGGTGAGGGTCGGGGTGAGGGTGGTGTGGGGGTGAGGGTGGTGTGGGTGTGGGGGTGGTATGGGGGTGAGGATGGTGTGGGGTGAGGGTGGGGGTGAGGGTGGTTTGGGGGTGGGGGTGGTGTGGGGGTGAGGGTGGTGTGGGGGTGAGGGTCAGGGTGAGGGTGGTGTGGGGGTGAGGGTGGTGTGGGGTTAGGGTCGGGGTGAGGGTGGTGTGGGGGTGAGGATGGTGTGGGGTGAGGGTGGGGGTGAGGGTGGTTTGGGGGTGAGGGTGGTGTGGGGGTGGTGTGGGGGTGAGGGTCGGGGTGAGGGTGGTGTGGGGGTGAGGGTCAGTGTGAGGGTGGTGTGGGGGTGAGGGTGGTGTGGGGGTGAGGGTGGTGTGGGGTGAGGATCGGGGTGAGGGTGGTGTGGGGGTGAGGATCGGGGTGAGGGTGGTGTGGGGGTGAGGGTCGGGGTGAGGGTGGTGTGGGGGTGAGGGTCGGGGTGAGGGTGGTGTGGGGGTGAGGGTGGTGTGGGGGTGAGGGTCGGGGTGAGGGTGGTGTGGGGGTGGTGTGGGGGTGAGGGTCGGGGTGAGGGTGGTGTGGGGGTGAGGGTGGTGTGGGGCTGAGGGTGGTGTGGGGGTGTGGATCGGGGTGAGGGTGGTGTGGGGGTGAGGGTCGGGGTGAGGGTGGTGTGGGGGTGAGGGTCGGGGTGAGGGTGGTGTGGGGGTGAGGGTGGTGTGGGGGTGAGGGTCGGGGTGAGAGTGGTGTGGGGGTGAGGGTGGTGTGGGGGTGAGGGTCGGGGTGAGGGTGGTGTGCGGGTGAGGGTGGTGTGGGGGTGAGGGTCGGTGTGAGGGTGGTGTGGGGGTGAGGGTGGTGTGGGGGTGAGGGTCGGGGTGAGGGTGGTGTGGGGGTGAGGGTCGGGGTGAGGGTGGTGTGGGGGTGAGGGTCAGGGTGAGGGTGGTGTGGGGGTGAGGGTGGTGTGGGGGTGAGGGTCGGTGTGAGTGGTGTGGGGGTGAGGGTGGTGTGGGGGTGAGGGTCAGGGTGAGGGTGGTGTGGGGGTGAGGGTGGTGTGGGGGTGAGGGTCGGGGTGAGGGTGGTGTGGGGGTGAGGGTGGTGTGGGGGTGAGGATCGGGGTGAGGGTGGTGTGGGGTTGAGGGTCGGGGTGAGGGTGGTGTGGGGGTGAGGGTCGGGGTGAGGGTGGTGTGGGGGTGAGGGTGGTGTGGGGGTGAGGGTCGGGGTGAGAGTGGTGTGGGGGTGAGGGTGGTGTGGGGGTGAGGGTCGGGGTGAGGGTGGTGTGGGGGTGAGGGTGGTGTGGGGGTGAGGATCGGGGTGAGGGTGGTGTGAGGGTGAGGATCGGGGTGAGGGTGGTGTGGGGGTGAGGGTCGGGGTGAGGGTGGTGTGGGGGTGAGGGTGGTGTGGGGGTGAGGGTCGGGGTGTGAGTGGTGTGGGGGTGAGGGTGGTGTGGTGGTGAGGGTCGGTGTGAGGGTGGTGTGGGGGTGAGGGTGGTGTGGGGGTGAGGGTGGTGTGGGGGTGAGGGTCAGTGTGAGGGTGGTGTGGGGGTGAGGGTGGTGTGGGGGGTTGACACACGTGTCACGGGAAACCACGGTTCAGCAGGGTCTCGCTTCCTCGCCTGACGCCCAACTCCACCCCGGCGACCTCCCTTTCCTCGGGCACACTGGCCATGCCCAGTGCCCATTGCTTTGCTGCATGAAAGGGTCACAGGTCGGCCAGTCCTCCTCCAGTCCTTTCCCACTCACGGCATTTATGAGTTGCCTTCTCCTTGTGGGGCGGCGGGGACACATAGAAAGCGACAGTATTCGACAGTCCAACATATGCAGCCCAGGAGGTGGGTGACCGGTGGCCTGGATTGCCAGGACACCCGGCCATGGCGGCCGGTATGGGTACCAGCGTTGCAGGGTGGGGGATTCGGACACCCTCTGTGTGGAGGAGGGGGTAGGGTTACGATTGTGTGGGGCGAGGGTTAGTGTGAGGGGCACAATCCTGCCTGCTCGCCCCAGCCGCCCAGAGGAGGTCGCGCAGTTTTTTACGCCGCTGTTGGTCGGTCCGGACGGTGTTGCTCGTGGCGCTGACGGTCTCTGCCACCTGCGACCAGGCACGCCGAATGGCAGCGGCTTGCAGCCTCCTTCCAGGTCTGGATTCCAGGGGTGCCCGCCTCTCCTCCACAGTGTCCAGCAGCATCTCAGGCTCAGCATTGCTGGACCTTGGTGTCGCTCTCCTCGCTGCCATCTTGTTGGCTGGGATGGTGTGTGTGGGGAGTGAAGCGTGTCTATGCGGCTGCAGCTTGTCAGCCTCCTGAGTGACAATCACAAAGCCTCCAATTTCTAATTGGAATCGATTGCGTTCCACGTGGGGCCGGCGCTAGCCCCTTAAAGGGCAGCACGGTAGCACAGTGGTTAGCACAGTTGCTTCGCAGCGCCAGGGTCCCAGGTTTGATTCCCGGCTTGGGTCACTGTCTGTGCGGAGTCTGCACATCCTCCCCGTGTGTGCGTGGGTTTCCTCCGGGTGCTCCGGTTTCCTCCCACAGCCCAAAGATGTGCAGGTTAGGTGGATTGGCCAGGTTAAATTGTCCTTAGTGTCCGAAAAGGTTAGGTTGGGTTACAGGGATAGGGGTGTGAGCTTAAGTAGGGTGCTCTTTCCAAGAGTCGATGGGCCGAATGGCCTCCTTCTGCAAAGTAAACTCTATGGCCTACAATCTTAACAATCGTTGAATCGGTCCAGGTGCAGCTGTCATAGAAATCCGCGAATTCTGCCCCGATGTCAACACGTCTGAGGAACGGAGAAGTCTACCGATGGTTTTGGGGAAGTGAATGGATGGAAGGCGGGCAAATCTGCAGGACCTGATAATATTCTTTCCCGAGAACTTAAGGAAATAGCCCTAGAAACAGTCGATGCATTGGTGGTAATTTTCAAAAGTTCTTTGGACTCTGGGATGGTTCCTACAGATTGGAGGGTAGCTAATTCAAAAGCGGAGGTAGAGAGAACATAGAGCAGTGAGGTTAACATCGGGAGTAGGGTCGTTGCTGGAGTCCATTATCAAGGATCTCATAGCACAGCATTTGGAAAGCAGTGGTGTAATCTGACAAAGTCAGCATGGATTTACAAAAGGAAAATTGTGCTTGACAAATCTACTGGAATTCTTCAAAGGTGTTACTAGTGGAGGTGATCAGGGAGAACCGGTGGATGTGGTTTATTTAGACTTTTAGAAGGTTTTCGAAAAGTCTCACCTATCAGAATAATATGTAAAGTTAAAGCGCGTGTGATTGTGGGTAGTGTCTTGAGATGGATAAAAAGCTGAACAGCAGACAGGAAGTAAAAAGTAGGAATAAATGGGTCTTTTTCCGATTGGCAGGCAGTGGCTAGTGGGATACCGCAGGTCTCAGTGCTGGGACCCCAACTGTTCACATTATATATTCATGATTTGGACGAAAGAGCTAAATGTATTATCTCCAAATTTGCAGATGATTCAAAGTTGGGTGGGAGGGTGAGCTGTGAGGAGGATGCAGAGATGCTTCAACGAGATATGGACAGTGAGTGAGTGGGCACATGCATGGTAGATGCAGTATAATGTGGATAAATGTGAGATTATCCGTTTCGGTAGCAAAAATAGGAAGGCAGATTATTATTTGAATGGGTGTAAATTGAGAGAGGCGGATACTCAGCGAGACCTTGGTGTCCTCGTGCATCAGTCGCTGAAAGTAAGCGGCAGGTACAGCAGGCAGTAAAGAAGGCAAATGGGATGTTGGCCTTCATAGCGAGAGGATTTAAGTATAAGAACAGAGATATTTTACTACAATTGTACAGGGCATTGGTGAGGCCACACCTGGGGTATTGTGGGCAGTTTTGGTGTCCTTACCTGAGGAAGGATGTTCTTGCTATGGAGGGAGTGCAGCGAAGGTTTACCAGGCTGATTCCTGGGATGGCGGGACATATGGGGCCAAGCCCTCACCTTGAGGGGCTAAATCGGTTAGGATTATATTCATTGGAGTTTAATAGAGTGGGAGGGAATCCCATAGAAACACAAAATTCTAACAGGATTAGACAGGGTGGATTCAGGAAGAATGTCCCCGATGGTGGGGGAGTCCAGAACTAGGGGTCATAGTTTGAGGATAAGGGGTAAACCTTTTAAGACTGAGGTGAGGAGAAATTTCTTCACCCAGAGAGCGGTGAATCTGTGGAATTCGCCACCACAGCAGGTAGTTGAGACCAAAACGTTGTGTAATTTCAAGAAGGAATCAGATATACTCTTGGGGCTAAAGGGATTAAGGGATATGGGGGGAAGGCGGGATCAGGGTATTGAATTTGATGATCAGCCATGATCTTAATGAATGGCGGAGGAGGCTCGAAGGGCCGAATGGCCTGCTCGAGTTTCCATTTTGTATGTTTCGATGGAGATGAGTTGGGGGTTTAGGGGTTGCTATCACTGGGGTCAAGATGGCAGGTCCCGGCAAGTGGCAGCAAGAGTGAAGGGGGCTCAGGGGCCTAGTTGTACAGGGAACTGGGGTGGGAAAATGGGGGTGGGGAGGGTTGATCAAAGAATGGCTGGGTGCTCTAATGGAAAAGGAGGCCTGCAAAGGAGGCGCATCCTCCTTCTCCCAATTTGCCAAAGCAACGCTACCTGCCAGGTTTCCCACCCAGCCTCAGCACACCACCCATTAAATAGCAGCAGGGTCAGGGCAAGGTGGGTAGGTGCCAGGAAAAATGCCAATGGCATTTTATTGGACACACCAACTGCAAAGCTGCCCATGTTGGAGAGTAAATAGTGTGTGCAGCAGGTTTGATAGAGAGGCTATCTCTTCCTGTCCATTACATTTTTAAAAATTCATTCACGGGATGTGGGTGTCGCTGGTTAGGCCGGCATTTATTGCCCATCCCTAGTTGCCCTTCAGAAGGTGTTGGTGAGCTGCCTTCTTGAACCAAATGCAGACCTTGAGGTGTCGATACACTCACTGTGCTGTTAGGGAGGGTGTTCCAGGATGTTGCCCCAGCGACAGTGAAGGAACGGCGACATATTTCCAAGTCAGGGTGGTGAGTGACTTGGAGGGGAACCTCCAGGTGGTGGAGTTCCCAGGTACCTGCTGCTCTATCCCTTCTAGATGGCCGTGGATTTGGAAGGTTTGTGTGTACCTTTTTGGAATGTTTGCGTATACCTGTGTTTTTTTTATATTTAATTTTTGCTCCGCCCCAATTGTCCTTGAACTGAATGGCCTGCTCGGCCATTTCTGAGGGGATTTCAGAGTCAACCACATTGGTGTAGGTCTCATTGAGTCATGGAGTTCCTACAACTCTTTTTATTTTGCCCTAAGACACATGGGTTCACCTTAGCCACAACTCAGACCCTCAGGAGGTCTTCTCTTCCAGCTGAGGGTTCCGGTGGACCTCAGTGCTTTTACAGAGTAATGTTAGGAGCATAAGAACAGGAGTAGGCCATACAGCCCGTCGAGCCTGTTCCATCATTTAACATGATCATGGCTGATTGGACACTTCAGTGCCTTTGACACCCACTATCCCCGTAACCCTTTACGTTATTGTTTGTCAAGGGCGGCACGTGGTGCAGTGGTTAGCACTGGGACTGCGGCGCTGAGGACCCGGGTTCGAATCCCGGCCCTGGGTCACTGTCCCTGTGGAGTTTGCACATTCTCCCCGTGTCTGCGTGGGTTTCACCCCCACAACCCAAAGATGTGCAGGGTAGGTGGATTGGCCGCGCTAAATTGCCCCTTAATTGGAAAAAAGGAATGTAATTGTTAGTCAGTAATCTCTGCTTTAAACAAACTCAGTAACTGAGCTTCCACTGTCCTCTGGGGTAGAGAATTCCAAAGATTCATAACCCTCTGGGTGAAGACATTTCTCCTCATCTCGATTCCAAAGTGGCTACCCCCTTATTTTAAAATTGTGCCACCTGGGCCGGGATTCTCCCCTACCCGGCGGGGTGGGGGGTCCCGGCGTAATGGAGTGGCGGGAACCACTCCGGCGTCGGGCCGCCCCAAAGGTGCGGAATTCTCCGCACCTTTAGGGGCCAAGCCCTCACCTTGAGGGGCTCGGCCCACGCCGGAGCGGTTTCCGCCCCGCCAGCTGGCGGGAAAGGCCTTTGGCGCCATGGCAGCCGGCGCCGAAAGGACTTCACCGGGCGACGCATGCGCGGGAGCGTCAGCGGCCACTCACGGCATCCCCGCGCATGCACAGGGGAGGGGATCTCTTCCGCCTCCGCCATAGTGAAGACCATGGCGAAGGCGGAAGAAAAAGAGTGCCCCCAAGGCACAGGCCCGCCGGCCGATCGGTGGGCCCCGATCACGGGCCAGGCCACTGTGGGGGCACCCGCCGGGGCCAGATCGCCCCGCGCGTCCCCCCCCCTCCTGCCCAGGACCCCGGAGTCCGCCCACACCGCCATGTCCTGCCGGTAAGGGACCTAGTTCAATTTTCGCCGGCGGGACTGGCATAGAACCAGCGGGACTTCGGCCCATCGCGGGCCGGAGAATCGCCGGGGCGGGGGCGCTACCAGCGGCCGCCGACTGGCGCGGCGCGATTCCCGCCCCCGCCGAATCTACGGTGCCGGAGAATTCGGCGGCCGGCGGGGGCAGGATTCACGCCGCCCCCTGGCAATTCTCCGACCCGGCGGGGGGGCCGGAGAATCCCGCGACTTCCTAATAGTTGCTACACCTGCAAATTAGTCTTCAGTGACTTATGGACAAGGACAACCAGATCCCTCTGTATGTTTACACTTTCTAACTTCTTACCATTTAGGAAATACTTTGCACATCTGTTCCTTCTACCAAAGTGGATTACCTCACATTTTTCAAGTGATGTTCCCTCTGCCATGTTCTTACCCACTCACTAAATCTGTCCCAACTCTCATGTAACCGCTTCACATTTTCCTCACAAGACACGGTCCCGCCTAGCTTTGTATCATCAGCAAACCTGGAAATGTTGGGCGGGATTCTCCGTCCCGCCGCACCCGTTCTCTGGTGCGGCCTGCCCCCGGCGGGATTCTCCGTCCCGCCGCACCCGTTCTCTGGTGCGGCCCGCCCCCGCCGGCAGCGGGATCCTCCGTCCCGGCAGCCGACCAATGGGGCTTCCCATTGTTGGCACCCCCCCGCGCCATCGGGAAAACCGTGGGCGCGAGTGTGCTGCCGGCGAAGCGGAGGATCCCGCTGACGGAGAATCCACCCCCACATCCTCATCATTGACGTATTGGTCAACAGCTGGGGCCCCAAGTACGGATGCTTGTGGTACCGCACTGGCCATAGCCTCCCAACGTGAGTAAGGCCCATTTATTCCTGCTCTGCTTTCTGCCTGTTAGCCAATCCTCAATCCACGGCACTACGTTACCTCCCATCCCGTGTGTTTTCATTTTGCTATTTAACCTCCTGTGGGAGACTTTATCAAAAACCTTCCGAAAGGCTCATTGGGGACTGATGACAATTTAGGACTTGTATCGGAACCTGAGGTTGTGTCTAATGCCGGCCGAGGTGGGACTACTTCAACTTCAGTCCAGCAAGACTGTTGAGGTGCTGATTCCGTGGTTTGGGGACGGCTCATTGGAAGCGGTGAAATCAGATGGTGCTGGACTTGGCAACAGTTGGCCAGTACGCCTCGGCCAGGTGACGCCAGGTGTAAGTTGGGATGGGCAACCACTGCTGGCCTGGCCAACGAAGCCCAGCTCCCTGGGAAGAATTTTCAGAAATTGTCCTGCCCTGGTGTTTATGCCCCACGACCAGCCTCCTCCAAGACTGGAAGGGATCTTGGGCGCGCTTCTCAGAAATGGAGACTCGTGCGTGGGGACAACCGGTTCTGTCCCCCACAGGGGGCCAGCACGGCGCTGGAGCGGTTCACGGCGCTCCAGCCTTACATCCTGGCGCGGACTGCATGCGCAGTGGCGAAGCGCCAACCGACGCAGGCGCGGTAGACTCGCGGAACGCTCCGGCCCCGACGCAACATGGCGCGGGGTTTCTGGGCCCGGAAGCGGAACAAAGTAGGCCCGGGGGAGGGGGGGGGGGGGGGGGAGAGAGGCCGGCCTGCCGATCGGTGGGCCCCGATCGCGGGCCAGACCCCATCGAAGGCCGCCCCCGGTGAAGGGGCGCTTTCCCCCGCCTCACAGGCCGCCCCCCCCCCCCGACCCTTCGCGCAGAGTTCCCGCCGGCAGCGACCAGGGGTGAACGGCGCCGGCGGGACTCTGCCGTTTCCAGGCGACCGCTCGGCCCGTCCGGGCCGGAGAATCGGCGGCCCGGCCACGGACAGCGGCCCGCGACCGGCGCCGCCCCAAACGCGCCGGCGCAAATGGCGCCGATTCTCCGCACCTCAGAGGATCCGCGTCGGGGTGGCGTGGCGCGGTGGGTGGTGGGAGTCTAGAACCCGCTGCCTGAAAGGGTGGTGGAGGCAGGAACCCTCACAACATTGAAGAAGTATTTAGATGAGCATTTGAAACGCCCTCGCGTACAAGGCTACGGACAGAGTGCTGGAAAATGGGATTGGGATAGAGAGATGCAGACAACGTGGGCTGGAGAGTCTCTTTCCATGCTGCATAACCCTTTGACGCTCGGACTCTATGTGGAGAGGATGTGCCTACTCGCAGGGGAGCCAAAAACTAGAAGCATTAAATATGTCACCAATAAGTCAATAGGGAATTCAGGGGGACCGTCTTGTCCCCCGAAAGTGGTGAGAATGTGGATTTCCCTGCCAGAAGGAATAGCTGCGGTAAATAAGACAGGAGCATTCGGTAAGAAGTTCGACAATTACCTGAGAAAGGAACAGAAGGATATAATTATAGGGTGAGATAAACACGGCCAGGTGGAAGCCTGTTATGAACATTAACACCTGTTGGGCTGCATGGACCCTTTGCTGTGCTGTGAATTCGATGCGATTCAATGACAAATCATCAACATATTTAATCAGAAAGCCCCACCCATCTCCATGAATCAAGAGGAAATAGAGGGATACGGATCGAGTAAGGGTACAAGGTCTTTCTTTAGTTCAGGCATCATGGGTCGGCACAGGCTTGGAGGGCCGAAGGGCCTGTTCTTGTGCTGTACTTTTCACCTGAGGAAGGAGCAGCGCTCCGAAAGCTAGTGGCATCGAAACAAACCTGTTGGACTTTAACCTGGTGTTGTAAGACTTTGTCCTCTGCTTACCCCAGTCCAACGCCGGCATCGTACTTTTCTTTGTTCTTTGTACCCACCTCCACACCTACCCACCGCACCATCTACCCTCCTCCTCACCATCCACATCCCAAACTACCCACTTCCCCAAGTGCCCACCTTGCCACCTATCCACCTCCACATCGAACTACCAACCACCCTCCCACCCTCCAGGGTGGCAGTGCCAAGGTGCCCAGGTGCCAGGGGGAGTGCCAGGATGTCACCTTGCTCTGTCCTTGACCATCCGGGGGTCTCCAATGGCCTGTGAGACCCCCCCCCACCAAGGTCCTGGTCCATGTTTCTGAATTGTAACTGCATTAGCATTACTAAACTGCGCCCTGGCATGGTCACCCAGGCGCGGCCAGTGAATCCCAGGCATTGGGGGAATCCGGCACCTGAGTATTTAAATGATCCAATAGGTTCATTTAAATATTCAGATCGCGCCGGGTGGAGTGAGTCGGGTGACTCACGCAAGGTTTCGTGCCTGGCACTGACTCCGATTTGGGGGCTCTCGCACGATTCACCCATTGTGCCCCGGATCCTCGCTGAGTCGGCCCCCATGGTCTCTCCTTTCGGACCGGACTTCCTAAACTCTGAAATCTAATAAACATTAGTCACAAACTCTGGGAGGACATGGGCTGATGAAATGGGGAAACATCAATGAACGGGATTTCTTGTGTCACAATCACTGAGGTTACGATGCCAGATTTATTAATTGAATTTGCTGCCGTGATGGGATTTGAACCTGGGTTCCCCAGAGCAACAGCCCCTGGAGTACTGGTCCAGTGACACTTCCACTACCCCACCAGTGGCAACTGCCTTGCTCTCACTGCCTGGGGTCAGCAACTGCAGGAGTGGGCAAAGGGGAACTCAAAACTAGTTCCTGGCCTGCAGGGGTGCGAGGTCCTCAGGCTGCACAGGGCAGTGTGAGGATGAAATGAAATTTGCTTATTGTCACAAGTAGGCTTCAAATGAAGTTACTGTGAAAAGCCCCTAGTCGCCACATTCCGGCGCCTGTTCGGGGAGGCCGGCACGGGAATTGAACCCGCGCTGCTGGCCTTGGTCTGCTTTACAAGCCAGCTATTTATCCCACTGTGCTAAACCAGCCCCTGGGATGGGATCTTAAGTAGGGTGCTCTTTCAGGGGCCGGTGTAGGTGCGATGGGCCGAATTGCCTCCTCCTGGGCTGTAAATTCTATGATTTTATGATTAATGTTACACTGCGTCGGCCCTTTCCTGCAAACGCGTGGTCAGGTGAAGAGCTGGCAATATTTCTCGTATTAATGATGTGCTCACTTGGTGCTCCACCAGGGAGTTATAAAACTATAAATAACACTCAACTTCCAGAGCTTTTTTATTTAGCTTCAGAGCGTTTCCATGGAGACCACATCCTGTTTAATTTACTCTCTTTAATGATGAGCAGCAGAGCAGTCATTCTGAAGAGGGGGTTGCTCAGGTAAGATGAACAGGTGGCAATTAAATTGGCGGCCAGATTAAACCGACACACATCGAGCAAATTAAAAAGAGCGGCGGTGGGGCATCCCTCTGCTTGTCAGAGGGCTGGACGTGAGAAGGCGGCCCCCTCAGCTGTACCTGCGGGGGCAGCACTCCCACACCCGAGACTGAAGGTTGCGAGTCGGAGTCCCAATCCAGAGACTTTTTAATAATGATCTTTATTAGCGTCACAAGTAGGCTTACATTAACGCTGCAGTGAAGTTACTGTGAAAAGCCCCTCGTCGCCACATTCCGGCGCCTGTTCGGGTACACGGAGGGAGAATTCAGAATGTCCAATTCACCCAACAAGCACGTCTTTCGGAACTTGTGGGAGGAAACCGGAGCACCCGGAGGAAACCCACGCAGACATTGGGAGGAAAGGGGTAAGGAGAGGGCGTTGGAGCATGGCGATGCGCCAGAGGATCGACCACCATCCTGATGGCAGGCAAGGCTCCAAGAGGCTGAATGGCTACTCCTGCTCCTATTTTCTCCGTTTATATGTCTATGTAACTCCTCTGCTCTTCTTGGGCTAATTTTCCCGAATGTATTCTTTTACGGGAGGTGGGCATCGCTGCCCAGCTCGAATTGCCCTTGAACTGAGCGAACATTTCAGAGGGCAGTTAAGAATCAACCACATTGCTGTGGGTCTGGAGTCACTTGTAGGCCAGGCCGGGTAAGGGCAGCAGATTTCCCTCCCTGAAGGGCATTAATGAACCAGATGGATTCTTACAATAATCAACGACATTTTCATGGTCACCGTTCCCGAGACCACGTATCTGCGCAGACGGTGACCCAAGCCGGGAATCGAACCTGGGACCCTCGAGCTGTGAAGCAACAGTGCTAACCACTGTGCTACCGTGCCGCCCATCAGCAAAGAAAGGAATTTGAGGAAGTCTGGGGAAAGAGCACTTCTGAGTTACTGGTTAAACAATAGAAGATCGAGAGCTGAAAGAGAAGGAACGCATTGAAGAAAACACTGACGCTTGTGCGAGGGGTTAGCTTGTCTGATCTGCCAGAAGACAGCGTGGACAGGGCCAGCCCTGGGCAACCAGTTGCTGTCAGCCTCAGAGGGCACGCCGAGAGTGAAAGGGAAAAAACTGCTGGAAATTTATCGATTAAAAAATCTGTAAGGATTGTTGCCAAGCAGAAAAGGAAAGATTAGCTCAGAGTCCAGTTGAGATCTTTTCGGAAATGTTTTGAAGTACTGTTAACTGTGTGAAACCATTCTTGAGTTTCAATGAATTTTTTTTTATTTTTGAAGTTTACTTCAATATAAAAGCAGTACAATTGGCCGTATATGTCATTTTCCTGATTTCAAAACCTCTCCTCATAATATACAAATTGCGAAAACTGTTTTGGCAGCTGTTTCAAGTTTCCCTTTAGGTTTCGGGCAGCTCGCCGCTTACCATCAGCCGTGCCTTAATGTAATTCAGTGCCATGCTGAGAGGGTGGCATTTTTTCAATGAGACATGAAACCAAGGCACCTTCGGCACTCTTAGATGTCGCAATGGTAATGTCGCTGGACTAGTAGTTCTGAGGCTAATATTCTGAGTCATGGGTTCAAATCCACCACAGCAGCTGGTGTAGTTTAAATTTAGTTAATAAATCTGGAATTGTAAAGCTAGTCTAGGTAACGGTGACCATGAAACTGTCTGAACAAATGCAAACACGTTAAAAAGTGCCTTCCTTTCCCAGTTTAATGAGGAATGTTGAGATTTACGAAGAAGAATCGTAAAGCCGGCTCGTGTCAGGTTGGACGTTTTCCATGGACAGCTGACTCTGCAGTTTGTAGAGTGCACTTGATTCTTCCCCGCCCCCCACCCCCATATTGGTGTCACCCATTCTGTGCTCAATTGACTGTGTCATGTGAGAGTACCCTTTAAGAAATGGGTGTTTAAGAAATGTACCTTTAAGAAATGGAGCTGCTCATGTTACTGCAGTGATGTCAGAGTGTGGGTGGAGCTGAGCTCTGCTTCTGCTTTTTAGTTTCAGTTTGAGAAAGAGCTTGGGTGTGTCTGTGTTTTTCAGTGAGCTGCACTGCTGTTGATCTCTGCCATCCAAAGACTATCTATGGATCATTTGGTGAATTCAGAATTATAAATGATCTCAGTATTAAATGTCAACCTAATGTGCTCCTATTTGAAGGTTTGTTAAGTCTTTTGGGTGTAAAAGGACAGCATACAGGTTACTTAATATTGTATTCTTTGGGGGGTGTATTTGATTTAATAGTTGCTAAGATATTCACTTTTTGTTTCAAAAAGGTTAACTTGAGTTCATAGAATAGACATTGTTTTGCTTTATAAATCACTGGTCCATTTTCTGCTGTACCACACCTGTAGAGTGGGCCGTGTGCTCCCCATCCCACAATCTATTAAAAGTTGTGGGTCAGGTGAACTCCATGATATACTTTGGGGTTCTCTAAACCCTGGCCCATAACAACTGAGTGAGGAAATGCAGACCGATGGCGATTTGGGGAGCTTCCATCATCACTGCAGGAGGTGCTGCGAGGATAAGGTACCATCCAGACAGGACATGCGATCACCTCCAAAGGACCAGCGAGCTCTTGATCAGCATGCAGTACGATCCTCGAGCTGCACATTAGCAGTGCCGAGTGCACTGGGCACCGGGCACTGGGCTGTTCAAGTAGCTCACTAAGCAGAAAGCAAAAGAGAGAAGGTTTGGAATACCTATTAATGGGACTCAAGGGCAGCATGGCGGCACAGTGGTTCGCACTGCTGTCTCCCAGCGTCAGGGACCCGGGTTCAATTCCAGTCTTGGGTCACTGTCTGTGCGGAGTCGGCACGTTCTCCTCGTGTCTGCGTGGGTTTCGTCCGGGTGCTCCGGTTTCCTCCCACAGTCCAAAGTTGAGCAGGTTAGGTGGATTGTCCATGCTAAATCGTGCTCTAAAAAGTTAAGTGGGATACTGGGTTACGGGGATAGGCCTGGGTTAGGGCACTCTTTCGGAGGGGCGGTGCTGCCTCGATGGGCCGAATGGCCTCCTTCTGCACTGTAGGGACTCGACGGGCTGCAGGCAGAGGGAATAAAGAAGGGGGAGTCATTGATCAGGCAGCTTTCAAAGCTGGGGTGCTGACGGGGTAACGACTGGCGGAGAAACCGCGAGGCGGCTTCAAAGTGAGCATCCCACAGAACACACGGCAAGGAGCCCCTCTCGCAAATCCATCTCCAGCCTCAATACGTGAACAGGGAGTGAAGTAGGAGGCTTGGTTACTATGGAAATCTGAATCTTCTAAAGGCTGCAACACTCTGTGCAAAAGTTGAATCACACCGTAGATATTTCTAACGGCTTGTGGTGGTTCTATTGTTCTGCTTTTAATTCCCAGCAGTGACGCCACCCACGGGAGGCACTCAATGTGTGAAATCTCATAGAACCTACCTCCAATTCCTCCCTTAAATGTCTCTGCCTCACCAGGACCTTTGGGTGGATGTGTCAGAATTCTGCGGAGATTACAATATGAAAACAGCCTGCTCCGTCCAATCAGTACATGTTGGGGTTTAATCGCGTTAATTATAAGATGTAATAGACCTGACGACATTGCCTACCCTGGTTGCATGAGAAGATTGTCCTTTATTGAATAATTATAACAATTTCAAACACAGAATCATAAACCCGTGGGAGTGGTAATTATCCAGTCATCCGGGCGGTTAGGGTTCAGGTGAAGGGCATCATGGGCTGTGGACTCTGCTGGGGTTGGCCTTGTGAGTGTAACCCCGCAGATAATGGCGTCTCTGTTAGAGAAGGAGCCAAAGATTTCCTCTCCTCTGCCAATGGAATCATCGCGAACTTACCACTTAATACCAGAGGGGGGACTTCTGACAGCCACCAGGATCAAGAAGGGGAATGGCATAATTGGAAACTCCCCGGAGTCCCACACCAACTACACCACACTGGGTATTCAGGCACTCCAGCCATATAGCTGAAAAAAACGGGATCAAACCAACGCAGGTCAGGGACATGCATAAAATGGCTGCCAATATGGCCAAATCAGTGATTGTGGGGCAACTCAGCAATTAGACACAATTCCCAAAATTTGTGGATGCAGTTAAACCAGGAGCGAAACCAGGAAATTGCCATGAAATGCAAACACGCAACCAATGAACACTCAGAATAGGACACAACCAATGGGCAGTCAGGACACTCAAGAGGTGGCATCACCACAAGGGGGCATGACATAAACACTATAAAAGGGATGAGGCACTCACACCTCTTTCCACAGACAGACATCTGGAGAGTTAGACAGGGTTGATCAGCAGCATCACAACCCAGCACGTGGCTTCGAGCAAGCTGCTACAGTTAGACTGAGTTACTACAGTTAGATTAGCAGAGAGTCGAACTCATTTGAGAACTGTGTTAATAGTTCAATAAACACGTTGAACTCATTTCAGAGTCTGGAGCATCATTTAGTTAAGACTGCATCAAGTAGCAGCCCGTGTTATCCGGAGCAGCATCACACAACAGAAATTATTGGGGCAGCTGGCTATTTACCGGGACTTTTGGAAATGTAAACAATTTTGTTTTGCTGTTGGGGTTGTCAGAGTTTGCCCAGAAACTTTCCACTTCTCACGCACCGTCTTGCCAAACTTTACACGAATTACAACACTGGGAGAAGTCACCAACACCATCCGGCACAGATGTCATTCACTTGATTCATGTCCACTTGTCACTGGGCTCAATATGAACTCTTTCCAAACACAGACTGCAAACCTGCCGTGGGTTTAACCACACGTAGCACCAAGGGGCAAGGATCTCTTCAATAGCACTTTAATAACCCGCCTCCTCCATCCACAATTGCTACTATTATTGTGGACAAGGTGGCCCTTAGAGATGGGACTGCCGGACAGATTGTGTGTGTGTGTGTGTTTGTGTGTGGAGGGGGGGGGAGGGGGGGGGGGGTGGGATGGGGGGGGATCAGAAGTCTTGCCCTGAGCCAATTAATAGCCCGATATCCAATAAAACTGGCTTGGAGAGACCCAGTCAAGCGGAGGTGGACTTGTCCCTTACCTCTGCATCCCCACAAACTTCAGTCCTCGGTTCATCGCAGGTTTCACATGGGACAAAGCAAGTAATAGAACATAGAACATAGAACGATACAGCGCAGTACAGGCCCTTCGGCCCACGATGTTGCACCGAAACAAAAGCCATCTAACCTACACTATGCCATTATCATCCATATGCTTATCCAATAAACTTTTAAATGCCCTCAATGTTGGCGAGTTCACTACTGTTGCAGGTAGGGCATTCCACGGCCTCACCACTCTTTGCGTAAAGAACCTACCTCTGACCTCTGTCCTATATCTATTACCCCTCAGTTTAAAGCTATGTCCCCTCGTGCCAGCCACTTCCATCCGCGGGAGAAGGCTCTCGCTGTCCACCCTATCTAACCCCCTGATCATTTTGTATGCCTCTATTAAGTCTCCTCTTAACCTTCTTCTCTCCAACGAAAACAACCTCAAGTCCATCAGCCTTTCCTCATAAGATTTTCCCTTCATACCAGGCAACATCCTGGTAAATCTCCTCTGCACCCGTTCCAAAGCCTCCACGTCCTTCCTATAATGCGGTGACCAGAACTGTACGCAATACTCCAAATGCGGCCGCACCAGAGTTTTGTACAGCTGCAACATGACCTCCTGACTCCGGAACTCAATCCCTCTACCAATAAAGGCCAACATTCCATAGGCCTTCTTCACAACCCTATCAACCTGGGTGGCAACTTTCAGGGATCTATATACATGGACATCGAGATCCCTCTGCTCATCCACACTTCCAAGAACTTTACCATTAGCCAAATATTCCGCATTCCTGTTATTCCTTCCAAAGTGAATCACCTCACACTTCTCTTTATTGTCTGAAGTAGGCTTACATTAACACTGCAATGAAGTTACAATGAAAAGCCCCTAGTCGCCACACTCAGGCGCCTGTTCGGGTACACAGAGGGAGAATTCAGAATGTCCAATTCACCTAACAAGCACGTCTTTCGGGACTTGTGGGAGGAAACCGGAGCACCCGGAGGAAACCTACGCAGACACGGGGAGAACGTGCAGACTCCACAGAGACAGTGACCCAAACCGAGAATTGAACCTGGGACCCTGGCGCTGTGAAGCAACAGAGCTAACCACTGTGTTACCGTGCTGCCATGACCAAAGGGGAGGGACTGCTGTGTGTCAACTCTCAGTGTCATATCAAACTCATCCACACTGACAGGTGGATTTGGAGAGATGCAAAGTGAGCTGTAAAGTCAGGGTTTAAAGGAACATTGTCTACAAGTCATCTCATAAAACGGCAACAAAATTCAACTGGGTAAAAAATCCAAAACCCCCACCTTGACTCCAAAGCCGGTTCCCACCACAATTCAAAGCAATCACTGAGTCCTATTAATCTTCTCTCTCCATTGCTTCCAGCTCTCGTGCCCCACACCCAACCCTACGGTGGCACAGTGATTAGTTCTGTTGCTTCACAGCATCCGGCACCTGGCTTTGATTCCCGGCTTGGGTCACTGTCTGTGCGGAGCCTGCACGTTCTCCCCGTGTCTGCGTGGGTTTCCTCCGGTTTCCTCCCTCAAGTCCCGAAAGACGCACTCGTTAGGTGAATAGGACTTTCTGAATTCTCCCTCAGTGTACCTGAACAGGCGCCGGAGTGTGGCTACAGGTCACTTCCATGTGGTGACCAGCATTGCCTTCGCAGTCACAACCGATGAATTAACCAGTAAATCTTACAAAAATACCCTAAATCTTTAGCACTTGGCTGCCCAATAATTACAGTGCGGAAGGATGTTACAAGTTACAGAGGGACGTAGATAAGCTGCAGCGCTGGGCTGAGAGGTGGCAAATGGAGTTTAATGCAGAAAAGTGTGAGGTGATTCATTTTGGAAGGAATAACAGGAAGACAGAATACTGGGCTAATGGTAAGATTCTTGGTAGTGTGGATGAGCAGAGAGATCTCGGTGTCCATGTACATAGATCCCTGAAAGTTGCCACCCAGGTTGAGAGGGTTGTTAAGAAGGCGTACAGTGTGTTAGCTTTTATTGGTAGAGGGATTGAGTTTCGGAGCCATGAGGTCATGTTGCAGCTGTACAAAACTCTGGTGCGGCCGCATTTGGAGTATTGCGTGCAATTCTGGTCGCCGCATTATAGGAAGGATGTGGAAGCATTGGAAAGGGTGCAGAGGAGATTTACCAGGATGTTGCCTGGTATGGAGGGAAGATCTTATGAGGAAAGGCTGAGGGACTTGAGGCTATTTTCGTTGGAGAGAAGAAGGTTAAGAGGTGACTTAATTGAGGCATACAAGATGATCAGAGGATTGGATAGGGTGGACAATGAGAGCCTTTTTCCTCGGATGGTGATGCCTAGCACAAAGGGAGATAGCTTTAAATTGAGGGGAGATAGATATAGGACAGATGTCAGAGGTAGGTTCTTTACTCAGAGAGTAGTAAGGGCGTGGAATGCCCTGCCTGCAACAGTAGTGGACTCACCAACACTAAGGGCATTCAAATGGTCATTGGATAGACATATGGACGATAAGGGAATAGTGTAGATGGGCTTTAGAGTGGTTTCACAGGTCGGCGCAACATCGAGGGCCGAAGGGCCTGTACTGCGCTGTAATGTTCTATGTTCTATGTTCTATCTGCCACCTGATGGCACACCTTGCACCGCGTGGCACTGGGGGAGGACACCCTCTCCTGTGGCCGTCAAGGTTACGGTGGCCCTGAACTTTTATGCCACGGGGTCATTCCAGGCGCCGAGTGGGGGACCCTGTCCGGCATCTCGCAGACATCGGTGCACCGGTGCATCCTGGCAGTGACAGACGCCCCATATGCCATTGCGGACCGGTACATCCGCTTCCCTGTGGACCGGGCCAGCCAGGATTGCCCGGGCCGTGGGCTTCACTGCAGCGGCCGGGTTTCCCATGGTCCAGGGCGCGATCGATAGGATGCATGTCGCCGTGCGGCCACCTGCAGATAACAGGGCCGTGTTCACCAATAGGAAGGGGACCTATTCCATGAACATCAGGTGGTCTGCGATCACCGCATGATGATCCTGCACGTCTGCGGCCGTTACCCAGGCAGTGTACACGACTCATACGTATTGGCGCAGTCTTACATCCCCGGCATGTTCGAGGGATGCCACACACCCGGCTGACGGGCTGGTTGCTGGGAGACAGGGGTTACCCGTTGCGGTCGTGGCTGATGACGCCTATACAGAGGCCACAGACTGAGCGAAGAACAGCTACAACGACGCAGCGACCAGGGGTGTGATAGAGAGGCGCTTTGGCCTGCTAAAAATGTGTTTCAGGTGCCTGGACCTCTCTGGGGGCGCCCTCCAGTATCGGTCAGATAGGGTCGGCCGCATCATTGTGGTGTGCTGCGTCCTGCACAACATAGCCCAGCAGAGGGCGATGTGCCGCAGGCAGAGGGGGAAAGGGGAGGAGCAGCAGGAAGAGGCGCAGTCCTCCCCAGATGAGGAGGATGAGGGCAATGGTCAAGACAGACGGGCAAGACATGGGCGGGAGGCTGCCCACCGTTACCCGGCTGGGCCAGCGGGCACGGGACAGGCCGCCCGCTTCACTGACTAGGGGTGCGTGGGAATCGCCGAGTATGGGCACAGACCGCACACCACTGGCACCCAGCCGGCCACCCCTCACCCCCCCCCACCCACCCACCGCCAACCACCCTCACCCCCCCCTCCACCCACCAACCACGCCCACCCCACCCGCATGCACACCCACCTCTCCATTGCGGATCCACCTGCGGCACAACGGGCTCACACGGTAGCCGGTGGAGGCATGTCTATTGCAGGCCATGGAGGATGACAACGATCCGCTCTGCGATGAGCTCCTGTCTCTACAGCGTTGGACAATGTCTGACCCATGGCCACAGTACCACCATCCACCCGGACCGTCCCTGCATGCGGCCATGACACTGCAGAGCACGGTCCTGTCTTCTGCCCGGGGGGATGGTGAGGGCGACCCGGGGGGAGGGGGGGGGGCATACTCACCTGGGGCCAACGTAAGACCACCCCTCACACACACTGGCGCTCAACGCACACGACACCCCCGCACGCATCGGACAGAGCACAAAGGCAGCTTCTGTACGTGTGAAAGTGATTTTAATAACAAACAGTCCATACATGTCCCCCTAGCCCCTAAAACCCGTCTGTGCCCTGCACCCGTGCCAACTTACTTAGTGTCTAATTATTTGGCCTTACGGGCCCTTTGACTACGTCTAGGTGGTTCCCAGACGGTACAGCAGAACTGGAGGTGGACTCCTGTGACTTCTGCCCTGTGACTCAGGATCCCTTTGGCGGCCATTCCTGGGCGGCCCGGCCTAGATGGGCCAGGCAGCGGCTCGGGCGACTGGGATGGTGAGCTGCCAGCCTGTCCTGCCCGCTGCCCACCTGACGCACCTGGGACGGAAGGGGGGGAGTCTGAGGTGTCGCGGTGTTCTGGGACCTCCCCTACTGGGGGACCCTGGACGGGCCCAGCACCTCCTCCTCCCTCGGGGTGCCCGATGGCCCCCGGGCCTCTACATGGGCCGGGGATGCGAACGGACCGACCATCCGATGCCCCCGACATCTGGCGCTGCCAGTCCTGGAGGTCGCCCTGGTATCAACAAGGGTCTGCAAGTTTGCAGCCATGGAGCTCAGGGAGTTGGCCATCCCTGTCTGTGTCTGGGCGACATCGGGCAGCACCTGGGCAATGGCGCCGAAGCCCTCAGCGATGGCCAGCTGGGACTGGGCCACTGCCTGCAGAGACTGGGCCAAGGCCTGCTGAGACTGGGCCATGGCGTTGAGCGCCTCTGCCATCTGCCGCTGGCTCTGGCTCATGGCCTCCTGTGAGAGGGCAGCCATGTCCTGGGCCACAGACGCCACCTGCACGGAAAGCATGCTCGCATACTGCTCCCCATTGCTGACACCCGTCGCACCCATTGCCTCCACCGCAGACGCCTCCCGTGCAGTTTCGGCCTGGGTGGCACGCATGACCGGCACCACTCCCAGCTCCTGGACGCGGGTGGACTCCTCCACCTGCGACTGCAGCCGCCGCAAGCCGGCCGTCACCCCCCTTCGCTCGTCTCCGGGTCGGTGGTTGCATCGGATCTATGGGTGGGTGTGGTAACTCCAGGAACCCGGGATCCATCTGGGCGGCAGATGTTTGCTTGCGCCGGGCTGCCCTCCGACCTCCCGGCCCCTCTGCTGCTCCTACCTCCACCTGCTGTACGGGGACGGCTGTGTTGTGCGCACCAGTGAGTGTACCAGACGCCTCATCACTAAAGTGTCCAACCGAGGTGAGTGGCTCTGCGATGGTGGAGGGTGCTGGAGATAGCATTGGCGTTGTGCCGTGATCATCGTCCAACTCAGAGTCCACGGTCCCCTGGGGTGGCGGTTCCTGTCCACCCCTCCCCTGTGTGTCAGTGTCGTGTGTCTCAGTGTCCTGTATTTCGGTGTCATTTGTGTCGGTGTCCCGGACAGGTGTGCCCTGGGTAGGGGTGTCCTGGTAGGGGTGTCCTGGGTAGGGGTGTCCTGGTAGTGCTGTCCTGGGTAGGGGTGTTCCGGGTAGGGGTGTCCTGGGTAGGGGTGTCCTGGGTGGGGCTGTCCTGGGTAGGGGTGTCCTGGGTAGGGGTGTCCTGGGTAGGAGTGTCCTGGGTAGTGCTGTCCTGGGTAGGGGTGTCCTGGGTAGGGGTGTCCTGGGTAGGGGTGTCCTGGGTAGGGGTGTCCTAGCTCGGCTGCGACGGGGGATATGAGAGAGGGAGGATAAGGTGGGATATGGGGGAGGGGGGATATGAGGGAGGAAGGTTCATGGGGGATATGAGGGGAGGGAGGATATGGGGGTATGGAGAATATGGGGGGTATGGGGGAGGGAGGATATGGGGGGAATGGGGAGGGGAGGATATGGGGGTATAGGGGAGGGGGGCTATGGGGGGTATGGGGAGGGGATATAGGGGAATGCGGATGGGCCGTGGGGGGGTCTCACTTGGTGGCCCGACCTCTGCATCGGCAAACTCCCTGTCATCGGGTCCACCTGCCAGTTCCAGGGCCCTCTCCTCATGAACGGTGAGTGGTCTCTCATCAGCTGGGCCCCCTCCGGTCCTCTCACGCTCCCTGTTGTTGTGTGCATGCTTCTGTGGGGGGTGGGCGGGTGGGTGGCAGAGATAAAGGACAACAGTATTAGACAGGGATATACATGCAGGCCAGCGGCTGTGTGTACTGTTATGGGCGAGGCGTTTTCAGAACCCCAAAATGTATCATGGAGTTCAACCAACCTCCCCCTTTAATGGATTTTCCCAGCACACGGCTTGTTCCCTAGGTGTGGGATTACAATTATGGACACGTGGGTTTTTAAACACAAAACACTGTTTATTCCATGAATTCAACTTAACATCTTCAATAAACATTGGATCTCTTACACCCCTTACTTCAAAGATAACTCAGAAAATATTGCAACAGTAAATAATTCCTTAAAATGTTCCTTCAAACTTCCAAGAGACTTAACACCTTTAAACAGAATCACATCAGGTTAAAAGCTTCACTACTATAAGTTTAAATCACCCAAATGATCCAGAGATAGTCCTTCATGGCAGAGATCCAGCTCACTGCAAAACAGAGACACACACCCAGCTCTTTTCCTCCAAACTGCAAAACTAAACTGCAAAATGGCTGACACCTGACCTCAGCTCCACCCACTCTCTGACATCACTGCTTTCTTAAAGGTACATTACTTAAACATCCATGTCTTAAAGGTACTCTCACATGACAGTATATTGGCAGAGGTGCGCAGCACATTAGGGTTAGGGTTAGGGTTAGGGTTGGTTGCACCTGGGGGTATGCTGCACATCGGTGGAGGGGGGGGAGGGTACTCACCCTGACTGCCCTCATGAGGTCATTGACCTTCTTGTGGCACTGGGCGCCTGTCCTTGGTGTCACAGCCGCAGCGCTGACGGCCTCTGCCACCTCCCTCCACCGGCGGCGGCTGAGGCGTGGGGCAACCCTGCGGCCATGTCCGGTGTACAGGGCCTACTGCGTCCAGGAGCGCCGCGATGTCACGCTCCTGGAACCTCGGGACTGGGCGGCGGGCGGCCATCTTGTCGGGTCTCGGGGGGGGGGGGGGGGTGCGGGGGGGGGGGCGGCGTCTTTTGTGCTGTGACGCCGCCCGGCGTCAATGACGGCGCGCGTCCACGGCGGGTGACGCCGTCGCGAATGGCGTCACGCCGCTACTGGCCATTCGGGGCCGGAGACTTTGCGCCGTTTGGGGGGGCCCGACGCCGGAGTGATCCACGCCGTTTTTGGCGCCGGGTTCCCATGTCCCTTTTTTTTTCAGTAATACTCAATACTGACAGAATGTTCTTCGGGATTGTTTCGTGAAATAATAATTTATTTATGGAGCTTGCTGGGGAGTATCTTTATGGGGAGAGGTGATTTACATGAGGATGAATTTATGGAGGCAAGTCAGGAAGTAAGGTAATAAATAACGGCAGCAACCATCTGGATGCTTCCACTGATTGGCGACCATGGCCCAATATACAGGAGGATTGTTACTGCACAGGAGGAGGACATTCAGCCCATCGCGTCTGCACTCTCCAAACGAGCATCATGACTTAGTTCCCATTCCCCTGCCTTTTGCCGGTAACCCTGCACATTGTTTTGATTCAAGTAATCATCTAAGGTCCTCTTGAAAGCCTCTCGAATGCTTATATTATTCAGTCACTAGTACGGAGAGTATCATTCAATGGTCAAACATTCACCTGATTAACTTTAGCTCTCAAAGCAACTGATGCGTTGAAGAAATTCGGAAAATCGCCAACTGACTCCTTGGGCGGGTTTCTCCGACCCCCCCCCCCCCCCCCCCCCCCCCCCCGGCGGGTGGGAGAATCCCGCCACCCGCCATCCTCCCAATTCTCCCGCCCCCCCAAAAACCGGCTTGGCGTGAGTCACGCCGCCCGCTCTCGCAGGATGGCGGGGTCCTGCACGACGCAATGGGCGCCGGGGCCGCCTGAATTCTCCGGCCCGCGATGGGCCGAAGTCCCGCCCGCCTGTAGCCGCTCCCGCCGGCGTAAATCAGAGTAGGTCCCTTACCGGCGGGACCTGGCGGCGTGGGCGGGCTCCGGGGTTCCTGAGGGGTCGCGGGGGGGTCCAGCCCCGGGAGGTGCCCCCATGGTGACCTGGCCTGTGGTCGGGGCCCACCGATCCACGGGGGGGGGGGGCCTGTGCCGTGGGGGCACTCTATTCCTTCCGCATCTGCCGTTATGGTCCTCCGCGATGGCCGATGCGGAAGCGAATCCCTCTGCGCACGCGCGGGATGACGCCAGCACACGCAAGCGCTGACTCGCGCCGGCCGGCGGTGGCCCTTCGGTGCCGATTGGCATGGCGCCAAGCCGCTATCCCGTCGGCCAGCGGGGCGCCAACCACTCCGGGGCGGCCCGACGCCGGAGTGGTTCACGCCACTCCGTCCCGCCGGGACCCCCCCCCCGCCCCGCCGGGAACGGGAGAATCCCGCCCTTGAGTCATTTACTTTGCCAGGTGTTATTGCAGGTAAGCTTTTGATGGGAGAATTAACACGGTTGCAATCCTTGAGAGCAATTGGAAGTGAAGTATCTGTTGGGGAAGTGGCAGTGGTTCCAAGATTGCCAGATCTATGGTGTGGGATTCTCCGATATCGGCGCGATGTCCGCCGACCGGCGCCAAAAACGGCGCGAATCAGTCCGGCATCACGCCGCCCCAAAGGTGCGGAAGTCTCCGCATCTTGAGCGGCCGAGCCCTCACCTTGAGGGGCTAGGCCCGCGCCGGACTGATTTCCGCCCCGCCAGCTGGCGGGAAAGGCCTTTGGTGCCCCGCCAACCGGCGCCGAAAGGACTTCGCCGGGCGACGCATGCGCGGGAGCGTCAGCGGACGCTAACGGCATCCCTGCGCATGCGCAGGGAGGGGGTCTCTTCCGCCTCCGCCATAGTGAAGACCATGGCAAAGGCGGAAAAAAAGAGTGCCCCCATGGCCCAGGCCCGCCCGCGGATTGGTGGGCCTGATCGCGGGCCAGTCCACCGCCCAGATCGCCCCGTGCCCCCCCCAGGACCCCGGAGCCTGCCCGCGCCGCCTTGTCCCGCTGTTGAAAAGGAGGTCTAATCCATGCCGGTTGGCGAGGGTTGACAGCGGCGGGACTTCAGCCCATCGCGGGCCAGAGAATCACCAGGGGTGGAGCCCGCCGACCGCACGTCGCGATTCCCGCCCCCCGCCGAATCTCTGGTGGCGGAGAATTCGGGACACGGCGGGGGCGGGATTCACGCCAGCCCCCGGCGATTCTCTGACCCGGTGGGGGGTCGGAGAATCGCGCCCCATATCATTTATTGGAGGGGGCATTTGAGTCAACTCCCATCTACAAGTAATAATTTCCATACTACTGTCTGTGGCAGACTTCTGCCTTAGAAGACAACGGTTTGCGCCATATTGGTCAACTGTGTGTTAACATCACCTGATATGAGATAGGAGCCCCACTCTGCTAGGTTTTACCAGGTGCTGCTGCTAGCCCCTCACCGGTCCCAGAATCGGTGAGGGTTCGACGTAAAACGCCCGGGAATTCTCTACTTTGAATTCCACCCCCGCCAGTTGCCGAATTCTCCGGCACCGGATATTCGGCGGGGCGGGAATCGCGCTGCGTCGGTTGGCGGGCCCCCCCCCACCCGCGATTCTCTGGCCCGGATGGGCCGAAGTCCCGCTGCTAGAATGCCTGTCCCGCCGGCGTAGATTAAACCACCTACCTTACCGGCGGGACAAGGCGGCGTGGGCGGGCTCCGGGGTCCTGTGGCGGCGCAGGGCGATCTGGCCCCGGGGGGGTGCCCCCCACGGTGGCCTGGCCCGCGATCAGAGCCCACCGATCCACGGACGGGCATGTGCCGTGGGGGCACTCTTTTCCTTCCGCCTTCGCCACGGTCTCCACCATGGCGGAGGCGGAAGAGACTCCCTCCACAGCGCATGCGCGGGAATGCCGTCAGCGGCCGCTGACGCTCCCGCGCATGCGCCGCCCGGAGATGTCATTTCCGCGCCAGCTGGCAGGGCACCAAAGGCCTTTCCCGCCAGCTGGCGGGGCGGAAATTAGTCCGACGCGGGCCTAGCCCCTTAAGGTTGGGGCTCGGCCCCCCAAGATGCGGAGGATTCCGCACCTTTGGGGCGGCGCAATGCCCGACTGATTTGCGCCGTCTTGGGCGCCGGGCGGCGGACATCGCGCCGACACCGGAGAATTTCGCCCCAGATGTTTTTTTGCGGCCATCGATGATAACTTCACGGTCGTCATGACCGAAATGGGCTTCGAATTCCAGATTTTATTCACCAGCTCCAGTGGTGAGATTCGAACACTTGTTCACAGAGCATTCGCCTGTGCCTAGGACGAGTAACTCACCACACTACCATATAATTGACTAAGGGTCAACTGGACTCGAAACGTTAGCTCTTTTCTCTCCCTACAGATGCTTCCAGACCTGCTGAGATTTTCCAGCATTTTCTCTTTGGCTGCACACGACCACCTCCGCCTGTATCATTGTGCCTTCCAGCCACTGAACTACTTTCTTGAAGTGCAGCTACTGTGTAATACAGCAAGGACGTTAGCTAATTTATGTGCACTAAGATCCCACAAACAGCCATTTAAAAATGGCCAGATAGTCTGCTTTAGTGATGTGCTCTGTGGGATAAATATTGCCTGGGGAACCTCATGTCTCTTCTTTGGCATAATATCATAAGGATTCTTTATTTCCCCCTGAGAGGCCACATGGGCCCTTGGTTTCAGCATCTCATTCGAACGAGCAAAACGGCCCCTCTACCTGTGCAGCATTCCTTCAGTACTGCACTGGGAGTCCCGGTTTCCGGACTCTCGCGGGGCTTTGGGCCGTTTTACATTGATGGCTGACGCGGGCTCAAAACCGCCCCACGCTTTGTCTCCAATAAATACGACAAAGACCGAGACTTTTCAGTCCCGCCGTGCCAGGGCGGAATCGGAAAAACACAGCAAGCCAGCGAAAAGTCCCTTGACCGTAATAATAATCGCTTATTGTCACCAGTAGGCTTCAATGAAGTTCCTGTGGAAAGCCCCTAGTCGCCACATTCCGGCACCTGTTCGGGGAGGCCGGTACGGGAATTGAACCCGCGCTGCTGGCCTTGTACTTTCTGCGTTACAAGCCAGCTGTTTAGCTCGCCGTGCTAAGGCAGCCCCTGTGCCAGGAACAAAAATGCTGACATTCTGAGAGCTCGAAGGGCAGAATGGCCTCCTCCTAGCCCGATGTTCCGATGTCCCTACGATCAGGTCTGTGCATACATGCCACACCCCTTCGAACTGCTATCAATCCTGGTCTTTGGATCTACATAACGTTTCAGCTTCTATTCATGTAACTCAGAGAATTAATTCAGAAAGGGAACGGGTCACGTCACAGTGGGTCTTATCAGCAACACGCACCACAGTGTTTACAATGCCCCCCACCCTACCCAGAAATGACATGCTGAGAGATACTGATGTTCCACTGAAAATATCTTTTGCACATTGATATTTCATGTAAGGCTAATTTAACAATGTTATCTCCGCTCTTGCCTTATACTAATGGATCTGATGAGACAGGGTTACAATGGAGATGTAATGTCATGTATTATTCGCAGTGGAATCGATTTTATGTCATGTTGCTTTTCTTCTGTAACACTCTGGGCTTTCACCGGTGGCCCAAGATCAAATTCTGGGCATTTCTCCATGGAAACCCTTAGCGAGCGATGTTAATTATTATTACGCATTCCTTTAACCGCCTATTTACCTTTTATTGGTTTCCCTCTTTAAAGTTTGAATGCTATCAATGTTCTTAAAGGATTAAGTCATGAGGGCACGCAGCGTACAGGGACTGGAGTTGTATTTCATCCACTGTTGGACACTGCACAATGATTTGACTGGAGTGTTTGAAATGATTGATGAAGTCGAAAGGGTAGACTGACATTGGGTGGGACCTTCTGTCCACCCCCCCAACCCCCCGTTCCCCCCACCAACCCCCCCCCCCGCAGCCTGTTTGACGGCAGCGGAGGCATCCCCTCATTGGCCAATGGCGGGATCGACCGGTCCTGTCGCCATCAACAGGATTTGCTGTTGGTCGCACAGAGAACCCACGGCACTGCTGGCAGGACTGGAAGATCCAATCAGCGGGACTGGAAGGTCTAATCGGCGGGACTGACTGGAAAATCCCACCCATCCCTCAGGCTGGTTGGTGGGGGGGGGGGGGGGCGGGGGGGCGTGGTGGAGAGATTGCAGGGGTACAGAACATGAGGGTATGACCTTAAAATTTGAACTAGGCCTTTCATATGTTTATTTTTTTTCCTCCGTGGGATGTAGGTGTCGCTGGTTGGGGAAGCATTTATTGCCAATACCTAATTGCTCACCAGGTCACTTCAGTGTCAATCACATTGCTGAGGGTCTGGAGTCACATGTAGGTCAGACGAGGTAAGATTTTCCTAACGGGCATTGACGACAATCGATTCACGGTCATTATTGGTCTTCTAATTCCAGACTTTTATTGCATTCAAATTTCACCAAATGCTACGGTGGGATTTGAACCCACCGCCAGACCGTGGGTCTCCGGTTTACTAGTCCGGTGACAACACCACTATGCCAGCGCCTTCCCCCCCCTCCCATTTCTTCACATAATGGGTAGTTTGCTTCATCAGCA
Source organism: Scyliorhinus torazame (assembly GCF_047496885.1). Taxonomy (NCBI): domain Eukaryota; kingdom Metazoa; phylum Chordata; class Chondrichthyes; order Carcharhiniformes; family Scyliorhinidae; genus Scyliorhinus; species Scyliorhinus torazame. Next base: position 30,610,225 of record NC_092712.1, on the reverse strand, counting down.
ACCTTCCTTCCATCATAAGGTTAGCAGTGGCTCACTGATGACTGCACCATGTTCATCGCCATTCACACCTCCTCAGATGCTGAAGCAGCTCATGTCCAAATGCAGCAGGACCTGGACAATATTCAGTGATGTCAGTGGCAGCCGTGTGTACCATCTACAAGATGCACTTCAGTAACTCAACAAGGTTCCTTAGACAGCACCTTCCAAACCAATGCCCACGACCATCTAGAAGGACATGAGCAGCAGATACCTGGGAACCCCACCACCTGGAGGTTCTCCCAAGTCACTCATCACCCGGACTTGGAAATATATCGGTCATTCCTTCACTATCCCTGGAGCAACATCCTGGAACCCCCACCCTAACAGCACTGTGGGTGTACCTACACCTCAGGGACTGCAACGGTTCAAGAAGGCAGCTCACCACCATCTTCTGAAGGGATGGGCTTGATCTGCACCCCATCCTCTATCTTACACATTCACTCCCTCCACCATAATCACACAGTGGCAGCAATGTGTACTATATACAAGATGAACAGCAGCAGCAACTCACCAAGGCTCCATCATCAGCACCTTCCAAAGCTGCGCGCAAGACAACGGCAGCAGGTGAAGGGAGAGTCGCAGAACCGTGAAATCCCCCCCACTGCATAAGGAGGCCACTAGGCCCACCGAGTCTCAACCGACCCTCTGAGAGAGCACTCCACCCAAGCCCACTCCCCCACCCTATCCCAATGACCCCGTAACTAACCTGCACATATTTGGACACTAAGGAGCAAGTTAGCATGGTCAGTCCGCCTGACCTGCACACCTTTGAACTGTGGGAGGAAACCCTCGCAGGCACGGGGAGAATGTGAAAACTCCGCACAGACGTCTGAGGCCGGAATCAAACCCAGGTCCCTGGCGCTGCAAGGATGCAATTGGAGTCTATTTTATCAGTAATCTCACAGGGCAGAAAGGTCAAATGACTCTTCAGCAACAAAGTGAAACAATCGAGCGAGATATACTTTTACTGTCAGTGAGAAGTGTTGGAACCCTCAGGTGTCTTCATGCAACATGACTTTATCACAATATGTCAATGCCTCAAACAAAAATAGACAAAAGGACAAGATTCAAGTCAGCGGGAAAGACCCTTGAGGATCATGGGCGGGATTCTCCGACCTCCACGGCGGGTTGGAGAATTGCCGGGAGCTGGCGTGAATCCCGCCCCTGCCGTGTCCCGAAGTCTCCGCCACCAGAAATCCGGCGGGGGCGGGAATCGCGCCGCGCTGGTCGGCGGGGGCGGGAATCACACCGCGCCGGTCGGCGGGCCCACCCCCGCCGATTCTCCAGCCTCGCGATGGGCCGCAGTCCCGCTGCAGGAATGCCTGTCCCACCAGCGTGGATTAAACCACCTTTTGAACGGCGGGACAAGGCGGCGCGGGCAGGCTCCGGGGTCCTGGGGGGGGCACGGGGCGATCTGGCCCCGGGGGGTGCCCCCACGGTGGCCTGGCCCGCGATCAGGGCCCACCGATCTGCGGGCGGGCCTGTGCCGCGGGGGCACTCATTTTCCTCCGCCTTTGCCATGGTCTTCACTATGGCAGAGGCGGAAGAGACTCCCTCCACTGCGCATGCGCGGGAATGACGTCAGCATGCGTCGATCCGCGTCGCCCGGTGAAGACCTTTCGGCCCCGGCTGGCGTGGCACCAAAGGTCTTTCCTGCCAGCCGGCGGCGCGCAAACCGCTCCGGCGCGGGCCTAGCCCCTCAAGGTGAGGGCTTGGCCCCTAAAGGTGTGGAGACTTCCGCACCTTTGGGGCGGCCCAATACCGGAGCGGTTCCCGCCACTCCATCACGCCGGAACCCCCCGCCCCGACGGGTAGGGGAGAATCCCACCCCATGCGCAGGATAAACCAGGTTATTGACTCACTTAAAGCCCATTCCCTGTCCTGGCAACCTCAGCCCACAAATCCCGCTCACAGTAAACCTTCATTAGCAACAAAAGAAAGAGAGATCCAACCATGATTCCACCCTCTGTTCACAAGATAATTATGGATGAAAAAGACCATCTAACCCAGCTTATCACATCCATCCCGGAGTGACATACAGACATACATATTAGGAGCAGGAGCCTGCTCCACCATTTGATAACATTACCTACATTATACCAGTGACTCCAACTCAAAAGTACTTAATTGGGCATAAAGTGATTTGCAGCATTTTGAAAGGTGTTGTATAAATGTAGCTTTAGTCTTTCTTTCATTACACCTGCATTGAGTAGGCAGAGTGATCGTAGCTATGGTGAAATTGGAGAGCCAATTCTGACTCTCTAAGGATAATCACAGAGCAATCAACTGGTGTTGGGGGAGTGGCGACAATGCAATTACTACATTTACAAAAATAATTCAGCCCTGTAACTAACCTCCCACAACTCCCACTCCAAACTCCTTCCAATCCCCGCAATGTCCCCCCCAATTTGTCCTCTCCCAAACTCTCCTCCAACATCTCCCCCAATTCCCACATCCCAACACCCTCTAACCTCCCCCAGCCCCTACCCCAACCTCCCCCAAGCATTCCACCCCCCTCCCCACACTCCCTCTCTCACACTCCCACCCCAACCCCCCTCTAACCTCCTCCTACCCCTACTCCAACCTTCCCAATCTCCCCGCAACCTGGCCTAACCTTCCCTCGAATCTCCCCTCAAGCCGTACTCTAACTTTCCCCCAAACTCATCTCCAATTTCCCCCAACCTTCCTGCGGGATTCGCAGGATTGACTCAAGGAGGCTGTGGAGATTCAACAAAAACTAAGAGCTTTATTCAGGAGATGTTAACAGCGCCGGCTGCATTGTTACACCGCCCTGTTCTCTGTGGGTATTCTCGTCAAGTGCCCCTGTTCAGCTGCAAGGCTGGACAGGGTAAGGAATCACTACAAGTTACACACATCACCCCCCCCCCCCCCCACCCCAACTAACAAGGGTAATTTATACACAGACACAGTGACCCTATACAGATGTTCACATTTTGGCTCCAGGGTTCACTCTGACCAGGACCCCCTTGTCGGGCCCTGCGCTTTTCCCATTGGTCAGGGCTCGAGCGTTCCCGCATGATAGGCCCCAAGCCAGTCACATGACCCACCAGGACACGCCCCTTAAATGGGCTGCCTTAACACATACACACACAAACTCACACATGCAAACATGCACACTCTTACACACACACTCACACTCACACGCACACAATCACACACAAACATTTTTATAAATGACCTGGAGGAAGGCGTAGAAGGATGGGTGAGTAAATTTGCAGATGACACTAAAGTCGGTGGAGTTGTGAACAGTGCAGAAGGATGTTACAAGTTGCAGAGGGACATAGATAAGCTGCAGCGCTGGGCTGAGAGGTGGCAAATGGAGTTTAATGCAGAAAAGTGTGAGGTGATTCATTTTGGAAGGAATAACAGGAAGACAGAGTACTGGGCTAATGGTAAGATTCTTGGCAGTGTGGATGAGCAGAGAGATCTCGGTGTCCATGTACATAGATCCCTGAAAATTGCCACCCAGGTTGAGAGGGTTGTTAAGAAGGCGTATGGTGTGTTAGCTTTTATTGGTAGAGGGATTGCGTTTCGGAGCCATGAGGTCATGTTGCAGCTGTACAAAACTCTGGTGCGGCCGCATTTGGAGTATTGCGTGCAATTCTGGTCGCCGCATTATAGGAAGGATGTGGAAGCATTGGAAAGGGTGCAGAGGAGATTTACCAGAATGTTGCCTGGTATGGAGGGAAGATCTTATGAGGAAAGGCTGAGGGACTTGAGGCTGTTTCCGTTAGAGAGAAGGAGGTTAAGAGGTGACTTAATTGAGGCATACAAGATGATCAGAGGATTGGATAGGCTGGACAGTGAGAGCCTTTTTCCTCTGATGGTGATGTCTAGCATGAGGGGACATAGCTTTAAATTGAGTGGAGATAGATATAAGACAGATGTCAGAGGTAGGTTCTTTACTCAGAGAGTAGTAAGGGCGTGGAATGCCCTGCCTGCAACAGTAGTGGACTCGCCAACACTAAGGGCATTCAAATGGTCATTGGATAGACATATGGACGATAAGGGAATAGTGTAGATGGGCTTTAGAGTGGTTTCACAGGTCGGCGCAACATCGAGGGCCGAAGGGCCTGTACTGCGCTGTAATGTTCTATGTTCTATGTTCTAACACTTTCCCATTCTGAATTCTTTAAGCCAGCCAGCGGCCCCGGCTGCTTAGTCTGAACAACAAGAAACTCAGTTTAAAACAGAGCGCCCGAGCGCCAGCCGAGTCCCGGGCCCTGGTGCTTGGCACCATCTGCAGGCCCACTCTCCCGGGCCCGGCCATCACCTGCAGTTTCAGCTCCTTGCCAACCACCATCCTGACTTGGAAATATATCGGCCGTTCCTTCACTGGGTCAAAATCCTGGAACTCTCTCACTAACTGCATGGTGGGTGTACCTACACCACATGGACTGCAGCGGTTCACCACCGTCTGAAGGGGCAATTAGGGATGGGCAATAAATGCTGGCCGAGGCAGCGATGCTCGCATCTTTCGAGCAAAGAATTCTGCCGCGAGGGAATGTGGGTCCAAGATGGATGGTTGAAGTTACGGTACAACTCAACTATTCAATGAACGATAGAACAGGCTGGGGAGGCTGAATATCCGGTCTATGTCCCCTGTGCATTCCCACATATTCCCATGTACTACATTGAGAGGTGAGTAATGTCTTATTTTCATTTGGACAGAGCTCATTGAAAATACCCATGTTTGAGGAGAGACTTTTCCAAATCATCTGTTTGCAAACAAACAGTGAAATCACTGTCAACAAAACAGCTGGTGTCAAAGTCGCTTTAAATCCACCAGGGCAGACAGAGATTAGTTCTTGCCCAGCGCTGCCTATCACGCATAACTTAAAGAGAACAGAAGGGCAGAAAAATAGACAAATCTGCAGATAGTGAGCCATTCATAGTTGATGTGATCCTGATCAATAACCATGCCGGGTTTTTTTAATATAACATTCGCGAGTGGGAAAATTAATTTTGGGCTGGCGGTATTGAATCCTGTTTTAGGTGGGTAACAAGAATGATATACAGCGTTGATGTCAATTCTATTTCAGTGCCTTCGCGAACTGAATGCTAAGTAATGGATATAGCTTGTAAAAGCCGCTTTTTAAAATTACCACTGTTGCACGCGGAGGGAATAAGAGAGGTGCATCGGAGGCTGGAATCTAATTGGAGATTCGGGTGGTTTATTGCAACAGCAACAATATTAAGGTGTATTTATACTGTGCCATTAATGCGCTAAAACACCCCTAAGCACTTAACAAAGATTTAGATTTCGATTTATTGTCACGTGTACCGAGGTACAGTGAAAAGTATTGTTCTGCGTACAGTCCAGACAGATAGTTCCATACAAGAAAAAATATAGATCATACGATGAGGATACAGACTGAAAATATGTAAACATAGACAGCGGGTGAAGTATACGGAACATAGTGCTACAACTGTAGAGAAGATGCATAGAAACATCAGTTCAGTCCATAAGATCAGTTCAGTCCATAAGAGGGTCATTCAGGAGTCTGGTAACAGTGGGGAAGAAGCTGTTTTTGAATCTGTTCGTGCGTGTTCTCCGACTTCTGTATCTCCTGCCCGATGGAAGAAGTTGGAAGACTGAGTGGGAGGGATCTTTGATTATGCTGCCCGCTTTCCCCAGGCAGGGGAGGTGTAGATGGAGTCAATGGATGGGAGGCAGGTTCATGTGATGGACTGGGCGGTGTTCACGACTCTCTGAAATTTCTTGCGGTCCTGGGCCGAGCAGTTGCCATACCAGGCTGTGATGCAGCCTGATACGATGCTTTCTATGGTGCATCTGTAAAAGTTGGTAAGAGCCAGTGTGAACATGCCGAATTTCCATAGTTTCCTGAGGAAATTTATCAAACACAATTGACAACAAGCGACATCAGTGTAGACAAAGTAGTAAGTTTTAAGGAACATCTTAAAGGGCGAGAGAGAGGAAACACGGCAAAGAAATTTGCAAAGGGGTTTCCAGCGTTTTGGTGCCCAGGCAGCCGAATACTTGGCGACCGATGAGGGACCGGTTAAACTCCGAGGCCAGGATTGGAGGAGCACAGGTGTCCCAAAAGCACATAGGGCCAGAGAAGGTTCCGGAAATAGGGAGCGGCAAGTCTATGCAGGGAATCGAAACGAGGATGAGAATTTGAAAATGAGGCTGTTGCTTAACTGGAGGCCAATGTAGGTCACAAAGTTTAAAACGACCTTAAATTTATGGAGGGTTGCTGGCTGGCCAGGAGTGCAGAGGGGGATGGCCAAAGGTATCAAAGGTATGAAGGTTTTCAGCAGTAGAGTTGCTGAGGCAGGGCGCTGTTACAATTTATTACAGAGGTGAATGAGTAAATTTAAGGAGGAGTTAGACAGATTTTTAATTAGGAATGGGTTGAAGGGTTACGGAGGACGGGCAGGACGGTGGAGTTGAGGCCATGATGAGATCAGCCATGGTCGCATTGAACGGTGGAGCGGGCTCGAGAGGCTAAATTACCTTCTCCTGTTCCAGGTTCTTATGTTCTAAGAAAGAACAATTCTGTCTAATTCCACCTTCCTGCGTGGTCCACTCTCAGTCTGTGACCCTGTAGGTAACAGGTCTGGTGTTCTTGATTAATAAGGGGACCAGGGGTTACGGGGAGACGGCAGGGGAATGGGGGATGAGGAACATATCAGCCGTGAATGAATGACGGAGCAGACTCGACGGGCCGAATGATGCCTAATTCTGCTTCTATGTCTTGTGGTCTCATGGATGGAAGTCAAGGGTCTCAATCATGGTGTAGATATATAGTTGGAAGATCATCTCAGGGCCAAATCTGGCACCAAGGTTACGGGTTTGCTCTCGCATACGGGATGTCGGATAAGGGGCGGGATTCTCCGAGGGGGGCGCGTGAATCCCGCCAGGCTGCTCTGCCACCGGGCCGCCGATTCTCCGGTCCTATTGCGCCGGCGCGGTCGCCTCGGCGCCGTTCGGGGGCCGTTGAAAGGGTGATTCTCCGTGCTCGATGGGCCGAGTGCCCGCCGAGTCTCGCCGGCGTCGTTCGCGTACGGTGCTACCCGGCGGGACCTCGGCGTTCTGGCTGCGGGGGCGGTCCTGGTGAGGGGGGGGGGGGGGACCAACTCCAGGGGGGGCCACCACGGTGGCCAGCCAATGATCGGAGGCAACCGATCGCCGGGCGCGCTCATTCCGGGGGGGGGGGGGGCCTATGTTCCTCCGCGCTGGGCGCCTGTAGGGCTCCGCCATGTAGCCCGAAAGCCGGCACTGGTCCCCGTATGCGCGCCACCGTCCGGCCCGTTCTCCGTAACCCTTCAACCCATTAATAATTAAAAATCTGTCTAACTCCTCCTTATATTTACTCATTCACCAGGATGTTGCCTGGTATGGAGGGTGCTAGCTATGAAGAAAGGTTGAGTAGATTAGGATTGTTTTCGTTGGAAAGACTGAGGTTGAGGGGGGGACCTGATTGAGGTCTACAAAATTATGAGAGGTATGGACAGGATGGAGAGCAACAAGCTCTTTCCAAGAGTGGGGGTGTCAATTACAAAGGGTCATGATTTTAAGGTGAAAGGGGGAAAGTTTAAGGGAGATGTGCGTGGAAAGTTTTTAACGCAGAGGGTGGTGGGTGCCTGGAACGCTTTGCCAGCAGAGGTGGTAGAGGCGGGCACAATAGCATCATTTAAGATGCAGCTAGACAGATATATGAACGGGCGGGGAACAGAGAGAAGTAGATCCTTGGAAAATAGGTGACAGGTTTAGATAAAGGATCTGGATCGGCGCAGGCAGGGAGGGCCGAAGGGCCTGTTCCTGTGCTGTAATTTTCTTTGTTCTTTGTTCTTTGTTGTTCATTCACCTCTGTAATAAATTCTAACTGTGCACCGTCCACGCCGGCTTTCGGGCAACATGGCGGAGCCCTACAGGGGCCCGGCCCGGAGGAACATAGGACCCCCCCTCCACCGTGTACGTGGAACATACACCTCAGAAGGAGGCCATTCGGCCCATCGAGTCTGCACCGACCCACTTAAGCCCTCACTTCCATCCTATCCCCGTAACCCAATAACCCCTCCTGACCTTTTTTGGACACTAAGGGCAATTTATCACGGCCAATCCACCTAACCTGCACGTCTTTGGACTGTGGGAGGAAACCGGAGCACCCGGAGGAAACCCATGCACACACGGGGAGACTTTGCACAGGCAGTGACCCAGCGGGGAATCGAAATCTCATGATTTAGAGACAGCGGCAGGGTCAAGCGAGATGGTGACCAGGCGGAGCCGGGTGTCGTCGATGTACACGCAGAAGCTGGCACTGATGTCGCCAAGGGGCAGTGTGCAGGTGAGAAACGGAGTGGGGGAGGGGGAGGTTGCTTGAAGGATCGATCCTTGAAGAGCACTTGAGTTAACGGTGCAGGAGTGAGAAGAGAAGCCATTGACGATTCTCCGGCTATGATTGAACAGACAATAATGGAAGCACGCGTGTATAGTTCCACCACTGCCGGACACCATGGAGAGGCATTGGAGGTGGGTAGTGTGGTTACCCTGTCAAGGCTGCGGACAGGTTGAGAAGGATGTGGAAAGATGCTTTACCAGGGCCACATTACACAGGATGTCATTTGTGACTTTGGTAAGAGGAATTACAATGCTGCAACATTTAGAAATAGCGAGTTACAGATTGGAGGGATTGGAGGCTTACGTACTTCTAAAAATGACAATTTACAGGCTGTATTTCAATTGAGGGATAGGATATATATTGTGAGATCTTGCTCTGTGTTAATGAGCTGCCACATTTTTTCTATGTTATAACACTGATGACACGTAAAAAGTATTAAATTGGTTGTAAAGCAACTTGGGATGCTTTGAGGTTGGGAATATGTCAATGCAGATATTTCTTTTGGTTTTAAATAATTCTGCTTTATAGCGCCAAGATTTCAGAAAATTGATTCATTCTGTTGCAGCAAGCACTACTCCAGAGATTAGAAAGATGGTTCCCTTGGATACCCTGTATCAGATGATTTTATTTTTTAATTATCTTCAGTAAAACATATCCAATCTGAATAATAATTCGAAGTTAGGGCATCAAAAGGACTTGGAGTGTATTCCGCACCGTTTCAGAGCACTTTGTTGAAAATGAAAATCGCTTATTGTCACAAGTAGGCTTCAAATGAAGTCACTGTGAGAAGCCCCTAGTTGCCACATTCCGGTGCCTGTTCGGGGAGGCTGGTACGGGAATTGAACTGTGCTGGTCTGCTTTCAAAGCCAGCGATATAGCCCTGTGCTAAACCAGCCCGGATTGGAAGGAAGCAGGGAGCAGGTTACTTTAGACTTGGTAATGGGTAATACGACGGGATTAATTCATGCCCTCATAGTTAAGGATCCTATAGGGAAGTGTAATTATAACATGGTAGAATATTGCATTCATAATAATGATCTTTATTATTGTGACAAGTAGGCTTACATTAACACTGCAATGAAGTTGCTGTGAAAAGCCCCTAGTCGCCACACTCCGCGCCTGTTCGGGTACACGGAGGGAGAATTCAGAATGTCCAATTCACCGAACAAGCATGTCTTTCGAGACTTGTGGGAGGAAACCGGAGCGTCCGAAGGAAACCCACGCAGACACGAGGAGAATGTGCAGACTCTACACAGACAGTGACCCAAGCTGGAATCGAAACTGGGACCCTGGCATTGTGAAGCAACAGTGCTAACCACTCTGCTACCGTGCCATCCATTCAGTTTGAGAGTAAGAAATTTGGGTCTGAAACTAGTGTCTAAAAATAAAATCAAGGCAATTACAAGGGAATGAGGACAGAGTTGGCGAAAGTCGACTGGGAAAATAGGTTGAAAGGTAGGATGATAGAGAAGCAGTGGCAAATATTTAAGCAGATAATTAATGGGTGGGGTTGACCGTTGGCTGACGCCAAAATCACGAAACACAATTGGGCGGAGAATAAGTTCCGACGACAATCTCTTGGCGGACGACGATTTGACGTCAAATCGCAATTCGCCGACACCTCGATAGCGGCATCAATGCGTTCCAAAACGTGCGTACAGTAAACACCGTTTGAATATCATCAGCAGGCCTGACTGGGTATTCTCCTGGGCCTCTACGATTCTGCTCCTCCGGTGGGTCGAGTCCCCGATAGCGCGGTTCACTTGTGATCCCCGTCCCCAACCCTCCGCCATACCGCCCCCCCCCCCCCAACCCGGCCCACCCAGGACAACGTCCACTGTAGCCCCTCGGGGGAGGCGCCGGGTGGGGGCCCAACAGGATTTTCCGACCCCGCCGTTGTCAACGGGATTTGCCGGTGACAGCAACCCTCGTCGCCGAGAAACCCGCGTGCCGGCATGAGGCCGGCGTGAACAGTCGTTGGCTTGCGCCCAAGATCTTACGGTGTTAAGTGGGATGTATTATCATGAATAGAGGTTTGGCTAACCTACGGGGAAGAGAGAATCAGGACAAATGGTTCATTTTCAGATTGACGAACAGTAACCAGTTTTTAATCATTCATTTACGGGATGTGGGAGTTGCTGGTTAGGCAAGCAGTTAATCCCGGCTTGAGTCACTGTCTGTGCGGAGTCTGCACGTTCTCCCCGTGTCTGCGTGGGTTTCCTCCGGGTGCTCTGGTTTCCTCCCACAGTCCAGAGATGTGCAGGTTAGGGGGATTGGTCATGATAAATTGTCTTTAGTGCCCAGAAAAGGTTAGGTTTGGTTACTGGGTTATGGGGATAGGGTGGAGGTGGGGGCTTAGGTGGCGTGCTCTTTCCAAGGGTTGATGCAGACTCGATGGGCCGAATGGTCTCCTTCTGCATTGTACGTTCTAGATAACTATGATCTTTGCTCAAGCATTCTACTGAATGGTCACTTTAGTTGGTGTGAATTGGTAGAGTTTTGACAATAGATGAATTGCTGCAGGCCGTTCCAGAGCTGTCCTAGCCCCCTGTGGGCTGCAGAATGGGGTCCTGGAACGTGCGCCGACGCCAGAGTAAAACACTCCCGTTTTTACTCCGACGTCGGCACCGTTGGGAGAATCCAGCCCATGGAGTCACAGATGTATGGAACATGTATGGAACAATCTGTCTGAACTGTGGGCAGCACGGTAGCACAAGTGGATAGCACTGTGGCTTCACAGCGCCAGGGTCTCAGGTTCGATTCCAGCTTGGGTCACTGTCTGTGCGGAGTCTGCACGTTCTCCCCGTGTCTGCGTGGGTTTCCTCCGGGTGCTCCGGTTTCCTCCCACAGTCCAAAGACGTGCAGGTTAGGCGGATTGGTCATGATAAATTGCCCTTAGTGTCCAAGACGGTGAGGTGGGGTTATTGGGTTATGTGGATAGGGTGGAAGTGAGGGCTTAAGTGGGTCGGTGCAGACTCGATGGGCCGAATGGCCTCCTTCTGCACTGTATGTTCCATGTTGCACACAGAACAACACTTTTGACTGTACCTCGGTGCACGTGACAATAAATCAAATTCAATCCAACCTAATGGATGGAGTTAAGATACAGGTCAGCGAGGATCTTACTGAATGATGGGATACGTTCAAGGAGCTGAATAGCTCGTATGATCCTAGCCTTGCTATTTCCAATCCGAATCGTGTTCCCACTTGCCCCCTGGGGCATCTGAGTGTGGGTCCACCTTCACTTACAGATTATCATGGTTTCATCAGAATGTAGAGACAGGAGGAGACCATTCTGTCTCTCCAGACTCATTAAACCCCCTGGTTTTAGTTCATTCTTGAAGAAAGCAGTCTCTGAAGCATATTTAGACACCTTACAGAATAATACATGACCGCTCACTGCTTCAACTGTTCTCTGTTCTTCAACGTACATGGAAATAGCAAAAAGAAATCACCAATTTAAAGCTCTTCAGTACGAGGTAAGTGAGCCACTGATTCCCTGCTCAAAGCTTAAATACTTCAAGAATGCATCCGTGATAAGGGTCCAACATAATAAATGCGCACAAACAAATCCCTCCTTGGGACTGTGTGCCTAGTGGATTAAGTGCAGACCTGTCAGGACTGGTAATGAGCTGCACCACAACGTAATCATGTTGTGTGTCACGTATGTGTAACGCAGTGCTGGGACATGGTAGTTACTCCGAGTCTTTAGTCATCAGCCAACTCTCTTAAAGGCAGAGCGTCTAGCTTTGAGGGCACGGTGCAAAATGGGGTCAGCTGTAGCACCCTTGCCCCTGAATCAGAAAATTGTGGGTTTAAGCCCCCCTTGCAGAGATTTGAGCGTGATCCCCAGGCATTGTTGCCCTGGAATCGTGCTGCGTGCTCTAACCACTGAACCTTGCTGTACTGAACACCATTCGGCCCATCAGGTATGCGCAGGGTCCCTGCTCGAACAATCTGGAGCCAATCACACTGGCTTGCTCTCTCTCCATGGTCCCGAATCTTTTTTATCTTCGATGATTTATCCAATTTTTCCTGATAGGGCCTCGGCAAGCATACCCAGACAAGGCAATCTACAGCAGTAGAAATCATGTAGGTAAAGGAGGACCTCACAGAATAACCGAAGTGCAAATGAAGGAGACATGGGTCTTGTATGATAAATGGGATGTTTCCATGTTTGGAGAGAGACAAGAAACAAACAATCGCCTGGTGTCGCAGGATTTGAATATTGCTGAAAAAAGACATGTTGTTGAAGCTTTTCATCTCACACTCATCAGGACAAATGCAAAAACACCAAACTTCAAACAATCACAACAATTGATATCACAGGAGAAAAGGATGCTGATCAGGATGATCTACATCTGAACCTGAGGGGCACAAATATCCTGGGGGGAGATTTGTTAGTGCTCTTTGGGAGGGTTTAAACTAATGCAGCAGGGGCATGGGAACCTGGATTGTAATTTTAGGGTAAGGGAGAATGAGAGTATAGTGGTCAGGAGCACAGATTTGACATCGCAGGAGGGGGCCAGTGTTCAGGTAGGTGGTTTGAAGTGTGTCTACTTCAATGCCAGGAGTATACGAAATAAGGTAGGGGAACTGGCAGCATGGGTTGGTACCTGGGACTTCGATGTTGTGGCCATTTCGGAGACATGGATAGAGCAGGGACAGGAATGGATGTTGCAGGTTCCGGGGTTTAGGTGTTTTAGTAAGCTCAGAGAAGGAGGCAAAAGAGGGGGAGGTGTGGCGCTGCTAGTCAAGAGCAGTATTACGGTGGCGGAGAGGATGCTAGATGGGGACTCATCTTCCGAGGTAGCATGGGCTGAGGTTAGAAACATGAAAGGAGAGGTCACACTGTTGGGAGTCTTCTATAGGCCTCCAAATAGTTCTAGGGATGTAGAGGAAAGGATGGCGAGGATGATCCTGGATAAGAGCGAAAGTAACAGGGTAGTTATTATGGGAGACTTTAACTTTCCAAATATTGACTGGAAAAGATATAGTTTGAGTACATTAGATGGGTCGTTTTTTGTACAGTGTGTGCAGGAGGGTTTCCTGACACAATATGTTGACAGGCCAACAAGAGGCGAGGCCACGTTGGATTTGGTTTTGGGTAATGAACCAAACCAGGTGTTGGATTTGGAGGTAGGAGAGCACTTTGGGGACAGTGACCACAATTCGGTGACGTTTACGTTAATGATGGAAAGGGATAAGTATACACCGCAGGGCAAGAGTTATAGCTGGGGGAAGGGCAATTATGATGCCATTAGACGTGACTTGGGGGGGATAAGGTGGAGAAGTAGGCTGCAAGTGTTGGGCACACTGGATAAGTGGAGCTTGTTCAAGGATCAGCTACTGCGTGTTCTTGATAAGTATGTACCGGTCAGGCAGGGAGGAAGGCGTCGAGCGAGGGAACCGTGGTTTACCAAAGAAGTGGAATCTCTTGTTAAGAGGAAGAAGGAGGCCTATGTGAAGATGAGGTGTGAAGTTTCAGTTGGGGCGATGGATAGTTACAAGGTAGCGAGGAAGGATCTAAAGAGAGAGCTAAGACGAGCAAGGAGGGGACATGAGAAGTATTTGGCAGGTAGGATCAAGGAAAACCCAAAAGCTTTCTATAGGTATGTCAGGAATAAGCGAATGACTAGGGAAAGAGTAGGACCAGTCAAGGACAGGGATGGGAAGTTGTGTGTGGAGTCTGAAGAGATAGGCGAGATACTAAATGAATATTTTTTGTCAGTATTCTCTCAGGAAAAAGATAATGTTGTGGAGGAGAATGCTGAGACCCAGGCTATTAGAATAGATGGCATTGAGGTACGTAGGGAAGAGGTGTTGGCAATTCTGGACAGGCTGAAAATAGATAAGTCCCCGGGTCCTGATGGGATTTATCCTAGGATTCTCTGGGAGGCCAGGGAAGAGATTGCTGGACCTTTGGCTTTGATTTTTATGTCATCATTGGCTACAGGAATAGTGCCAGAGGACTGGAGGATAGCAAATGTGGTCCCTTTGTTCAAAAAGGGGAGCAGAGACAACCCCGGCAACTATAGACCGGTGAGCCTCACGTCTGTAGTGGGTAAAGTCTTGGAGGGGATTATAAGAGACAAGATTTATAATCATCTAGATAGGAATAATATGATCAGGGATAGTCAGCATGGCTTTGTGAAGGGTAGGCCATGCCTCACAAACCTTATCGAGTTCTTTGAGAAGGTGACTGAACAGGTAGACGAGGGTAGAGCAGTTGATGTGGTGTATATGGATTTCAGCAAAGCGTTTGATAAGGTTCCCCACGGTAGGCTATTGCAGAAAATACAGAGGCTGGGTATTGAGGGTGATTTAGAGATGTGGATCAGAAATTGGCTAGCTGAAAGAAGACAGAGGGTGGTGGTTGATGGGAAATGTACAGAATGGAGTTCAGTTACAAGTGGAGTACCACAAGGATCTGTTCTGGGGCCGTTGCTGTTTGTCATTTTTATCAATGACCTAGAGGAAGGCGCAGAAGGGTGGGTGAGTAAATTTGCAGACGATACTAAAGTCGGTGGTGTTGTCGATAGTGTGGAAGGATGTAGCAGGTTACAGAGGGCTATAGATAAGCTGCAGAGCTGGGCTGAGAGGTGGCAAATGGAGTTTAATGTCGAGAAGTGTGAGGTGATTCACTTTGGAAGGAATAACAGGAATGCGGAATATTTGGCTCATGGTAAAGTTCTTGGAAGTGTGGATGAGCAGAGGGATCTAGGTGTCCATGTACATAAATCCCTGAAAGTTGCCACCCAGGTTGATAGGGTTGTGAAGAAGGCCTATGGAGTGTTGGCCTTTATTGGTAGAGGGATTGAGTTCCGGAGTCAGGAGGTCATGTTGCAGCTGTACAGAACTCTGGTACGGCCGCATTTGGAGTATTGCGTACAGTTCTGGTCACCGCATTATAGGAAGGACGTGGAGGCTTTGGAGCGGGTGCAGAGGAGATTTACCAGGATGTTGCCTGGTATGGAGGGAAAATCTTATGAGGAAAGGTTGATGGACTTGAGGTTGTTTTCGTTGGAGAGAAGAAGGTTAAGAAGAGACTTAATAGAGGCATACAAAATGATCAGGGGGTTGGATAGGGTGGACAGTGAGAGCCTTCTCCCGCGGATGGAAATGGCTGGCACGAGGGGACATAGCTTTAAACTGAGGGGTAATAGATATAGGACAGAGGTCAGAGGTAGGTTCTTTCCGCGAAGAGTAGTGAGGCCGTGGAATGCCCTACCTGCAACAGACGTGAACTCGCCAACATTGAGGGCATTTAAAAGTTTATTGGATAAACATATGAATGATAATGGCATAGTGTAGGTTAGATGGCTTTTGTTTCGGTGCAACATCGTGGGCCGAAGGGCCTGTACTGCGCTGTATTGTTCTATGTTCTATGTTCTAAGTACCTTCACCATACTGTTACTGCATTATTACAGTACTGTTTGTGGGATCTTGCTGTGCGCAATTTGGCTACCATGCCCTCTACACCAACGGTGACCAGAGATTGACATCAATTGCCGAAAAATAAACTTCTGCATCACTAACGTCCTTTAGGGAAGGAAATCTGCTGTCCTTACCCGGTCTGGCCTACATGTGACTTTAGATCCACAGCAATGTGGTTGACTCTTAACTGTCCCTCAAGGGCAATTAGGGCTGGGCAATAAATGCTGGCATAGCCTGTGACATCCACATCCCAGACAAATCTTTTTTAAATTGCTGCTATATGGACCTTTTTGTCAAGCCAGCCATGGGCTTGACACACCAAACAGGTGGAAGCTGATGTGGTGATCCCAGCCTTCAGCTCCTTTGCTTATGATTCCTATCTAAAAGAATCAACTTTACGTAGATGTTCACTGCTGGCCTGTTAAGAACAACTCTTTGAGGACTACATCTTAATCTCTGGCAGGCCCTCGACTGGGCACTCAAAACCTAAGTCAATTCAAATTCCAACCTCTCAGTCTTTGCAGCTCCAACTTAAGTCTTTGTTGATCTATTTTTGGCCATAACCCCTTTCCTGACAGTAGCATTCAATGTTGTAATTGTCCTGTGTTTTATTGTGTGGGCCTGGTAACTGATCTATGCTCACTGTGCTGGAATAGTTTAGCCTGGGTGTTGACTCAGAGCAAAGAATACAGACACCACAGAAGCTAGATCTAGGAGAAGCACGGTGCAGGCATTTCATGCCTACAGAGATATTTTTAAAACTCCTGTATAAATAAGCCTGTTGGATTTTTGCACTAACTTCATTGCAGTGTTGAACATAGAACATACAATGCAGAAGGAGGCCATTCGGCCCATCAAGGCTGCACCGACCCACTTTAAGCCTTCACTTTCACCCTACCCCCATAACCCAATAACCCCTCCCAATCGTTTTGGACACTAAGGGCAATTTATCATGGCCAATCCACCTAACCTACACGTCTTTGGACTGTGGAAGGAAACCGGAGCACCCGGAGGAAACCCACGCACACACGGGGAGGATGTGCAGACTCTGCACAGACACTGACCCAGCGGGGAATCGAACCTGGGACCCTGGCGCTGTGAAACCACAGTGCTAACCATTGTGTTACCGTGCTACGTGTGTTAATGTAAGCCTACTTGCGATTACATTAATAAAGATTATTATTAAGAAACTGGTGTAATTTCTGAAATGCGCTGTCATGTATAAGTGACATAACCAATTGGCAAATATACGACACTAACCACAGATGCCAAGCAAAACCACGAGTGTAAAATGTGTGGAAACTCTTTGCAAGAACATAAGAAATCGCAGCAGGAGTAGACCACTCGGCCCATCGAGCCTGCTTCACCATTCAATACCACCATGGATGATCCATTTTCCTTCCCCCCCCCCCCATACTCCTTAATTCCCTGAGACACCCAAATCTGTCCACACCAGCTTCAAATGCATTCAACAAATCACGCTCCGGCAAACCTAAATCCCTCAAACCCCAAGTTTGGCAATCATTTGGTTCTTTATGGCTCTCTCAATAGTTACATCAATTGGTTATTTATGGCTCTCTCATGGTGCAATGTAGTTACTCCTCATTTATGCTGCGCAACCTGATACTTTGCTATGTTGGAGGTTCTATATAAATGCAAGGTGTTGTTGTTGCAATGAGGAATGAGAGTCCGGAGGCCTGAAGCGAGGACAGAGGAACGATAATCGGGAGGTGAGGGTGCTGGACTGGGTGTGATCTGATAGGAGCAACCTGCAGCTCCATCTCCCGAATGAGGTCCGTTGCCAAGTTTGGAATCGACAAATTGCCTTGGCGGATATACGAAATGCAGCAGGCGGAGGCCATTCGGCCCATCGAGCCTGCTCCACAATTTAATATGATCATCGCAGATCATCAAGTTCAATACCCTGAACCTGTCTTCCCCCCATATCCCTTGATCCCTTTAGCCCCAAGAGCCAATTCTAATTCCTTCTTGAAAGTATGTCTTGTTCCAGCTTGTGGCACTTGACCAACCAGTGCATTATCGGACTGCAGAATCCATTTTGTCTGCCAGCTCGGCTGCTGAAGTAAAATAAACGGACGCTGCAACACGGAATAGCCTCCGCGCCTATGTGCGCGCTAATTAATCTTTGATAAGCTATCCGCAGTCCAGTGTCCCAGGTTCAATTCCCGGCTTGGGTCACTGTCTGTGCGGAGTCTGCACTGTCTCCCCGTGTCTGCGTGGGGGTTTCCTCCGGGTGCTCCGGTTTCCTCCCACAAGTCCCGAAAGACGGACTTATTAGGTGAATTGGACATTCTGAACCCTCCCTCTGTGTACCCGAACAGGCGCCGGACTGTGGCGACGAGGGGATTTTCACAGTAACTTCATTGCAGTGTTAATGTAAGCCGACTTGTGACAATAAAGATTATTATTATTCTTAAAACCATAACAATAATCTTATGGCTATCGCTCCTGAATTTGGTCTGCAAATGTGAGAATGTTCGTCAAAACGAAATGTGGGTGATGTCCCCTCTAAACCCCCTGCCCCTTAGCTTAAATCTATTCCCCCCCGGTCAGTGATCCCTGCACCAAGGGGAAGTGTTTCCCCCTGTCGACTGTGTCTGTGCCCCTCAGAATTTTAAATACCTCAGCCACGTCCCACCTCAGTCTCCTCTGCTCCCAGGAAAACAACCCCAGACTATCCAATCGCTCTTCATAACTATTGTAGTCACGAGGTGTCCCCAAAAGGGCAGAAACAGATTTCAAAGCAAAGCAAAGCCGGAGAGCGGCGTGGAGCACAACTCGGGGCCAGCAGGGGCCAGCCGGAGATGCCGGATCCCTTCTGGGCCGGCTTTTATCTGGTGAAATTAGCAAGTCCCGCTGTTGAGTTGGGCAGGAAGAAACTTTTCCCCTTCGCGGAGGGCTCAATAACCAAGGGGCGTAGGTTGAAGGGAAGGGGCAGGAGGTTCAGAGGGAATTTGGGAGAAAGAAAATGTCACCAGCGAGTGGGCGGGAGTCTGGAACTCGCTGCCGGAAAGGGGGGTGGAGGCAGGAACCTGCACAACATCTAAGAAGTATTTAGATGAGTATTTAGGGGAGCTCCCCCCCCCCCCCCACTCCCCGCAATTCTTTGATCGACCTAGCCCCTCCTCCCCACCCACCCGCCATCTATCCACCCCAGCTCCCTGCACAGCCAGGCCCCTGAGTGCCCTCCACTCTCACCCCCACTTGCCGGGACATGCCAGTTTGAAGCCAGTGATAGCCCCCGGCCTAACTCCCAACCCACCTCCACAACTGACTCCCCAGCTGATCCAATGTCAAGGCGGCTGCAGTCCCAGTAATGGCCACCGCGCCCTGTGGCGCTGTTGGGACCAGAGATCTTGCAGCCATTTGATTGGCCGGCACCCATTTTTCTCCCCACCTTGAGTGTGGAGCTCATGTTTGGGACTGCTTTCCGCATTGGCGAATCCCACAGGTGGCAGTGACGCTCCAGCTCAAAACTTCCCCAACAACTCTGCCAGCTGGTAAAGGTCGATGTTTGGAGCACAAGGTCACCAGAATCTATGTCCGCCTCTCATCCTTCCTGCTGGAAAGCCCATGCTTGGTGCCGACCGATTGTGGGACCCCCGTGGTGCTGCACGGTTGGCGCACATTCCCTCTTCGCCAAGGGAGCCAGTTGGAAGGGGGGGCAGGTTATGGGGTGGGGGCCAGGGCAGGGGAGGGGTTTGGGGTGGTGTAGGGGGGGGTAGGGGGGCTACGGTGCGTGTGTGCTCTGCCGATGCTGGGAATCCGACTGAACCAAGTCGCCATGGAAACAAAGGCCACAATCACTCAGTGGTTTGATGGGAAGAACCAACGGAGAGATAGTCACGGGCTGAGAGATGAATTAATCATGGTAAGAGTGGCAGCCTTTTTCTCTCTTTCAAAACTCGGAGAGTGGCAGCAGGTGGTTTATGAATGAACAACAATGAATTAAAGACTATTTAATTGGCAGTAACCAAGGACACTGCGTTTGAATTCTCATGGTGTCACATGAAAGGATTCCTGTTTCAGCAAGAGAGCGGAATAATACTGCCAATCAGCCTGAATTTACTTGTCATTAAAACAATGTCTGTATGAAAGGCCCTTGAGGTCCATACTCCCTGCTCCAGTCATTCCGGAGGCCCAGGTTGATGCTCTCGAGGCACGGGTCCAAATCCCACCACGGCAGCTGATGGGATTTAATTTCAATTAATAAATGTGGAGCTGAAAGGCAGTCTCAGCGACTGTCACCATGACAACCACCATTCACTGTCACCGAAAACCCAACTAATGTTCCTTCAGGGAAGGAAATCTGCCGTCCTTACCCGGTCTGGCCTCCATGTGACTGCAGCCCCACAGCAATGTGGCTGATTCTTAATTGCCCTCAGAAATGGCCGAGCAAACTACTCAGTTCAAAGGGCAATTAGGGATGGGCAACAAATGCTGGCCCAGCCAGCGACCCCCACATCCCGTGAAAGGATAAATATTTGAACGAAATGTCTGCAGAAAATGGGTTCCTGTGTATTTTATTTATTTATTCAAGGAATGTGGGCATCACTGGCTGGGCTAGTATTTATTGCTGTTCAGAAGATGGTGGTGAACTGCCTTCTTGAACCGCTGCAGGTGCAGCCACTGTGCTGTTAGGGAGGGAGTTCCAGGATTTTGCCCCAGCGACAGTGAAGGAACGGCCGATGTATTTCCAAGTGAAGATGGCGACTAACTTGGAGGGGAACTTGCAGGTGGTGGGGTTCCCAGGTATCTGCTGCCCTTGTCCTTCTAGATGGTAGTGGTCTTAGGTTCAGAAGATGCTGCCTGGGTTGAACAAAGAACAGAGAACCATACAGCACAGGAACAGGCCCTTCGGCCCTCCAAGCCTGTACCGGTCATGATACCAACCTTGTCCAAAACCCTCAGCACTTCCTTGTGCCGTATCCCTCTATACCCATCCTATCCATATATTTGTCAAGATGCCTTTTGAACACCGTTAATGTATCTGCTTCCACAACCTCCCCTGGCAACACGTTCCAGGCACTCACCACCCTCTGTGTAAAAAACCTGCCTCGCACATCTCCTCTAAACTTTGCCCCACGGACCTGCAGTGCATCTTGAAGATGGTGCACACGGCTGCTACTGTGCATCGGTGGTGGAGGGAGTGAATGTTTGTGGATGAGGTGCCAATCAAGCGGGCTGCTACTGAGAGGGTGCAGCACTGCTGGAGGTGCTGTATTTCAGGTGAGATTGATGTTAAAGCGAGGCCAATGTGTGGCGTCTCAAGCCAATACATATCCTTTAACCAGCACCACTGAAGTATATCTCCTGGGAGAGATTAGATAGAAACAAAAACCAAGTGGGAAAAACCGAACAGGTTTCTCTCTAATCCTCTTTAGGTAATCAGAATTAATCCAGGGAAATGTCCAGACCCTGATTAATGTTACCCGGTACCTACCCAGCCAGATACATGTTGAACTCTCGCTTAAAGGGATTCAAACAACCAGTCCCCACTGCAAGACACACCAGCCTATTTCAGGAGTTCACTGCTCTCTGCGAAAAGAACCACAAACTAACATCTAACCTCAATCTAGCCTGACATACCTCAATAGAATAATTCTACCTGATCTGTTCAGTCGAAACATGGACTGGAATTTAGGCCCAATGGGGGCGACCACAGCAATGGGTGGAATTTCACACTACTTGGCCATTTTCCTGCCCGATCACTGTTTCCCACACGGTGCATGGTCATGATCCCGATTTGATCCTGATGATGGGATCCCGATGCCCAAGAGGGAAGTCATGTTCAATATGTTAGTGCAAACTCAAATGGATTCCCTTCATTATCTTATTAACATCAATCAATCAATTATCTTCCTTAAAATGTGGAGTGTCAATTCTTTGAGCCTATCTGGTGTTAAGGACTGGGAGAAGGGGGTTCTCACCTGACGGTTGATCGCAACATTTATTTTTCACAACCCCCGACGAAATGTAAATGCAACAATCACTCACTCTCCAAACACACAGACACACATACACACAAATAAGGGTGATTTGTTGACATGGAGCATTACGGGTTAGGGACAGGGTTCACTCCTGTACAACGCTCGCATGGCGAGCGTTCGGCCCAACACCACCAGCTATGAATACTTCCAGCTGCAGGGTAGCACAGTGGTTAGCACTGTTACTTCACAGCTCCAGGTTCCCGGGTTTGATTCCCGGCTTGGGTCACTGTATGTGCGGAGTCTGCATGTTCCCCCCGTGTCTGCGTGGGTTTCCTCCGGGTGCTCCGGTTTCCTCCCGCAAGTCCCGAAAGACGTGCTGTTAGGTAATTTGGACATTCTGAATTCTCCCTCTGTGTACCCGAACACAACACAGAAAGCGTGGGTTTCCTCCGGGTGCTCTGGTTTCCTCCCACAGTCCAAAAATGTGCAGGTTAGGTGGACTGGCCATGATAAATTGCCCTTCGTGTCCAAAATTGCCCTTAGTGTTGGGTGGGGTTACTGGGTTATGGGGATAGGGTGGAACTGTTGACCTTGGGTAGGGTGCTCTTTCCAAGAGCCGGTGCAGACTCGATGGGCCGAATGGCCACCTTCTGCACTGTAAATTCTATGAACAGGCGCCGGAATGTGGCGACTAGGGGCTTTTCACAGTAACCCCATTGCAGTTTAGATATCAGCCGCCTTGTGACAATAAAGATTATTATTATTATTAGATTCACCAGGCAGGGATGCCCACTGTCCCCTGGCAATTGAACTGCTGGCGATCGCCCTCAGAGCACCAAGAAGCTGGAAGAGAACCTGAAGAGGAGGCAGAGAGCACTATATGTGGATGACCTGCTCCTCCACATCTTGGACCCGCAAAGCAGCATGGAAGAAATCAAGCTCCTGGAAGAGCTCCGGGCCTTCTCCGGCTACAAACTCAGCCTGGGCAAAAGTGAGGTTTTCCCGGGGAACCCGAGTGGGGGGGAGGGGTAGAGCCGGAAGGTCTCCCGATGTAAACAGCACAAAGCAAATTCCGCCACCTGGAGATCCAGGTAGCCCACGACTGGACACGGATCCACGAGTGGAATCTGACCGACCTGGCGGAGGAAATTAAAAAGGACCAACAGAGATGGGACGCACTCCCACTCTCCCTGGGAGGGGGCACTTCTGTGGCAATCACAGGTTTCCACCAGCCACGTTAGACTCCACCTTTAAGAGGGGGAGACAGGATGGGGGGGGGAGGCACTGACGATGGGGGACTTCTCCACAGGGGACAGACTAGCAACCCTGAGAAGAGCTGACGGAGAGACCGGAACGACTGAACGGACTGGAACTCCGACATTGACGAATCAAAAACTTTCTCCGCAAGGAGGTGACGCGGTGCCGTAGGGTCCTGAGAGACACAATGTTGGAGGAGATACTGGAAGTGGACAGTCTTGGAAAGGGGAACTGCGAACAGCACAGTGGTTAGCACAGTTGCTTCACAGCTCCAGGGTCCCGGGTTTGATTCCCGGATTGAGTCGCTCGCTGTGTGGGGTCTGCACGTTCTCTCCGTGTGTGCGTGGGTTTCCTCCGGGTGCTCCGGTTTCCTCCCACAGTCCAAAGATGCACAGATTAGGTGGATTGGCCACGCTAAATTGCCCTTATTGTCCAAAAAGGTTAAATGGGGTTACTGGGTTACGTGGATGGGGTAAAAATGTGGGCTTAGATAGGATGATCTTTCCGTGGGCCGGTGCAGACTTGATGGGCCGAATGGCCTCCCTCTGCACTGTAAATTCTATGATCTATGGTCTATGGTCCTTGCTACCCACTAAACGGAACAAGAGAGAAATGAGAGGAAGAGCTAGAGAAGGAAGTTGGGCGGGGACTCTGGAGTGAAGCACTGAGCAGGGCCAACTCCACCTCCTCCTGCGCAAGGTACCCGGCCAACCACACCCACATATTCTGGGCCTGCCTCGGCTTGTCATGTTTCAGACAGCCTTCTTCAAGGCAATGTCCAAGGTTGTGGGGGTGTGAGAGTGGCAGTCTTCGGGGTATCAGAGCAGTCAGAGCTACACATGGGGAAGAGAGCTGATGCCCTTGCCGTTGATTCCTTGATCACCCGCCGGAGAATCCTGCTCGGCTGGCGATCGGCAGCACCACCCACAGCTGCAGGCCGGCTAGCTGACCCATCAGAATGTCTTCACCTGGAGAAGGTCAAATACACCATCCGAGGGTCGGACGAGGGCTTCCACAAAACATGGGGGCCATTCAGCAGCCTGTTCCAAGGCCTGTTCCAAGCCAATAACGGATCGAACATGGGGAGGGTAAGGAGGGTGCGGGGGGTGGGGGGGGGACGCATGGGAACCAACAGGGCCACAGAAAGCACACAGGAACGAGGAGGGGTGTGGGGCATCAGGGGGAAAGACCCAAGGAAATGCCAAAGAGGAACCCAGGGAGAGACTAACCCGGAAACCAGAGGGCCCCTCACAAAGCTATAAGAATAAAAGAAACACCAAGACAAACGATCTACAGTGAAATGAAGGGCCCAGGGTAGGACCCGAGACAGAAGAAGAGCGGAGGGGAGGGCAAGGCGGGGGTGGGCGGAAGGTGGGGGGGGGGGGGGAGGAAGACGGGGGGGGTGGGGGAATTGTAACCATTTCATCCGTTTCTTGTACAGTGTAAAAATGAAAACGTAATTGTTTTCCTTGTTTTTGTTTTATAACTTTTATTTGTTTTTTTTCACGTGGGTTTTCAACATGTACTTTAACTCATGAACTGAAGTGTGAAACATCAAATGTGAAAATTAATAAAAACATTTTTTAAAAAGGGAATTGATATGTTTGGATGAATTAGGAATCATAAGGCTGATACAGTTCTCCGAATGGGCAGTCTCTATTGTGCCCGTGGTTAAACCTGGCCGCACCGTCAGGAATTGTAGTGATTACAAATTCACCATAAACCGAGCAATCCACTCAATAGTTATCCTATCCCTAGGATAGAAGATCTTTATGTAAAGCTGGCGGGGGGGGGGGGGGGGCTTCACATATACAAAATTTGGTTGAAGCCATGCGAACCTACAACTGGAGCCAGACGATGACTCCAGAAAATATACAATGATCAACACACACAATGTTGTCCTTTTGCATAGCATCTGTATGCGCAATCCTCCAACAAACGATGGAGAATTAGTTACAAGGGATTCCCAAAGTTGTGGTGTACTTAGGCGATATTTTGGTGATGGGGACTTAACAGTAAGAACATCTGGCCAGCCTGGAGGAATTCCTCACAAGCGGGTTAGAGATGCAGGTATAAGACTGAAAAGGGAAAAGTGCACATTTCCAGGCCAGTGACATTACATATTTGGGGTTTAAATTGGACACCAAAGGCCGACCCCCTTTAGAAGGTAAAGTTAAAGCATTCAGTGAGGTTCCTGCACCGAGAAACGTCGCGGAATTAAAATCGTTTCTGGGCATGGTCAATTATTAGGCCGATTTACACCAAACCTAACAACTACATTAACGCCTTTTCACCATCTCCTAAATAAATATCAGTGCTTACACTGGATAAACCCGTAAAATCAGACCTTTGAACAGGTCAATCTCGCTTTAATTTTTTAATAATCTTTATTGTCACAAGTAGGCTTACATTAACACTGCAATGAAGTTACTGTGAAGATCCCTGAGTCGCCACATTCCAGCGCCACTTCGGGTACACTGAGGGAGAATTCAGAATGTCCAGTTCACCTAACAGCACGTCTTTCGGGACTTGTGGGAGGAAACCGGAGCACCCGGAGGAAACCCACACAGACACGGGGAGAACGTGACTCCACACAGACAGTGACCCAAGTCGGGAATCGAACCTGAGACCCTGGCGCTGTGAAGCCACAGCACTAACCACTGTGCTACCATGGCCGCCCATGTCACGCCGCTTTACAATCGTCCAACTTACTAGTTCACTTTGACCCAGACAAACAGATCATCTTACCCAGTGATGCGTCATCCTATGGGATAAGAGCTGTTCTATGACACAAGATGGAAGAGGGCACTGAAAGACCCATAACGTTCACCTCCCGAATATTAACCGATGTAGAAAGAAGATATTCACAAATTGAGAACGAGGGCCTGGCAGTAGCATACGGTGTAAAAAATGTCGCCGATACGTTTACGGTCGCTGTTTTACCATCATAAACGATCACAACCCGTTAGTGGATTTATTCCGTGAGGATGAGCACGTTCCACCCATCGCTTCGGAGAGGGCACAGCCATGGGCTCAGCTTTTGGCGGATGATAAATACGTTTTCAACATCATTGGGGAGTCAGATTCCCGCTCCCTCAGAGCGTGGCTCCACCCCCCCCAGTGCCACAGGAAAATTGCCCCGGCCTCAAATTCCTTGGATACCTCACCAGTGCCATCGAATCATATTAAGAACTGGCACCAGAGGGACAGCGTCCTCAAAGTTAAACGGATGGTTTTTGGGTGGTTGGCATTACGGTAAATCCGAGTAGCTCAGTCTCTACCAACTGAGGAAAGACAAACTCAGTTGCCAAGGCGGTGGGTCCCGTGTGGTGGTGCCACCCTCAGCAAGGGAGCCGCTATTGCAAGAACTGCACGGCGCACATCCGGGACAATCCAAAATGAAGGTGTTGGCCAGGAGCTACATCACCTGGCAGCCTGGCATTGACGAAGACATTGAAAATTTGGTGCACCATTGTGACTTTGGCCAATTACAACAGATCCTGCTGAACTGCATCTCTGGCAATGGCCCGGCTGTCCTTGGACGAGATTGCATCTAGATGTTGCTGGTCCTTTGCGAGGAAACATGTTCTTCGTAGTGGTTGGCGCCCCACTCTGAGTGGCTAGATGTTCAAGAAATGTGTACATTGACTTCAGCAGCCACCATCGAAAGATTCAAACAAATATTTGCCATACATGGCCTCCCAGAAGTGAATATTTTGGATGCATTTCCCTGATTACTTCTTTGGTAGATACAATCACATTTTTAAGATGCAATGTTATTTTACCTGCTTGGCAGCCTGGTAACTCACAGAATCATAGAATTTACAGTGCAGAAGGAGGCCATTTGGCCCATCGAGTCTGCACCGGCTCTTGGAATTAGCACCCTACTTAAGCCCACACCTCCACCCTATCCCCGCAACCCAGTAACCCCACCTAACCTTTTTGGACACTAAGGGCAATTTAGCACGGCCAATCCACGTAACCTGCACATCTTTGGACTGTGGGAGGAAGCCGGAGCACCCGGAGGAAACCCACGCAGACACGCGGAATGTTAAGGTTCGGGTGAAGAGAAGTTCAAAAGCAGAATCATCATCATAGTTAGTTGAACTGTTGGATGTATTTTAGGTTTATTTTTCAAATATAAAGTAGTTTCAACATTGAGTCCTGCCGCAAGTCGGTTATCAAGGCTTCTGGAAAAATATCTTTGGGAAATAGTTGTGGGTAATTATTTGGCCCCCTGCCCCCCCCCCCCCCCCACCCGCCTCTTTCCCCTCCCACCCATCTGGGAATTTACGTCCGTAAGGAAAATCTGAGACATGCTTCCCATGGAATTAATGGAAAAATCGGGAAATGCATCCTGGATTTCACAGTAGACAGAAGGCAGAGCACAAAGATGGACGCCGAAGAGCCCTCGGCTGCACTTTGAAGTAGAGCGGCGGGGGGGTGGGGGGGGGGGGGGGGGGCGGTTGCCCAGTCTAGGGCCAATATTTCATCCCCCCCCCATTCCCCGGACCAACATCACTGGAAACAAACCAAAAAAAAACACGATGAGTGGCTCATTATCACATGGCTGTATGTGGGATCTGTTGTGTTATGTACTCTGGGATAACACAGGCTGCAACTGGATGCAGCTTTAACCAAAAGATACTCCAGACCTTGAAGTTCGTTCAATCTGATTTATTGAACCAGTAGCACAGTTAGCACAGTTCTCTATGAGATCGACTCTCTGCTAACCTAAGTGTGGTTACTCTGTCTGACTGAACCAGACCAGCTCTTAGACACGTGCTGGAGGTGTGATACTGTACATACACACTGACTCACTCTGTAGATGTTCATCAGTGGAAAGAGGCGGAGTGTGAGTGTCTCATGCCTTTTATAGTGAGATCCCACCCCTGACAGTCCTGCCTGCTCATTGGTCATGTCCTGTTCTCTGTGTTCATTAGCTGCTTGTCTGAGCCTGTCTGTATATCATTATCTGCATGTCTGCTTATCATGACATCTCTCCTTTTTTAAAAATGTTTTGTTGGCATATGGGAACATACTTACATGTGGTGGCATATATTAACATATATTTACAAACGGTGGCATATGTGAACGTATTTACATGTGAAGACAGCTGTCTAATGTGAGAAAACAGAACATAGCAAACAAAACAAATGTTCATAAGTCCAGTGTCTGGGGCTTGCGTCTGATCCTTGTCGGACGCCGGAGAGGTGGTGGGGACGACGGCGCCTTGACAGGCGGGATGGAAGCCTGACCGGTGGCCTCGCAGTTCGAGGAATCAGGAGGTGGCAAAACAACGGACGGAAACGGAGAAGAAAGCGGTTGCGGGTAGGCAACTTTGCACAGTGCCCGTCTGTTTCGTCGCACAACTGAACCATCAGCCATACATACAACATACAAGCGGGGCGCAGCCTGTCGGACAATGACAGCTGGAGCAGACCAGCCACCATCCGGTATCTTGATCCTGACAGTGTCTGCCGGGGATAACACGGGCAAATCGGTGGCATGAGCATCATAGCCCTGTTTTTGCCGGTCTCGGAGTTGCTGCACCTTCTGCAGCACCGGGAGGTGATCCAGGTTGGGCAAGTGTATGGCTGGAAGTGTCGTCCGCAGGTCCCTGTTCATCAGGAGTTGAGCCGGCGACATGCCAGTGGACAGTGGGGTCGCCCTGTACGCAAGCGGCGTGAGGTAGATGTCAGAAGCAGAATCCGCGGCGGCCTTGCAGATGAGCTGTTTCACAATGAGCACCCCTTTTTCAACTTTCCCATTGGACTGCGGATAGTGTGGGCTGGAAGTGATATGTTTGAAATGGTATGACTTTTTTTTTTAACAAACAATTTTATTGAGGTATTTTTTGGCATTGTAAACAGTTATAGCTGACAGAAATGTGCAAACATCAATAACCAACCAATACTTCAATCAAACCATACTGCACATGCCCACTCCTCTCCCCTAGACACTACCCGCCAATTTATCCCTCCTACTCTACTCTAATCTCCCCCCCCTCTTCACCCCCTCCTGCTGACGTTCAGTCTCCCGCGAAGAAGTCGATGAATGGTTGCCACCTTCGGGCAAACCCCAGTATAGATCCCCTCAAGGCGAACTTAATTTTTTCCATACCCAGAAAACTTGACATGTCCGAAAGCCATAGTTCGGTCTTCGGGGGTTTTGAGTCTCTCCATGCCAGCAGTATTCGCCGCCGGGCTATTAGGGAAGCAAAGGCCAGAACATGGGCCTCTTTCTCCCCCTAGACTCCCGGGTCTTCCGAAACCCCGAACATTGCCACCTCTGGACTCATCACCACCCTTGTTTTCAGCACCCGGGACATGACCCCCGCAAATCCCTCCCAGTACCCCCTAAGCTTAGGGCATGCCCAAAACATGTGAACATGGTTCGCTGGTCCTCCCTCGCATCTCGCGCACTTGTCCTCTACCCCAAAGAATTGGCTCATCCGAGCTACCGTCATGTGGGCCCGGTGAACGACCTTAAACTGAATCAGGCCGAGCCTGGCACATGTTGCGGTTGAGTTTACCCTACTCAGGGCTTCCACCCACAGCCCGTCCTCCATCTCCCCTCCATCTCCCCGCCAAACTCCTCCTCCCATTTGAGTTTCAGTTCCTCCGTCTGGGACTCTTCCCCCTTCATGAGCACCTTGTAGACATCCGAGACTCTACCCTCTCCTCCTTCTCCACTAGAGGCTATTCTGTCCTGGATCCGTATTGGCGGGAGGCGTGGGAAGGATGGGACCTGTCTGTGTACAAAGTCCCGCATCTGTAAGTACCGAAAGTCATTTCCCCTTACCAGCCAAAATTTCTCCTCCAAGCCCCTCAAACTCGCAAAGCTCCCCTCCAGGAACATATCGCCCATCCTCCCCACCCCCGCCGCCGCCATGTTCGAAACCCTCCATCCATGTTCCCGGGGGCGAATCGATGGTTATCACATATTGGAGCCCAGACAGACGCACTCACCCTCCCCACATGCCTCCTCCACTGGCCCCATATCCGCAGGGCCACCCCCGCTACCGGGCTGGTGGAGTACCTGGCCAGCGACAGCGGTAGGGGAGCAGTGACCAGGGCTGCCAAACTGGTGCCCCTGCAAGAAGCCGCCTCCACTCGCTCCCAGATAGACCCCGTCACCACCATCCACTTCCTTATCATGGCTACGTTAGCCGCCCAGTAGTAGTTGATCAGACTCGGCAATGCCAGTCCCCCCTCGCTGCAGCTCCTTTCAAGCATCGCCTTCCTCACCCGCGGGGATTTTCCCGCCCAGACAAAGCTCATGATAATTTTGCCGGTCCTTTTGAAGAAAGACCGTGGGATAAAGATCGGGAGGCACTGGAAGATGAACAGGAATCTAGGGAGGATTGTCATCTTTACCGTCTGCACCCTCCCCGCCAGTGACAGCGGGAGTGCATCCCATCTCCGAAACTCCCTCTTCATTTGTTCCACCACCCTAGTCAAATTTAACGTATGCAACCTGCCCCAGTCTCGTGCCACCTGTATCCCCAAGTCGCGGAAACTTTCCTCCACCAGCCTAAATGGCAGCTCCTTCAGTCTATTCTCCTGGCCCCTTGCCTGCACCACAAACATCTCACTCTTGGCCATATTTAATTTGTACCCTGAAAACCGGCCGAACTTCCTCAATGTTTCCAGTATATTTTCCATCCCGGCCAGTGGGTCCGACACGTACAGGAGCAGGTCATCCGCATAGAGAGAGACCCTATGTTCCACCCCCCCCCCTCCCTCCCATCCCTTAGTCATTCCCTTCCACCCTCTCAACACCATCGCTAACGGCTCTATGGCCAGCGCGATCAGCAACGAGGACAGTGGGCACCCCTGTCTGGTCCCGCGATGTAGTCTGAAATAATCTGACATTATCCTGCTCATCCTAACGCTAGCTTTTGGGGCCTGGCACAATAGTCTGACCCAATTAACCAGTCCCTCCCCGAACCCAAACCATCCGAGTACCTCCCACAAATAGCCCCACTCCACCCGGTCGAAGGCCTTCTCAGCGTCCATTGCCACCACTACCTCCACCTCCTTGCCCGTCGGGGGCATCATGATCACATTAAGCAATCTTCTCAAGTTGGCTGTCAGCTGCCTGCCTTTCACAAACCCTGTCTGATCGTCCCCAATCACCTCCGGTACACAGTCCTCCCCCTTCACGACTGCCTTCAGCGCCTCCCACAGGGTCGCTGCTGAAACCTCCCCCGTATCGTTCACCTGCAAGTAATTTTGCATACACTTCCGCAGTCTCTCACATATCCCCTCCTCCGACAACAGTCCTACATCTAACATCCATTGCAGACGTTGGTAATTCACCCCCCACCGATCGGCAGGTCCACCATGTGTGGGGCATGGTCCGAGATAGTGATTGCCGAGTATTCCGTATTCTTTACCTCCCCTACACAGTCCCTGCTCATGATAAGAAAATCAATCCTAGAATATACTTTATGAACATGCGAATAAAACGAGTAGCCACTTCCCGTCGGCTGTCTGGCTCTCCATGGGTCCACAGCCCCCATTTGCTCCATGAACCCTTTCAGCTCCCTTGCCATTGCTGGGAGTCTGCCCGTTCTGGGACATGACCAGTCCAGCCCCGGGTCAAGGACCGTATTAAAGTCCCCCCCCCCCATTATCAACTTACGCGAGTCTAGGTCCGAGATCTTCCCCAGCACTCTTTTAATAAAGTCAGCGTCGTCCCAGTTCGGCGCATATATGTTCACCAGCACCACTCCTCCCCTCCAGCTTGCCCCTGCCGTCTGCGACTACGCCCTCCGCCTCAAACTGAACCCGCTTATTGATCATAATTGCTACCCCCCTGGACTTAGAATCCAAGTCCGAGTGGAAAACCTGGCTGATCCAGCCCTTCCTTAGCCTAGCCTGGTCAGAAACTTTAAGGTGTGTCTCCTGCAACATAATTATGTCCGCTTTAGAGCCCGTAAATGCGCGAACACCACACGTGCCCTGTAACTGGCCCATTTAGTCCCCTGACATTCCAGGTGATCGGCCTGGTTGGGGGGCACAACCCCCCCCCCCGCCGGTCAGCCATAGCCTTTCTTGGGCCCGCCCCCGGCCCATGTGCCGTGCCATTCCTGGCTCGCCTCTTGGCTGCCTCCGCCCACGACCTCCTGTCCATTACCTACTTCAGATCCCCCCCACGTCAGCAAAATAACTCCCCCCCCACTCCTCCCCCTAGCAACATCCCCCGATAACCCCACCCCCGCCATTCACTGGCTGTATTCTCCCCCCCCCCCCCCCCCCCACCTGACTCCCTTGACTAGCCAATCTGCTAGCCCGGTGAGTCACCGCTCCGGCGCCCCCTTGTCTCACTCCCATTGTTTCCCCGACCTCGTCTCCCCACTCCCCAGCACACCATCCCCAACTCCGACCCACTGGAGCAGTCTCACTAAGGTGGGAAACATCAAACAAGATGTAAACATCAAACAGCAACGCGAGGCTGCTCCAGGTACAAGACAGTTCCAGCTGTGTACATAGAAAAGTGTTAACCCACGTCCCTTTCTGAGCACCAAAAAATATATATATATATAATACCGCAATGACCCAGTACCTGTACATCCCCCATCCGAAACAAACATAAAAACCATAGACATAAATGAAGCAAAAGCCCCCAACCAACATCTTTAATCCCCATTGCTGAGCGGCCACCCTTTTGTTACAATACCGGCTCCAGCGCACTCGGAGAGCCCAACAACAGGTACCCACCACAACAGAAGAAAAAAAAAGGAGAGAAAAAAAAACAACAGAAAAAAGGAAAAAGACCATTCGAAAGGGGGGGGATACCTTCCCCCCCTCCCCCCACATCCCCCACAGGCAAAAACTGCCCACAAAAAATACACCACAAGGCACCTTTAAAGCAGTAAACAGTCGACCTGCAGTCCAGGCACAGTAGGCGTCCCTTCAACCAGTAATTCCCGGACCCTAGCTCGCGTCCGTGGGTCCTTTTTTCGAGACTAGCCCCTGATCCCTCACAAAGTCCGTCGCTTCTTCGGGCTCGGAGAAGTAGTGGTGTTGGCCCTGATGCATAACCCAAAGACGGGCCGGGAAGAGCAGACCAAACTTCACGTGCTTTTTGAACAACACCTCCTTAACTTGTTTAAAGGCTGCTCGCTGCCTGGCCACCTCCTGGTTTAGGTCCTGGTAAATGCGAAGGACACTGTTATTCCACGTGCTGCTCTTAGCGCTCTTTGCCCACTGCAGCACCCGCTCCTTCTCCGCAAACCTGTGGAACCTAATCTGCGATAACACCGGCTGCAACTGGATGCAGCTTTAACTAAAAGATACTCCATACCTTGAAGTCAGTTCAATCTGATTTATTGAACCAGTAGCACAGTTAGCACAGTTTTCTATGAGTTCGCCTCTCTGCTAACCTAAGTGTGGTTACTCTGTTTGACTGGACCAGACTAGCTCTTAGCCACGTGCTGGAGGTGTGATACTGTACATACACCCTGACTCACTCTGTAGATGTTCATCAGTGGAAAGAGACGGAGTGTGTGTACCTCGTGCCTTTTATAGTGAGATACAACCCCTGAGTGTCCTGCCTGCTCATTGGTCATGTCCTGTTCTCTGTGTTCATTTGCTGCCTGTCTGTGCCTGTCTGTATATCATTATCTGCGTGTCTCATATCATGACAGGATCTTACTGCGTATAAATTGGCTGCCTGCGTTCGTTTACATTTCAAAAGTGATCACATTTCAAAATTCAACATTCAATGGCTGTAAAATGCTTTGGGATGTTCTGAGGTTGTGAAAGTTGCTGTATTTGGATTTAGATTTATTGTCACGTGTACCGAGGTACAGTTAAAAGTATTGTTCTGCGTACAGTCCAGGCAAATCGTTCTATGCATGGAAAAACATAGGACACCCACAATAAATACATAAGGATACATGATAAAAATACATAAACATAGACAGCGGGTGAAGGATGAGGTATATAGCGTTACAACTGTAGAGAAGATGCGCAGAAAGATCAGTTCAGTCCATAAGATCAGTTCAGATCCTAAGAGTTTAATTCAGGAGTCTGGTAACAGCGGGGAAGAAGCTGTTTTTGAATCAATTCCTTCCGCGGGAGTTCAGCTCCGTTATCCTGACGGCAGTTTACATCCCACCCCATGCGAATGTGAAATGAAAATGAAATGAAATTAAATGAAATAAAATGAAAGTCGCTTATTGTCACGAGTTGGCTTCAATTAAGTTACTGTGAAAAGCCCCTAGTCGCCACATTCCGGCGCCTGGTACGGGAATTGAACCGTGCTGCTGGCCTGCCTTGGTCTGCTTTAAAAGCCAGCGATTTAGCCCTGTGTGCTAAACCAGCCCCTGAAAATCGCACTGGACGAAATATTCACCACCACAAATAGCCTTGAAACTAAACATTCCGAGGCCTTGTTCATTGTAGCTGGGGACTTCAATCGGGCCAAGCTCAAGAGGGTACTACCAAGTTACCACCAACACGTCATCTGTTCCACCTGAGGTCCCGTACCAACCGACTCAAGAACAACTTCTTCCCTACTGCCATCAGACTTTTGAATGGACCTACCTCGTATTAAGTTGATCTTTTCTCTACACCTTGCTATAACTGTAACATTATATTCTGCAGTCTCTCCTTCCTTCCCTATGTACGGTATGCATTGTTTGTACAGCATATAAGAAACAATACTTTTCACTGTATATAATACATTTGACAATAATAAATCAAATCAAATCAAATCAATTGGTGCTTGCTCTCAAACTTTTGTATCTCCTGCCCGATGGAAGAGGTTGGAAGAGAGAATAACCCGGGTGGAAGCGATCTTTGATTATGCTGCCCGCTTTCCTAAGGCAGGAGACAGAGTCAATCGATGGAAGTTGGGTTCGCGTGATGGACTGGGCGGTGTTCACGACTCTGTCGTTTGTTACGGTCCTGGGCCGAGCAGTTGCCATACCAGGCCGTGATGCAGCCAGATAGGATGCTTTCTATGGTCCACCTGTAAAAATTGGTAAGACTCAATATGGACATGCCGACTTTCCTTAATTTCCTGAGGAAGTATAGGCGCTGTTGTGCTTTCTTGGTCATAGCATCGATGTGAGTGAACCCGGATGTTTACACCTAGAAATTTGAAGCCGTCAACCATCTCTACCTCAGCACCATTGATTTATCAGGGGGGTGTACGACACTTCACTTTCTGAAGTTGATGACCAGCTCCTTAGTTTTGTTGATATTGAGGGAGAGATTGTTGTCGTTACACCAAGCCACTAGGTTCTCTATCTCCCGCCTGTACTCTGACTCATCGTTGTTTGAGATCCAACCCACTGCGGTTGTGTCGTCAGCAATCCTGTAGATGGAGTTGGAGCCAAATTTTGCCACACAGTCGTGTATGTATAGAGGGCTAAGTACGCAGCCTTGCGGGGCCCCGGTATTGAGGACTATTGTGGAGGAGGCGTTGTTGTTTATCCTTACTGATTGTGGTCTGTGGGTCAGAAAGCCGAGGATGTAGTTGTAGAGGGAGGAGCCAAGTCCTAGGTTTTGGAGCTTTGCTATGAGCTTGGCTGGGATTATGGTGTTGAAGGCGGAGCTGTAGTCAATGAATAGGAGTCTGATGGAGGAGTCCTTGTTGTCGAGATGGTCCAGGGACTAAATGCAAACCACATCCGATCCTTCTTAAGCTCCACACCTTTAAGAGCCACCTGTGGGGGTGGGGGGAGGGGGGGGGGGAGAAATCAGCTTCCCCCTTGGAGTCAGTGACTGAACAAAAGCTACTGTTCTTCCTTAAATTCATATCATTAGCCGGGTTGGCTATTAAAACTGAGAGCCGCCCAAGCGAGAGAAAAGACTGGATTCCTAACTTTACCATTTGGAATCTTCAGAGACAGGGGGAGGATTCATGCTGGTTAAAACCCTGGACCGCTGCTCCTCACCATTTTGATTCTCGACGGGAGAGGCGGACATTTCATGTTACTCGCTTTCAGAAAGTCTTATGGTGCAGGGAAGGGGGGTGGGGGAGTCTACCTGTGATTAAAACAAGAACAGCGCAAGAGATTATGATCAAAAAGAGTTTCATGGGTCACAACCTTTACCATGTATATAAGTCCAAGTTAGCACATAAGAACTAAGAGCAGGATTCGGCCATTCAGCCCCTCGAGCTCACTCCGCCTTCCGACACGGTCATAGCTGATCTCATCTTGGCCTCAACTCCACTTATAATAATAATAGCTTATTGTCACAAGTTGGCTTCAAATGAAGTTACTGTGAAAAGCCCCTAGTCGTCACATTCCGCCACCTGTTCGGGGAGGCTTGTACAGGAATTGAACCGTGCTGCTAGCCTGCCTTGTCTGCTTTAAAAGCCAGCGATTTAGCCCAGTGTGCTAAACCAGCCCCTCTTTCCTGCCCCTTCTCCATAACCCGACAACTCGTTACTAATTAAAAATCTGTCCATCCCCTCCTGAAACTTACTCAATGTTCCAGCATTCGTCGCACTCTCGGGGTGTGAATTCCACAGACTCATGATCATTTGAGAGAAATCATTTCTCCTCATCTCTGTATGAAAGTCAGGGGCTGGTTTAGCACAGGGCTAAAGAGCTGACTTTGAAAGCAGACCAAGGCAGGCCAGCAGCACGGTTCGATTCCCGTACCAGTCTCCCCCAACAGGTGCCGGAATGTGGCAACTCGGGGCTTTTCACAGGAACTTCATTTGAAGCCGACTTGTGACAATAAGCGATTTTCATTTCATTTCAAATCTGCCACCCCTTATGCTAAAACTATGACCTCTCGTTCTAGTTTGCCCCACTAGAGGAAGCATCCTCTCTACGTCTACTTTGTCAATACCTTTTACCGTCTTATATATCTCAATTACATCTCCTCTCATTCATCCAAACTCAAGAGACCTTGGGCCACAAACCCCTCATCTTTCAATGCCGGGAGGTGGAAAAGTGAACATTTGGAATTGGGTACCAGTTCGTGCGATGGATTGATCAGCTGAATCCTTCAAGCAATAGCTGGACCAGTTTCTGGGGTAGAAACTGCCTGATATAAAAAGTGGGCATGGCCAAGACTGAGGAGGGCTGGTGGGTATTCTTGAATAAGTTCCCACTGCCTAATGAGCTGCTGTCAGATCGGAGAGGAACTTCCATGTTAGATGAAGGAAGGCAAGTTGCCCGATGCTATAGCCTTGGAGGTAAAAAGTCCTGATAGACCATCCCATAGAACAGGGGTGCCATGCCGCCCTGACCCTCATAACATTACAGACGTTTTTAGATGTGCATTTGCGATCCCAAGACATACAAGGCTACGGGGCAAGTGCTGGGAAATGGGATTAGAATAGTTCACAGATTCGCAGAATTTATAATGCAGAAGGAGGCCATTCGGCCCATTGAGTCTGCACCGCCGCACTGAAAGGGCACCCTACATTTAGGTGGTTATTTTTCACTGGCGCAGCCGCGATGGGCCAAGGGCCTTTTCTGTGCTGTATGACTCCATGTTTTCCAGTAGCAGTTAGATATAGCACTCAGCCTGAAGGGGGGTCAAAGGATACGGGGGGGGAAGGCGGGATTAGGCACTGAATTGGATGACCAGCCATGATCATAATGAATGGCGGAGCAGGCTCGAAGGGCCGAATGGCCTCCTCCCTGCTCCTATTTGCTATGTTTTTATGTGAGTGTCGGGATTGGGTCTTCTCCAATATTTATCCCTCAACCAACATTGTGAAAATGGATGATGCTGCCATGGTTACATTTCTGCCTGTGGGAGCTTGCTGTGCACAATTCCCTGCATTCAGAGAGCTTATTATCCTCCTTGATACCAGGGTTTGATACAATCTGCTGTTCTGGACAGGCCTGGAACCAATCCCTTTCTCACCTTGTGAGTGTCGGCTCCACCCGGAATGCCCAACAGCGTTCAGAGTGAGTTATTTGAAAAAATGCATTTCCCGAGAGATTCCATAGCCGCTCCTTCAAAGCGAGGCGATGTAAGTTGGAAGAGAGAGAATTCTTCAACGGGGTAAGAGAGGAGGAAACAGGAGGGGCGGCAATCGGGAGCGGCAGTGCCTTTCGTTTGACCTTTGACCTAGAGTTCAACAGGCAGTGTCCATTTGGCTTTTCCCAATGACTGGCACGGCTCCATAACTGTCCAGTCTCCTCCGCAACCACCTTCTCTGTATTTCAGTCTGGACCTGGTGGAAGAATAGCAGGCTGCTCCTTTAATAGATCCGCAAGAGTACAGGATCATCACAAACAACCAACCATCTTCACTCTGTGGCTAGTCATTAATATATATATTTATGGAGAGTCTTTCCCCGCTTCCCTCCCATTCATTCACTTCCACACATCCATCTCGCGGAGAGACTGAAGCAGCTGATGTTCATCTCCGTCGGGCAGAGAAGGTTAAGTGGGAAATTTACATTGATTCACACAGAATTTACAGCGGGAATGGACCTTCTGGGTCATGCCAACGTCTAACACCACATGAGCCTCATCCCACTCCATAGACACGCACCCACACATACACACACACACACACACATACACACACACACCCACACATACACACACACACCCACACATACACACACACACCCACACATACACACACACACACACACATACACACACACACCCACACATACACACACACACCCACACATACACACACACACCCACACATACACACACGCACCCACACATACACACACACACACACACATACACACACACACCCACACATACACACACACACCCACACATACACACACACATACAGACACACACATACAGACACACACACACACACACATACACACACACACACATACAGACACATACACACATACACATACACACACACACACATATATATATACACACATACAGACACACACACATATATATATACACACATACAGGCACACACACACATATATACACACACACATACAGACACACACAGATATATATACACACATACAGACACACACACACATATATACACACACACCAACAGACACACACACACATATATACACACACATACAGACACACACACATATATATACATACACACATACAGACACACACATACATATATATACACACACATACAGACACACACACACACATATATACACACACACATACAGACACACACACATATATATACACACACACACATACAGACACACACATATATATATACACACACATACAGACACACACACAGATATACACACACACATACAGGCACACACATATATATATACACACACACATACAGACACACACACAGATATACACACACACATACAGACACACACTACAGGGATGGTGCAGGAGGGAGGGTTTCAGATTTCTGGATAATTAGGGCTCATTCTGGGATCGGTGGGACCTCTACAAACGGGATGGTCTACACCTGGACCAGAGGGGTACCAATATCCTGGGGGGGGAAATTTGCTAATGCTCTTCGGGAGGGTTTAAACTAGTTCAGCAGGGGCTTGGGAACCTAAATTGTACCTCCAGTATACAGGAGGTTGAGAGTAGTGAGGTCATGAGTAAGGTTTTAAAGTTGCAGGAGTGTACCGGCAGGCAGGAAGGTGGTTTAAAGTGTGTCTTCTTCAATGCCAGGAGCATCCGGAATAAGGTGGGTGAACTTGCGGCATGGGTTGGTACCTGGGACTTCGATGTTGTGGCCATTTCGGAGACATGGATAGAGCAGGGACAGGAATGGTTGTTGCAGGTGCCGGGGTTTAGATATTTCAGTAAGCTCAGGGAAGGTGGTAAAAGAGGTGGAGGGGTGGCATTGTTAGTCAAGGACAGTATTACGGTGGCAGAAAGGACATTTGATGAGGACTCGTCGATTGAGGTAGTATGGGCTGAGGTTAGAAACAGGAAAGGAGAGGTCACCGTGTTAGGGGTTTTCTATAGGCCTCCGAAAAGTTCCAGTGATGTAGAGGAAAGGATTGCAAAGATGATTCTGGATAGGAGCGAAAGCAACAGGGTAGTTGTTATGGGGGACTTTAACTTTCCAAATATTGACTGGAAACACTATAGTTTGAGTACTTTAGATGGGTCCATTTTTGTCCAATGTGTGCAGGAGGGTTTCCTGACACAGTATGTAGATAGGCCAATGAGAGGCGAGGCCGTATTGGATTTGGTACTGGGTAATGAACCAGGACAGGTGTTAGATTTGGAGGTAGGTGAGCACTTTGGTGATAGTGACCACAATTCGATTACGTTTACTTTAGTGATGGAAAGGGATAGGTATATACCGCAGGGCAAGAGTTATATCTGGGGGAAAGGCAATTATGATGCAATGAGCAAGACTTAGAATGCATCAGATGGAGTGGAAAACTGCAGGGGATGGGCACAGTGGAAATGTGTGGCTTGTTCAAGGAACAGCTACTGCGTGTCCTTGATAAGTATGTACCTGTCAGGCTGGGAGGAAGTGGTCGAGCAAGGGAACCGTGGTTTACTAAGGCAGTCGAAACACTTGTCAAGAGGAAGAAGGACGCTTATGTAAAGATGAGACATGAAGGTTCAGTAAGGGCGCTCGAGAGTTACAAGTTAGCTAGGAAGGACCTAAAGAGTGATCTAAGAAGAGCCAGGAGGGGACATGAGAAGTCTTTCGCAGGTAGGATCAAGGATAACCCTAAAGCTTTCTATAGATATGTCAGGAATATATATATACACACACATACAGAGACACACACACACAAACATATATACACACACACACATATATATATACACACACACATACAGACGCACAAACACATATATATACACACACACATACAGACACACACACACAGATATACACACACACACATGTATATATACACACACACACATATATATACACACATACAGGCACACACATGTATATATACACACACACACACATATACACACACACACACATATATATATACACACACACACAAACACACATATATATATATACACACACATACAGGCACACACGCATATATATACACACACACACACACATATATACACACATACACAGATATACACACACATATTTACACGCACACACATATATATACACACACACAAACACACATATATATATATATACACACACACATATATATATACACACATACAGACACACATTTTTATACACACACACACAAACACATATATATACACACACATAGACACACACATATATATATATACACACACGCACATATATATACACACACACACATACACACACACACACATATATATACACACACACACAAACATACATATATATATATACACACACATACAGGCACACACACATATATATACACACACACACATATACACACACACACACAGATATACACACACAAACACACACATATTTACACGCACACACACATATATATATACACACACACAAACACACATATATATATACACACATACAGACACACATTTTTATACACACACACACAAACACATATATATACACACACATAGACACACACACATATATATATATATACACACACACACACACATATATATACACACACACACATATATATACACACATACAGACGCACACATATATATATATACACAGACACAAACACACATATATATACACACACACACAAACACACATATATATATATATATACACACACATATATATAAGTACACACACATACATACAGACACATACACATATACATCCCGGCCAGGTGGTTAAAGTTTCAGTCGGTGATTACTTTGGGAATAGCGATTACAATTCCGTAAGTTTTAGAATACTCATGGACAAAGACGAGTGTGGTCCTAAAGAGTGCTAAATTGGGGAAAGGCCAAGTATAACAAAATTCGGCAGGAGCTCGGGAATGTGGATTGGGAGCAGCTCTTTAAGGGTAAATCCACATTTGAAATGTGTGAGTCTTTTAAGGAAAGGTTGATTAGAGTGCGGGACAGACATGTCCCCATGAAAATGAGGGATAGAAATGGCAAGATTAAGGAACAATGGATGACGGGTGGAATTGTGAGACTAGCTAAGATGAAAAAGGAAGCATACATAAGATCTAGGCGACTTAAATCTGATGAAGCTTTGGAGGAATATCGGGAAAGTAGGACAAATCTCAAACACGCAATAAAGAAGGCTAAAAGGGGACATGAAATATCTTTGGCTAACAGGGAAAATCCCAAAGCCTTTTATTCGTATATAAGGAGCAAGAGGGTAACTAGAGAAAGGATTGGTCACTCAAAGACAAAAGAGGGAATTTATGCGTGGAGTCAGAGGAAATGGGTGAGATTCTTAATGAGTACTTTGCATCGGTATTCACCGAGGAGAGGGACATGACGGATGTTGAGGCTAAGGATGGATGTTTAAATACTCTAGGTCAAGTCGGCATAAGGAAGGGGGAAGTTTTGGGTTTTCTAAAAGGCATTAAGGTGGACAAGTCCCCAGGTCCGGATGGGATCTATCCCAGGTTACTAAGGGAAGCGAGGGAAGAAATAGCTGGGGCCTTAACAGGTATCTTTGCAGCATCCTTGACCATGGGTGAGGTGCTGGAGGACTGGAGAATTGCTAATGTTGTCCCTTTGTTTAAGAAGGTAGCAGGCATAATCCAGGGAATTATAGACCTGTGAACTTGACGTCAGTGGTAGGCAAACTGTTGGAGAAGATACTGAGGGATAGGATCTATTCACATTTAGAAGAAAATAGACTTATCAGTGATAGGCAGCATGGCTTTGTGCAGGGAAGGTCATGTCTTACAAACCTAATAGAATTCTTTGAGGAAGTGATTAATTGATGAGGGAAGGGCTGTAGATGTCATATACATGGACTTCAGTAAGGCATTTGATAAAGTTTCCCATGGCAGGTTGATGGAAAAAGTGAAGTCGTATGGGGTTCAGGGTGTACTAGCTAGATGGATAAAGAACTGGCTGGGCAACAGGAGACAGAGAGTAGTGGTGGAAGGGAGTGTCTCAAAATGGAGAAAGGTGACTAGTGGTGTTCCACAGGGATCCGTGCTCGGACCACTGTTGTTGGTGATATACATAAATGATCTGGACGAAGGTATAGGTGGTCTGATTAGCAAGTTTGCAGATGATACTAAGATTGGTGGAGTTGCAGATAGCGAGGAGGACTGTCAGAGAATACAGCAAAATATAAATAGATTGGAGAGTTGGGCAGAGAAATGGCAGATGGAGTTCAATCCAGGCAAATGCGAGGTGATGCATTTTGGAAGATCTAATTCAAGAGCGGACTATACGGTCAATGGAAGAGTCCTGGGGAAAATTGATGTGCAGAGAGATCTGGGAGTTCAGGTCCATTGTGCCCTGAAGGTGGCAACGCAGGTCGATAGAGTGGTCAAGAAGGCATACAGCATGCTTGCCTTCATCGGACGGGGTATTGAGTACAAGAGTCGGCAGGTCATGTTACAGTTGTATAGGACTTTGGTTAGGCCACATTTGGAATACTGCGTGCAGTTCTGGTCGCCACATTACCAGAAGGATGTGGATGCTTTAGAGAGGGTGCAGAGGAGGTTCACCAGGATGTTGCCTGGTATGGAGGGTGTTAGCTATGAAGAAAGGTTGAGTAGATTAGGATTGTTTTCGTTGGAAAGACGGAGGTTGAGGGGGGACCTCTCTGAGGTCTACAAAATCATGAGAGGTATGGATAGGGTGGATAGCAACAAGCTTTTTCCAAGAGTGGGGGTGTCAATTACAAGGGGTCACGATTTGAAGGTGAGAGGGGGAAAGTTTAAGGGAGATGTGCGTGGAAAGTTTTTTACGCAGAGGGTGGTGGGTGCCTGGAACGCTTTGCCAGCGGAGGTGGTAGAGACGGGCACAATAGCATCATTTAAGATGCATCTAGACAGATATATGAACGAGCGGGGAACAGAGGGAAGTAGATCCTTGGAAAATAGAAGAGAAGTTTAGATAAAGGATCTGGATCGGTGCAGGCTGGGAGGGCCGAAGGGCCTGTTCCTGTGCTGTAATTTTCTTTGTTCTTTGTATCTAAAAGCAAATTACTGCGGATGCTGGAATCTGAAACCAAAAGGAAAATGCTGGAAAATCTCAGCAGGTCTGGCAGCATCTGTAGGGAGAGAAAAGAGCGAACGTTTCGAGTCTGATGACTCTTTGTCAAAGCTAACCGACGGAGAAAATGGGAAATATTTATACTGTGGAGTGAGAATGAAAGATGAGTCATAGCCACAGAAACCCAGGGAAACCGGGTGCTAATGGCCACAGGAACCAAGGGGAAAGAGTGCTAATGGCAGTCCCCAGAGAGAACAAAAGGTGTGAAAGGTCAAACCGCAGAGAAACTAACAACAGAGGGTGAACTGTAGATGTGGGGGGAGGGGAAGCAAAGGCGAGACAGGGTAACGA
Source organism: Scyliorhinus torazame (assembly GCF_047496885.1). Lineage (NCBI taxonomy): Eukaryota > Metazoa > Chordata > Chondrichthyes > Carcharhiniformes > Scyliorhinidae > Scyliorhinus > Scyliorhinus torazame. The sequence continues at coordinate 30,565,781 of NC_092712.1, read as the reverse complement.
AAGGTGGATATGATTGGGGGGGGGGGGGAAGGGGGGGGGAAATATATCTAAAGAAAGACAAAAGAGAAAGAAATGGCCAAAAACAGTTAAAATTAAATGAGATGAAAACAAATGGGTCGAGGTGGGATAGAGCTGATCATCTGAAGTTGTTGAATTCGATGTTGAGACCGGAAGGCTGTAGCATGCCTAACCGGAAGATGAGA